>NC_056444.1:46435684-47175684 GCF_018296145.1 Oncorhynchus tshawytscha | reverse complement strand
GAGAGACAGCGAGAGAGAGCGCACAAGAGAGCACGAGAGATAGATATAGCAAGAGAGAGCGAACTAGATAGAGAGCGAGAGCAAGAGAGAGAGCGATAGATAGAGCGAGGGAAATGGATAGAGAGAGAGCATGAGAGAGAGAGAGCGATAGAGATAGAGAGAGAGCGATAGAGAGAGAGATAGCGAGAGAGAGAGATAGATAGAGCAGAGCAGAAGTCACAATCAGATGAGCTCCTGCATTTTTCAGCATTTTCTTTAAAAAAGATAGATTAGGAGTTAGATAAACTTGGATTTTTTGTCAGGAACACATACTGGATTCTACCCTCTACAACATAACCCCCACTTCAAATCAAAATTTAAAACCTACAACCTGATTTTGGACGGAATTACAGAATCACCTGGAAGGTTCACAACTACCAAGATTTATTTCTCTATACAGCAAATTCTCTGGAAAACAACAGAAACCTGAAAACACCATCCAACCTGGAACTGAGTGAGTAATGCTTAGTCTGAAACTATATTTTAAAAGCCAAAAGCCAAGAAGAAAAATACACAACATTACTTTATAAGGACTGAATTCTAACATAATTCTGCCAAGCTTGATACAGCTTCAACTAGCACTGACGTGTCAAGTGAGAGTTGTCAAAGCCCATTAGCCCAACAATGGCAGGAGAGTCACACAGTCTACCCCAACCAAATGGAGAGGCCTTAGAGGCTCCCTCCCGCTGTTCAGAGGTAATTAAAATACAGTACCCTTTGCATGTAAAGAATGATAAGTCAAGAAAAGATTACAAAATGAAGCTCCTTATGGAAAATCAAGAGACACTTTTTGCTGACTATTACAAAAATGGGAACATCAGCAAACTTATCTTCCACACAAACCATCCCCTGGCATGGCACAGTGCTATATTAGCACACTACCCCTTTGTTACGAGAGGGGGGATTAACGAGGGGTGGAAACTCAGAATACTTGATAACGAGGACTCTGAGTCAAGTAATATAAATATCTATAAGTCCGGAACAGTAATGGTACAGGGTAACCCCAAACAGTTTCAGCTGGACTTTCACCTAATCAAAGAATTAGCCCAGCAGGAGAAGCTCTCCCTTGATAAAGATACCCCCACACCGAGCGGGTCAGACCAGACCTCTTCATTATGTAACCCCACAGACGAGCAACCCCCAGCAGAGAGTCAACCTCCCAGCACAGATTACCACTCCCTCATTGAAATGAAGGACAAATTCACCCAGCTGGAGATAAGGCAGGTGGAGCTGGAACAGCAGGTAATTACACTTCAGTCAGCACAGACCCAGACAACAGTCCAGCACAACAACAGCCCCTTAACCAGACCCGGAGAGCTGGAGGTGGACAGAGACATATCTGCACTTTGGACAGTGGTGAGACAAATACAACAGGAGAAAGAGGAGCAGAACAGAGCACTAGAGGAGAGTGTCAGACTGCTGGTGGAGGAGAGGTTGAGGGGGATGGAGGAGAGGGTGAGGGGGAAGGAGGAGAGGTTGAGGGGGACGGCGTGCGACAGAGAACAACCCACTAGAGAGGTGGCCACCCCCACAGAGAAGCCAGCAGAACAGCCCACCTCAGCACCCAACAAAAGTCTCGACACCACAGCAGAACAGTCCACACCAGACCCTGACCATAGAGTCGACATCACAGCAGAACAGACAAATGAAGAACCCCAAGCCCAGCGGCTCTCACCCCCTCTGAGCACCCCCTGTCAGCCTGCCTGCTAGCCCTTCTGACAACCCCCCCACACCCACTGAGGACAAACACAAGACACAGATTGTACTACTTATGGACTCAAATGGGAAATATATAGAAGAAAAAAAACTTTTTCCCAAACACAGTGTGTCTAAACTCTGGTGTCCAAACACCCAGCGCGCCCTAGACCTTCTGTCTGAGGCCAAACTAGGCTCACCCAGCCACATAATAATACACACAGGCACAAACGACCTGAGAGCACAGCAAGAAAGAGTGGCCACAGCACTGAAGAGAGTGATTGAAAAGGCTTCTTCTACTTTCCCCAACGCACAAGTGGTTATCTCCACCCTGCTACCACGAAAAGACTTCCACCCTGCCACAATACAGCGGGTAAACGCAAGTATTTCCCGTGACTGTGCCTCAAAACCAAACATTTTCCTGGCCCACCACTCCACCCTGGACTTGAACAGCCTCTATGACCAGGTCCACCTCTACAAGGCAGCAGTGCCCACCTTTGCCCGAACTCTAAAGGACATCGCTCTCAAACGTATCCCCAACACTTCACACAGGAGCAACAGGTCAATAGACACCCCACCCAGACCAGCGAGACACCCTCCCAGACCTGCAGGACCCCCTGGACCTACACATAGAGGACCCACGCCAAGAGGAATTACATCCAGACCACCGCACACCCAGACACATCCACACCCCCCACCCCCCAACCAATCAACACCCCCCACGTCAACCATGCCCACACCCCATTTAGGCCCCCTCAGATCAGACCTATGCCACTCCTGCCCACCCCATGCACTCCACCCCCGCAAAGAGGGCCTCAACATGGAAGCCACACATACGCCCAGGTAGTGAGTGGGCAAACAGTCCCAACCCCCACTCTCACACTCGCCCAAGCCAATGGCATGTACCAGATGCTCAGCAGGCTCTGCTCACACTTACTGGCCTGAAGCCAAACCACGACCAACAACATTGGACACTCTATGGAACAAAAAGCATTCACTATATCATCCTGGAATATCCAAGGCCTGAGGTCATCTGCCTTTGGCCTGAAGAGCAGAAACCCGGACTTCACCAAAGAAATCGGTAATACAGACATTGTCATCCTGCAAGAAACCTGGTACAGAGGAGACAGACCCACCGGTTGCCCTCTAGGTTACAGAGAGCTGGTAGTCCCATCCACCAAACTACCAGGTGTGAAACAGGGAAGGGACTCAGGGGGTATGCTAATTTGGTATAGAGCAGACCTAACTCACTCCATTAAATTAATCAAAACAGGAACATTTTACATTTGGCTAGAAATTCAAAAGGAAATTATCCTAACAGAGAAAAATGTCCTCCTGTGTGCTACCTATATCCCCCCACTAGAATCCCCATATTTTAATGAAGACAGCTTCTCCACCCTGGAGGGGGAAATCAATCATTTCCAGGCCCAGGGACATGTACTAGTCTGTGGCGACCTAAATGCCAGAACCGGACAAGAACCTGACACCCTCAGCACACAGGGGGACAAACACCTGCCTGGAGGCGACAGCATTCCCTCCCACATATGCCCCCCTAGGCACAACTATGACAACATAACCAACAAAAACGGGTCACAACTCCTGCAGCTCTGTCGCACGCTGGGTATGTACATAGTCAATGGTAGGCTTCGAGGGGACTCCTATGGTAGGTACACCTATAGCTCATCTCGTGGCAGTAGTACTGTAGACTACTTTATCACTGACCTCAACGCAGAGTCTCTCAGAGCGTTCACAGTCAGCCCACTGACACCCCTATCAGACCACAGCAAAATCACAGTCTACTTAAACAGAGCAATACTCAATCATGAGGCATCAAAGCCAAAGGAACTGAGTAACATTAAGAAATGCTATAGATGGAAGGAATGCAGTTTGGAAACCTACCAAAAAACAATTAGGCAACAACAAATTCAATCCCCTTTAGACAATTTCCTGGGTAAAACGTTCCACTGTAATAGTGAAGGTGTAAACTTAGCAGTAGAAACTCTTAACAGTATATTTGACCTCTCAGCCTCCCTATCAAATCTAAAAATCTCAAATAGAAAACCGAAGAAAATTAACAACAATGACAAATGGTTTGATGAAGAATGCAAAAATCTAAGAAAGAAATTGAGAAACCTGTCCAACCAAAAACATAGAGACCCGGAAAACCTGAGTCTACGCCTTCACTATGGTGAATCACTAAAACAATACAGAAATACACTACGGAAAAAGAAGGAACAGCATGTCAGAAATCAGCTCAATGTAATTGAAGAATCCATAGACTCTAACCACTTCTGGGAAAATTGGAAAACACTAAACAAACAACAACACAAAGAATTATCTATCCAAAATGGAGATGTATGGGTAAACCACTTCTCCAATCTTTTTGGCTCTATAACAAAGAATAAAGAGCAAAAACATATACATGATCAAATACAGATCTTAGAATCAACTATTAAAGACTACCAGAACCCACTGGATTCTCCAATTACATTGAATGAGTTACAGGACAAAATAAAAACCCTCCAACCCAAAAAGGCCTGTGGTGTTGATGGTATCCTCAATGAAATGATCAAATATACAGACAACAAATTCCAATTGGCTATACTAAAACTCTTTAACATCATCCTTAGCTCTGGCATCTTCCCCAATATTTGGAACCAAGGACTGATCACCCCAATCCACAAAAATGGAGACAAATTTGACCCCAATAACTACCGTGGAATATGCGTCAACAGTAACCTTGGGAAAATCCTCTACATTATCATTAACAGCAGACTCGTACACTTCCTCAATGAAAACAATGTACTGAGCAAATGTCAAATTGGCTTTTTACCAAATTACCGTACAACAGACCATGTATTCACCCTGCACACCCTAATTGACAACCAAACAAACCAAAACAAAGGCAAAGTCTTCTCATGCTTTGTTGATTTCAAAAAGCCTTCGACTTAATTTGGCATGAGGGTCTGCTATACAAACTGATGGAAAGTGGTGTTGGGGGTAAAACATACGACATCATAAAATCCATGTACACAAACAACAAGTGTGCGGTTAAAATGGGCAAAAAACACACACATTTCTTCACACAGGGTCGTGGGGTTAGACAGGGATGCAGCTTAAGCCCCACCCTCTTCAACATATATATCAACAAACTGGCGCGGGCACTAGAAAAGTCTGCAGCACCCGGCCTCACCCTACTAGAATCTGAAGTCAAATGTCTGCTGTTTGCTGATGATCTGGTACTTCTGTCACCAACCAAGGAGGGCCTACAGCAGCACCTAGATCTTATGCACAGATTCTGTCAGACCTGGGCCCTGACAGTAAATCTCAGTAAGACCAAAATAATGGTGTTCCAAAAAAGGTCCAGTCACCAGGACAACAAATACAAATTCCATCTAGACACTGTTGCCCTAGAGCACACAAAAAACTATACATAACTTGGCCTAAACATCAGCGCCACAGGTAACTTCCACGAAGCTGTGAACGATCTGAGAGACAAGGCAAGAAGGGCATTCTATGCCATCAAAAGGAACATAAATTTCAACATACCAATTAGGATCTGGCTAAAAATACTTGAATCAGTCATAGAGCCCATTGCCCTTTATGGTTGTGAGGTCTGGGGTCCGCTCACCAACCAAGACTTCACAAAATGGGACAAACACTAAATTGAGACTCTGCACGCAGAATTCTGCAAAAATATCCTCCGTGTACAACGTAGAACACCAAATAATGCATGCAGAGCAGAATTAGGCCGATACCCACTAATTATCAAAATCCAGAAAAGAGCTGTTAAATTCTATAACCACCTAAAAGGAAGCGATTCCCAAACCTTCCACAACAAAGCCATCACCTACAGAGAGATGAACCTGGAGAAGAGTCCCCTAAGCAAGCTGGTCCTGGGGCTCTGTTCACAAACACACCCTACAGAGTCCCAGGACAGCAGCACAATTAGACCCAACCAAATCATGAGAAAACAAAAAGATAATTACTTGACACATTGGAAAGAATTAACAAAAAAACTGAGCAAACTAGAATGCTATTAGGCCCTACACAGAGAGTACACAGCGGCAGAATACCTGACCACTGTGACTGACCCAAAATTAAGGAAAGCTTTGACTATGTACAGACTCAGCGAGCATAGCCTTGCTATTGAGAAAGGCCGCCGTAGGCAGACATGGCTCTCAAGAGAAGACAGGCTATGTGCTCACTGCCCACAAAATGAGGTGGAAACTGAGCTGCACTTCCTAACCTCCTGCCCAATGTATGACCATATTAGAGAGACATATTTCCCTCAGATTACACAGATCCACAAAGAATTCGAAAACAAATCCAATTTTGAAAAACTCCCATATCTACTGGGTGAAATTCCACAGTGTGCCATCAAAGCAGCAAGATTTGTGACCTGTTGCCACGAGAAAAGGGCAACCAGTGAAGAACACGCACCATTGTAAATACAACCCATATCTATGCTTATTTATTTTATCTTGTGTCCTTTACCATTTGTACATTGTTAAAACACTGTATATATATATATATATATATATATATATATATATATATATATATATATATATATATATATATATATATGACATTTGTAATGTCTTTATTGTTTTGAAACTTCTGTATGTGTGATGTCTACTGTTAATTTTTATTGTTTATTTCACTTTATATATTATCTACCTCACTTGCTTTGGCAATGTTAACACATGTTTCCCATGCCAATAACGCCCTTGAATTGAATTGAATTGAATTGATAGAGCAAGAGAGAGCGAGAGAGAGAGCGAGAGCGAATTAGAGTTGGATAAATTTAGATAAACTTGAATTTTTTTCGCAAGGACTTATACAGGGTACTAACCTCAACATTAAAACCATCAATCCAAATAAAAATTCCATACCTAAAACCTTGATTTTGGACAAAATTCTCTGAATGGACTACTACCAAGGATAAAAATTAAAAAAAACTTCTGACAAACCAAAACCTGCACAAGAAAGTACAGCGGAACCTGGAAATACCATCCAACACAAAACTGAGTGAGTAATATTCAGTCTGAAGCTACTTCTGAAGCCAAAAAAAAAGATAATAATCTCTAGGTCATTTTCCTATATAAAGCTAAGTAAATAAGTCTACTAAGCTACCAAGCTGCTAGGACAGAACAGACCTGGTGGCACCTTCAATTAGCACTGAGGTGTGAAGTCAGATGTGTGAAAACTCTTGAGCCCAACAATGGCAGGAGAGTTTCACAGCCTCTCCCCCCCACCCAAATGCAGAGGCCTTTGAAGCCCCAGTGGCTTATCCCTGTCCAGAGGTCATTACAATACAGTACCCCATGGATATTAAAAATAACATTGCAAGGAATAAGTTGTTTTATTTTTTAAAAGCTCCTCAAGGACAATCCAGAGACACTATTAGCTGATTGTTTACAAAGAGGGGAACTTAACTTCTTGGATATAGGGGGCGCTCTTTTAATTTATGGATAAAAAAACGTGCCTGTTTTAAGCGCAATATTTTGTCACGAAAAGATGCTCGACTATGCATATAATTGGCAGCTTTGGAAAGAAAACTCTCTAACGTTTCCAAAACTGCAAAGATATTATCTGTGCGTTCCACAGAACTCATGCTACAGGCGAAACCAAGATGAAACTTCAACCAGGAAATGGGCAGAATTTTTGAGGCTCTGTTTTCCATTGTCTCCTTATATGGCTGTGAATGCGTCGGGAATGAGCCTGCCCTTTCTATCGTTTCTCCAAGGTGTCTGCAGCATTGTGACGTATTTGTAGGCATATCATTGGAAGATTGGCCATAAGAGACTACATTTACCAGGGGTCCGCCCGGTGTCCTTTGTCTAAATTGGTGCGTAATCTACAAGCTGCACGCAGTCATCCAGTGATTGAGAGGAGAGAGGTTTTGGTAGCCAAACGTGACGCACCAAACGGAGCGATTTCTCCTAAACAAATCATCTTTCAGGAAAAACTGAGCATTTGCTATCTAACTGAGAGTCTCCTCATTGAAAACATCTGAAGTTCTTCAAAGGTAAATGATTTTATTTGAATGATTTCCTGGTTTTTGTGAAAATGTTGCCTGCTGATGCTAACGCTAAATGCTATGCTAGCTGCGCTAGCTGTTACACAAATGCTTGTTTTGCTATGGTTGAGAAGCATATTTTGAAAATCTGAGATGACAGTGTTGTTAACAAAAGGCTAAGCTTGAGAGCTAGCATATTAATTTCATTTCATTTGCGATTTTCATGAATGGTTAACGTTGTGTTATGCTAATGAGCTGCGGGGATAATTACACTCCTGGATACAGGTTTTTTTCGTAGCTAAACGTGACCCACCAAACGGAGCGATTTCTCCTAAACAAATAATCTTTCAGGAAAAACTGAGCATTTGCTATCTAACTGAGAGTCTCCTCATTGAAAACATCTGAAGTTCTTCAAAGGTAAATGATTTTATTTGAATGATTTTCTGGTTTTTGTGAAAATGTTGCCTGCTGATGCTAACACTAAATGCTACGCTAGCTGCTCTAGCTGTTACACAAATGCTTGTTTTGCTATGGTTGAGAAGCATATTTTGAAAATCTGAGATGACAGTGTTGTTAACAAAAGGCTAAGCTTGAGAGCTAGCATATTAATTTCATTTTCGCGATTTTCATGAATAGTTAACGTTGCGTTATGGTAATGAGCTTGAGGCTGTATTCACGATCCCGGATCCGGGATGGCTCGACGCAAGAAGTTAAGAATTTTTTCCCCCCCACAGACCATCCCCTGGCATGGCACCGTGCTATAAGAGCACACTACCCCTATGTCAAGAGAGAGGGTATTGGCCCAGGGTCCTGTATTTGATGCTCTGCCTGTGATGGTTCGTCTGAGAGCATAGCGGGATTTCTTAGAAGCTTCCGGGGTAGAGTCCCGCTCCTTGAAAGTGGCAGATCTACCCTTTAGCTCAGTGCGGATGTTGCCTGTAATCCATGGCTTCCGGTTGGGGTATGTACGTACAGTCACTGTCGGGATGACGTCATCGATGCACTTATTGATGAAGCCAGTGACTGATGTGGAGGACTCCAATGCAATCGGAAGAATCCCGCAACATATTCCAGTCCATGCTAGCAAAACACTCCTGTAGTTTAGCATCTGAATCCCCATACTTTTAACTATGACAGTTTCTCCATCCTATAGGGGGGAGATGAATAATTCCCAGGCTCAGGGACATGTCGCAACCTAAATACCAGAACTGGACAAGAACCCAACACACTTTACACATGGGGGGACAAACAACTACCTGGAGATGACAGCATTCTCTCCCCTATATGCCTCCCATGACACAACTACGACAACATAACAAACAAAGACGGGTCACAACTCCTGCAGCTCTGTCGGACGCTGGGTACTAGAGGGCGACCGATTAATCGGAATGGCCGATTAATTAGGGCCGATTTCAAGTTTTCATAACAATCGGAAATGGGTATTTTTGGACACCGATTTGGCCGATTTAAAAAAATATATATGTTACACCTTTATTTAAAATGTATTTAACTAGACAAGTCAGTTAAGAACACATTCTTATTTTCAATGACAGCCTAGGAACGGTGGGTTAACTGCCTCGTTCAGGGGCAGAACGAGAGATTTTTACCTTGTCAGCTCGGGGGATTCAATCTTGCAACCTTACAGTTAACTAGTCCAATGCTCTAACCACCTGATTACATTGCACTCCACGAGGAGACTGCCTAATACGCGAATGCAGTAAGCCAAGGTAAGTTGCTAGCTAGCATTAAACTTATCTTCTAAAAAAAACTATCAATCAATCATAATCACTAGTTAACTACACATGGTTGATGACTATTACTAGTTTATCTAGCATGTCCTGCGTTGCATATAATCGATGCGGTGCGTATCGTTGCTCCAATGTGAACCTAAACATAAACATCAATGCCTTTCTTAAAATCAATACACAGAAGTATATATTTTTAAAATTGCATATTTAGCTAAAAGAAATCCAGGTTAGCAGGCAATATTAACCAGGTGAAATTGTGTCACTTCTCTTGCGTTCATTGCACGCAGAGTCAGTGTATATGCAACAGTTTGGGTCGCCTAATTTGCCAGAATTTTACGTAATTATGACATAACATTGAAGGTTGCGCAATGTAACAGGAATATTTAGACTTATGGATGCCACCCGTTAGATAAAATACGGAACAGTTCCGTATTTCACTGAAAGAATAAACGTCTTGTTTTTGAGATGACAGTTTCCAGATTCTGCCATATTAATGACCTAAGGCTCGTATTTCTGTGTGTTATCATGTTATAACTAAGTCTATGATTTGATAGAGCAGTCTGACTGAGCGATGGTAGGCAGCAGCAGGCTCGTAAGCTTTCATGCAAACAGCATGAGCATCGTCCATTTGCCAGCAGCTGTTTATGACTTCAAGCCTATCAACTCCCAAGATTAGGCTGGTGTAACCAATGTGAAATGGCTAGCTAGTTAGCGGGGTGCGCGCTAATAGCATTTCAAATGTTACTCGCTCTGAGACTTGGAGTGGTTGTTCCCCTTGCTATATGCATGGGTAACGCTGCGTCGAGGGTGGCTGTTGTCGTTGTGTTCCTGTTTCGAGCCCAGGTAGGAGCAAGGAGAGGGACGGAAGCTATACTGTTACACTGGCAATACTAAAGTGCCTTTAAGAACATCCAATAGTCAAAGGTATATGAAATACAAATGGTATAGAGAGAAATAGTCCTATAACTCCTATAATAACTACAACCTAAAACTTCTTACCTGGGAATATTGAAGACTCATGTTAAAAGGAACCACCAGCTTTCATATGTTCTCATGTTCTGAGCAAGGAACTTAAATCGTTAGCTTTCTTACAAGGCACATATTGCACTTTTACTTCTCCAACACTTTGTTTTTGCATTATTTAAACCAAATTGAACATGTTTCATTATTTATTTGAGGCTAAATGGATTTTATTGATGTATTATATTAAGTTAAAATAAGTGTTCATTCAGTATTGTTGTAATTGTCATTATTACAAATAAACACTTTTTTAAAAACCAAATAAAATATATATTTTTTAAATAAAATAGGCCGATTAATCGGTATCTGCTTTTTTTGGGGTCCTCTGCGTTGAAAAATCATAAAATGGGTCGACCTCTAGTATGTACATAATCAATGGTAGGCTTCGAGGGGACTCCTATTGTAGGTATACTTATAGGTCATCTCATGACCTGGGCCCTGACAGTAAATCTCAGTAAGACAAATATAATGGTGTTGCAAAAAAGGTTCAGTTGCCAGGACCACAAAAACAAATTCCATCTAGACACCATTGCCCTAGAGCACACAAAAAAACAATACATACCTCGGCCTAAACATCAGCGCCACAGGTAACTTCCACAAAGATGTGAACGATCTGAGAGACAAGGCAAGAAGGACCTTTTATGCCATCAAAAGGAACATCAAATTCAACATACCAATTAGGATCTGGCAAAAAAATACTTTCAGTTATAGAACCCTTTGTCCTTTATGGTTGTGAGGTCTGAGGTCCGCTCACCAACCAAGAATTCACAAAATGGGACAAACACCAAATTGAGACTCTACATGCAGAATTCTGCAAAGATATCCCCCGTGTACAATGTGAAACACAAAATAATTAATGCAGAGCAGAATTAGGCCAATACCTGCTAATTATCAAAAATACTAAAATAATGATTTTCCAGAGAAGATCCAGTTCTCAGGGAATTAGACCAAAGTTCTCAATTGGTACAAAATACAGTGCCTTGCGAAAGTATTCGGCCCCCTTGAACTTTGCGACCTTTTGCCACATTTCAGGCTTCAAACATAAAGATATAAAACTGTATTTTTTTGTGAAGAATCAACAACAAGTGGGACACAATCATGAAGTGGAACGACATTTATTGGATATTTCAAACTTTTTTAACAAATCAAAAACTGAAAAATTGGGCGTGCAAAATTATTCAGCCCCTTTACTTTCAGTGCAGCAAACTCTCTCCAGAAGTTCAGTGAGGATTTCTGAATGATCCAATGTTGACCTAAATGACTAATTATGATAAATACAATCCACCTGTGTGTAATCAAGTCTCCGTATAAATGCACCTGCACTGTGATAGTCTCAGAGGTCCGTTAAAAGCGCAGAGAGCATCATGAAGAACAAGGAACACACCAGGCAGGTCCGAGATACTGTTGTGAAGAAGTTTAAAGCCGGATTTGGATACAAAAAGATTTCCCAAGCTTTAAACATCCCAAGGAGCACTGTGCAAGCGATAATATTGAAATGGAAGGAGTATCAGACCACTGCAAATCTACCAAGACCTGGCCGTCCCTCTAAACTTTCAGCTCATACAAGGAGAAGACTGATCAGAGATGCAGCCAAGAGGCCCATGATCACTCTGGATGAACTGCAGAGATCTACAGCTGAGGTGGGAGACTCTGTCCATAGGACAACAATCAGTCGTATATTGCACAAATCTGGCCTTTATGGAAGAGTGGCAAGAAGAATGCCATTTCTTAAAGATATCCATAAAAAGTGTTGTTTAAAGTTTGCCACAAGCCCCCTGGGAGACACACCAAACATGTGGAAGAAGGTGGCCTGGTCAGATGAAACCAAAATTGAACTTTTTGGCAACAATGCAAAACGTTATGTTTGGCGTAAAAGCAACACAGCTCATCACCCTGAACACCCCATCCCCACTGTCAAACATGGTGGTGGCAGCATCATGGTTTGAGCCTGCTTTTCTTCAGCAGGGACAGGGAAGATGGTTAAAATTGATGGGAAGATGGATGGAGCCAAATACAGGACCATTCTGGAAGAAAACCTGATGGAGTCTGCAAAAGACCTGAGACTGGGATGGAGATTTGTCTTCCAACAAGACAATGATCCAAAACATAAAGCAAAATCTACAATGGAATGGTTCAAAAATAAACATATCCAGGTGTTAGAATGGCCAAGTAAAAGTCCAGACCTGAATCCAATCGAGAATCTGTGGAAAGAACTGAAAAAAACTGCTGTTCACAAATGCTCTCCATCCAACCTCACTGAGCTCGAGCTGTTTTGCAAGGAAGAATGGGAAAAAAATTCAGTCTCTCGATGTGCAAAACTGATAGAGACATACCCCAAGCGTCTTACAGCTGTAATCGCAGCAAAAGGTGGCGCTACAAAGTATTAACTTAAGGGGGCTGAATAATTTTGCACGCCCAATTTTTCAGTTTTTGATTTGTTAAAAAAGTTTGAAATATCCAATAAATGTCGTTCCACTTCATGATTGTGTCCCACTTGTTGTTGATTCTTCACAAAAAAATACAGTTTTATATCTTTATGTTTGAAGCCTGAAATGTGGCAAAAGGTCGCAAAGTTCAAGGGGGCCGAATACTTTCGCAAGGCACTGTATATAGAGTACTGCACACACTACAATTACTTAGGTTTAAAAATAAGCTCAACTGGACACCTTAATGAGGCAGTGAATGAGCTGAGAGAGAAAGCACGCAGCGCATCCTACGCCATTAAAAAGCTAATTCAAATTGAAATACCTATTAAAACTAATTGAATTATGTCATTGAACCAATTGCACTTTATGGCAGCGAGGTGTGGGGTCCACTTGCAAAACAAGATTTCATCAAATGGGACAAACACCCCATTGAAACCCTGCATGCAGAGTTCTGTAAGATTCTCCTACATGTCCAGAGGAAAACTACAAACAATGCATGCAGGGCAGAATTAGGCCAATATCCACTAATAATAAAAACTCAAAAAAGAGCCATTAAGTTTTGGAAACATCTAAAATACAGCGACCCCCTCTCATATCATCACCAAGCCCTGCAATGCCAAGAGCTGAGCAAAGAGTTCACAAACCTGTTCTACTAACGCACTGAAGCCTCAGGACCAGAACATCCAATCAATCAGGATAAACCAAATTACAACACAGTCAAAACAAAACTATATTGCTTATTGGGAAACACAAACACAAAGCAAAATGCAGTGCTATCTGGCCCTAAATCGACAGTACACTGTGGCTAAATATTTGACCATGGTTACTATTCAAAACCTTAGAAAAACCTTGACAAAGTACAGGCTCAGAGAGCACAGCCTTGTCATTGAGAAGGGTAGACACAGGAAAACCTGGCTCCCTGTAGAGGAAAGGCTGTGCAACCACTGCACAACAGCAGAACCTGAGCTGCAGTTCCTGACAAAATGTCAAAAATATAAAACAATTAGAGACCAGAAACCAGAAACCGTGGATTGATGGCAGCATTCGCATGAAACTGAAAGCGCGAACCACTGCTTTTAATCAGGGCAAGGTGTCTGGTAACATGACCGAATACAAACAGTGCAGCTATTCCCTCCGCAAGGCTATCAAACAAGCTAAGCGTCAGTACAGAGACAAAGTAGAATCTCAATTCAACGGCTCAGACACAAGAGGCATGTGGCAGGGTCTACAGTCAATCACGGACTACAGGAAGAAATCCAGCCCAGTCACGGACCAGGATGTCATGCTCCCATGCAGACTAAATAACTTTTTGCCCGCTTTGAGGACAATACAGTGCCACTGACACGGCCTGCAACGAAAACATGCGGTCTCTCCTTCACTGCAGCCGAGGTGAGTAAGACATTTAAACGTGTTAACCCTCGCAAGGCTGCAGGCCCAGACGGCATCCCCAGCCGCGCCCTCAGAGCATGCGCAGACCAGCTGGCCGGTGTGTTTACAGACATATTCAATCAATCCCTATACCAGTCTGCTGTTCCCACATGCTTCAAGAGGGCCACCATTGTTCCTGTTCCCAAGAAAGCTAAGGTAACTGAGCTAAACAACTACCGCCCCGTAGCACTCACTTCCGTCATCATGAAATGCTTTGAGAGACTAGTCAAGGACCATATCACCTCCACCCTACCTGACACCCTAGACCCACTCCAATTTGCTTACCGCCCAAATAGGTCCACAGACGATGCAATCTCAACCACACTGCACACTTGCCCTAACCCATCTGGACAAGAGGAATACCTATGTGAGAATGCTGTTCATCGACTACAGCTCAGCATTCAACACCATAGTACCCTCCAAGCTCGTCATCAAGCTCGAGACCCTGGGTCTCGACCCCGCCCTGTGCAACTGGGTACTGGACTTCCTGACGGGCCGCCCCCAGGTGGTGAGGGTAGGCAACAACATCTCCTCCCCGCTGATCCTCAACACTGGGGCCCCACAAGGGTGCGTTCTGAGCCCTCTCCTGTACTCCCTGTTCACCCACGACTGCATGGCCACGCACGCCTCCAACTCAATCATCAAGTTTGCGGACGACACAACAGTGGTAGGCTCGATTATCAACAACGACGAGACGGCCTACAGGGAGGAGGTGAGGGCCCTCGGAGTGTGGTGTCAGGAAAATAACCTCACACTCAACGTCAACAAAACTAAGGAGATGATTGTGGACTTCAGACAAACTGCAGACAGCGCGCTCTTCAACCTCAGGAGGCTGAAGAAATTCAGCTTGTCACCAAAAGCACTCACAAACTTCTACAGATGCACAATCGAGAGCATCCTGGCGGGCTGTATCACCGCCTGGTACGGCAACTGCTCCGCCCTCAACAGTAAGGCTCTCCAGAGGGTAGTGAGGTCTGCACAACGCATCACCGGGGGCAAACTACCTGCCCTCCAGGACACCTACACCACCCGATGTTACAGGAAGGCCATAAAGATCATCAAGGACATCAACCACCCGAGCCACTGCCTGTTCACCCCGCTATCATCCAGAAGGCGAGGTCAGTACAGGTGCATCAAAGCTGGGACCGAGAGACTGAAAAACAGCTTCTATCTCAAGGCCATCAGACTGTTAAACAGCCACCACTAACATTGAGTGGCTGCTGCCAACACACTGACAATGACACTGACTCAACTCCAGCCACTTTAATAATGGGAATTGATGGGAAATGTAAATATATCACTAGCCACTTTAAACAATGCTACCTTATATAATGTTACTTACCCTACATTATTCATCTCATATGCATAAGTATATACTGTACTCTATATCATCGACTGCATCCTTATGTAATACGTGTATCACTAGCCACTTTAACTATGCCACTTTGTTTACATACTCATCTCATATGTATATACTGTACTCTATATCATCTACTGTATCTTTCCTATGCTGCTCTGTACCATCACTCATTCATATATCCTTATGTACATATTCTTTATCCCCTTACACTGTGTATAAGACAGTAGTTTTGGAATTGTTAGTTAGATTACTTGTTGGTTATTACTGCATTGTCGGAACTAGAAGCACAAGCATTTCGCTACACTCGCATTAACATCTGCTAACCATGTATGTGTATGTGACAAATAAAATTTGATTTGATTTGAGAGTGTCATTTTCCCAAATTTGAAACCCTTATTCAAGGTTTTAAAGACCTCTCTGATGAGGATAGGCTACCCGTCCTGTTGGGGGAGGACGCAGAGAGCTGTGGGTTGGCAGCGCACTACATTGCTGCCTGCCATAAAATGAGGGACAGTGTCTGACAGACCAATCAACCTGCACATGTCCTCTACTGTATACTTATTGTTAAATGTATAGTTATTTTGACATTTGGTTTTTGTTGTTACTGTTGTCCCCTTGACGATTTGATTCTCATTTTTATTTATATTGTAAATATCCAAAATAAACTTTGGCAATATGTACATTGTTACATCATGCCAATAAAGCGAATTGAATGAGAGCGAGAGAGAGCGAGAATGTGGTCACTGCACGAAAGGGAAGTTGAGACAGAGATGCACTTCCTCCTCCATTGCAAAAAAATATTATCCAGCAAGAGTCATTCTTTGAACAACTGGCCCCGTCCCACCTCACTCAAGCAGGTCCAGCGGTTCCTCAGGTTTGACCATTTTTACAGGCGTTTTATATGCAAATTTGGTGCAGTGGCAGCGCCTCTCACAGTCCTAACCGGCAAGTCGCAGACCCGTGTTTGCTGGACTCCTGAGTCTGACAGGGTATTCATGGAGCTCAAAGGACCCATCATCGACAGACTTGAAAAGCCTGGTCCCAAGTAGTACAATGGGGACACTCCTAAATTAACTGGGCATCCAGGTGTTAATCGGACACTGGAGTTCCTGAGGCGGAAATTCTGGTGGCCCAACATGATGGAAGACGTGAGAACATGTTTCATCTGTGCCCAAAGCAAGTCTTCGCGTCAGCGACCGGCCAGGTTGCTCCAACCTCTGCCCATCCCGGGTCTCATCTGTCTGTAGACTTTATCACTTGGTTACCTCCATCTCAAGGGCTTATCACTATCCTGGTGGTCATCGATCGGTTCTCCAAGGCAGCCCTTTTCATCGCCTTACCCAAATTGCTTTCAGCGAAGGAGACCGCTGATCTCGCTGATGTCTATCGACTACACAGACTTCCCCAGGACATTGTCTCAGATTGTGGGCCCCAGTTTGTCACACAGTACAGGAAGGCCTTCTGCTCCCTGTTGGGAGCACCGGTGAGTCTCTCCTCGGGGTTTCACCCTCAGTCGAATGGGCAAACTGAGCGGGCCAACCAGGAGCTGGAAAAGTTCCTGCCTGCTTCGTCTCCACTCAGGGCAGCAACTGGAGAAAGTTCCTCGTCTGGGCGGAGTATGCTCATAACACACCAATCCTCCTTGTTCCGCTCCTCTGCCCGACACCAACATCAGGCAAACCGGCACCTCGGACCGGGTCACCGGGTGTGGCTATCCCCCCGTGATCTTCCCTTAAATGTGGACTCGCCGAAGCTCGCTCCATATGACCATTCAAGATCCTGAGTCGCATCAACCCAGTCACCTATCATCTCCAGCCTCCCAGGTCTATGAGGGTCTGTCCGTCCTTTCATGTCTCTCATTTCAAGCTGGTAAGGACCAGTCCATTATCTCCCCCCACACCTGCTCCTCTGCCCCCTCGACTTGTGGATGGCCACGTGGGCTTACACGGTCCGGCATCTGGAGGCTCGTCAGGGCCGAGGGACCCTGCAGTACCTGGTGGACTGGAAGGGCTACAGTCCTGAGGAGTGAGCGTGGCTGCCTGCCCGGGACATCCTGAATCTGGGTCTTGTTAGAGACTTTAAATAACTATGTGGTGGTCATCATGGAGCCGCTCCTAGAGGGGGGTACAGGCATGGTTCCTCCTGGCACCAGAGGGAATTGTTTTCTGTGGTCCTTTGCAGAAGCTTGAATTGTTTACTGTGTGCATTTGTTTCCTGAGCAAATTTCCGAGACTTAGTGTTTGTTGTTTTTTAAAGTGTACTGTGATCCTGCGGCTACAGTTTCTCAGTAAAGTATTAGGTTATCCTTAACCACGGATTCCTCGTCTGGTCTCTTCTCTGCACCTGGGTCCAAACTTACCACGTCACAGCTGCTGAGTTCTAAAACAGCCCATCACTTGAATATCGTTGCTTTAACTTCCTACGGGCAGGTGCGACGGTAGCGTCCCACCTGGCCCACATCCGTTGAAATTACAGAGTGCGAAATTCTAAAATACTAAATTCAAATGTTTAACATTCTTGAAAAGATATGTGTTATACATCAAAATAAAGCTTAGCTTCTTGTTAATCCAGCCGCTGTGTCATATTTAAAAAATGCTTTATGGCGAAAGCCCACCATGCGATTATCTGAGGACAGCGCCCCACATGCAAACACATGAAAATCATTTTTCAACCAGGCAGTTGTGACACAAAAGTCAGAAATAGCGATATAATTAATGCCTTACCTTTGAAGATCTTCTGTTGGCACTCCAAAATGTCCCAGAAACATCACAAATGGTAATTTTGTTCGATAATGTCCTTCTTTATGTCCCAAAAATGTCAATTTATTTGGTGCATTTGTTGGGGAATAATCAGAATTAGTTGGTAACATAGGTAAGATGTTTTATATTCATCATATGTTTGTAAGTTACTTCTCATCAGAATGTTTATTTTTGTATAATACTGTGGCCGGGGTTGCAGTTATCTGTTCTATGTCAAGACTAAGTTACTTGGGCCGGGGAGAGGTCAAGCTAGCATCTCTTGGCTCCACAATGTCTGTGTGCCAGTCAATGTGTCTCTGTGATCTTGTCATGATAGGATGGATTTGATATATGTCTGTTGATGTGAGGGTTTGTTTAGGTTCTGAGTTTGAGAAAAGAGCATAGTTTAGGAGACAAAGCTGAACGATAAATTATGCCAATGCTGTCTGGCTATGTGTGTCTTTGCTATAAAGGATCTCAGTTGCAATGTGTAAGGGACTCTCAGAGAATTCATTTATAGACACTGAATTGATCTGAGAGTGAACAGAGTTGTGATGGAGCTCATATAATTAAAAATGGACTTTGTGATAACTGTGACTTGTGTGTGGTTTGCTCTCATGATTTGGTAAATACAGGAAATTTCCATGACACATTTGACTCAGAAATACACCGGTTTCAACTCGCCCAACATGTCTAAAAAGTATCTAAGTTACCTGTAAACTTGGTCCAAACATTTCAAACAATGTTCCTAATCCAACCTCCGGTACCCTAAAATGTAAATAATCAATCAAATTTAAGACGGAATAAACTGTTTCTAATACCGGATAAAAACAATGTGGAGCGCGCTCCTGTTCACGCGCACCAAAACAGTAGAGCCTACCTGGAGTGACACTTACAATGAATAGGAATACTTCTTCATTTCTCAAAAGAAAAACATCAACCAATTTCTAAAGTCTAGTGGAAGCCATAGGGACTGCAACCAGGTTCCTAATAATAAGGGTATCCCATAGAAACCCATTGGAAAATCCTATGACCTCAATTTTGTTTTCCCCTGGATGGTTTGTCCTCTGGGTTTCGCCTGCCAAATCAGTTCTGTTTTCTCTCAGACATTATTTTAACAGTTTTAGAAACTTTAGAGTGTTTTCAATCCAAATCTACCAATTATATGCATATCCTAGCTTCTGGGCCTGAGTAACAGGCAGTTTACTTTGGGCACGCTTTTCTTCCCAGATGTCAAAATACTGCCCCCTACACCAGAGGTTCAAATCAGTACACGTGCAAGCACTCTCTCGCTGTATCTCTCTCTCCATACAACAAACAAACCCCCACTCAGACAGTCAGCCCGCCAGTGACACAGAGCCCATCTACCCCTCTGACACCCACACACTGGAACCCAGGCCAGGGAAATACAGACCACGTGGCTTAAACTGTGTCCTACAATCCAAGTTATATTTGATATGTTAAACTCAAACACAGCAGGGGAGGTCAAAGTACCATGGTTTTAGAGATGGTTATGTGGCAGGCTGCATTTACCTGGTCTCTGTTGGCTATCTGTGAGTATGGCAGCTCTCCTGTCATCAGCTCATAGAGGACAACACCGTAAGAGTATACGTCAGACTGGAAACTATAGGGCATATTGTCCTGCATCCGTATAACCTCTGGAGCCTGAGAACAGAGGATGGAACAAACAAACATGACTAAATTGATTTAATTTACAATTCTGGAAACCATAATTAGTAAATCTGAAAACCATAAGGAATCAACTTCTCATAGGGGTCTGATGGGTGGTAACTTCTGTTTCATTTTGTGTCATTTTCAACAGTCAAGTCAAACACACAAGAAACGCACAATTCACTTTTCCATGTCCTGTTACTGACCATCCACAGTATGGACCCTGAAGGTTGCTCCACCTGGTGAGAACCACTCCACCTGGCTTTGACTGTGGCCAGACCAAAGTCGCCAATCTTCACCGTCAGGCCCTCGTGTAGGAAGATATCTGTACTGCTGTCAAGGAGGCAGAGCTGTGGCAGAGACAGCTGAGTCTGTGGAAAAAAACTAAATATCTGAGCTCATACATCATTTGTCTAATGTCAAGCCGACAATTTTTTTTATTCAATTTTGTCACAAGAGTGACTGAGCATGAAAGAGTATGACGAAAAGGCTGTGGTGTAAAAAGTATCCAAAAGAAGAGTACCTTAATAGAAAATGACTCTAGTAAAAGTGAAAGTCACCCAGTAAAATACTATTTAGTAAATGTCTAGAAGTAATTGGTTTTAAATATACTTAAGTATCAAAAGTAAATGTAATTGCTAAAATATACTTAAGTATCAAAAGTATAAATAATTTCAAATTCCTTATATAAAGCAAACCAGACTGCGTTATTTATTTTTTATTTACGGATAGCCAGGGGCATGGTCCAACACTCAAGACATCATTTACAAATGAAGCATGTGTTTAGTGAACCCGCCAAATTAGAGGCAGTAGGGATGACCAGGGATGTTCTCTTGATAAGTGTGTAAATTTGATAATTTTTCTGTCCTGCTAAGCATTCAAAATGTAACGAGTACTTTTGGTTGTCAGGGAAAATGTATGCAGTAAAAAGTACTCAATTTTCTTTAGGAATTATAGTGAAGTAAAAGTAAAAGTTGTCAAAAATATAAATATTAAAGTAAAGTACAGATACCCCAAAAAACTACTTAAGTAGTACTTTCAAGTATGAGAAAGGATACTGTTTGATTTCATGTCCCGGTGGATGATGTTTTTAGCGTGCAAATAGCTGAAAGAGAAATACAGTGAAATTGTATTTTAGGACATTCAGTTGCATGTTAAAAGAATGAAAGGGGGAAAAAAATATCCTTCTAAAGCTATCACCCTTCTATAGCGTCGATCTTAAGTTAGCATCCTTGTAAAACTAGCATCCCTATACAGCTAGCAATAATACCATTCTACACCTAAGCTGCTTAGGTATGGACTCACTCCATGCCCTGAGCTGTCTGCCTGGCGATGTCTATGAGCTGGAACATCTGTAAGTTAGTCTCCTGGACGTGGAGGTGTTTATAGAGGCTGCTGCCTTCACACCACTGTGTCACGATGGCCAGGTTGTCCTTCGTCATGTAGCCCATGAACAATAGGATGTTGACGTGTCGTGTTTTCCTGTGGTGAAAGAGAGAGAGAGAGATAATGCTGCATGAAGATAATCTACCAATAATAAACACATTTTAGGGTCAACTTAATTGCTCTCTCTAAAGTGAATACCCTGAATGCACTATGGGCATCACTATAGTCCTCTTCACCACTCTCACCCTCTCTTACCTTAGCACAGCCACCTCGTTTCTAAAGGCCTGGAACTGTTCCGGTGTGGGGTCAATCACCTTTAGGATCTTCACTGCTACGTCACCTACAACAGACCAAACCATGTGGTAAAGAAACTTCCTTAGCTGCTGTGTGGCTATCTTGTCTCAACAAACTACACGACAGAGAGGAGGTGAAGCGAATCGCCAAGTAGACTAGACTCAGCACAAGTGTTACACTCCGTGTGGGGTGGTTAGAAGAAACAGCCTACAAACAGACCAAGTCTTTACAAGAAGTGTGTTTATCCAGAAACGTGCTCACCGTGCCATTTCCCTTTGTACACCGTTCCAAAGGAGCCTGAGCCGATACGGGAGTGCAGCACCACTTCACTGGCCTCGATCTCCCAGTAGTAACTAGAGTCTCGCTTGTCCCTCGGACGCTGGAGGAGGACAGCCAATATAAGTCCACATTCTCTATATTCAGTAGACATTACATACAATACACGTATGCAGTTATTCCTAGGAATTCAAAGTACTGTTAAGATGCTATTAACTCACAGGCACTGTACAAACTACAAGCGCTGTCTCGCTTACAATTTTGTGTTTCTCTTGAGTGTTGAACGACGGAGCCCGTTCTCGTCTGTCTGGCGCTGGGGTTTTAGACTGTGACCAGCTTGTGGGACTCTGGCTGGGGGAACTCCCGTCTAGAGAGGGACGATGGCCAACAGTATTCAGCACACCAGGTTATGACAAAGTGTCGTTATGGGATGTTATACATGTTTCCATTTAGCATAGCAGAAACGGTCGAAAATCTTACCGGAGTCATGATTACGCATTGCTTCGTGATTACGCATTGCCTCCTACGACAACAAACGAGAAAATATTCCGTCACATTTTTACAAATATCAAATGAACACTAATCATTCAACAGTTTGATAATTCAGTTCGACACGGACACTGTAAAAACATGCCATGTTGTTCATCACACAACACTCAGACACTCTGCCTCCTAACCTTGGCTGGGCTCTCTGAAGTCGCCTCAAGAAAAGAGTTGGAGAAGCGAACAATACCTACTCTCCTCTTCAGCCAGAAGCGCCTGCACCAGGAGCTAGGGTAGGCATTCAGGCAATCTAGCTACTCCCAATCAGGGCACGACACAGTGGGACAGTGAGGACAGGGAAGGAAAGGGAGACAGAGTGAAGGAAGGTAAGGGAGGAGAGAAAGAGTGCTAGCTGGGTGTTCAATTTTGTGGGCATATTAGACCGCATTCAAGTTATAATTTTTCCAAATACACCCAGGTATGGAGACATAAAAAACAAATCAGAAAATAATACAGTAAGTGCAGAATATAGAAAGTGATATCGAACAATCAAGAAAATCATGGAAAGTAAACATGCAAGATGGATGACTTAATAGAAAACATAAGGGGGGAGGATGGTAGACAGAAGTGAGGCAGAGGAGGATGGTAGGGATTCCTCGCGTGTAAAGAAGGGCCAGATCGGGCAGGGAGGTTATTTTCAGAATTGTTGCCTGGACATCCAGGAGTCCCCTGGGGGCCCCCGTGGTGTGTTGTTACCTCAATCATGCTGCTGTCGACAGGCAGGGTGGTGCTGACCATGTGGACGTTGGGCGTGGAGGTGGATCGCTGCCTCTGGGACAGAGTGATCCCTGTGGGTGGGTAGGGGGCCGTGTAGTTGAAGGCGTGAGGGGTTGAGTAGCGGTGCAGAGAGCTAGGGGGTGAACACAGGGGGAACATCAGGCTTAGGAGTTGGGATACCACCTTGTGCGAGCCGGTACGGCTCCTATGAGCATCTCCTGTTTCAGTATTGTGAGGCAGCTTGATGTAGTTAAGTACACCCCCTGGACAGGGAAGCTAGTATATCACAGGGCCCCCTGGACAGGACACTAGTCTATCGCTTGCCATGACAATTTTGGGGATTATCAAAAGATCAAAATAGTATTATTATTGTGATTGAATAATTACTATTGTTGTTTTTGTAAGTCTTAGATAGTTCTCAGACAGATGCCATTGAGGTGCTCTGCGGATGCTTACACATTCTACATACACCCTCAGTTCTTGTTAGGGAAAACTTCACACATAAGAACATTCGGAAACTTCTTCAAATTAGTCTCACAGGGTTGTGGTGGATGGCAGCTTGTCACTTTCATTTCTGCCATGTTGCGTCATTTTTGACAGACTCAGCCTGGTACACTTCTGCCAGACAGTCTCTTGTACTGTATTGTCGGTTGCTGGTGAAAGTGGCACCCCATGTGAGTGATGTACCACAACAGCGCTTATTACTGTATTACACCACACTTCTTATCGTGTAAAGCACTCTGAGAAGTAATCCCCTTTTTTGGCCAAAACAGAAACTTGTTTCGAAAGAGCAATTTAGACTGTTCTGCAAAGAACAACTTGATACTGTGCGTGAGCTACTTTGGCGATCGGAGTGCTTTTAAACGGTTTTAAAATGCTTCTGAAACCACGGGCTCTTTTCACGCCTCTGGTTACATCAGCCCCCTGGACAGGGAAAGCTTCATAAAGCTGGAGACGTAATCAAAAACAGGCTTTAATTCAGTTTGAGGCACAAGTTAAGGTGCTTTACAACTTACAGCCTCATCAGCTGAGGGCCAGTCAAGCATGACAACCAAAGAACCCTTAGCATTTGACCACCATTAACTCCAAGTGCCAAAGTACTTACCTCAACTTACTGTACTGTAGTTAAATAAATGACTACCACACGCAACCCTTAGTCGATGTTAAATAGTAAGTCAATAGGAAGACTTTTACTGAACGTCTGTAGTTGTCTAATTGCTGATGCTGTATTGCTGCCCGGAGTTAACCTTGCTCACAGTGTTATGGTGAAAGTGGTCCATGGGGTCAATATCACTCATGGATCAGAGGTTATAGGTCAGGAGCAGGAGAGGTGGCCGTACCTGCTAGGGAATCGGGATAGTGATTCTCTCATTCGTCGAGATGTAAGAGGAGGAAGAGATGGACCCCCACTTTCACCTGGTGTAGGGAACAACCTAGAGAGAGAGAGAGAGCAAGAGACAGAGACAGAGAGAAACAGTTGAAGTCAGAAGTTTACACACACCTGAGCCAAATACATTTAAACTCAGTTTTTCACAATTCCTGACATTTAATATGAGTAAAAATTCCCTGTCTTAGGTCAGGTAGGATCACCACCTTATCTTAAGAATGTTTCATGTCAGAATAATAGTAGAGAGAATGATTTATTTCAGCTTTTATTTCTTTCATCACATCCTCAGTGGGTCAGAAGTTTACATACACTAAATTAGTATTTGGTAGCATTGCCTTTACATTTTTTAACTTGGGTCAAACGTGTCGGTGGTAGCCTTCCACAAGCTTCCCTCAATAAGTTGGCTGAATTTTGGCCCATTCCTCCCGACAGAGCTGTTGTAACTGACTCAGGATTGTAGGCCTCCTTGCTCGCACATGCTTTTTCAGTTCTGCCCACAGATTTTCTATGGGATCAAGGTCAGGGCTTTGTGATGGTCACTCCAATACCTTGACTTTGTTGTCCTTAAGCCATTTTGCCACAACTTTGGAAGTATGCTAGGGGTCATTGTCCATTTGAGACCAAGCTTTAAGTTACTGACTGATGTCTTGAGATGTTGCTTCAATATATCCACACAATTTTCCTCCTCATGATGCCATCTATTTTGTGAAGTGCACCAGTCCCTCCTGCAGCAAAGCACCCCCACAACATGTTGCCACCCCCGTGTTTTACGGTTGGGATGGTGTTCTTCAGCTAACAAGCCTCCCCCTTTTTCCTCCAAACATAACAATGGTCATTATGGCCAAACAGTTCTATATTTGTTTCAGAGGACATTTCTCCAAAAAGTACAATCTTCGTCCCCATGTGCACTTCCTTGCTGAGCGGCCTTTCAGGTTATGTCGATACAGGACTCGTTTTACTGTGGATATAGATACCTTTGTGTCCGTTTCCTCCAGCATCTTCACAAGGTCCTTTGCTGTTGTTCTGGGATTGATTTGCACTTTTCGCACCAAAATACGTTCATCTCTAGGAGACAGAACGAGTCTCCTTCCTGAGCGGTATGACGGCTGTGTGGCCCCATGGTGTTTATACTTGCATACTATTGTTTGTACAGATGAACGTGGTACCTTCAGGCGTTTGGAAATTGCTCCCAAGGATGAACTAGACTTGTGGAGGTCTACAATTGATTTTCTGTAGTCTTGGCTGATTTCTTTTGATTTTCCCATGATGTAAAGCAAAGAGACACTGAGTTTGAAGGTAGGCCTTGAAATACATCCATAGGTACATCAAATGATGTCAATTAGCCTATCAGAAGCTGCTAAAGCCATGACATCATTTTCTGGAATTTCCAAGCTGTTTAAAGGCACAGTCAACTTAGTGTATGTAAACTTCTGACCCACTGGAATTGTGATACAGTGAAGTATAAGTGAAATAATCTGTCTGTAAACAATTGTTGGAAAATTGACTTGTGTCACGCACAAAGTAGATTTGCCAAAACTATAGTTTGTTAACAAGAAATTTTGTGGAGTGGTTGAAAAACTAGTTTTAATGACTCCAACCTAAGTGTATGTAAACTTTCGACTTCAACTGTAGATCTGTTGAAAATACTTCAGGATGAAGAAAGCACCATGGAAGGTTGCCAGATAAAATGAGCCATGTATCCCTTCATTGCCAGTGATAGCCATCTATACATGCTTACTGCTTACTGAAATATGGAGTTCTAAAACCTGCATGCAAAACAATTCTCTATTTCCAGTGCCTGTATGCAAAACAATTCTCTATTTCCAGTGCCTGTATGCAAAACAATTCTCTATTTCCAGTGCCTGTATGCAAAACTGGGTCCCTATGAACTACTCTACTACATAAACCATATCAACAGAGGTTACACTTTATCCTGACAACACTGTTCTCATCAATTGGAGGTTTCCTTTGTAGAACATGTCATTTGTATCTATTTGTTCTGAATAGCTATCAACAATGCAGACTGTGAGAGCAGTACATTCATTTATCCCCTATGCTAGAATGTTCATAGCATCCTTTATTCACCAATTGATATATAGTTGTACTTAACATTCATATTGTTTTGTAAGTGTTCTGGCTATTCAATACAAAACAGTTGGGTGTTGGCAGACTTTTTGTTTTGCTCTGCACAGTAGAGAGGAGAGGAGACTTACAGGAGCTGTCTGATGTTGCTCCAATCCACACACATGGTGGGCACTTTGGTGCTGCAATGCTCATGGAATTTGTAGCCGCATGTTTGGCAACGGAAACCGTTCAAAAGGAACTTCTGGCATATATCGCAGAAGGCCAACTTAAGAAATGTTTTCCGAACCTGAAAGTTAAAGAGGAGAATTAAGTACTTATTTATTTTCCAGTCAATAGTAACGGCCTGGGTGGATGGTGTAAAATTATGTATGGGCTACTTACAAAGTTGTGCGTCGTCAAGGGGACATGATCTAACACTTCCACCAGCAGTTCTTCCCCAATTAGTGAGGTAGAGTCGGTATTCCAATCCATACGTGACTTTTTACTGTTAGAAAAGGGACATGAAACATTTAGTAAGGTAACACCTACTGGAGACTACAGACCAAGACAAGAAAAGGTCATTCAATACGTCTTAACCTGAAAGGTGGAATAGCTGTAGAAAGCTTTTTGCAGAAAAGTTTAACCACGTGGCTGAAAAAAATGGTATAAGTTTCCCCTAACCACAGATCTAGGATCAGATTGTCCCACTCTCAATCCTAGCTTTAAATATTAGGCGGGTGAAATAATATCTGACCCTGTGTCAGTGGTTAGGGATAACTGTCACTGACACTGTGGAGAGAGCCAGTGACACCACTCTGATCTCCCTCTCCAGTGCCTAGTGCATACCTCCTCTGTCCTGGGTGCAGTCTGAAGACAGCACAGCACTCCGGCTGCAGACCCCGCACCTTCAGCGCTTTTATCAGGCAGCTGTGCAGGGTCATACCTGGCCTCACGTTCACCTGGGGGACCACAACAAACACACTTAACAACAACAACACTTAATGTGACTAGTTAAAACAAACATGTGCATAATACATTATATTTTGGGATAATGGGATGATTTGGGATAATGGTCTGTGTCTCTGTATGATGGTGACAATCAATTTAGGCAGCAATTTTCCACCAATAAACTGCCACACTTAGGTGACTCAGTTAATTAAGCACTCACTCAAAACAACAGCAGTACAACAGTGTGTTGTTGTTGTTTCAGTAATCCCACTCACTCCCTGTCCTCTGAACTACTGTTTTCATTGTGTGTCCATGTGTCCAGTGTCTTTGGGTGTTTTGAAAGGCTCTTCAAATGAAATGTACCATTAGTTACAACATTAATATTATTATTCTATTAGACTCACCACGGTGCGCTGCTGGTTGGGGAGGTAGACTCGGATGGTGCTGCTGGTCTTAGAGTCGGGGATCTTGCTGTCGTCTGAGGAGCGGCGCTGGTAGGGAAAGCCCTGAACCAAGGTGGGGGAGAGGCAGGGGCCCTCGAACACAGAGTCTTTCATTCCAAAGCCGTTGCTCAGGGTCTTCCACGCACCCTGGAGGTGCTCCATCAGCAAACACTAGTGCTCTCAGGGCTCTGGGGACACAGAGAAATATCAGGCTACACTAGAGGTCAGCCATGTCAGTAGACTATGAACTAGGCAAGGTTTCTACACATGACACTGGATGACTCTGTTTGAGCAAGTAAAGTTGTGTGAGGTTACATGTTGGGTGAGAAAATGTGTTTTGTGACAAAAATTGATATATTTATAACCGAATGGGTTTGAATACTTCGAAATGGAGTCTCCTCCCTATAATTAGCTCAGGTAGCAAATGCAAACCTTAAGGCAAGGTTACTCATCATGCAAGCGTGGTTCACCAGCACATCTGCTACATATCAACACACACAAAACAAAGCACCTGCAAAGATTCAAAATCAAAGCACAAATTAAGAGTTTATTTCCAAAATACTATAATTGATCATGTGGTTTTTTTCACCAGAAATGAGCGCTTCGTGTGTGTAACATACAGTTGAAGTCGGAAGTTTACATACACCTGAGCCAAATACATTTAAACTCAGTTTTTCACAATTCCTGACATTTAATCAGAGTGAAAAGTCCCCGTCTTAGGATCACACATTTATTTTAAGAATGTGAAATGTCAGAATAGTAGAGAGAATTATTTCTTTCATCACATTTCCAGTGGGTCAGAAGTTGACATACTGTGGCAGACCAGGGGTTTTGGTCAAGACGTTTAACCAGATCAGACACGGACAGAGAAGAATTAGCTCAGTTTCAAGGGTGTTTATTTGAATAAAATATCAAAAAGAAAAGGATGTGTCTCCCCTATGAGATCCTCTCCGGGATACCGTCTTCTGGGATCCGGGTCTGGATGTTCCCTGTCGGGCACAAAACTGAACTCCCTCTTATTACCTCTGCAACCGTTAACAATAACACAGGAGTCCTTTCTCCTCCTCCCCCCCATTCCTCCCATGTGTGCTGCCCTTCTGGCAGCTTTATGGGCCTTGCACAGCTGGTGAGCAATCAGTCCTTGATTACTCACCAGCTCCCAATCAGACCCAATTAGTCCTGGCTGGAGAGCCCGTCGAGACATGGCACATCCAGCAGATGGAGCCATCACCTCGTGATGTATACTCCATCTGTCACCAGGCCTCGACGAGTCTCCCCCTGGTGGCTGACCTGCTGTACACCACACAACCCCCCTTTAGCTCTGTCGGGGAGTGGACTGTCATAAGTCTCCCTTCTCGATAGGGCATCCGCGTTTCCATGCTTCGCCCCTGACCTGTGCACAACTGAAAAAGAGAAGTGTTGAAGGGACAAGAACCACCTGGTGACACGATCGTTCGTGTCCTTTCCCCGGGCCAGCCAGACCAGGGGAGCATGGTCCGTGACAAGGGTGAAGTGGGTACCTAGCAGGTAATACTTGACAGTGTCTAGCGCCCACTTCCAGGCTATTTCTTTTCCCTAGGCATCAGCTTTCGGCTGATGTACATGATGGGGTGCTCCTCCCCCTCGTGTACCTGGGACAGAACGGCCCCTAGTCCCGTATGACATGCGCCCGTCCGGCACCTGGAAATCAGGCGTTATCAGAATCGGATGGGAGCACAGCGCTTCTGTCTCGTCCGTCAATTTCACTGTTTTCGGGAGGCGGGCCCTGGTTATATCGGTGAGCTATAGCCGCAAAGTTGAGGATAAACCGGCTATAGTATCCTGCCAGTCCCAGGAAGGACTTGACCTGTGTCTTGGTACGTGGAACGGACCAGTCACGCACAGCTTGAACCTTCCTCTCCTGGGGCTTCACATTCCCCCGTCCGATCAAATACCCCAGGTACTCCACCTCCTCGAACCCTTGCTTGCATTTCTTGGGGTTTGGAGAGCCCTTCGAGACCTGGCACGTCCAGCAGATGGAGCCATCGCCTCGTGATGTGTTCTCCATCTGTTACCAGTCCTCCACGAGTCTCCTGCTGGTGGCTGACCTGCTGTATGCCACAATACACTTAATTCATATTTCGTAGCATTGCCTTTAAATTGTTTAACTTGAGTCAAATGCTTCAGGTAGCCTTCCACAAGCTTCCCACACACAATAAGTTAGATGAATTTTGGCCCATTCCTCCTGACAGAGCTGGTGTAACTGAGTCAGGTTTGTAGACCGCCTTGCTCGCACACACTTTTTCAGTTCTGCCCACAGATTTTCTATAGGATTGAGGTCAGAGCTTTGTGTTGGCAACTCCAATACCTTGACTTTGTTGTCCTTAAGCCATTTTGCCACAATTTCTGGAATTTTCCAAACTGTTTAAAGGCACAGTCAACTTAGTGTACATAAACTTCTGACCCACTGGAATTATGATACAGTGAATTATAAGTGAAATAATCTGTCTGAAAACAATTGTTGGAAAACTTACTTGTGTCATGCACAAAGTAGATGTCCTAACCAACTTGCAAAAACTATAGTTTGTTAACAAGAAATTTGTGGAGTGGTTGAAAAGCGAGTTTTAATGACTCCAACCTAAGTGTATGTTAACTTTCAACTTCAACTGTATTACTGTTCTCAGATTTTTGATTGCCAGATTTGAGGTGTGTATCAAAAATATTTTGGGGGGGGCAAAACGCTGTATATTCATTGTTTAGCTGGAATGGAATATTTGTATACTGTATATTTGACTGTGATATGTGGATGTCTCATCTAGCTATCTTAAGATGAATGCACTAACTGTAAGTCGGTCTGGATAGGAGCATGTGCTAAATGACTAAAATGTCCAATGTAAATGTTTTACATACAGATCTCATATTAATGTATTGATTCATAAAAATACATTTTGAACAAATATATATATTTCTGAACAATTCCGTTGCCATGATTAGATTGGTAAATTAGTGAAAAAAAACAATAAAAAATGGAAAATGGATATATTGCATTTTGGAAAGAAACACTTCAAATAGCATATTTGTGTCAAATCAAAGTTTATTTGTCACGTGCGCCAAATACAACAGGTGTAGACCTTAGTGAAATGCTTACTTACAGGCTCTAACCAATAGTGCGGAGGGAAAAAAGTATGTGTGTGTGTGTAGCTAAGTAAAGAAATAAAACAACAGTAAAAAGACATTTGAAAAAAAGAGTAGCAAGGCTATATACAGACACCTGTTAGTCAGGCTTATTGAGGTAGTATGTACATGTAGGTATGGTTAAAGTGACTATGCATATATGATGAACAGAGAGTAGCAGTAGCGTAAAAAGAGGGGTTGGCGGGTGGTGGGACACAATGCAGATAGCCCGGGTAGCCAATGTGCGGGAGCACTGGTTGGTCAGGCCAATTGAGGTAGTATGTACATGAAAGTATAGTTAAAGTGACTATGCATATAAGATGAACAGAGAGTACCAGCAGTGTAAAAAGAGGGGTTGGGGGGTGGACACAATGCAAATAGACTGGGTAACCATTTGGTTACCTGTTCAGGAGTCTTATGGCTTGGGGGTAAAAACTGTTGAGAAGCTTTTTTGTCCTAGACTTGGCACTCCGGTACCGCTTGCCATGCGGTAGTAGAGAGAACAGTCTATGACTGGGGTGGCTGGGGTCTTTGACAATTTTCAGGGCCTTCCTCTGACACCGCCTGGTGTAGAGGTCCTGGATGGCAGGCAGCTTTGCCCCAGTGATGTACTGGGCCAGACGCAGTACCCTCTGAAGTGCCTTGCGGTCGGAAGCCGAGCAATTGCCGTACCAGGCAGTGATGCAACCGGTCAGGATGCTCTCGATGTTGCAGCTGTAGAACCTTTTGAGGATCTCAGGACCCATGCCAAATCGTTTTAGTTTCCTGAGGGGGAATAGGCTTTGTCGTGCCCTCTTCACGATTGTCTTGGTGTGTTCGGACCATTCTAGTTTGTTGTTGATGTGGACACCAAGGAATTTGAAGCTCTCAAGCTGCTCCACTACAGCCCCGTCGATGAGAATGGGGGCGTGCTCGGTGCTCCTTTTCCTGTAGTCCACAATCATCTCCTTGGTCTTGGTTACGTTGAGGGATAGGTTGTTATTCTGGCACCACCCAGCCAGTTCTGTGCCCTCCTCCCTATAGGCTGTCTCGTCATTGTCGGTGATGTTGTGTCGTCAGCAAACTTAATGATGGTGTTGGAGTCGTGCCTGGCCATGCAGTCGTGGGTGAACAGGGAGTACAGGAGGGGACTGAGCACGCACCCCTGGGGAGCTCCAGTGTTGAGGATCAGCATGGCAGATGTGTTGCTACCTACCCTCCCCACCTGGGAGCGGCCCGTCAGGAAGTCCAGGATCCAGTTGCAGAGGGAGGTGTTTAGTCCCAGGATCCTTAGCTTAGTGATGAGCTTTAAGGGTACTATGGTGTTGAACGCTGAGCTGTAGTCAATGAATAGCTTTCTCACATAGGTGTTCCTTTTGTCCAGGTGGGAAAGGGCAGTGTGGAGTGCAATAGAGATTGCATCATCTGTGGATCTGTTGGGGCGGTATGCAAATTGGATTGGGTCTAGGGTTTCTGGGATAATGGTGTTGAGGTTAGCCATTATGAGCCTTTCAGAGCACTTCATGGCTACGGACGTGAGTGCCACGGGTCTGTAGTCATTTAGGCAGGTTGCCTTTGTGTTCTTGGGCACAGGGACTATGGTGGTCTGCTTGAGGCATGTTGGTATTACAGACTCAATCAGGGACATGTTAATAATGTCAGCGTCGGAGCCGGTGTAGTATGATTCAATCTTAGCCCTATATTGACTCTTTGCCTGTTTGATGGTTTATCGCTGGGCATAGCAGGATTTCTTGTAAGCTTCCAGGTTAGAGTCCCGCACCTTGAAAGCGGCAGCTCTACCCTTTAGCTCAGTGTGAATGTTGCTTGTAATCCATGGCTTCTGGTTGGGGTATGTACGTACAGTCACTGTGGGGATGATGTCCTCAATGCACTTATTGATAAACCAGTGACTGATGTGGTGTATTCCTCAATGTCATCGGAAGAATCCCGGAACATGTTCCAGTCTGTGATAGCAAAACAGTCCTGTAGTTTAGCATCTGCTTCATCTGACCATTTTTTATAGACCCAAGTCACTGGTGCTTCCTGCTTTCATGTTTGCTCGTAAGCAGGAATCAAGAGGATAGAGTTGTGGTCGGATTTACCAAATGGAGGGCGAGCTCTGTACGCATCTCTGTGTGTGGAGTACAGGTGATCGAAAAATGTTTTCCCTCTGGTTGCACATTTAACATGTGGATAGAGATTTGGAAGAACTGATATGTTTCCCTGCATTAAAGTCTCCGGCCACTAGGAGCGCCGCACCTGGGTGAGTGGTTTCCTGTTTGCTTATTTCCTTATACAGCTGGCTGAGTGCGGTCTTAGTGCCGGCATCTGTCTGTGGTGGTAAATAATCCTCATTGCAATCAATAATTATCTGAAAACAAGAGCACTTTCTAGTTGATAGATCTCAAATTTTAACAACAAGCCCTTTGGCCCATTTTACTACAAATATGCACCTGCTTCGATCTTGTTTTCAATACAAATGCAGCAGCACACAAACACAAGAAATGTAAATACTGTCTCTGGTCGTGTGGACACAAGACAAACATCTTAAACAGAGAACAGTTGACATGACAGAGATGATTGACTACTGTTGTAAACTTTAACCCCACAAGGTTCACAGGTCACAACACAAAACCAAGGGCCTACCTAACAGGTACACGACCATAGCCGGTAAGACCACCATACCTCAGTTGGAGTTGTGTTCAAAATGTACAGGGTAGGAAGTGGGTGGACCAGCAACGAATGCCAATGAAATATAATTTTTCCAGTCCCTGCCATAAGCAGGCTTTGTCGGGGCAAGAGCAATTGCACTTGTTAGAGAAATGGACATTGATACTCCTCCAGCTGCCTTCATGCAGACAATGCAGTGTCATCCTAGCCTAGCTGACATGACCCACCGTGCAGGGAGAGCTGTGACCACACTGGTCTGGAAAGGAGGCCACTAGTTAATGCAATATTCACTCAGAAATTGTGCAACAGGTTTGATTGGTTCTTTGAACAACAACAAAAATCCTCGGGGGTTGAGACCTCGTTGTTGGGATTGCTCAGGGACTGTGTTTGGCTGTGCTTGTTGGTGTTTGAGTGAGAAAGACACAAAAGAGAGTCAACCACAGCCTCCTTCATTATCAACGCACTGTGCCAACAACATCAGACTTTAAGTGTTAGGTGTTAGCCAGTCTAGCGTCATCCAGCACTACAAAGACAAATTGTGACAAAGATTGTGTTTATTTATTGGACTCACTAAGTAGTACCATCCGTTTTGTTACCAAAGCGCGTTATACTACCCACCACTGCGACCTGTATGCTCTAGTCGGCTGGCCCTCGCTACATATTCGTCGCCAGACCCACTGGCTCCAGGTCATCTATAAGGTCTATGCTAGGTAAAGCTCCGCCTTATCTCAGCTCACTGGTCACGATAACAACACCCACCCGTAGCACGCGCTCCAGCAGGTATATCTCACTGGTCATCCCCAAAGCCAACACCTCCTTTGCCTGCCTTTCCTTCCAGTTCTCTACTGCCAGTGACCTTCCAGTTCTCTGCTGCCATCCCTCATACTGTTTTTATTTACTTTACTGCTCTTTTGCACACCAGTATCACTACTTACACACCATCAACTGCTCATCTATCACTCCAGTGTTAATCTGCTAAATTGTAATTACTTTGCTACTATGGCCTATTTATTGCCTTACCTCCTCATGCCATTTGCACACACTGTATATAGACTTTCTTTTTTTCTCCATTGTGTTATTGACTGTATGCTTGTTTATTCCATGTGTAACTCTGTGTTGTTGTTTCAGTCGCATTGCTTTGCATTGCTTTATCTTGGCCAGGTCGCAGTTGTAAATTAAAACTTGTTCTGAACTAGCTTAACTGGTTAAATAAAGGTGAAATAAATTTTTAAAAAGGTGTTGTTTTTAATATGCATGGCTAGGCAAAATGCACAGTTCAGAAGCAACAAGTTATACAATGCACCACCACAATTTCTATACCCGCAAAGTAAACCTAACATGCAAGCCTCACCAGCCACGTTGTGTGCGCGAGCGTTGCAAAATAACTGTACACATACATGTTATTCAATCATTTCACTGACGCAGATCGCACATGTGAATAAGCGTCTGTATAGCCAAGCGCTAAAATAGAATTTGGTTCTATTTGAGACGCTCCACACGCTGCAAGTTATTGGGTAGCTGGGGATTTTAACAAGGCTAATCTGAAAACAAGACTCCCTAAATTTTATCAGCATATCGATTGCGCAACCAGGGGTGGAAAGACCTTGGATCATTGTTACTCTAACTTCCGCGACGCATATAAGGCCCTGCCCCGCCCCCCTTTCGGAAAAGCTGACCACTACTCCATTTTGTTGATCCCTGCCTACAGACAGAAACTAAAACAAGAGGCTCCCACGCTGAGGTCTGTCCAACGCTGGTCCGACCAAGCTGACTCCACACTCCAAGACTGCTTCCATCACGTGGACTGGGAGATGTTTCGTATTGCGTCAGATAACAATATTGACGAATACGCTGATTCGGTGTGCAAGTTCATTAGAACGTGCGTTGAAGATGTCGTTCCCATAGCAACGATTAAAACATTCCCTAACCAGAAACCGTGGATTGATGGCAGCATTCGCGTGAAACTGAAAGCGCGAACCACTGCTTTTAATCAGGGCAAGGTGTCTGGTAACATGACCGAATACACACAGTGCAGCTATTCCCTCCGCAAGGCTATCAAACAAGCTAAGCGTCAGTACAGAGACAAAGTAGAATCTCAATTCAACGGCTCAGACACAAGAGGCATGTGGCAGGGTCTACAGTCAATCACGGACTACAGGAAGAAATCCAGCCCAGTCACGGACCAGGATGTTTTGCTCCCAGGCAGACTAAATAACTTTTTTGCCCGCTTTGAGGACAATACAGTGCCACTGACACGGCCTGCAACGAAAACATGCGGTCTCTCCTTCACTGCAGCCGAGGTGATTAAGACATTTAAACGTGTTAACCCTCGCAAGGCTGCAGGCCCAGACGGCATCCCCAGCCGCGCCCTCAGAGCATGCGCAGACCAGCTGGCCGGTGTGTTTACAGACATATTCAATCAATCCCTATACCAGTCTGCTGTTCCCACATGCTTCAAGAGGGCCACCATTGTTCCTGTTCCCAAGAAAGCTAAGGTAACTGAGCTAAACGACTACCGCCCGTAGCACTCACTTCCGTCATCATGAAATGCTTTGAGAGACTAGTCAAGGACCATATCACCTCCACCCTACCTGACACCCTAGACCCACTCCAATTTGCTTACCGCCCAAATAGGTCCACAGACGATGCAATCTCAACCACACTGCACACTGCCCTAACCCATCTGGACAAGAGGAATACCTATGTGAGAATGCTGTTCATCGACTACAGCTCGGCATTCAACACCATAGTACCCTCCAAGCTCGTCATCAAGCTCGAGACCTTGGGTCTCGACCCCCGCCCTGTGCAACTGGGTACTGGACTTCCTGACGGGCCGCCCCCAGGTGGTGAGGGTAGGCAACAACATCTCCTCCCCGCTGATCCTCAACACTGGGGCCCCACAAGGGTGCGTTCTGAGCCCTCTCCTGTACTCCCTGTTCACCCACGACTGCGTGGCCACGCACGCCTCCAACTCAATCATCAAGTTTGCGGACGACACAACAGTGGTAGGCTTGATTACCAAAAACGACGAGACGGCCTACAGGGAGGAGGTGAGGGCCCTCGGAGTGTGGTGTCAGGAAAATAACCTCACACTCAACGTCAACAAAACTAAGGAGATGATTGTGGACTTCAGGAAACAGCAGAGGGAACACCCCCTATCCACATCGATGGAACAGTAGTGGAGAGGGTAGCAAGTTTTAAGTTCCTCGGCATACACATCACAGACAAACTGAATTGGTCCACTCACACAGACAGCATCGTGAAGAAGGCGCAGCAGCGCCTCTTCAACCTCAGGAGGCTGAAGAAATTCGGCTTGTCACCAAAAGCACTCACAAACTTCTACAGATGCACAATCGAGAGCATCCTGGCGGGCTGTATCACCGCCTGGTACGGCAACTGCTCCGCCCTCAACCGTAAGGCTCTCAAGAGGGTAGTGAGGTCTGCACAACGCATCACCGGGGGCAAACTTCCTGCCCTCCAGGACACCTACACCACCCGATGTTACAGGAAGGCCATAAAGATCATCAAGGACATCAACCACCCGAGCCACTGCCTGTTCACCCCGCTATCATCCAGAAGGCGAGGTCAGTACAGGTGCATCAAAGCTGGGACCGAGAGACTGAAAAACAGCTTCTATCTCAAGGCCATCAGACTGTTAAACAGCCACCACTAACATTGGCTGCTGCCAACACACTGACACTGACACTGACTCAACTCCAGCCACTTTAATAATGGGAATTGATGGGAAATGATGTAAATATATCACTAGCCACTTTAAACAATGCTACCTTATATAATGTTACTTACCCTACATTATTCATCTCATATGCATAAGTATATACTGTACTCTATATCATTGACTGCATCCTTATGTAATACATGTATCACTAGCCACTTTAACTATGCCACTTTGTTTACATACTCATCTCATATGTATATACTGTACTCGATACCATCTACTGTATCTTGCCTATGCTGCTCTGTACCATCACTCATTCATATATCCTTATGTACATATTCTTTATCCCCTTACACTGTGTATAAGACAGTAGTTTTGGAATTGTTAGTTAGATTACTTGTTGGTTATTACTGCATTGTCGGAACTAGAAGCACAAGCATTTCGCTACACTCGCATTAACATCTGCTAACCATGTGTATGTGACAAATAAAATTTGATTTGATTTATCAGGAAGATACAAACCCACATGGATGCTTGAAAGATAAAGGATGAGATATTAATGAAAGATACTAAAAACAAACTAGGTTTCCCTTTTAATCTGTGCATTTTAACCTGTGTGTCATGATCGCATCTGGTGTGGATGGACAAAATCAACATGCGTGCGATGGAGGTTAAAATACCAAAACCAACTGTGAACCAACTATATTAATTTGGGGACAGGTTGAAACACACATGAAAACGGTCATGGACATTTAGCTAGCTTGGTGTTGCTAGCTAACTTGTCCTGGGAGATAAACATTGGGTTGTTATTTTACCTGAAATGCATACCCACTAGGCACAGACGTCAATTCAACGTCTATTCCACATTGGTTCAACGTAATTTCATTAAGGTTATATAGAAACAACATTGATTCAACCAGCATGTGCCCAGTGGGTATGTTCCTTTTTTTAGCTGGATCTTCTTCGAACTTAAACAAATTCTGAGTCATACAAAATTGTGTGTTCTCTACCCCGACAATTAATCCACAGATAAAAGGGGAAACCTACTTTAGGTTTTAGTTCGTTTTCTTTGATTCATCTATCTTCTTGCTCTTCTTCTGTGGATTTTATATGGTGGTTGGAAACCAATTTTAAAAGGTGCATTAGCATTACCGCCACCAACTGGACTAGTTTGTGGACCTCGTTCATCTCTCAATCACCCATGTAGGTTAGTATGCTCGCAAAAAAAACTATGAGTAAATGGAAGCGGGACATGCAGCGCGTTAAGCTTTTAGCTCAATAATGTCTACCTGCAGACTGAGGTTACTACTGCAGAAATATTGCAAAATTACTGCAATAAAAAACAGTGTTATTTGGGACTCAGTATTTGCAGCATACTGCAGTTATACTGCACTCTAACTGTAGTTGCCCTACAGTGTACTGCAGTTATACTGCACTCTGACTGCAATCTATCGTCGTAAGAGAGTTCCTAGGTTTATTGTACTGGTTTTGGAGGATAAAAAAAGAAAGATATTACAGACACTCTAATGCATACTTTTTTTAAACAATACATAGAATTGTATGAACTGAACAGAAGCCAATAAAAATGTAAAATGTAAAAACATTGACATTTTTAATAGAGTTCTTATGTTGCAGTCCCCACTACAAAAAAATAATAATAATTAAATTCATGTATTTTTGTATTCACAACATTACATTGATACTGTAAATTCCCATGAATTCTTATGGAAGCTTTTCCTTATCAGGAGTATCAAAATGGCGGACAGTGACTTCAGAACAGCGCCCCCTGTCAGTCATCTAGTGAACACATACACATTGGTGGAATGTTTAGTGAAAGGACAAAAGCCTAACACGTAACCCAAACCGGCTGCGCGCGTGCGCCATCGTGCATAAATATATTTTGTCCCTGCACACCAAACGCGATCACGACACGCAGGTTAAAGTATCAAAACAAACTCTGAACCAAATATATTAATTTGGGGACAGGTCAAAAAGCATTAAACATTTATGGCAATTTAGCAAGTTAGCTTGAACTTGCTAGCTAATTTGTCCTGGGATATTAACATTAAATTGTTATTTTACCTGAAAAGCACAAGATCCTCTACTCCGCCAATTAATCCACACATAAAACATTCAACCAAATCGTTTCTAGACATCTCTCTTCCTTCCAGGCTTTTCTTCTCTTGACTTTATATTGCAATTGGCAACTTTCATAAATTAGGTGCATTACCGCCACTGACCTCGTTCGTCTTTCAGTCACCCACGTGGGTAATAACCAATGAGGAGATGGCATGTGGGTACCTGCTTCTATAAACCAATGAGGAGATGGGAGAGGCAGGACTTGCAGCATGATCTGCGTCAGATATAGAACTGAATTCTATACCAAACCGGCTGTGCGCGTTCGCAATCATGCGCCATCGTGCATACATTTATTTTGTCCCCCTACACCAAAGGCAATCACGACACGTAGATTAAAATATCAAAACAAACTCTGAACCAATTATATTAATTAGGGAACAGATCGAAAAGCATTATACATTTATGGTAATTAGTCCTATTTAGCTAGCTTGTTGTTGCTAGCTAATTTGTCCGGGGATATAAACATTGAGTTGTTATTTTACCTGAAATGCACAAGGTCCTCTACTCCGACAATTAATCCACACACAAAACGGTGAACCGAATCGTTTCTAGTCGTCATCTCTCCTCCTTCCAGGCTTTTCATCTTTGAACTTATATGGTGATTGGCATCTAAACTTTCATAGTATTACTACACCGACCAGCAACACAGTTCATCTATCAATCACCCACGTGGGTATAACCAATGAGGAGATGGCACATGGGTACCTGCTTCTATAAACCAATGAGGAGAAGGAAGGGGCAGGACTTGCAGCACGATCTGTGTCAGAAATAGAAAGGAGTTCTATTTTTGCCCTTGGCAACGCAGACGCTCGTTGACGTGCGCGAGCAGTGTGGGTGCAATAATTGAATAACATAGATTTCTACATTTATTTTGCAACGCTCGCGTAGTCATCCGGTAACAGATTATTTTTGTCCCGTTCCCTCCTTTGCGCAACACTGCGCAGAGCTGACGTTCTTGAACAAACACCGACAGCAAAACAATTCCCTTAGATTTATCACAATCAGTTCACAGGCCTACTTACTACATTACAGTGTGAACATGTATGCAATGCAATAACTAAACATGTTCTATAAAGTAACCTGGCTATACTACACAAATCTCAGTGTGTTATAGAATGAGAATATAATGCAAAGAATGTATTATATACATTTCACAAGATAAGTCAATATATTTGTGGAGGAGAATAGTGGTAGAAATAACTGAATTCTCAGTCCTATAATTTGCAAGGTTAACTCAACATTTCCTCTAAAGACTGTTAGATTGAAGTAGCATAAACAATGCCACGCTGTATAAAATATGACAACAGCCCATCTAGGCCCATTTCCCGTACGATCCTAACTCCAACAGCAACCGAAACTTCACACATCACCATTCTCCTATCACAATAATTACTGACTCCAACAAGACTCGCAGTGAAATGGAACGGGAGAAAGACGACAGCTGCAATCCAATTTTGTGCAGAATTAATGGCACTGTCAGAGCAAACTTACCACGACAAGTTAGAAAACTTCAGCTCCGCCATAACTGGAGGAAATGTAGAGTCGATGACATCATCGCAACGCATTCAGGGAGAAAAAAGTAGCGTGTTATTATGATTAATCCAAAATGTGGAGCCCGGAAAAAAAGTAACAATGTATCAATGTAAGCTACCAATACATTCACATGTATGCAATAATGTCCACCGACTAGGAAAACCCGATGGGTTACTTAACCAATCCCTAAAAATATATTTAGTCTTTCTTCCATTACTTACGCTGAGTGGAAAAAAAATGACTGTAGCCTAGGTCCTACAGGTCCAACAGAGACACCTTCTCAAAGTCACAAGTGAAGGATACTAGAACCGCAAGCTTATATTAGGTTGATGGCAAATTAAAACTCAAAAAGTTGTTGTAGCCTAGTTATGTTGTTCGCAATATTTACGGCGATATGCAAAGAAGGTGAAATACTTTTGAGTTCGTGTCGTGCGCCTGCCTGACGCCAGTGATTGAAACAGGACCCTGCAGTCATAAAAATAATTTCAGCCATACACACTCACTGCGCCATAATGTGGACACAAATTTAAGCCCACCCACTCTGACACTGATTGATATTTACTTTTTATGTCAATAACTGGTGAAAAGAAAACAAAGTCCAAAAAGTGGAGGTGTAGCCTAATAGAAAACAACCACATGGTATTACTGCACTATGAACGTGTGATGCAGGTTGGGGCCTGACATACAGCACACAAACGAGACAACATTTAGCCTAGCTATCTAAAGGGGAGGCATTTAGGATGAATACAATTACAGTGTTGAGATTGAAAAGTAGGCCTGTTACACCGAAATATAAGCCATTCTTCAACATTTCAAAACATAAATGACATTGTTCAATTGTAAATATCTGTGAATCTATGCAATTTATGCTGAATTAAGATTAAAAGCAGGAAATGATATTATTCAATACTTTTTGTAGACCATACAGAAGTGTCTCCAGAAAGTATTCACACTCCTTCACTTTTTCCACATGTTGTTGTGTTACAGCCTGAATTTAAATGGATTAAATTGACACAATAACCCATAATGTCAAAGTGGAATGATGTTTGTTATGGCAAGCCTAAATAAATTCAGAAGTAAAAATGTGCTTAACAAGTCACATAATAACTTGCATGGACTCACTCTGTTTGCATTAATAGTGTTTAACATGATTTTTGAATGACTACCTCATCTCTGTACCCCACACATACAATTATCTGTAAGGTCCCTCAGTCAAGCAGTGAATTTCAAACACAGTTTCAACCACAAAGACCAGGGAAGTTTTCCACTGTCCCGCAAAGAAGGGAACCTATTGATATTGTTTGTAGATGGCTGAGAGAAAAAAAACAATTTAATCCATTTTGAATTCAGGCTGTAACACAACAAAATGTGGAATATGTCAAGGGATATGAATACTTTCTGAAGGTACTGGATATAAAAATATATGCTGTTAATCAGTTGCAGAATGAGAAATCCATAAAAAGAATAACAAGCACCCCATCATCTGGTGAAAATAAGACACTACCTAAAGACTAATTCAGTATGTATTTTGTATCTGTACCAGGAGTCAACTGATGAGTCAATTGTCAGGTTAACTAACTGAGTTTAACTGTGTAAATAGTGATCAAACTAGGCCTGTCCATTTGATTTTTTACAGGGGATTTTAAAATCCTGGTGACTTGAAATAGAAAAATATTCGTAGCCTAACAATTTAAAATTGAATCTCAAAATACTGCATCTATCCTATTTGAGACATGTTCTCATCATGAAATGGATTACTTTCTCATAGCAAAGGACAAGTCTACACTGTTAAATAGAGCAGTTGGATCTTAGGATCTTATCTTACCTTCAAACCAACTACTCAATTGATCATGTGATCAAGATCAGATCCCCAGCCGAAGGTCCCCTGAGGTAACCACGGATGATGACACTGAAGACTTCAGAGTTCTATCGCCAAGGCCAATTGAGGAGGAGAATGATCAGACCGCTTTAGTTCAGTGTAGCAATGTTGCTTTCCTCACGAGCACAGACCAGCCTGCTCTCCTTGACGCGATGGGCACACACTGAATACACAAGGCAGATGACATCCTTGTCAAAAATGCTTTGATCATCATAACTTTTTTTAGCTGCATATATCATCTCTCTCATGTCAAATGCTCACCATTTTCTGATCATATATTTGATTTAATTTCCATTCCAAAAATCTCCATTAAAGCACCTACCTCATTCAAATCCTGACATCAACAAATCCCACTAATACCAATGCAAACACTTTGCATGCAGCCTAAGAGGATGAGGGCAGGGCTTTATCACTGTATGATCTTAAGGTAACCACTAGGATGCAGTCTCATCATCAGTGCAACATCAGCTGCAGGGTTGGGAGGAAACCAGAAAACCATTATGTCAGGGAGAAGTGTCCAGTCACTGGTAATTCATTATACCAAAATGATGCAATTTAATTTAGAGAATCCCTCTAGAGTCTAGATGGACAATGCTTTTATGGGTTTCAATATCCCACACCACCCTAGTGAAATGGACCTATCCTTTCCATGTGCATGACAGTACAGGCCCCCTTAAGATGGCATCTTTCCCACTTATTGATCTGACCATGCGCTCAGGGCACAGTGAGCCGAAATGCTTAGCCTCCATGATTCAGTGTAATGTCTCTCACTAATCAGCACTGTACTCAAATACCTACCTATGATGCAACCTCTGTGTGGAACAGGGATGGGTCAGTCTGCATCCATTTATCCCATACACTAATATTCATAAACTTGATATAACCTTTACCTTCTATCAAAATTATCCACCACTCATTGGGCAATGTTCAATAATTATATTTGATTGATTGCCTACATGTCCATGAGATGACTGGTGTTAGTCATTCAACGCTGATGCATCCTACACCTACCGCTCTTATATTTTGAATATTTGGAGATGGAAAGCTATTAGAATGTAACCCAAAGAGGAAAGATGAAGATCCATAATTGTATTTAGGCTAATTCTACGCGAAATACATGGCAAATGAATTAACATCAACAGATGGAAATATGAGATCATCTGAGATTTGACAACAGACGAGAGACACCCTGGGAGGCGGGACATGATTGCTGTCTTGCTCAGTGATTCGCCACTCCTTGGAAGGCGGTGTCCACATACGCTCGTTTGCCATTGGTACTGCAAAAAGACCGTGCCCAAGTTCTGCGTTAGCTTTGACTGGATAACGTGAATGACACATTGTAGAAACTCGTGTTCACACCGCATGTGGCGCAACGGAGAGAGGAGGCGTCAACAGCAGAGAATCGCGTAGCTAGGTTGCTAGCTAAGGAAGGTGAGTAATAAAAACATTTCACGGAGATATTTTAATTATAAAAATATTGACGTTATTATTTCCGACTTTAGCTAAAGTGTCAAACTTAGAAGCGCCATAAAAAAAAAAAATCGAAATCATGTGTTTTTTATTGCGAAATGACTTGCTGAGTGATGTCCGCCAACGCGGGTAACGTTAGCATTAGCCTTTTCTACTGGATCTGTGGCTGTTGTCGTTGGCTAGCTAGCTACTACGATGTGGTTCGTTATGCGCGGGAAATTAGCCCTATTAAAATGAGTATTTTCCCTGATTTAAAATGTGTCCGACTAAGGTGTCTAACAATATACCATTGAAACGAATTATTTGTGAATGTGGTTGATCACTTCCATTTTGATTAATGTTTGTATGGCTGCGACGCGGCCTAGTGCCACACTCAACTGCAGAGGTGGTGATACCGTTTTTCTTCAGCCAGCAGCAGCTGCTGTTATCTCAACGTGACAAGGCCAGAAAGCCTCATGCACCATTCATGCTTTTACCGAAGATAAATACAATTTAATGGATCTGTCTAAATAGTAATTACTTATATCAACATTTCAGGGAGAATAATCAATGTTTTGCAGTTAACCAGGTTTGTGTGTGCTAGGTACCCTCACCGATCAACGGACCAGGCGTGACATGTTTCATTACTGCAGCTAGCTAACGTTACTATTTTGTTAGATAGTAGGCTGGCTAACTACCTAGCTGGCTTCACTAGTATTGTAGGGTAGGCACGTTTAATAGTTTATGCCCGCATGTAAGCTTGGTCTAGCAGGTAGCCATGGCCAAACCACCGTAGGTATTGAAGCTACCACGAAATGTTAATTCATTGCCCCCTTATTGGCATATTCATAACATCCTGCACGTGGCTAACTACTGAAATTGTATTTGCGCAAGCGACCTTGTAAACAAGATGTTGTCATATTTCGAAGCTGGATGTACCGTCAGTTAATCTATCTAGTTACAGTAACTACATTTATACATGGCTTTCTGCTTTTGCTGCCTTTCAGCAAACACTTGTCTTGGGGGTAATGGACAGAGAAACTGATGTCCGTGCCTTTACCAATGTATGAATGTGGACAACATGGCAAGGTTAGATATTGTAGATGTAGCTGGTATTGACTCTGAATTAACATACTTTCATTATTTTCAGAGACTAATGAATGTATGCTTGTCATGTGTACTTTCATACCAGCAGACCATTTGCCTAACTCATTACAAGGCAAATAATGACAGGTGGCTTACCGATCCTTCTTTTAGACATTTTAGAATTAGTAGCCACCAGCTAGCCAGATACCAGGACTTACTACTCAGGCTAGCACATGGTTGAGTCAGGAACAAGCCATTGATCCACCCAGCTTTTATTAGACAACCCTGACCTTTACCTCTGCTGTGTTGAATTGTCTAACATGCCCTTAGAATTCCTGCCTCCTTTGTTTTCTCTGCAGATTATGGAGATGAGCAGTAGCGAGTGCTTCCGATGTGGCCGTCCTGGGCATTGGATCAAGAACTGTCCCGAAGCTGGAGGGCGTGGCCGCGGCAGGGGCAGAGGAAGGGGAAAGGGTACATTTCTTGTTTTTGTGACACTCAAATTCTGCACTGTGTGTGAGACTGGTTTGTCAATCGGAGAGCTAAATGACCAATTCTAAGCAACTGCCTTAATCTTTTTACAAAGGTCTTCGCCCATGGGAAATAGCCCCAGTGTTGTCAGGGGCTTTCAGTCATATCACTTTGTCATCACTGGGATATTCAAACGATGAAGCACGGTTGTTTTAATAACGTATATTACTTTGTTCTAGTGATTTAGTTCACAAGCACCTAGGTCATGGCGGCCAAACGATGCATGTTCCTCCTCCGTAAGTTGCCGGTGTTCTTTTCACGGATGAGTGTAGCGTAAACCTCGGTCACCTTTTGTTTCTAGATCTGTTCTGCTATCGCTGTGGAGAGCAAGGTCACATTGCCAGGGACTGTGAACAGACTGAGGATGGTGAGAATACTTTTGATCCCTTTAAGTACATGCAAATGGTTTTCAAAACCAGAGTTTTTGTAAATTTGTACTTGTAGCTCTAGTTTGGACTTGTTCAGCTTTGGAGTGAGCAATATTTGTGGCTTTCTCATGACTGTCACGATGTACTGGGTCCTGCTGTCAGGATCTGGGGACACATGGGATTTGCTATTAACATTGTACGCCACATTCTTGTTGGTTGAATAATAATGGTGTTTGGAAGATGTGCTTTAATTATTGATAGCCATGTCGTTAATTGCTTTCGTGTAGAGAACAAATCTTTAACGCTCTTTTTCTTCTCTTCAGCCTGCTACAACTGCCACAGGAGCGGCCATATTTCCCGTGACTGCAAGGAGCCCAAGAAGGAACGGGAGCAGTGTTGCTACAGCTGTGGCAAGGCTGGCCACGTGGCCCGCGACTGCGACCATGCCAACGAGCAGAAGTGCTATTCCTGCGGAGGCTTTGGCCACATCCAGAAACTTTGCGATAAAGTCAAATGTTACAGGTGAGTGACCACATAGTGAAAGTATTTTGTGGGGAAAATGTGGTAATGAAAACACATGGTACCGACTCATGCTTGCATGTTCCCATGTACATAGCAATCTTCACTAACAACTGCTGAAAGCACAAACGCAACGTGTTTCGACAAGTCTTCTCAGGAGTGACATGCAGTCTCTGGTACCCCCTTCTTTTGGGGACAAATGATTTTGCTGTAGTCTTTAGTTATAGGCATGTATCATCTAATTGGCAAGCTTTCAAGTAGTTGTGCTGTGTATCTAGATTTATAAATGTTTGTGCTTTTTTGAGAGTTAGCAAAAACCATTGCCGTGGCAGCCATTTCCAGTTTAGTTCGCCAGAGCCATGCAAATATGAACTCTTATGCTTGGTCGACATTCTGTTTCCCCTTCCCCCAGGTGTGGCGAGATCGGCCATGTGGCTGTGCAGTGCAGCAAAGCCAGTGAGGTGAACTGCTACAAGTGCGGCAACACCGGCCACCTTGCGAAAGAGTGCACCATTGAAGCCACAGCATAATCAGTGCCCTTTGTTGCCCCTCCTATTTTTTTCTGGTTGATGGTTGGTTGTATTATTTTCTCTGAATCGTCTTCACCGGCCAAAGGTTGGCTGACCGAGGCTAGTCCCGGGCCAGTGAGCCTCTCGACATGTAATATTGAGAAAGGGGTCAAAAAAAAATCTTTCTGCATTCAACACAAAAATTTTGTTTAGTTTGGTAGCAGTGTTATGTTTAATGCTTTGTTAAAGAATCCCCCTTTCCAAGCCACTGGTGAGCAGAGATGAATGAATGGGACTAAATATATGAGATATAGAGGACCTCTGGGCTTGTGGAAAGTGAGTCTCAGTAAGAAGGGAGTAAAAAGAAACCTGGACTTCCATGTATGGTTTGTTTTAGCGGGATAACATATGAGTTGGCCAAGAGCATATGACATGGGTAACAGTTCACACCATATGACCCATCTGCATCTGGGCCCTACAAGCAGCTAAGTGCCAGGCGATAACATAAATGATGTGTTATATCGACAAAAGCCGTTTTGAAAGAATCTTAAGTTCTTTTATAATAGAAAAAAAATAATTGTTTACAATTTAAAGGAGTATGGGTAAATAGTCCAAGGTAGACGTTTCCCCCCCAAAAATGATTTTTGGAAACTTTTACCTTGGAGGAAAAATGTGCATCAAGAACACAGTTGTCAGATCATCAGAATTTGCAGTTATTTGGGAGTGGAGAATGTTTTCACAGAAATCAAATGTTATTTTTGTACAATATCACTTAGACTACTGTAAAAATACCATTTGCTTGTACTCAGTTTTTAAGTCGGAAGGAAATGCAACTGAAGTCCTAGAACATAGAAATGTAATTTTAAACTATCAATAAAGCTGGAGGAGCACAGGGAGGATGATTGTTTACATTTCTTTCCATGCTTATATTTCTTCTAGGTCTTGTATTGCTACTTTCTTGACAGTAGTTGTGTCTTTGTCAGCAGTTCAGGCTAAAACTAACTTTCATGTTGAACAACCCTACCCTAGAAATGTCCTTTCAACATTTTTGAAATTCACTTACAAATAAACAGTCATTGCTTGTGGGTAGCCCCAGACATGGCCAGCAGTTACAGTGCAGAACTAAGCAACCACAGCAGACTTTTCTTCTCGGGGAGAATGTAGAACATGTGCCAAACTGCATAGGGAATCCTCCTGTCATCTCTTAACCATTGGCTCAGATGTCCATGTCAAATACCCCCAGGTGGCACTTGCAGTGTAAATTTAGCCAACCTATATATATATAAAGACCCACTTGGTCCTCAGCTATCCTGTTGTCAATTTTGCATTCAATTCAGGCCTTATTTGGTCTCCTGTCATTAACAGAACAAATATACACACATGGATTAAGTCGGATTGTTTTAATTTGGTGCGGTGGTGATAAAAGCAGTAGATTATATATTTTTTAATCTATAGCCATACAGCTTGAGATGTCCAGTATACTTGCTGTTGCTTTTTTCCATTTATTTCTATCGCTCCCCCTGATGTTCAAAATGGCAGCAAGGGCCGCAGTCTAGTTTTGCCGCTGTTGACGACTTTCAACAGTCTGCATGATAAAGGCCCTCCTACTTCTCATATGTCGTCATTTAGGCTTGCCCAGAAAGAAATGCATACGGGAGAAAATTGGAGGAAAACTAGCCCAACTGAACAGCCAGCTCAGCCCAGGCCCCCCTTTTTTTTATTCGGGGTTTCGTTGTTTTTCGGTCCTCGGTGAAAGTAGGAGATGAGGGGACTCCTGCAGTTTTACCGGGCTCTGAACGCCCTGTGTAACCGACAAGTCAAGCGAAGAGCTGGATTTGCCGGTTCTCAGTGCGGGTTTAGCGGAACCGTGTCTGATAGCAAGGTACGATTTGAACTGCAGCTGTTGCTTCCAAATTGATTCTGCACTGTCCGTTAATACATTGTAGACTTCTGACAATACATTGTAGCCAAGTGTTTCCTTGTAAAATGAGGCACACCAAAATGTAGCATTGGAAAAGGTCACTTTTTGGATGTGCGCTTTGTGTCGGAATGTTACTGCCTCTATGGGAGCAGACTTGTGAGGGCAACTAGCCTAAATGCAAGATGTGGGGGTATTTTCTTGATAAATAAATAAATACACAACCCAGTCATTATTTATTCAATGTAGACAAATGTTGCACATTTTGTGGTAACCAGGCCAGTATAAAACAGTCATGATTTTCCATAATATGTCAAAACAACGTCCCCTTTGTTTATGCCAAATCGCAATCTTGAGTCGATGTTGAGGTTTTTTTAGCTTTCAATGCGGATGTTTTAGCCTCTGATGATGCATTCTAATTCTTCATTCCCAGGGGGGCTCGTCGTCTGCCTTTAATCGCACAAATGCACTGTTAGCAGTCAATTCTGCATCACTCATCTTGTAATATAGTCTACAATGAATTGGAATACATCTTGTTTTCTCTCTCTAAATAATAGGACACAGAGGTGCATGTACAGTGGGGTCCTGAATTATTGGATCCCTTGATGAAGATGAGCAAAAAATACTGTATAAATACAAATACTGAGCAATATTGTATGCACATTTTTATTTATTGTATCATTTTATACTAGTGCAATTGCTAAAATAAATTGATTTTGTTTTCCAAGTAATAAAAAAAAAAATCTAAAAAAGATAGGGATTCAATCATTTTGACCTGATTTCAATACTCCAGCACCCACCCCTTGCGAGGATAACGATACAGCCTTTTTTTTAAATGTTTTGAGATTGAAGAACACATTGCCTGATCACCGACAATGATGAGACAGCCTATAGGGAGGAGGTAAGAGACCTAACCGTGTGGTACAAGGACAACAACCTCTCCCTCAACGCGATCAAGACAAAGGAGATGATTGTGGACTACAGGAAAAGTAGGACCGAGCATGCCCCCATTCTCATCGATGGGGCTGTAGTGGAGCAGGTTGAAAGCTTCAAGTTTCTTGGCGTCCACATCACCAACAAACTAACATGGTCCAAACACACCAAGACAGTCATGAAGAGGGCACGACAAAACCTATTCCCCGTCAGGAGACAATTTGGCATGGGTCCTCAGATCCTCAAAAGGTTTTACAGCTGCACCATCGAGAGCATCCTGATGGGTTGCATCACTGCCTGGTATGGTAACTGTTCGGCCTCCGACCGCAAGGCACTACAGAGGGTGGTGCGTACGGCCCAGTACATCACCGGGGCCAAGCTTCCTGCCATCCAGGACCTCTATACAAGGCACTGTCAGGGGAAGGCCCTAAAAATTGTCAAAGACTCCAGCCACCCTAGTCATAGACTGTTCTCTTTGCTACCGCACTGCAAGCAGTACCGGAGCGCCAAGTCTAGGTCCAAGAGGCTTCTAAACAGCTTCTACCCCCAAGCCATAAGACTCCTGAACATCTAATCAAATGGCTACCCAGACTATTTGCATTGCTCCACCTCCCTTCTACTACTCTCAGTTATTATCTATGCAGAGTCACTTTAATAGCTCTACCTACATGTACATATTACCTCAATACCGGTGCACCCGCACCACAAAATCTACGTTTTGCAATGGCCATCTTAGTCTTCGGACTTCAACCACATTGAAAACATGTGGTTTGAATTGAAGAGGGCAGACAAAGGATATCAATCATCTGGAAAGATTATGTATGGAGGAATGGTCTTACGATCCCTCCCAAAGTCTTCTCCAATCTCATTAAACATTTTAGAAAAAGGCTGTGTCGTTATCTTCACAAGAGGAGGGCGCTGGAGTATTGAAAACATGGGTTCCAGTCATTTTGACCCCTATCTTTTATTACTTGTAAATCAAAATCTCTTTCTCTGAGCAATTGTATTAGTATAAAATGTTTTATTTTTTGGATCATACGATATAGCTCAGTATTTGTATTTATTTTATCCAGTATTTCTTGCTCCTCTTTATCAGGGGATCCAATAATTCCGGACACCATTGTATGATGCTTATTTTCTCTATGTGAGCTGCCTGCACAATTCCCATTTCCTTCCACATCTACCTCGAGACTGTTGTAGCTTGATCCACATCATAGCGAAACAGAACGTAAGCTCACAAGACCTCAGGATTGTTGTACAAGGCTAAGACTGTTGAGCAACACTCTGGAAGTAGATGTGTTGTTACATAGCTATAGAAACTAAATCCTTACTATAGGCGTATATTTAAGACAGAACTACACACAGGATCCTGTAACTATTCCTGTCTACTTATTCCTGTCAACTCGGATCCATGGCTTAGGGATGTTAAATATGTTGGGTCCTATGCTATTGAGTGTAATCATTTTAATGTTGAATGATGTCAACATTACAGTTTTTTTTATGTCGGCATGTAGTGATCTAAAATGTGGAATATGAGTCACTCTCTCCCTGTCCCATCCTCAGCCACAGCCACGCTTTGGACTGCTGTTTGACATTGATGGTGTGCTTGTCCGGGGAAAGATGCCCATCCCTGCTGCAAAAAAGGCCTTCCAAAAACTGGTCAACTCTCAGGGCCAATTTGTGGTGCCAGTTGTTTTTGTTACCAACGCAGGGAATTGCATGCGGCAGATGAAAGCGGACCAGCTCTCTCACATCCTGGGTGTGCCTGTAAGTGTCTCTCACCTACTCAGAGCTCTCTTCTGCCACACACAAACTGTAATGACTAAGCCCTCATTTCATTTTGGTCCGTGTGGGAGGTTAGTCTGAACAATATTGCCAAAGCAGCAGCTACTCTCCCTGGGGTCCAGCAAAATGAAGGCAGTTTATACAATTTAAAAAACATTACAATACATTCACAGATTTCACAACACACTATGTGCCCTCAGGCCCCTACTCCACCACTACCACATATCTACAGTACTATATCCATGTGTATGTATGGTGCGTATGTTATCTGTTGCGTGTGTGCATGCATGTGTCTGTGCCAATGTTTGTGTTGCTTCACGGTCCCCGCTGTTCCATAAGGTGTTTTTTTAATCTGTTTTTTAAATCAAATTTTGCTGCTTGCGTCAGATACTTGATGTGGAACAGAGTTCCATGTTAGTGTGCTACATTGTCTGTTGACTTTGAACGAGTTCTCAGCGACATGATGGCGAAATATGATAACCAACAGAGGTACCTAGACAATGATGTGCATTGATGTTACCAAGATAATTGAGGTACCTAGACAATGATGTTGCAAATGAGAACTTGTTCTCAACTAGCCTACCTGGTTAAATAAAGGTGGGAAAAAAAAATTGTATGCAGCATTTTGACAGGACATAAAAATTTGTGTGTGTGTATTGTTGCACAGTAAATCAAACTAATCATCACCTCTTGAAGATAGTGCCTGCTGTAGGTCTCATACCAGTCATGCTCTGGCTCAGCCTATCTGACAGGTGTTTTTGTTACCAGATCACTATGGACCAGGTGATGATGTCACACAGTCCACTGAGGATGTTCAAGAAGTACCATGACAAGTGTGTTCTGGTGTCAGGACAAGGACCCGTCCTGGATATTGCCAAAAAGTATCCTTTTTGAAATATATGTTGCCAGACATGATCAAAGCATCTGCTTGGCCTGATGAGGGAAAATATCTTCTGTTTTACACACTAATTAAGTAACGAGCTGATTGTGATGAATTTGCAATGCGTTGGTGTAATACTTAACCATGTTATAGCTTGGGCTTCCAGAATGTGGTCAGTGTCGACATGCTGAGAGAGTCATTTCCTCTTCTGGACATGGTGGACCACAACAGACGACCCAAAGTGCCGGTGAGTCGGTATACATCAAGATCCATAGACGGGCTATATTTCAGAGGCTTTCCTAAGTATGTTCCATTTTTTTTCTTTCTCAGTCCAGTCCAATTGCCAACCTTCCCACAGTAGAAGGTGAGAGCTCGTGTACAGATACTCTTCTGATGTATATTTTTATTGAACTGTCACAGTAATCGCAAATCATATCCATCATATTCCAATTTTTTTTTCTTCCCGGTCCAGCTGTTATTCTGTTTGGGGAGCCCATCCGATGGGAGACCAACCTCCAGCTGATAATTGATATCCTGTTGACCAATGGGAACCTGAGCGGAGCCCACCAGAGCCAGAAGCTACCCCAACTCCCCCTGCTGGCCTGCAACATGGACCTCATGTGGATGGCCGAGGCCCAGTCTCCACGGTAACCAGTGACTTAAAGCTGTTATTGAAATGTGGTGAAAAGGCCGATATGAATAGACTCAAATTTGTATATTTTATTATGTTTAAATAAGTGAATAGACTTAAAGACATTTGTTTTTTCACCATGGAATCTATTGATGTCCTGGATGCAAAATGGGACCTAGCTCATTGAATTCTGGCCTTCAAGAAAAGCGGTTTAGTGAGCCGGATTAGTTGACTTGTTTAATTTTGCTTCTGTACATCATGTAAACACCAGGTTTGGTCATGGGACGTTCCTTGTGTGCTTGGAGAACATCTATAAGAAAATAACAGGTAAAGAGGTGAAGTACAAGGCTCTGATGGGGAAGCCCAGTGAACTGACCTATCACTTTGCTGAGTACCTTATCAGAGGCCAGGCCGTGGAGAGAAACTGGACACAGCCCATCACCACCCTCTATGCTATTGGGTAAGACACCTTGCATCTCACTGTTTACAGCAAAAATGGTAGCAATTTATTTCACGTGAAAAATATACTAGGTTACAAATGGGCAATGATAATGGAAAAACTTGATTGTTCTTTTGGGATTCAAGGCCTTATCTTGACAGTAGATGCATATATGCTGATGTCCATTATGTGCGATGTTGTGTCTGTACAACTTGATTCCTCTCTTTGATTTCCTTTCTTTTTCTTTGCCTCTCTACACCCTCAGGGATAACCTGATGACTGACATCTATGGGGCCAACCTCTACAACCGCTACCTGGAAGAGAGGACAAGGAGGAAGACCTCCAAAGCTGTCACCAAGATGGCCACCGCCACGGGCTCCGCCGCAGCCCTGCCCCAGGTCAACGACCACGTAGAAAATGCCTGGGAGAGCGAGCTGGCACCCCCCTCCGCCACCTCCTGCAAATCTATCCTGGTATGTACTGGGGTGTACAACCCCCACACAGAGGTGCCCAATGACACCAACCAGTGCATCAAGGAGATTGTGTTCCACGGGCACCGGGACTTCCACTTTGACCCGGCGCTGGTGGAGCCCGGGCACATCGTGCAGGATGTGGCTGACGCTGTGGAGCTCATCTTTGAGCAGGAGAAGTTTGTGCCTCAGTAAAGTTCTCCGATTGGTGTCGTCATGGCGACCTCAGTAGAGATCTCGGTTGGCCTGTGCCGGCCATAGAATCAGAATGGATTCTATTCTAATTCTATGGTTCTGGCTTTAAAAGGAGGGGGTGCTCAAAATAATGCAGAGCAGATCCTACCAAACTGACTAGTGTTGTGCAGATTTGTTTTGCATGGTACGATGGACATGGAGATTCCCTTGGTTTTTAGCTGGGAAAACACCACACAAGGAGTTACTTTGGACAGTGTTTACAACTTGTCAGGGCATTGAAGGATCTTAAGAGGTCATATTCAAACTCGTAATGGTGTAAAGCATTGAACTCTTATTGCTGCTGTTGTATTGTTTCATTGTGGGTTTAAAACTAATCAAGTTTAGCACAATTACCCACTTTTAAGTAATGGCAATTGATTTGAATAACAGCCTTATTTAATGGTATTATACTGTACGTATTTTCTTAGTTGTGATTACGTATAAAGATTGACAGTATTTTAAAATTGTGTCGTCGTCTTATGCATCTTTATGACTGCAATAAGTTAGCAATATTTTTATGAAGTCTCTGTATAGATTCCCTCACAAACGGACCATATTATTGTCTACCATACATTTAGTCTGTTACGTCTACAGTATGCATGCATTTCATGAGATAGATTTAATGCATTATACTGTACTGTAAGATGACCTATTAGGTTTAGGTTGCAATACTGACATTCAACTGTGCTGTCTACATTATTTCTAGCAATATAAACCATATAACCTGTATTTGCACAGAACAAAACAATTCATTTTAATGTTACCATATCTTGCTGGGCTCGTAAACTCGCCCTTAGTTGTAAATGTACAATTTGTCGTATGCATTAGAACTTTGACTGCAGATGCAAAGACTGTATCTAGCCATTTATATTTATATAAAATATATAAATATAAGAGAAGCTATATTTTCATTGGTGAATGAACCATGCAGTTCAGTGGATGCATTACCTGTTTTACAAGATGTTATCAATGTCAATATTGCTTGTATGATTGAAAATAGCGTTGCTTTAAAAAAGTAAACATTCTGGCTACTTATATTTCAGTGCTGAAGATATGCTGTATAGCCTGAGTTTGTTTACATGAAAACAAATGACTCCATAGGAAATAAAACCTGCTTATCTTCTTGCCATAAATCCTACTTGTTTTCTTCTTTACTGTCCTCATGCGCACATCTTCAGTTTCATAAGGGAATAGTCACTACTCTTATCTGTATTTGCACATTAGAAAACATATACATGTAATGGGCACTACTATCAAGAACAGGCACAGCGCAAACTTTGCACCTCGATCATGTCCATTTGAATTATAGGAAGGATATGCCTCCATCGGCACAGACAGTTGAGGGTATCTCTTCTAGGCAAGGCCCCTCTGAGGGTGATAAGTACTGTTGACATTGGCACTCCCTATCCTCCCAGTGTGGAATAACAGAGCAGTAAGCCAAGTTGATCTGAAATGGTTATTGGCTACATTGGACAGTTTTGATTGATAGTCACCCTAGAGAGAGATTCGCCAAGATCAGTCAAAAAGTAGCTATGATAGCGATCGTGTTCTTTGGTAACACTTTATTTTACAGCCCATAATTATCTGGTTACTCAGAAACTACATGGTAACAAGAGTAATTACAAAATAATTGCCCAATAATAACATTGTCACTTGAGGATTCAAGGTAACAAATACCAGGAAGAGCCAAGTCATTTGTAATTAAATAGCAATGGTAACAGGGCTGTAAAATAAAGCATGAGCTGTTTTTTTGAACATGCAATAAAGTAAGAGTGCAATTCAATCCATAGAGCTGAAGAGCTGCACTATAGCACAATTTACATTTCAAGGCAATGTTCCTACATTCGCGGTAATCGCTGCTTATGCCAGCTCAATCGGAAATGACCATTCAAATCACACTACAACGCGGATCGTCAGCACCACGGATTGAAGTACTGCACGTGCATTGCAACAGTAATGTAACAGGTGCATTTGAAGTCAAATGAATTAGCAACTCTATATGTGTTTGACGTGAGCACTTTATACTCAATTACATTTATTTGTATTGGAGAGATACAGTGTACAAGTGTAAAACACAAATCTGCTACATAACAACAATGGGAGACATTAGTTCCAGAGCATGATTTTACAGGCTTCATGACAAAAGAAAATCAATTCAAGGCAAGAGTCAAAACAGTCTGATAAATGGCATTCCAACAGATGGTAAAACACTCGCCAGCTTAGGTTTTAATTCCCCAGTCACCCCATGGTCCGTGACAATCATCCCAAAATCTTATATTGTCTTTATCTTTATATTGTGTTTCTTGTGCAATACGTCCAGTATTTGGGGCAATATCTCCATGTTAATCAGCGGTCTCTCTGGGTCGTTTGTCCAGGTGAGAGAGGCAGAGTTCTCCCTCTCCTCAGATAGAGTCCTCTGGAGCCTCCTGTGTTTGGGCTTCAGCGACCTCAGAGAGTCCACCTCCAACCCTGCATGTCTCTGATCGATGTCCAGAGTGAAGGTGGAGTTCTTGGCCAGCCTCAGACCCCACAGCAGCAGACTGATGAGCCCACACAGCATCACCCCCACCATGGTGTCATACACCCACCCTGCACAGCTTTGCTGGGCACAGGAAGAGAAGTAGGCATCACTGAGCGCAGTGATTGCTGTGTGTGCCACACCACTGGGGCTGGCACAGGTGGGCACCCCACCAGACACGACAGCCCAGTTCCTCCTCAGCCAGGTCCTCAGGAACTGGATGCCACAGTCGCAGTGGAAAGGGTTCCCAGACAGGGTGACCCTCCTCAGGTCTTGCAGCCTGTCAAAGTGCCCTGAGGGTACTGTGGACAGCTGGTTGTCCTGGAGGTAGAGCTCTGTGGTGTCTGGAGAGAGAGGGGGCACTTCCATGAGGCTCATGGAGCTGCAGTTAACCTGTAGCCCTGAAGGCTGGAGAGTTGAACACTGGCAGGGCTTTGTGCTGGGCTGTGCACTGGTAGTGGCCAGGAGGAGGAGGATGGCTATCCCTGAACCTAAGAGCATTCTGAAGGCGAAAAAAACATGCCATATCAAATGTATACATACAGTGTAGAAAACAAATGTGTGATTGTATTTCAAATATGTTGTGGCAGCAAATTTGTTTGTGTACCATGTATGGATTATAAATAATAGTGATGTGGGTAAAACATATCCCATGGAGTGAACAAGCTCACCATGTTAGTTTCAAGTTCATGTGAGGCCTACCTTTCAGTGTCAAGACAACGTAGAAGGTAGTTCTTGTAATTCCACTCATCATTGAGGCCGGTGCTCGCCAGGTATTCTGTCCAGTGCCGTTCTAGAAGGTCTAGAGTTCTAGAAGATGTCCTTCCAGTCAGCCACTATTCTCCATTTTATAACAGACGTGTTTAACTGTCAAATCTCCACAGGACATATGTAACAGCGACAGAGTGTGTGAGAACCACCACTGACAGGGCCAGCTTTGGTCACGTGATGAGAGGGAAACACCTCTGTTGGGAGGAGATATGGGTTTATCTTCCAAAATGATGGTAGAGGCTTTTAAGTGAGTTTGTAAATGTAGTACTGCTATATATTTAACCAATGAGGACCAATGTGGTATTATTATATACTTCGTATGAGCCTCCATAGCTGCCAACAATATGCTCATTCACTTCTTATTGCTATACACCTACCATTACTGTCAGCTGGTAGCCTATCAGTTCTATGTAGAGTATGCTGCTACCCGGTCACAATCTTACTCCAGAGGTAACATGACAAATTAGGACATGTGCAGGCATAACTTCAGATTTTACTGTACTGTGTTATAGTAGTATGATCAAGTAGTAAACACTGTCTAGAAACCCATCACACCACTAGGTGGCGTGCTGACACAGCTTCATCTCTATTCATGTGTGCGCCCTCCAGTGGTTACACTGTGTATTACTGACTTTACTAACCATAACACAGGTCAAAAATACAGAATACATTCCTTTTTTATTTACCTCACTGATAGCTATGCAACATTTATCTAAGAAGTAGATAACACGTACTACGGGTCACTTTTCTAAGGGCTTTACTTGATTTGACATGGTAAGATAAAAGGAAAAAGACTGACACCATAACACACATTAGAAGCCAAAGACCAACACATGCATACCATAAGTCATATATTTGTTTATTTAGCGTTGTCAACATTGTCACAGTTGAAGTTTTACGATAACTCAGGGTCTTACTGACTCACTACTCACTGGACAAACTGAATGCACATTGAAATGAGGCATCTCTTGTCTTGCCCTTGTTAAATTGTGTGTCTTGCGCCTGATAGAACAGCTTGCAGCATGGGATGAGAGAAAGAGAGTGTGTGCGCGTGTGTAGGGGCGGGGAACGTTATAACAGTCCGTCAGAGCCACAGCGAGTGACAGTTCTCTAATGTTGCTGGCAGAGACAAGCGATATGTTGAAAATCATATCTTCATCCTCCCATATAAAGGTAGTCACCTCATATGATCTCCACTGCAGATATTGGGATTAGAGTAGTGATAATGTACTCCCTGTGTACAGATTATTTTTCTCCCACCTGGTCCCTTCTCGTCATCATTCTAATTAAATCACCCTTTTTAGAATGCCATAATCAGCACTTCTACTCCGCTATTTTCAAAGCTAAAGCACCCGGGCTCAATAATAACAGAAGTGCGACGTGTTTATGTATTGTTATTTTTACAATGACTATGTACTCTACCGGCCAAAAGTTTTAGAACGCCTCATTCAAGGGGTTTTCTTCATTTGTACTATTTTCTACATTGTAGAATAATAGCGAAGACATCAAAACTATGAAATAACACATATGGAATTATGTAGTAACCAAAAAAGGTGTTAAATAAATCAGAATTATATTTAATATTTTTCAAATAGCCAACCTTTTGCCTTGATGACAGCTTTGCACACTTGGCATTCTCTCAACCAGCTTCACATTGAATGATTTTCCAACAGTCTTGAAGGAGTTCCCACATGCTGAGCACTTGTTGGCTTCTTTTCATTCACTCTGCAGTCCAACTCATCCCAAACCATCTCAATTGGGTTGAGGTTGGGGAATTGTGGAGGCCAGGTCATCTGATGCAGCACTCCTTCACTCTCCTTCTTGGAGAAAGTGTGTTTGGTCATTGTCCTGTTGAAAAACAAATGATGGTGCCACTAATTCCAAACCAGATGGGATGGCGTATCGCTGCAGAATGCTGTGGTAGCCATGCTGGTTAAGTGTGCCTTGAATTCTAAATAAATCACAGACAGTGTCACCAGCAAAGCACCCCCACACTATAACACCTCCTCCTCCATGCTTTACGGTGGGAAATACACATGCGGAGATCATCCGTTCATCCACACTGCATCTCACAAAAACACGGCGGTTGGAACCAAAAGTCTAAAATTTAGACTCCAGACCAAAGGACAGATTTCCACCGGTTTAATGTCCATTGCTCGTGTTTCTTGGCCAAAGCAAGTCTCTTCTTCTTATTGGTGTCCTTCAGAAGTGGTTTCTTTGCAGCAATGCGACCCTGAAGGCCTGATTCACACATCCTCCTCTGAACAATTGATGTTGATATTTGTCTGTTACTTGAACTGAAGCATTTATTTGGGCTGCAATTTCTGAGACTGGTAACTCTAATGATCTTATCCTCTGCAGCAGAGGTAACTATGGGTTTTCCTTTCCTGTTGCAGTCCTCATGAGAGCCAGTTTCATCATAGCGCTTGACGGTTTTTGCGACTGCACTTGAAGAAAGTTCTTGAAATTGCGACTGCACTTTCAAAGTTCTTGAAATTTTCCATATTGACTGACCTTCATGTCTTAAAGTAATGGACTGGCCTTTCTCTTTGCTTATTTGAGATGTTCTTGCCTGAATATGGACTTGGTCTTTTACCAAATAGGGCTATCTTCTGTATACCCCCCTTCCTTGTCACAACATAATGCATTTGAGCCAATCAGTTAAGAAGGAAATAAATTCCACGAATGAACTTTTAAGAAGGCGCACCTGTTAATTGAAATGCATTCCAGGTGACTACCTCATGAAGCTGGTTGAGAGAATGCCAAGAGTGTGCAAAACTGTCATCAAGGCAAAGGTTAGCTATTTGAAGAATCTCAAATATAAAATATATTTGGATTTCTTTAACACTTCTTTGGTTACTACATGATTCCATATGTGTAATTTCATAGTTTTGATGTCTTCACTATTATTCTACAATGTAGAAAATAGTCAAAAATGAAGTAAAACTGTTGAATGAGTAGCTGTTCTAAAACTTTTGACTGGTAGTGTGTATGTAGATGAAATGCATGCTGAGCTCCAGTAACAATCAGCTTAATGTGGGACGCAAGAGCAAGTCAACATCAGGAGATTCCAAATCTAAACCAATGAAAAGAGAGGAAATAAAGTTATTCAACTTTACAGGCTGACCTGTTCAGTCAGCTCACAGTGAAAAAGACACATGACGCATCAGGTCCATGCAGTGCATCGTGGGGGTACTTATCAGACTATAGACTGTGGACAATTCTTGAAGCACTACAACACATACCAAGATAATTGTATACATTTCGTTCTCTATTTTTACATTGTCCGACCATTTCTGAGTTACAAAAAAGAAAATTAGAAAGACATTCAATTGATTATTCATGTCATAGGTAAGATATGTTTATCTGTCTACATTTCCTTATTTGTTGTTATAATATCATGGATCTAACATGAACAGACATGTTGAGTGAAGCCTAGGCCTCAACCCACTGGGCACAGGTGTCAATTCAACGTCTATTCCACGTTGGTTCAACGTAATTTCATTGAAATGTGGAAACAAACTTGATTCCATCAGTGTGTGCCCAGTGGGAAGTCTGACTTACGGTTGTGGTTTTCTTAGTGAATGTTAAAATACATTTACACCCTGAATATTGAGACAAACAGTTGACTTTTACTTTAATGTACACGCGATAATATACTCTCATTTTGTAGAATGTAGAAAGATATTTTTCTTTACATATAACCCAGTTCCTTAGTTTCATTTGCATTTCTTTGCTGTGTATTAGATCTGGATTTCCTGAAAAATGAAAGCGCTCCTTCATATGTGCTTATCCAGCAAAATATTTCTGTTCTGCCCAGAGGGAAGCATATTCCTTTATTAAAATATATACACACATTCCTCTTTCTTTTCACCGTCAACCAGTGCTTGACTTGGGACACCGGAGCAGAGTACCGGCACTTCATACTACTGCTTGAGGTTCTGTTCATCTTATAGAATTTTAGCTCATAAGTATTGAGGAGCTCCAGTACCTAAATATAAACAGTACTGGCACCCAAAATGAGTACCGGAACCTATTTCAGTCCAAGTCAAGCACTGCCGTCAACTGTCTAAATAAGTATATCATCTGGAAAAAAAAAAGGAAAAAAAAAAAAGAATTCACCTGAATCTCTTCCAGGACAACATGATAACAGACTTGAACCTGTAAAGGGCCTTACAAGTCTGTATTTTTTTTAATGTGATTGCACTTCAATCGACTATGGTAACACTGATTTGTTATACAATGTGCTGAGGATAGCCTCACATTAATAACATTACATGCAAAACCACTTCGACATTCCACTGATTTCAAAAATCCCAGGACCGTGTTTCTCAGAGAACCATGAGAACAGCCACACATTAAGCCACTGAGAGAGAACGACAGGGGTCCAACCTAAATAAATAACGATGCAACATGGAAACACACAAAACAAACAGAAGGGACACTTTTTTTTGTTTTTGTTTGAATGTACAAAACCAGTACGAAGATATTGCACATACTGTACATAATGATAACAACTAAGATGACAAACAAAAAACTAAACACTACATACTTAAGAGGTTATTCTAGTCACTCACCTACTCAGGTTTTGTGATGAAAACAAAGACACAGTAAATGATGAAAAAAATCAAATAAAGGATTATCGTATTTTGATTTGAAGAGTCAAGAATGCAGCTGCTTCATATTTCAAAAGGCATGAGACATTTGTCAGCTTTACTGCGGGTCCATCAGTAAAGTGACGCGAGCCTAAACTTCTATCGCGTAAAGTGTCTTGAGAGGTCAGGAACGCTGTGAGCTTAAGCCAGCATACGACCAAAAGAAGGCCATGAGCTCAACACGAGATCTGTGACCCTTCCACCACTTCCACCTTACTACACGCCCGTACTCACAGTACTAAACGTCCATACTTCATATCGAAGTACTACACCATAGCCGAGCGGGACCCATCCACCCAGCATAGGAACAACATATGGTCAGTAGACACCCAATATCTGTTCACTCTTGAGGTTTTATACATGACAGCCCAGCATTAGGAGGGCCATGTGCCACAGCTGCATTCCAGTCTCTCAATGCTCTGGTTGAAAGGCAAAAGGTTCCAGAGTAGGTTATTGGACTGCCTGACAACGTGGCTCCACTCCCCCTTCCCATCTATCCTGTTCCCATAGAGTCAGTATAATACTGATACAGTTGATTTCTAATGATAATAATGGTTGTAAGTATAATCTTACAAGGTACTTTACGCACAATATACTGCACATGAAGTCTAGACTATATCGTTTATGCATTAGTAATTGGCACATTTATCAATGAGAGCTAGGAGACAACACGTAAAGCTGTCATCTACAGTAAATACAACACTAGAACTACTACGATTGAGACTGTTGTTAGCCTGTCCGTTGGTCTAGTTATTGTGAAATGATTACACCTAGCTTTTTTACACAACATGAATTCTAGGAGAGGCAAGAACAAAGAGCATTCTTAAAAATGAAGAGAGTTTTGGAAACCTCAAGAAAGCAGAGTGTTAAAAGCTAGCTTTGTTTAAAAAGACTGTATACAATATAATATGCCATTGTGACAGAGAAAACAGTCAGACATGTTTTCTCAGGCCTATCCCAGGTGGTCTTGTCTCCTGATTACGTGAAGGGAAGACGGGCTATTGAAAGAACGGAGAAGTGGACAGCGGCCTACAGAGAATGCACGGTTCTCTTCAGCCGTCACAGCCGGGTTTGGTGTGAGTTCATGGGGAGGAGGGGGGAAAGTGTTTCCCCGTACAAAACACCTCCCTGAAGCCCTGACAGAGAGACAGAGGCCCTTACTAAGGTTCGAGCTGAGGCCCTTTGTGGAAGAATTGAGTCTGGTTTCCATCCAGCATATTGGTGAGCAGCTGAAGGGGGGAGCGGATACATGGGACTGCCAGAGGTCCATCTCCATCACAGCAGTGGAACACAGTAGATAGGCCATCGACTGACAGTATACCCTCTGTCCCTTTGGGGGAAGAGACTGTCCCTCCCTTAAGTTCACTCACTCACTCTTTCCTTTTGCTCATTCAATATTTTCTCTCTCTCTAGCTCTCTTTCGTTCTCTCTTTTGCTCTCGCTCTCTTTCAGTGAGGGAGGTCACACCACGGTGCTGATGCCACTGTGTTTGGGTTTGGGCCCGCTGGGTGCCGGGCCCTGCAGCTGACTGTGGTGGTGAGGGGCATGCTGGGAGTGTGAGGCGTGATGGGAATGCTGGCTATGGGTGCCGTGGCTGTGCTGTGGTACATGCGGGTGGGGGTGGGTGTGTTGGTGTGTGTGGGAGGAGGATGCATATGCTGCCGGGTGCTGGTGGTACTGTGTATGGGGAGGGGGGTGGTAATGGTGGTGGTGGTGGTAGGGAGGGGGGTTCTGTTGGACATGGCAGTACTGGGAGTGGTGGAGCTGGGCCTGGGCTACCTGCTGGGCTGTGTGGTGGAGGTTGGACGGATGGGGCGTGTGGGAGATGAGGGTGGGGTGACCAGGCAGAGGAAGAGGAGGATGGCTCTGGGATGAAGGCTTCCCCCGTTTGCTGCCAAAGAGCGACCCGAGGAGGGAGGAGGAGTTGGGGATGGTAGGGTGGCCCCGGGGCGGGCCCTCGCTGCGTGGGGTTGTGGCTCTCCGGCGTATGTGAGGACTGTTAATGATGGACCCCTGTGGGAGAGAAGAGGGTAACATCATCTCTATCCATGCCTTCTATACAGGCAGACACTCACAGTATCACACCACATACTAGACTACCAGCAGTTATGCTAAGGCATCACCTCATGGAAGTGGTGAAAAACTGCCTGCATATTCAAGGATCAACAGCAAGTTGCAAAACGTTACAGACAGAGCATGCAAAAAAATGAACTAAAAATATCAGCTCATGGAGGACAGACAAATAATGAATGGTAATATCAGGGTTATGGCCACTCGACAATGGTACAAATGAAGAAACCTATATAGAAAAAACTCAAACTTTCTTAAATGACATACGCGTCAAGAGAAATTTTAAAACGGATCCTTTTATTGTAGATGCATCAAAAGTATAAAAGGCTGGTAAATATATATTCATATTGTTGAACGCCTTCCAAACCTGAGAGTCCCACATGCAACTGGTTAAAAACAATGGAGGCAGAGGATCCACATGCAGAGGAGGTGACAAGCAAAATCTCCATCCATATTGGCTTTGCATTCAGCCAGACAGCGGGAAGCAGAGATGCTGGAGATCTGGTAGTCACATTAAAATAACTCTGTTCACTTATCCCCCAATCTAGATCCAACTCTATCCTTTTTGTGATTCATCCAAGTTTTAAAAGCCCTTCCTTTGGTGCATGCTCTGTCCAAGGTTGTGAAGAGACCATACAGATTTCTTTGAAAGTGGAATGACATTTTCAAGGGTTCCCAGACTTCAAAACCAACACACGGACTCATGGAATGAAGAAATGATGATGAATGAAATCCACATCTTTCATATTGACTCTTTGATATTGTGTGTAAAAAGCTTGTCGATAAAGTTCTGACAGTGAAATATTGATGTGACCGTGAGCTGTTGTAAGATAACCTTCCTCCCTGAGCCTCAAACCTCTGTGAGATTTCTTTCAATAGGACAGGCAAGGGACAGGAGAGGGACCAGAGAGGGGGGCTTTAGGTTTGCACAACACTAGGGGTAGAGTAGGTGCTACAACAGGCATTCACTGGCACCCCTGCCTAAGGTAAGAGAGCCCCAAAGGAAAGCCAAACTGCGGGTTGGGACATGGCTGAATGGAAGACATTAGACTGTGATCAAAACAAACAGCTGGGGGGGATTAGAGGGAGGAAGGGGGAATTAGTAGTAGTCATGCTTGTTTTAAGAAAAAGGGCAAACTGGCCACATGACCAAAACAAGACATGTCTCCCATCTAGCCAGCGTCAGAGGCAGGCAGCCCATGCATGCACACTAACCGAGGCAGGCAGGTTGTTAAAAGGCATCCGAGATAAAAAATTAAAAAAAGGTCATAAAACAAAATGAACTGAGAGTCTATGAAGCAGAGAGGGGTGCAAGTACAACAAAAATAAACTGTGTGTTTTTACAGAGCACATCATCACAGAGTAGCTTGGACACCAGCTGCTTCCAACTTACTTCCATATTGCTGTCTAGTGATCCTGCACTGCTGCGACGCCCACGCTTGCCTGCCCGAGACATGCAATACCACAGATTAGAGATGGATAGGACAGCACTCCTGGATCAACTACAGAGGTTTAGGCAGCCCTCCTCTCCCCTAGGGGGCAGTGCAGGGGGTTGTGAGTAGTACACTGGAAGCTGAGATAAAAGGGGCAGGGAGTGTGTGGGGGACCGGTTCATAGATAGGTAGGTATTACTGTCACGTCCATTATTTTAGCAGCTTTGTTCATATTTACTTAGGAGATAAAGAGAGACATTTGGTCAGTGTACTTTTACACTACATTTTGAATTTACTGCATTGCTCAAACTTAAAGGACAAGGAAATCGTTTTTTTGCAACATTCAGCTGAGGACATCAGTGTAACTACAAAGAGCTAAGCAAGGTTAGTATTTCTAAACTACAACCAGTTAAGATTATTCATAGAGTTGTTCCTGATAAAATGTGACAACACAGATTTAATGTTGTCACAAGATGTAGATTGTCATAAGGAAGAGTAACGGGTGGCTTTGTAGCGAGCCAATGGCAGTGACAGTCACAGAGAAGAAACATCAAAAGCAATACAATAGCTGTTGCACATGAGGTGTACGAGCATATAGAGCAGTTTGCCACTGTCATAGGGCTCAGCCAATGGATACATGACCAGTCTTCACATATGGAGAAACAGGAGAAAACCGAATGGGAATGGAAATATCAGGAAGTACATAATGAGATGGAGAACGGCGAGAAAATTAAAATATATTGTACACAGGACATGACCACACTACCATGCCACATCCTGTGTGGAGAAAGTTGGGGCTTAAACGTACACAAAAATCTAAGACAGGAGGGAGGAAACACTCCTATGTTGATCTATCGACTTCAGCACTGACTAGCCTTATCGTATCTGTATTTCAGTATAGTACCCGACATGTCAATGGAAACAGAGCAAATACATCCTAATGTGAGATACTGTGGAACTCCTATATGGATTTCATTACGTTACCATGATGTCTTAACATAACTGCAATCCAGAATGAATGACATGTTCTCATGGTGAATCGCTTTAGAGTCTGTGAAACATTCTGGATATTCATGACAATGAGATGTTCGTTGTCATTTTGGAACCAGATCTCGTCTTGCGTCAGTTATTGTATGAGAACAAATCCCCATTGAGTTCAGTAGGTTTGGATCACAGCAATACACTGGAATGACTGGTAGTGAATAACGGTGGATTAATTAAACATGTAACAAGCAAGCCTTATCATGAAATGTTTGAGAAAAAAATTGGGATTAAAGAATGATAATGTGACACGAAAAAGTGCAAAAATCAAAGGTGTTCATTGAGATATAAAGTATATTTTGATTTAGATACAGGGGCAAGAGCAATCCTTCCTTCCATATCACTTTTCAGTGGAAAGGCAAACCCTCTAAAGTAGACCTGTCGATAACATCATACCAAATAGCTTATTCATTTAGAAACGTCTATTTTTCAATGGCACAAACCTACTTCTGTTGTTTCATATCCCAGGTTATGATAAAATATTTCACATTGGGGTAGGGCACCAGTACCAGAAAATAATTTTAGGACTAAACTAACAGGACCTTAAGCGCAATTATCTTGTGAAGTCTCACACTGCCCAGATACAGAATGCATTTAAGTTATTTAAATAAGACAATCTCACCAGAATAACGTTTTACTTAATCATCAATACAGCTTAAGAGAAGTCTGACATCAGTTCAAGGTGCTATAAAACATCATGTTGGATGTTCCGAGTAATATTACCATAGGACGAGTGAGGAGGTAAAAACAACAGAGGGTCTCTCCCAGGAAAGGACCGTTTGGTGAACACAATGATGACCTTTGACCTTACCTGCTTCGGAGAGGTCGCGGAGGGAGCTGCTGAGGGCACTCCTCTTCAGGCCCTCGCCCATGGTGTAGGTGTCGTCCAGACTGGCACGGTTCATGTTGCCATTGCCAGCCTCCTTCTTCAGCCCAGAGCTCTGGGACATACTGGGCCTCACCACCCCTTTCTGCTTCTCAAGCTCAGCTTTATATGAACATACATATGGGGAGAGAGTAAGGTAAAGATAGTGTGTGTGTGTGTGTGTGTGTGTGTGTGTGTGTGTGTGTGTGTGTGTGTGTGTGTGTTTTCAGCATTCATCTTCAAACATACAATATTTCTACATTTCCTCATAATTTCATTACTGGCACTTACTTTTATATAGATTATTACTATACATTCGGTAACTATTGCATTTACATAATAATCAAATGTAACATTGTAAAAGTGCATCTAAATCCTTTCGCATATTAGACTCATTCGTAAAAACTCATTCGTCTTCTGTGTGTTTCTCTTTGATAAATGCCCTTCCTCAAACCCAATCCTCCTCGTGGTAGTCATCCTGTGAACTCCATAAACATTCCTTCTCATAAACAGAGAGTGAGTAATGAGGACCAAGCCCTATCTGCCTCTACTTGACTGAGGTCACATGGCTAGCAGCGGCCAGGGAGGGAGGGGCAGATAGAGGGAGGGGGAAAAGGGAATGAGGGCGGGGCAAACAGAGGGAGGGACAGAGAGCTAAAATGTCTGCTCACACTCTATCCTGTATTTCTCCATTTCCTGGACCTCGGCGATAGACTCTCGCAGGTCGTCAGTGAACTTCTTGCGGTCCTGGGGGTTGGGCGCATTAAAGTTGATGAGGACCTTGATGTCGGCACCTGGTATGGCTGATGTAAGCCTGATTCCATTCCCGTAATCTGGACCAAACACAGAGAGAGAGACCTTTAAAACTCAGGGCATCGACCACAAAGGAACTTTAAAATCTGTCTGATGTTTTGAAAGTATAAACAGTGTCTCGTTCCATCATCACAGGATGGTAACATGTATATAGATGTGAAAATTGAACCCAGTGGGATGTACTATATAACCATGCTGGGCTAACAACACATCGCAGAGATGGTGAATGGACAGGGAGAGGTCTGTTTTACTTACACTGGTTCTCAAACATCAGAACCTGCATCCCATACAGAGAGAAAGACTGCCGGAAGCTGTATGTCACAGAGTTCTTCTTCTTCTGGAAAATCTTTGTCACCTGCACTCAAATAAACACCCAAACAAGCGCACAGACAAATAGACAAGTTTTACTGTGAGGGCAAGAAAGATATTGGAGAAACCAAAAAAAGGTTTGAACTGAAAGCTCATAGACTGTACTTCTTTGCTCATTGTTGTTGCTGTGAGGCCACATTTTAAAGACCATATTTGAATGATCATATTTAACACAGGACAGGGCAGGACAAAAGGCAGGAGAGGACACATACCACCAGAAGGTCATTAAACAGGAAGATCTCCCGCTGGTGCAGGCCTAACTTCTGGAGCTTGTTGGGGTCTGGCACTTCAAACAGCCGACAGTAGCACACTAGCCTACGATGGGGCAGGGACAGCACCTAGAAACCAACCCAACGACATTACTCACTAACACACAGTGGTCAGGCCCTGGGCTTAGGTCAAAGAGTAATATGACCCCAAATTGAAGTTTAACAGTTGTTAAACGCACATGCACACACTCAGACATACGTGCGCACACGCACACACCCCCCAGATATGAAAACAAACAGTGAGCCTCTATTTTAGGATGATTTAGTGTGAGGAGTGCAAGGGAAATGGATTATAATGATGTCTGAATAGTGTGCAATAAAACCCCTGTGTGATGCTGTTTCTCCTTGTTACATTATTCATCCTAATGTATTCATTGTCGTTAGGAGAGGTGGTTTCACCACCCTACTTTGTTTGGAAGTCAAGGGGACACAGAGTAATTAAGACTAGGATTCCCTTGGATCAAAACACATCTGTCACTTATTAACACACAAATTCTGCTCATAAAACTTTAATACCAGGAAATGAAGATGGTATAAAACTGTCTGATATATCCAATGAAAAGCAGGAGCCAGCTGATATCTAGATGATTTTCCTCTAGTCTATGATTATGTAAACAGTGTAATGGCAGTAGAACAGAAGCCTGTGAGCACATAGGTTACAGAAGGTTACATAGTTTATTATTCTCCAAATAGATTCAGAACAATCTTTCAGCATGTCTCACCCCTAAAACATTCATGACTAATAATACCCACTCTAACAAATGCCCTCTGTCTGTGGGAGGCTTCTGTGTGGGTAGGAGTGTGTGCGTATATGTGTGTGTGTACGCGGGTATGTCTATATGCGTGTGTTTGTGTGTGCGCGCGTGTGTGAAGCCTCTCTGTGTGGTCTGCTTCTTGGCAGTGATGCATGCTCGGCTCAGCACAGTCAGTAAACAGTGCAGCTCACTGGCACCTAGGAATGTATACGTGTTGACTCTGTCTACAGGTGTATCACAGGGGATCCTGCTCATCTCAGTAATAGGTGTGGACTTTTAGGGGCAAGAAGACCCTTAATCCAACTAAAGCCATCTGAAACAACAAGTATCTACAGGATGTGGATTATTTTAGCCATCCTGACACTGTAAGACTGGGTGATGTTAATATAGGCCGAACACTAAACACATATAAATGCCCCTTTGCTTTACATAGAAACTGTGGGTGAGTAAAATGACGCATAACAATGACATGATCATTACATGCCAAACTGTGAACATGTACTTACACATCCTATTCCATGGTGGAGAGATCCAATCTGCAAGGGGAAGACAGAGAAAATATCAGAGGGAGAACCTCATTACTGTATTAAATGCATACGGGGCACGTGCCTAGAACCTGTTACATACAGTTGAAGTCGGACGTTTACATACACCTTAGCCAAATACATTTAAACTCAATTCCTGACATTTAACCCTAGTAAAAATTCCCTGTCTTAGGTCAGTTAGGATCACCACTTTATTTTAAGAATGTGAAATGTCTGAATAATAGTAGAGAGAATGATTGATTTCAGCTTTTATTTCTTTCATCACAGTGGGTCAGAAGTTTACATACAATGCTACCAAATACTAATTGAGTGTATTTAAATTGTTTAACTTGGGTCAAAAGGTTTCGGGTAGCCTTCCACAAGCTTACCACAATACGTTGGAAGTTTGGCCCATTCCTCCTGACAGAGCTGGTGTAACTGAGTCAGGTTTATAGGCCGCCTTGCTCACACACGCTTTTTCAGTTCTGCCCACACATTTTCTATAGGATTGAGGTCAGGGCTTTGTGATGGCCACTCCAATACCTTGACTTTGTTGTCCTTAAGCCATTTGCCACAACTTTGGAAGTATGCTTGGGGTCATTGTCCATTTGGAAGACCCATTTGCGACCAAGCTTTAACTTCCTGACTGATGTCTTGAGATGTTGCTTCAATATATCCACAACATTTTCCTCTCCATGATGCCATCTATTTTGTGAAGTGCACCAGTCTCTCCTGCAGCAAAGCACTCCCACACATGATGCTGCCATCCCCGTGCTTCATGTTTGGGATGGTGTTCTTCGGCTTGCAAGCCTCACACCTTTTCCTCCAAATATAACATCGGTCATTATGGCCAAACAGTTCTATTTTTGTTTCATCAGACCAGAGGACATTTCTTCAAAAAGTACAATATTTGTCCCCATGTGCAGTTGCAAACCGTAGTCTGGCTTTTTATGGCGGTTTTGGTGCAGTGGCTTCTTCCTTGCTGAGCGGCATTTTAGGATATGTTGATATACTCGTTTTACTGTGGATATAGATACTTTTGTACCTCATCTCTAGGAGACAGAACGCGTCTCCTTCCTGAGCGGTATGACGGCTGCGTGGTCCCATGGTGTTCATACTTGCTTACTATTGTTTGTACAGATGAACGTGGTACCTTCAGGCGTTTGGAAATTGCTCCCAAGGATGAACCAGACTTGTGGAGGTCTACAATTTTTTTTCTGAAGACTTGGCTGATTTCTTTTGATTTTCCCATGATGTCAAACAAAGAGGCACTGAAGGTAGGCTTTGAAATACATCCACAGGTACACCTCCAATTGACTCAAATGATCTCAATTAGCCTATCAGAAGCTTCTAAAGCCATGACATCAATTTAGGGAATTTTCCAAGCTGTTTAAAGGCACAGTCAACTTAGTGTATGTACACTTCTGACCCCTTGGAATTGTGATACAGTGAATTATAATTGAAATAATCTGTCTGTAAACAATTGTTGGAACAATTACTTGTGTCATGCACAAAGTATATGTCCTAACCGACTTGCCAAAACTATAGTTTCTTAACAAGACATTTGTGGAGTGGTTGAAAAACGAGTTTTAATGACTCCAGCCTAAGTGTTTGTAAACTTCCGACTTCAACATCTCATACGTCATCTCATTGATGGGGTCATACAGATAATTCAGCCCTCTAAAGCTGTACGGTTGCAGCATGATCCAAGACATGTCTGTCTGTTTACGTCTGTACAAGCCATGAGCCATTTACGTGCTAGCAACCCTAATGGAAACCTCAAAGTAGGGTCTCAGTATTCCAGTAATCCTATCTGTGAGTCAGTAATGAGTTGAATGAAGTGGTTTAAACAACTGAGGTGAAAACAAGATCTCTAGCTCTACAATACCAGTGTGATATATACAGTACATTATTGTAGAATGGAAGTCTAATTTGTAGTTTAATGTCCAGGTACTTCACTGTACTGTCGGCCCTCTCAGGGTTTTGATACTGCCGTTTAGTGATGATGAGGGATAATTTTTATTTGGGGTATACAGGGTTAAATTCCTGGGGTCACTGAGAATCTCAGGCTTTTTTCCCCTTCTACCTTTACATGACTGAAATGACGCAATCACCATTGCACTGCACACTGCCCTATCGCACCTGGACAAGAGAAATAGCTATGTAAGAATGCTGTTCAGACTACAGCTCAGCCTTCAACATCATAGTGCCCTCCAAGCTCATCATGAAGCTCAGGGCCCTGGGTCTGAACCCCTCCCTGTGCAACTGGGTCCTGGACTTCCTGACAGGCCCGTCCCCAAGTGGTGAAGGTTGGCCACAACACCTCCACCATACTGATCCTCAGGAGGGGCTGAGTACGCACCCCACAGGGGAGGGGCTGAGTATGCACCCCACAGGGGTACGTCCTCAACCCCTCCTGTACTCCCTGTTCACCCATGACTGCGTGGCAACGAACGCCTCCAACTCAATCATCAAGTTTGTTGACGACAATAGTAGTAGGCTTGATTACCAAAAATGACGAGACAGCCTACAGGGAGGAGGTGAGAGCCCTGGCTGAGTGGTGCAAGGAAAATAACCTCTCTCTCAACGTCAACAAAACGAAGGTGCTGATTGTGGACGACAGGAGACAGCAGAGAGAGCACACCCCCATCCACAGGCCTGAAGTAGAAAGGGTCAAAAGCTTCAAGTTCGGAGTGTACTTCACCGACAACCTGAAATTCTTCACACAGAATACGCAACAGCGGCTCTTCAAACTTGGCCCCTAAGACCCTCACAAACTTTAGAATCTTAGTCACTGTTCTAGCTGGCTAGCACCCGGTACACTATCCTGAACCCTAGAGAATGCTGCCCTGTGTACATAGTAATTAAACACGGGTCACATTACTAATATTTACATACCCTTTTACCCACTTCATATGTACAGTGCATTCGGAAAGTATTCAGACCCCTTGACTCTTTCCAAATGTTGTTGTGTTACAGACTTACTAAAAAAAAATATTTCAAAAGAATGTTTATCAATCTGCACACAATACCCCATAACAACAAAGCGAAAACAGGTTTTTAGAAATGTTTACAAATGTCTAAAAAATATCAAACAGAAATACCTTATTTACGTAAGTATTCAGACCCTTTGCTATGAGACTTGAAATTGAGCTCAGGTGCAACCTGTTTCCATTGATCATCCTTGAGATGTTTCTACAACTTGATTGGAGTTAAATTCAATTGATTTGGAAAAGGCATACACCTGTTTATATAAGGTCCCACAGTTGACAGTGCACGTCAGAGCAAAAACCAAGCCACGAGGTCGAAGGAATTGTCCGTAGAGCTCCGAGACAGGATTGTGTTGAGGTACAGCTCTGGGGAAGGGTACCAAAACATTTCTGCAGCATTGAAGGTCCCCAAGAACACAGTGGCCTCCATCATTTTTAAAATCGAAGAAATTTGGAACCACTTAGACTCTTCCTAGAGATGGCTGCCTGGCCAAACTAAGCAATCGGGGGAGAAGGGCCTTGGTCAGGGAGGTAACCAAGAACCCGATGGTCACTCTGATAGAGCTTCAGACTTCCTCTGTGGAGATGGGAGAACCTTCCAGAAGGAAAACAATCTCTGCAGCACTCAACCAATCAGGCCTTTATTGTAGATTGGCCAGACGGAAGCCACTCATCAGTAAAAGGCACAACAGCCCACTTGGAGTTTGCCAAGAGACACCTAAATGACTCTCAGATCATGAGAAACAAGATTCTCTGGTCTGATGAAATCAAAATGGAACTCTTTGGCCTGAAAGCCAAACGTCACGTCGGGAGAAAACCTCGCACCATCCCATTAGTGAAGCATGGTGGTGGCTGCATCATGGTGTGGGGATATTTTACAGCGTCAGGGACTGGGAGACTGTCAGGATAGAGGTAAAGATGAATGGAGCAAAGTACAGAGAGATACTTGATGAAAACCTGCTCCAGAGCGCTCAGGACCTCAGACTGGGGCAAAGGTTCACCTTCCAACAGGACAGCAACCCTAAGCACAAAGCCAACACAATGCAGTAGTGGCTTTGGGACAAGTCTCTGAATGTCCTTGAGTGGGCCAGCCAGAGCCCGGACTTGAACCCGATTGAACATGTCTGGAGAGACCTGAAAATATTTGTGCAGTGACGCTCCCCCATCCAACCTGACAGAGCTTGAGAGGATCTGCAGAGAAGAATGGGAGAAACTCCCCAAATACAGGTGTGCCAAGCTTGTGGCATCATACCCACGAAGACTCAAGCCTGTAATCGCTGCCAAATGTGCTTCAACAAAGTGCTGATTAAAGGGTCTGAATACTTATGTAAATGTAATCTTTTTTTTAATTTTATTTTTTATTGAAGTATTTCTAAAAACGTGATTTTGCTTTGTCCTTTTGGAATATTGTGTGCAGATTGATGAGGGGGAAAAAACAATTGCAGAATAATGCTGTAAATTAAAATTGTACACCCAAGGTAGGCTACTGGCCCTTTAAGAGCTAGAAAATATTTGGTATCCTATATGATTCTCACCAAATATATTGTCTTCTCACACTATTCAAACACCACCATCAATAAACAGCTTATGAAGTTCTCATAGTCTATAGATCACATATTGCAAACAAATAACCTGAACTAAAAACTCTACACATTTTGGAATTTCTGTGTCCTTAATAATCGCTAATCAATATCCAAAAACAGCAACAACAAAAAAATTATGCGAATCTGCACATCAATATCTTCGCTTTTTTGTGGCACCAATGTGAGGGGTTATGGCAGGGGAAACTGTGTTGCAATAATGGCAAGTGAACCTGGGGAGCTTTCGTTCACATTGTCCTATAAAACGGAACCGGACCGTGGAATTCAAGGGAACCCAACTCAGACCACCTTTCGATATGGTCACAGTTCGGTATGCTTTGGGGGCTCTTTTGAGTTCCTTTGGAGTTCACATAAATTGTCTGAAAGGGACCAAGTGCGAAAAAACCCTTAAAGACTAACCAAGAAAGCCTCATAGCTCTAATCGCTGCCAAATGTGATTCTAACATGTATTGACTCAGGGGTGTGAATACTTATGTCAATAAGATATTTCATTTTCAATAAATGTGCAAAAATGTCTAAAAACACGTTTTCACTTTGTCATTATCGGGTATTGTGAGTAGATGGGTGAGAAAACGCATTTAATCCATTTTGAATTAAGGCTGTAACTCAACAAAATGTGGAATAAGTCAAGGGGTATGAATACTTTGAGGGCACTGTGTATACTGCTGTATAAACCTTTTCTATTCATATACTGTCCATACGATTTTTACACATCATTGTATGGGGCGGCAGGGTAGCCTAGTGGTTAGAGCGTTGGACTAGTAACCAGAAGGTTGTAAGATCAAATCCCTGAGCTGACAAGGTACAAATCTGTCAGTCTGCCCCTGAACAGGCAAGTAACCCACTGTTCCTAGGCCATCATTGAAAATAAGAATTAGTTCTTAACTGACTTGCCTAGTTAAATAAAAGGTAATAATAATATGTATGTATGTATAACATGATATACATTATATGTTTATATTCCGCTTTCTGACATTGCCCATTCTGATATTTCTTAAATATATATTTTTGGATGATGTGTTTATTGCTTACATTTTTTTATTGCTAGGCATTACTGCACTGTTGGAACTACAAACACAAGCATTTTGCTGCACTGGCGACAACATCGGCAAATCTGTGTACACGAGCAATACAATTTGATTTGTTGTTCTCCCTCCTATATAGTAAGTGTAAGTAGGCTATGCCTTTTCACTATACTAAGTGTTATATTAGTGCAGTGGTACTTATTGCGCCAAGCCCTTCATTTGCAGATTGCAGTGATTTTCCTATTTTCCATTCATAATACATAACAATGATACAATTTCAAGTCAATGTGTTTAATGGAAGCCTGAATCACGTCATTGAATATACCTATTGCTCCCTGGACAGCAGATAGATGGCAGTATAGCGCAACTGTTGAACAGAAAGACCAAAATAGAACGCCACTGCTCAGCTACAGCGACCGACACATCAGTCTGCTACTCCATTTCATTTTGCAGTCTGGTCGACATGGATCAATTTATTGTAAAGAAAAGAAAAGTAAATCTATTGACAAGGAAAATGAGGGGTAAGAGCTGGAGAACAATGTGACAGCTATGAAAGAACAAACACTAGGAAAACCAGGAAGATGGCAGCGGGGAAATGCAGCTAGCTAACGTGGCTCCGGTGACTAAGAGAAGGATACGGTCGATTAAAGAAGAACACAGAAAGTTCCAAGAGAAATGGACAGACAAGTATTTTTTTGTTCTGCATAATAGGACTGCCTCACTTTGTCTTATTTGACAGAAGGCAGTCAATTGTTTTAAAGAAGCAAATTTAAAGCGATATTTCCAGTCACACCATGCCCACGTTGACAAAACATATCCGCCACAAAGCAACCTCCAGAAATAACAAAATAGCGCAACTCAAAAGACGGCTCAAAGGACAACAAATGATGGCAGAGAAAACGACGAGGCAACATATGAGATTGCTTGGATACTTGCGAGAAACAAGGCTCTCCTGAACATGGCTCTCTCGGGATACGCTGTCTGAGTCCGTACCACCACCTGGATTCTTTGTGCATCGTGCGGAAAGGAATAAACATCTCTCCGAGAAGAAGATGGGCGGGGGTGTATATATGTCATGATTAATGACTCATGGTGTAACAACATGCAGGAACTCAAGTCCTTTTGTTCACCTGACCTAGAATTCCTCAAACTGAAAGCGCAAACCACCACATTTAACCATGGAAAGGTGAATGGGAATATGGCCGAATGAAAACAGTGTAGTTATTCCCTCCACAAGGCAATCAAACAAGTAAAATGTCAGTATAGAGACAAAGTAGAGTCGCAATTCAACGGCTCAGACACGAGACGTATGTGGCAGGGTCTAGAGACAATCACAGACTACAAAAGGAAAACCAGCCACGTCACGGACACCGACGTCTTGATTCCATACAAACTAAACACCTTCTTTGCCCGCTTTGAGGATAATGCAGTGCCACAGACGCAACCCGCTACCAAGGACTGTGGGCTCTCCTTCTCCGTGGCCTACATGAGTAAGACATTTAGACATGTTAACCCTCGCAGGGCTGCAGGCCCAGACGGCATCCCTAGGCGCTTCCTCAGAGCATGCGCAGACTAGCTGGCTGGTGTGTTTACGGACATATTCAATCTCTGCCTATCCCAGTCTGCTGTCCCCACATGCTTCAAGAAGTCCACCATTGTTCCTGTACCCAAGAATGCAAATGTAACTGAAATAAATGACTATCGCCCTGTAGCACTCACTTCTGTCATCATGAAGTGCTTTGAGAGACTAGTCAAGGATCATATCACCCCAATAGGTCCACAGACAATGCAATCGCCATCACACTGCACACTGCCCTATCCCATCTGGACAAGAGGAATACCGTTCATTGACTACAGCTCAGCCTTTAACACAGTACCCTCCAAGCTCATCATTAAGCTTGAGGGCCTGGGTCTCAACCCCACCCTGTGCAATTGGGTCCTGGACTTCCTGACGGGCCGCCCCCAGGTGGTGAAGGTAGGAAACAACCGCTCCACTTCGCTGATCATCAACACTGGGGCCCCACAAGGGTGTGTGCTCAGCCCCCTCCTGTACTCCTTGTTCACCCGTGACTGCGTGGCCATGCACGCCTCCAACTCAATCATCAAGTTTGCAGACGACACAACAGTAGTAGGCTTGATTCCCAACAATGACGAGACAGCCTACAGGGAGGAGGTGAGGGCACTCAGGAAAACAACGATCGTGGACTTCAGGAAACAGCAGAAGTAGCACCCCCCTTTCCACATCAACAGGACAGCAGTGGAGAAGGTAGATAGTTAAGTTCCTCGGCGTTCACATCACGGACAAACTGAAATGGTACACCCACACAGACAATGTGGTGAAGAAGACGCAACAGTACCTCTTCAACCTCAGGAGGATGAAGAAATTGGGCTTGTCACCTAAAACCCTCTAACTTTTACAAACGCATCACCGGAGGAAAACTACCTGCCCCCCAGGAACACCTACAACACCCGATGTCACAGGAAGGCCAAAAAGATAATCAATGAAAACAACCACCACTGCCTGTTCACCCCACTAAGATCCAGAAGGCGAGGTCAGTACAGGTGCATCAAAGCTGGGACCGAGAGACTGAAAAACAGCTTCTATCTCAAGGCCATCAGACTGTTAAAACAGCCATCACTAACACAGAGAGGCTGCTGCCTACATACAGACTTGAAATCATTGGCCACTTTTAATAAATGGATCACTAGTCACTTTAATAATGTTTACATAACTTACATTACTCATCTCATATCTATATACTGTATTTTATACCATCTATTTCATCTTGCATCTTGTTTATATGTATATATTCTTATTCCATTCATTTACTTAGATAGTTGTTGTGGAATTGTTAGATTACTTGTTAGATATTGCTGCACTGTCAGAACTAGAAGCACAAGCATTTCGCTACACTCGCAATAACATCTCCTAACCATGTGTATGTGACCAATATAACTTGATTTGATAGTGTGTAAAGAAAAGGCCCAACACTCTCTCTCCATGGATAAATGTGTGTCTTTGGGCTGTATTTGACAAACCGAACGCCATAGTTAATCAAGGGGCTATGGAGTGACACATTTAATTAAGATGAGTCATGCCAGAGTAAACCCAGGGGAGTTTCAGGCCTTGTATCAAGCACTATGCAAAAAGTGCTGCAGCAGAGTTTTAGGTAAGTTGTGTGCTCCTCACCGGTTTCTTCCCCACTATGAGTTTCTCCACCTTCTGAACCTGAGACACGTGGTCCTCGTTTGTCTTCAGCTCCCTCTTCCTGATCCTTTCATAAATTCCTACCAGAGTCTCCCTGGGGATGTCCTCCCCATCATCCACCCCTGGGGAGGAGGAGGCAATGGTTACACACAAACACAGACACACACACCCACAGACAGAGGCGCACACACGCAAAAGCACGGACGCAGCATGCATGTACGTGCGCGCCACAATGCCTTTTTTCATTTAGCGTGAGAATAAAAATCCCTCTCATCCAATAACTTCTCCTTGTTTTACCATTTACTGACACTCATCACGATGGATGATGAGTGTCAGCCCGTCACGCTTTACTTCTCGAATAAAATCTCAACTGCCAAGCAAAAAACGACAAGTAATCGACTGTGCTTCTAATCACGCTGCTCACCCGAGAATAAGAATTGCTCATGTGATTGTGTGAAGGTGCAATTAATTAGTGTTAACACATTTCTGGCAAGGTCATCGCTACATCGTCACCCTCCCTGTGACAAAACGTATTGTTTTCATCTGTGTGTGATGAACATGTTGCTTTTGTGATTGAAACGCTAATCCTGTAGCACAAATGAACCTGTTCCATTTGCGGTGGCTTATTCTTTGCCCTACTTCTGTGCTGTTGCTCTGTAGTGGATGTGCGTTTTCTTCTTTCAATCCAGACAGATAGCTTTGTTACAGGTTTGTTAAAGCGGTGAATACATCACATTGTGAATGTCCTACACTCACTTCATTAAGTTTTTGAGTTGATTTTATAATTCTTTATTTTCTCTAAAATATGTAGAGGACAATGTCTCAGTTTTGTTTTCAGAAACCCTGACATTCCCCTCCCCCCCTCTCTCACACCTCGGAGGTTCTTGACGAAGTCCTCCAGCTTCATCTTCCTCTCCGGCTTGACGTTGGGGCTGTACATGTCTGTGTTGAGGAGGATGATGGCGAAGGCCAGGATGAAGATGGTGTCAGGGTTCCGGAACTGTCGCACTACCGTGGGGTTACAGATGCAGTAGCGTTGGCTGGAATACAAAACAACAGGAAAGGGAGACGACATCACATGTCAGAGGTGAAAAGAGTCAGAGGCTTTTGACATTGAGAGCCATCATAGAATGCATTTGAATATAAAACCGGATTTTTGTCCACACAATGTCAACATTTGTCTTATTGACTTGCTGGTGAAAATTTGTAAAGCCAGCATACAATGCATCACATGATGGTCAATAACTGTCAACATTGTGTGTGTAGCGTGTCATCATTATTGCAGTATTGCGTGAGGAACTGTCCTATTTACTCAAGCAAAAGCAACTGAAGCACCAAGTCCCTCTACGCATTAATAAGTCATTTAGCCAACGCGGTGTTGTGAGCAAAGTCAGCAGTGACTTGCATTTCCAAGACATTGGTCAACATTTGCATTACATTTGAAAATGTAACGCAAAAGAGTGAAGAACTATTAGTTCACTCGTAAGAGAGAAAACTTTATCCGAAACTAAATGTGCAGTAGTACTCTAGCGATTATAGTATTTTGGTTGATGTTGATTACGCTGTTATCATTTTAAAATGCTATCACTGACCTGTAGTACCCTCTTGGCCAAACCTGCCTACGTGAATAGCCCCTCATCCTCAGTCTACAGGTGTGCTTATACGCCCCCCCCATCCTAACGTGGCTGTCTACCTAGTATATGCTTCTCGGACCTGTCTATCGGTTGGCTCACCTGTAGGCTTCGATGAGGCGCTCCACCTTCTGGGCCTCTCCCTGGACCCGAATGTGGTTCTGGAACTTTCTCAGTGCCTCGTCCAGCTCCATTGACGAGAAATCCATCTCATCCACCACACAGCTGGAACCCACAAGCAACCAACCAATGAATTCCCTAACCAACAAATATGTCATTGATTTGTATAGTTTTCAAGTTGGAATCCTTAATTGAAACAATAAGAAAGCAGTCACCCCCACCTATGTTATGGTCAAAAACTGAGGGATGGGCTGGGAGAAATGTAACCACTCTCACATTCAAAGCGAGCGCCATGTATGCCAGGACTGACCATCCATGATATACAAATTAAACCATGTTGAGAGGCTATACAAGTGTTTGTTTACATTTACTTTGTTTACAAACAGTGTAAACATACGTGTCAAGCATCAATGTGCATTACATTTGATGTGCATTACATCATTAAATAAGACCAAAAATTGATGTGGAAACTAAGGATTCCAGCTTTAACAGCAAGTTCAGCAAATTCCGATATGATATCAATATCAAATGTAAAAATGCAGCTGATATCGATATGTACTTTCCATATTGGTGCCCATCTCTAGTTCAAATCTACACGTGGAAAGGTGGTTATTACAAAAGTCCATCTCATTCACTAACGCAACTAAAACGCGCAGATCAGGGGGGCATTCTGCACCCAGCAGTTCAAGACTTGTCAAAATCTGATAGGGGAACCACCTTATAGTCCTTTGAAAATACATGAAGCACATTTGAGAGAGGTCAAGTGTGAGGGGCAGCAGATGGCTGAGAGAAGCAGAGTGTGGACGTTCTACTAGGCTGGCCCGAGGCCACAGATATACAAAGTTCGGCCATCTTACTTTGAGATGTAGAATTTTAAATGGGCACAATGTTGGCACCAACTGTTCCAAGACAATTACCTCCCAGTTAGGATATAAATGAAGAGTGGTGAATGCAAAGATGGCTTGCTGAACTTGGAACAGTACATCCATTGTTCTGGCCTGGCCTACAGTATAATGCTACCTGTGCAAGGCACTTTGATCCACCAATCAATGTTTGTTTGATAGACAATAACAAGTGTCACATGACCTGGCCTTTAAGAATTAGTACTCACTCCAGGACGTCTCTGTTGAACTGTTTCTGACGGTTGCCCAGGAACTCTCCAATCATCTGCCTGCTCAGGCCCTTCCTCTGAAGCAGGAAGTGAGCCACACCCACAGGTGTGTCCGGAACGAACCCTCTCTCAGTCAAGTACTGGACGCCTTTTTCTGGCTTCCTGCAGACACACAAGAAAGAAGGGTTCGTGCTTATATTGAAGCAGACAAGACACAATGAGACTGACACCAAAGTTGACCCTGCTGGAAAATGTCTAGCATGACATCAAAATAAGGCCTTTTTGAAGCAGGTATGTCCTTATGTGACCTATCCAGTCATTTTACAGAGCCAAGTGTGGTGTTTGATTCTGTGACTGATAGGAAGTGGCCACAATAGGAACAGGGTGGTTAATATTTAATAAGGGCACAGAAAATGGAGCGACTCTGTCTGGCTGAATTTCTCATCTACAGAATATCTGTCCTATAAATGTAGACCTATGAGTCTACAAAGAGTTTACACGAATACACAAATATATACCTTATACAAATTGTATGCATTTTTTCCATTTCATAGGACTTGTCTTTAACCCTGCTAATTTACTTGAATTAGACTGATTGCCTTATATTGTGTGGCCCAAATACAATTCTGATAACTGTAAATAGGTCACCTCAGTTTCTCTATAAGAACCCCTCTGCTCATTTACCCTTAATTACACCAATCAGTGGACAACCACGTTAGCACTCAGTCAGAGCTGAGCACCTACTTGTTGAAGAGGTTCAGGCCGATGCGGTAGTGCCTCTTGCGGATCACATCGTTGCTGAAGACGGGCGAGTCCCAGCTGTTACGTGTCTCTTTGTGGTATGTCTGCTTGCAGAGTGTCTGCTCCCTCAGGCTGTCCCTGGACGACTCAGAGCTGCAATTGATGGTGTCGTTGGAGTTCGATGTGCTGTTGATGCTGTCGTTATCCCCGTCCGAGAAGTCAGACTCAGACTTGCTCTGCCGATTGGCAGAGCCGTTGATGGCCAGGTGGCTTTCCAGCGCCCGGTGGCGGTGGCGGAGGGGCGCCTCGTCGTCCCTGGAGGGCGCCCGCGGGGGTGGGCCATGAGAGATGTGTTTGGGGCTAGCCTTAGAGGACGCCACGATGTGGCTGCCCCCGTGAGGCTCGTAGACGGGCGGCCGTTTGACGGAGCTGCGGTCAGAGCGGTCACTGTGTTCGGCGGAGCTGTCGCTGGGAGGCTCGATGGTCAGCAGGGGGAGGTGGTCCACCCTGAGCCGCTGCTCCTGGCACTCCAGGGAAGGGGTGCTGCGGCAGCTGGTGTCTGTGTCACGCCCCTCATCTTTGGTGTCCAGGGGCCAGTACTCCTGGGAGGAGTTGGCTGAGCGCAGGCGTAGGTCTGACTCAATGCTGGAGGGCTGGTCACCTGACCCCCGCGATAGCCCCAGAGAGGGAGACAGCTCCTCCTCGTCGATAAACAGAGTCACATCGCTGTAGGACGCCATCATGTCCTCTCGCATGCGCCCCGCCACCCCGCGGTGAGGCTTCACCTGATAGGCCACCTCCCTCTCTACCTCGGGGCAGCCCATGGCCTCAGGGTCAAGACCCTCGTCACCCTGCAGGCTGCGGCAGTTCAAGGCGTCATCAATGGACTCGGCCAGAGACTTCACCTGCCTGGAGAAGGCGTCCTCCAACTCTGTGATGGCGTCTGTCAGGTCGTTCTGGGAAGCAGGGTGAGACGCCATGTTGGCCTGGTGGTGGACCTCCATGTCCCCGCACTCGGACTGTACCAAGGCCAGGGGGGTGCCGTCGTCTGTCAGGGACACCTGTTTCCCCTCAAAGTAGGAGCTGTGGACTTTCTCAGGGCCCTCGAAGGAGAACTGCATCCTCATGTTGGACAGAACGATGCGTCGGGACATGCGGTTCTCAGACATAGAACTCCTGAGACGCTCAAAGTTTTTGTTCATCTGGTACTGGCGGAAGGCTGTCTGGATGGTGCGGGCCGCATGCCGGGTTATGAAGCGTCCTCCATATTTACGCTCCAGCATCTCCACCTGACGGACAGAGAACGGATTATCACAACTTCTTGATTATAGGAACATGATTATATTTGACAAACGATGACCAATGCTCAAACACTTGTGGAACTGAATGGATCTTTCCAGGGAAAGGTGGCTATAATTTCTTAGCAATACAAATTTCAAGGACGAGCAGAGAAGCTGTAGCAAAGCAATGCCATAGTTTTGTTTTCTTCTCAAAGGGATCTGTAGATGTTAGAGTGTGTGTAGTGTGGTCATTGACATAGAGGTTCAGTAAGGGAAATGTTATTTTGTCTTTAAAATAAAGGGAGTTTTATTGAGACCAATGTCTCTATTGCAAGGACTCCCTGCATCTTACAATTACACAACAAATTATACAGAAAATATTTAAAAACACACTCATGAAAAACATTCCTCAGCAAAGAGGTCCTCAATCAACACTGAGTTGTCCGAAAGGCACCAATACACCCATTTGTAGGGAACTCATAAGATAGTTTCTTTGCACTCCATGTATGGAACAAAAAGCTGTTTTCCCTAAGTCTGTAGCAACAGACAGAATTTCAAGAGTTCGCCATCTATGTGATCTGGTTTGGTAACTCAAACTTTATGGGTAAGTAAAGATATCAGGTAATGTGGGAGTTTTTGCAAAATGGCTTCATAAGTCTATATAGGACATATGTAGGGTGGGTCTGAAACAGTGGTACGATACCTGTTTGTCCTGGAGGTCAGCGGAGAGCTCATAGCCCTCGGAGAGCGAGCGGGAGCGCTTGATGGCCTCCTCCTCGGCTTGCTTGCGAAGGATGGACTGCGAGTGCTGGAGCTTGGGCCTGCGGGGGGGGCGCTGGGGGCCCGGCTGCACCCCGTGGCCGTAGAGGGGGCCCTCGAAGCGGTCTGGGCTTATCACTGGGCCCCTGTAGCTTGCTCCACCGTCACTCTCACTGGGCCGCGCATCCCCCTCCACACTGCAATGACACAGAGAAAGAGATACACAGTCAGTCTACTGCAATGACACAGAGAAAGAGATACACAGTTAGTCTACGGCAACGACACAGCAAGAAATACAGTTAGTATTTCAACCCCATCCACACTGCAATGACACAGAGAAAGAGATACACAGTCAGTCTACTGCAATGACACAGAGAAAGAGATACACAGTCAGTCTACTGCAATGACACAGAGAAAGAGATACACAGTTAGTCTACGGCAATGACACAGCAATAAATACAGTTAGTATTTCAACCCCATCCACACTACAATGATACAGAGAGAAAAAAAAGTCCCTCAAAGCTTTCATAGCCTGTGCTCATCCACTGCTCTCTCAGTAGTCATCCCATACCAACACTCATTGAGTAGGCACCTCATCCATTACTACACTAGAACCTATTAAGTACAGTAATCACCACTAACATTGACCATTCGGTAGTCTTTTGGCACTGTCATTCTTCCATAGTGTGTATATTACTTCAAACACTGTGCTGCAGAATAAGTTCAGGAAATGTCTACGACTCAAGTACCCACGGCATGAATTCCAACTAAGCTGTAGATGTCTAAATGAAAACAGCCAAAGGAAATAGTGAGGGTTGAAGTCCGTGTTCCTGTGTGTTTAGAAACTTTATTAACGAGCCAATAGTTGGTGGTAGAGCAGCATTCAGCAATAACACGACTCACATGGGTAAATACTGCAGTCATTTCTCAGAAGTGCTGATACTATCATTCCTAGACACAGCCTACATCAGCGTCTCAACACTACGCTGATTGAAAGTGCATGCAAGTGGGTCTTGCCTTGATTACTATTTGAAATATGACTAACAGCCCTATTCATTTTCTAACACGTCACCAACCCAATCTCTATGAATAAATTCAACACAGTCAGGATATTGATAAGGACGTAATCACACAGCAGTATCAACCAAGTAACGCATCAACAAAACTAACCAGAGCAACCCAACCCTTCAACCCAGCATATCGTCAAACAGGAGAGGGTACTCACTCACTCTTACGTTCAACAGTAGGAGAAGACTGCTTCTTCACACGCAGAGACATCCTGTTCTCGATGAACTGCCAACTCTTCCTCCATGCCTTGTCCACCATGTTGAAGATTTGAGTACACACTCACAGCAGCTCCTCCAGGAAACTCAGTCTGCACCGGGCAGTTCAAAGTTCAACCAGTGACCAATGACAGTTACATCATGTTTGGCATATAGGAGCCTCACTTCTACTAAAGTGAGTCCAATATATATTCCAAAGTCCAGTTGGAGCGCACGGTGACAAGGTAAATATATCAAACGTTAACAATAATTTGGAACCGACTTAAATCGATTGAATGAGTCAACGTGGAAGGGGGTATGGGAGGCTTCACCATATAACTCCCTGTCTTAACTCTTGTCATGGGAGCTTTCACTTTAACACGGGACGATGTTGTGGTGTGAATAGTGACTTCACCTGTTAGTGTACACCTGACACACCCCTTGTTTCTTAGGTACATACAACCACTGCCCTCCTCATACAGGAGACTGCCAACTACCGAGTTAGGAGGATTTGTTTCTGGATATACACTGCAAATAAGGAAATTCATCTTCAAGTTGCAATACAAACTACAGCCAGTGTGGCTTTTAGCAATGATGTCATAGTTTAGCAATGCCTTTTCCAATTTCCATTAAATCCTAAATGAGAAATAGTGATACTGTACAATTGTTAATAGAAATTGATATTCAAACTATTTGACTCATCTTACACCACACTCAAAAGTACCAAACAAGGTTGATTCCCTATAACATGTGACCTACAAACAGATGTCAGAGTCACAGCTGACCACAGTGTCAATCCCCTGACCATGACCATGGTGTATTCCCAGCCTTATAGTGGGACGTTGTCACTTTTAAAGTCTAACCACAGTAACTGTATTGAATATTCACAACACACCCTTCTGCATCCCAAATATATACTGACGCCATGTTCACACCCACAGTAAAGGTTAAATAGGCCCTCCAAATGCCCTATTAAAATGTAGGGGCCTTCTGAGTTATAGATGGGCACTAGCACTACTAACGTATGAATACCACAGATAAGGAGTCACAGGGGTTAACACATGAAAGGCATCGAGGAAACGGCCAAAGCCCCTCCAGCTTCAATGCAGCTCAATCAGTTTAAAACTTCTCTGAAAGGGACACATTGTGCTTTGTGAGGCCTTTGTATTCGTTTTAGACATTCAACTGCCTTTCAACCAAACAGCGAAGTGTGATTTCTGTAAACATGTTGGTGGACGTGGCTCTATAGCAGACAGCCAGGCTGCCACCTGGGACGTGGAGGAATTAGCTGAATACAGACACAGAATGATAAACTACTGCAAAAACGAGGGTCCTGCAGTGAAATTTAAAGTGACGGTTATGTATATATTAGGGCTGCCCCCCCCCCCCTAAAAAAATATAGCGCGACCAAGAGTCGTCCTGTTCTTTTGACCAATCGATTGGTTGAAATGTTTAAACTTATTTTTCCATATATAGACAGACACACCCTGTTTGAATCAAATCAACTACATATGTACTGAGCTTGTCTGATACTTTAAGCACACTGTTCGATTAAATAATTAAGACACACAAATGACTCAAGAAAGAGCCCGATGGTCACACTGTGTTAAAAAAATGACAGCGAGTGCCTGTGTGAGAGCATTGTCTCGCTCTCTTCCCTACTGCAGCGAAAAGGCACCACAGCACAGCATGTGTTTATTGCGCTGTCCGTGCTGAAGCTGCAACATCAATTTAGCCATTTCTTACTTACTTGTTTCTGACTGAAAAGTTCTGTTACCGAAATCACTAATTTGTTTAGGAAAAACATTCCTTATTCCCTCAACCTTTGCTCTCTTTACGTGAAACATCTAAGCATCGCATGCATGTGATCAGTAGGGCCTGACCTATAGCTGATCATAATCACATCGATAAATTGGTTATAACAAACTCCAAACACATTAACAAGTGACAACAAAATGGATGCAGAGGAAGTGAAAAATAAACTCGAAACAGGCGTATGTTTACTGGTTGTTCAGGGGGGAAAGGGGAAGTCAGAACTGTGGAAGACATTTTACTTAGTTGTGGAAGCTACTGGAGATCCAGAAAAAGGAGGGTATGGGAGCAAGCGTTGCGTGAGTATTGTGTGCCAAATAGTTGCGGTTAGATTACAATATAATCTGACCATTTGGAACAGTGTAAACACTAAATAAGTGGACCAGTGAGTCTGTTCTAACTGAAAAATATATATATAAAGCCTTTATTACAGCAGACTAAAACAGTTGCAAAACAAATGCTTGATTGCATTTCAAAGCATTAAGGTCTCGTATGCTGTGTGATGGCATGAACGAATGAATGATTGATACAGTATATACAGTATATATATTGAAATATAGGCCTAAGTCAGTTACAGTATAAAGACTAAACAGGATAAAGACTAAACGCTCTTAGGCCTACAGCTCGATGTTGGTTATACAAGGCTGCTATGCAAAGCCTACTAATGATAATGACCTGACTTATTATTATAATGATGACCATAATAATAATTGTAATAACAAAAAGGAGATCAAGAAAAAGGAGGGTATAGGAGCGAGAGCTGCGTGCATATTATGTGTTACAAACAAGTTCTGTTAGATTACAATATTATTTTTCTGCCTGTTTGGAACAGTGTAAACACTAAATAAATTATAAGTAATACCAGTCCGCTGGAACGAAAACATTTTGTAAAGCCTTTATTACAGCATAGTAAAGACAAAAAACTGCCAAATCTGGGAAATTGCTTTATCTGCCATTTTGCCATTGCACGAGGCTTGGTGCTCACGGAATTAGTAGGCAATTAAACAAACACTCAAACAGGCAACAGAAAAAAGATCTGTCTTATTTCTGTAAATGTATATGGATGATTTATAAAAAGTCAGGCACATTTAACAGTTACGCTATTGATAATAGACATAATTACGTTTCTCTTCAATGTTCTTAGACAATTAGGCTAAGGGCTGTTTCCTAATTTCTGCTGCTGCTGCCTCCCACACATTGATTCAATCCTAATATGCTGGTTAACTTTGCTATTATGCACATTAATATGCTGGTTAACTTTGCTATCATGCACATAGCAAACATAGGGAAAGGCACCAATTCTACAGCCCACTGAATATTATGTTTCAGAACCGCATTTAACACGGGAGAAAGTGCATTTGTTATAAAATAATATTAGATTCATTAGTGTTCCACAATTATTTCGACATAATATAACCATATATAATTTCAGTTGCCTGTGGCCTCCGCAATGGATTAGTCCACTGAGACAGGCGTGAATAAGACAGGCGTGTTGTGCACCATGAAAAAAATGAGTCTCAGTTGTTCAACAGCCTATAGACCATACAATTGACCCGGTGACTAAATGGGGTCAGCCATAGTATGTATCATGTTGTTTATATGTTGTCTGCATTTACAATTTAAGCCCAGCAAAAATAATTGTCCCTTAGGGGATAAATAGGCTATACCTTTTATCAAGTTGAACTGAATGTTGGGAGTTGACTGAATTGAATGTATAATTAACTCATTGTCACAGCAAGACAAATACTGTAAGACCTAAATCGTAGTTATACTCCATCCACTTCTTTCCCACCAATTTTTCAACAGACTATATCAGAGCACATTCCTGTGACAGTTTAAGTGGATGACATTAAGACCCCCTTTCTCGCCAACTCCCTGTTCTTTCGGGTTGAGACACAGAGGGTTTACACAAAGGCATACCTTGACAGTAAGCGAATGCTAACCGCCTCCCTTGGAACATTAGATGTACACATAGTGTACGGTATCTAGAACATTTAGATCTGCGGACAGCTAGCTACAGCACCAATACACACAGAGGCCCATTTACTGCATGCAGCACCAACACAAACCCAGCGTGACAGAGTGAAATCACACTTCTTGCATAATCGCCGCGGGGACGAGTGTCCCCGACCATCTGTCGTGGCAAACTGTGTGACGATGCATCCTTCCCTGGCGTGAGAGGCAAGCGCACCTAGCACGCTGCCACAGTACCACCAGAGACCAGCGATAACAATGCTTTATATTCATTTCAGGGGAATATTTGAAGTGATGGTTTATTTGGCATAACCGACTACACCGAACCGAATAGACATAGCTTTTACATCTGAATTGCTTGCTGCTTGGGGTTTTAGGGTGGGTTTCTGTATAAGCACTTTGTGAGAGCTGCAGACGTAGAAAGGGCTTCATAAATACATTTGATCATAAAGTCCCTGAACCGTGTTGTAGTGAACCTCTTGCTGTATGATGTTGGCTGTGTTTTTCACATAAACAAAGACTTATTTTTCCTGATCCTGTGTGAAATAATCTTTCCTACAGAGATTTAGAACCAGTTTTCTTTAAGCTAGTGTAAGAGCTTTCGTGGGTTTGTTCTTCATTGTGTCAGGCCATGTAAGATAGTAGCTAAGTGGACATGGTTGCTTTACAGTGCACGATTCCCTCTCCTCTACTGCGCTGGCCCTTTCCATGGAATACTGAAGTCACTCACCAGCATTCTTTACCTCACCCTCTCCTTCTCCACTTCTCCAGCTCCATCCATCACCCATTCTCCCTCTGCTTTCATGTCTCCCACTTCAGCCACCACAATGGTGTAATGTCAGTAAGAAGAGAAAGAAGGCGAGAGAAAGAGACTCCAAGGGATGTCCTGCTGTTCTCTTCAAGGCCAGCCTCACTTCTCCTCTGTCAGGTCAGTCGTTCATGACGGCGGGAAAAGAACCGGGGGAAAAAAACGGAAGGAAGAAACAGCAGTGTGTTAGTGAGCAGATGTTTCATTTTGCAGTGAAGGGTGAAAAGAAGGGAGCGAGAGGTGGAGAGGAGAAAGCAGGGCTTCAAATGACGTCGCCCCAGGAGAGCTTTTAAGGAACAACACATCTACAGACTCCACTTGGTTATTTGAGTTATGACTACAAATCCCACTGTCCTTCTCAGCCAATCAGATACAATGGGGATTAACAAATCACCAAAAAGAAAGGTAAACCAGTGGCAAGGTAAAGAATAAAGTAATATAAGAAACACCACCCCCCAAAAAAAGAGATTCAAATTGCTTTCCCCACCACTTTAAATAAAGTTTGACTTGTCTTTTATGACATTAGCAAACTAGAAGCAGCAATGGTGGTCTAAGATCCTCCTGCCAGACATAAAGCCTCCTCGCTCGCTGCCTGGTCTGGAAGGACTGGAGGAGTGTGTCAACTCAGCTGGTAGGGATTTTCAGTTGGAGGCCCAGAGGTGGGTCTTCCCTCTCTCCCTCCCCTCCTGGTAAACATGCATAGGCCTCAGCGTATTCCGTCACACAGTCCAGAGGGAGAAGAATCCCCGCCATCCTGGAAAAGAGGAGTCCCATCCGCGGAGGTTCTGGGAATAGCGGACTGCTATTATGTGCAGGTTCGAGGTTTTGTGTTCCAGTGTAGCACTCACCCTTTCAACACAATTGATTCCCATTCAAAACCCTATTTTCCCTAACCTAACTTTAAGCACAACATCTAAACCTTAAACTTTAACCCCTAATCCAAATTCTAACCTTATAAACCCCCTAGAAATAGCCTTGTGGGGAGACCCCACTGGGGACTAACAAAGGGTCCCCAGTTGGTCAAATGTTTGTTAGTTTACTATTCTTGTATAGTTAAACACGTCCACACACACACACACCTTATTCCTTCATTCATGTGTGACAGTCTGCGTTTTCTCATCAACTGTGAAATATGTTTAGCTTGCTGTATGGCAGAATGTCACTCCCTTTCTCATTTAGCCTTTGGTCTTCTAAAAGAAACAATGAGGGAAAAAAAATCTCACCATAAGTCAGTTGAATCAATTATTAACTTAATGTGGCATTACAGTCCCTAACCCACACCCATCACCCTAACACCACAAGGAGTGAGTCCTCTCCAGTAGGCCACCAGCACATGTTCTCCAAACACAAAAACCCCAGATGTTTTCTCTCTCTACCGCCAGCCAGTAACTCAGAGAGCTCATAAATATGCAAACAGTGGTCGACAAAGACACAGATGTGTAGGAATGTTTCGGAGGTCAAAGTTCAAGCAGACAACACAGCAACCATCTAATGTAGTGCAAGCGCAGTGTTAGGAAGAAGAAAAAAAACAACGCTGTCTGAACAACTCTCCTTTCAGGTCCAAGAATCATGTTAGTGGATCTTTATTAAATAACTAACAAAGGAGAGCTAGTATACAGAAGCAGATTGGAATTTACAGTGTAGTACAGTAGGAAACTGGCTAGCTGTGCCGGATCATTAGGAGTTTCCAGTAGACGTTATGTAGTCGACATCATCACAGTCGTGATTACAAAGTCCTGTAATTTTGACTTCTCAATTTTAAACTACTGTTAACTAATTCAGTCTCAGTGGTTGTGCTAGCAGGAAAGTTGGCACACGGTCTCAGGAGCAAGGAATGACTGTCTAGACAGAACACCAGTCCCACGTAGTCTCTGGGTCAAACGGTCTCATCTGGCCTGCAGAAACATTGATACACACACCGCAATTCTGTTGCAACGCCTATTTTGCCATTGTCTAGCAATGAATCATGCTTCTACTGTAAATAGTTTTAGCCTGGAATCATCACTGTGGAGCTTACTGTATGTCTAAGCCTCCCACTGCCACTTTGACCTATATCAAGCTCAGCAAAAGTCAGATGAAATGTCGGTCTGAGCCACTGTTATTAATGGCTATGACAGGTTCAATGCAGTCATCCCTAACCATCCACAAATGTACAGGACAGAGATGATAATACTACTGTGAGGGGGGGGGGGGAAATCAATTCCAATTGCATTCGTCAACTACACAGTTTACAGCAGGTATAAAAGGAGCAGCAAAACACTTGTGTGCTAGCTCTCTCAACGTTGAGGTAAAATAACCCAACTCAATAAAAAAATCATTTTTATTTCTGAAGTATCTTCCCTTGCGATGGTCACCCATGTCCATCAGTGTTGCTAACCCACCTCTGCCAAATAGGCACTTGGTATTAACGTCACAAGGTGCTATTATACAAATGACTGTGTACAGGCACATACGGTAGGTGGTACAATCATATATATTAGTCATGCGAGCCCCATTCCTTCATCACTGTGAAGCATTATTTTTCTTGTCCATGCATTACTTTCCATTGTAAGTGAATAAGTCCAGCGTTCCGCACCAATGACTCTCACCTGACTGATTCACTGATTATGGGGTTGATTAATGAAGCACATTATTCATATTATTAAGAAATCCACTCTGTATTAAACCAACAGTCCGATATTAACAGGCACAGCAGGAATGCAGTAAAAAACAATAGACCGTTTTTGAAAGTGTGTCGACTTGGCTCGCCGGTGGCGTGTCACCCACAGACCACTCACTCAGTCACTCTGGCAGTCATCCACAAAGCACAAAGCACTGCCCATATAGGCTGCTACAGTCCAGTCCTTACCCAACCAACACACAGGCCCAGTCAGACCTGGTGTTGGCTGGCTTCTGTCTGAACCTGAGCCTGCCAGTTGTCATGTGCCTCTCTAGTGGCTAACCAGCCAGGCTGTCATTCTCTCAGTAATTAATAATTAAATGAGCTGCCGCGCCACACTCAGCACCTGCCCTTGACGATCCAGCCATTACAGGACAGCAATGGAATGATCCTCGACACATGAGGATGGACAGACATACAGTGCACATGCATGTCAGTTGCACTGGCACTATACTGTAGCAGTATTGCTGTAACACATTCAGTAAAGCTATCATTATTCTATTCAGGTATGCAAAGACGCCAAGTGAGAGTGGTCTATTTTGATAAAAGAAGAGCAGATATCAAAACGGCACACACCGACATCTGCATGCAATTCCATTAAGTGGGAGCACAGAATTCATTAGTGTGACCCTGCCATCACTACTGTAAGATATCTACCGTGGCTCATGTAATGTGGATATGCTATGCACGTCACTAGAATAGCACTCTGTTCAGCATGTCATATACATATCAGAGCATGCATACAGAGATTGTTGCACACACACACATACACACACACACACACACACACACACACACACACACACACTTCTGTTTATGAAGCATTTTCCCCCTATCGCAAGTCATGATAACCTTACCCAGTGACAAAGTGTACAGACAGTACACCCACCCACCATACCACCCTGCCTTACCAGCTGTCCAGCTCCAGCTCCAGTAAAGACTGGGTCTTCTCGGAGTTACAGTGCAAACACCACATGTTGGCTAGCAGTCGCAAGACGAGGCATTACCAGCCCACTCTACCAGTCCCCATTACTGCCTACGGATCCCTCTCAGATGGACACAGTCCCATCGCTTAGCTCTCTGGGTGTAGCTTCACGTTAGCAGCAAATATTACCATTGCTTGGCCTTCCCAAGACAGCTCCCTATGGATGTATGGCAGGCAGGTGGCTAGCAGGGACTGCTAAGTGGCAGTCAGTATAGCCACTGATGGAGCTCGCACTCTCTCTCTCTCTGTCTCCCCCTCTCCCTCTCTCTCCCTCCCTGTGTGGGCTGTTTTCACTGGCCTGTTAGCAGTATGGAGGGGGGCGGGAGCAGGGAAGGGGGTGTGCTCTGTAGCTAGGCAGAGGAAAGGGGATGGAATTCCTCCGGCAGCACGCTAATGGCATAAGGGGAAAATACTAATTACCCTGGGACCAAGGAGGATAGAAGAAGTCATTCAGTCATGCTATCTGAGGGAGTAAAAAAATAAAAAAAACTTGAAAGAGGCTGGGATGGAGGGAGAGAGGATGGGCGAATAGGGGGAATGAGCAAGGGGCAGAGAGAGTAGGGCTGAAGTAGGGCGAGATGGTAGAGAGAAAGGGAGAGAGATGGTAGAGAGAGATGGTAGAGAGAGAGAAGTGAAATAAGTTAGTCCATGGTCAGCCCAGTGGAGGAATGTAAGTGGGAAGAGAGGAGCTGGCCGACACAGAGAGAGAGCAAGCAGTGGAAGCACCTCTATTAATAGAGCCTTTCAGGGTCCAGCAGAATGTTGGGATATATACAACAAGAGGGAAAAGAGGGAGAGAGGGCTTTCTTAGTATGAATTTAGCAGCCCTCCTCTCTCTATTCATCCCTAATGCAATCCTAACTGCAATCCCATAGGAGATAAGAGCTAGTGTACAGTCCGCTAGCCTTTCTGTATCTATACCCCTCTTTATTTCTCTATTTCTGTCTTCAACCCTCTCTCATCTCCTATTCTTTTCATCTTCCTGTTTTATAAGATCTCTCTTCGGCATTCTTTGTAACGTCTGTATTCAGTTCTCTCATACTCGATCATGGATGGAAGATAATGGAGGAGCACATAGAATGTCTCCCATTGCACCATAATGGCTTAGTTAACCAAGTGTGTCAGTCAGACATGAGCTGCAGCAATACCATTACCTGCTTGAGGTGCTGTGCTCTCTAGTCTCTTTAGGATGGACTGGACAGGGCCAGAGAACAATTACCCCTCTGAGTGAACGGGTTGGGGCACATGGGGGGACTAGGCCAAACTGCCCCTCCAGTCAGGGATATTTGGGGGGGGATAATGACAACAGGTTCCCGGAAAAATATGGTTCCCAGATGGGTCAGGTTTACTGGGGACACCAATCTCTGACGCGCCTGTGTCAGGAGGAAGGTGGTGATGTCCTCTAATTACAAGCCTGGATCCTGGGCCTCCCCGTGGAGAACATTTTTGCTTCCTTTGGCCCCTTTTCCCATCTTGGACATCAAACAGAAGATTGAGAGAGAGAGAGAGACACAGAGAGGAATGGAGTCAGAGACCAACAACAGAGAGAGAGAAATAGAAGGAAGCACACAAGGAACAAAATGTGAATATTTTACCGGGTGTCTGTGAGCTGAGCGTCGGGTGCGGAAGATAAAGGTTATAGAGACAGCAGACGTCTGTGCCGCTGCAGCAGGAGGAAGGCAGACTGACTGAGGATCTATTTCAGATGGAGATGACTGAGACCCAGACCCTAGTGCTGCTGTACAGCTGTCGACACATAGCACAGCAGCAGAGACTCGACTCGACTTACAGGAATCACCTGTCACGCAGCCTTTCCACTGTTTAGTGAAGTCCCGTTTAGTTCCGGCCGACAGTAAACAAAAACACCCACACCAAGGAGAAAAACGGTCTCAAAAACCCGCATCTTAAAACGTCCTTCAATCAAATTTAAAGGCTCATTATTTTGCAATTCAGATGAGTTAGGAAACCTGAAGGGAGAGCATCTTAGCGTTCACCAGCAATTTCAAATGAGTCCCGATGAGTCCTGAATATTATCAAAGCACAGTGGGCTGCGACAGCAGTCAAAGCTTTGTTGTTTCATCACAAGGGATGAATGAATAAACTCTATCCCTGCTGACATTTGTTTCGAAACAAGACCTGAATAGATATGAGTGGAGGATTTCATTACAGTCTGGTACAGTGTTGAGATATGCAGCTGTGTAATCAAAGGGCACCTCGATTCGTTTGCAATGATTACAAGGTCTGGAGAATATCACTTTTCTTATGGTCGATTAACATTTCTGAGTTTCACACGCAAGTACAGGCTAATTGTATCTGTGTAAGGAAGACGTACGGTTTGAAGAAACGCTTGTGATGTCTGTCACCAAGTAACCTGGAGATCAGGATTTTCTCAGTATTTGGCTAGAGATCAACAATCGATTCTTTGGACCTCTATTATTTCTAGTTTAGATTAATGATCTGCATTTTTTTTTAAATCCTGTTTTCTGATGACAAGGGTATTTTCCCCCACAGCAATCTTAACTCTCTCACTAAATACACTAAACCAAACACACATCCTAGCACCGTTAAACTTGGGTACAAGAAAAGTCTGGATTTCTTTAAACACTGAACACACCCTCTGTATCTACATCCTCCATCTCGCTCTCGTTCTCTCTCTGTATACAGTATGTGTGGAAAACCTTCTATATCCCCTCTGCCCTATCCAAGCGTCTGCACGGTTCTTTCCATGGGAATGATGTCATGGTTGGGAATTCCAACAGGAGGCCCTTTCTTTGCTCATAAAAACCCCTATTTTCCCCCCAACTCACTGCACATGGCCTTGCTGCATTTCAGCTCATACTCCATCACCCTCTCCTGTCCCCTTTTCCTTGCCTCGGCAAGAGCCATAGTAGATCGGGGACATCTCCACTGCATGGCATATATGTTTTAGCTTCACAGATAATTTACATATTTCAGTCTAGCAAGAAAAGCACTTCATGAAGAATATTGAGTTCTGAAAGTCTTACATTCAGAAAAGGAAGCAAAAATATGAATGAAAATGGAAAACGGGCATCTGCTACAGTACTGCAGATTCCTAAGACCTCAAGTGTTTTTCCATTGAAGCGATGGCTAGTTTCCTGGAGACTCACAAGAGTTTTTTTTATTGTATATGAAAGAGTTGTGCTGTGCAACGCTGTCTACATGATGTCATGCACCATTTATCATATCTGCTTTTGCAAGCCAAAGCCGGTAAGCGCTGCACCAGAAATGGAAAAGAAAACGAAAAGTCGGGCTCTCGACCCGGTCTGGAAGCAATTAGCTTGGCGATGTCATTGTTTGATACCTCAGCGGTTTAACAGAGAAGTAGGGGGCCGGGATATTTGGAGTGAATTGTAAGCAACTCGTTAAAAGTAAAAACAAACACAGTTTTACCATTAACTCTTGGGGAGGGGGGGATTCCTGTGTCAAACAGGGAGCTGGAAACAAATGTATAAATGGGCTGGACTGACAGTAATGAAAGGATATGAGGCGTTGCTCATCAGATCAAATTCTGTCTGGCAGCAAAGCTGGAACAGATGTGTTGCCTCTGGGATCCTCAAGGAACCATCAAAGATCATCAGACATCGACTAGTGATGTCGACTGAAGAACGTGTCTCTACATCCGTTAGTAATGCCTGAGCTCTCTAAGTTTAGAATAGGGGGAATTTGTCTGTCATGTTGTATAGCACCAAAGAATGGAGACCGTATACTGTATACGTGAAAGTAAGCTAAATATATGGGCTGCTTTTCTTCCTTCCGTCTCTCACTGCAGCAAAACAACAATTAGCTTGCATCAATTAACCCTCCTGTTGTGTTCGTTTCATGTTAATTCATTCTGTGTTACCAGTCCAAAATGACCACCCCATTATAGCTGATTATAAATCCATAATAATACATACAGTATATTAACAGCTAATAGTGTTAGATCTTTTTATCAACTTAAGTTCTTAAGTTTTGAACTTCTATTTGCTATTTATGGACTGTAGGTCTCATTGACCTGAGCTCATACAACTTGTTTTTTAGTACAAAAAAGCATCATGTATGGACTATTTTGACTATAACAAATACTCAGATTAAACATATTGTGTTGATGCGAATCACCCATTACGTGAAATGTCTGGAGTGACATAGTAGCACGAAGAATTGCCCAACCAGACTCTGCATCCCATAAACTGGTGGTAGATTAGTTTCTGGATCTGTACACACCAGCCAGACACGTCTACTTGGACGTGTCTGGTCTACCTCCTTCCAGTTGTCTTTGTAAACACGTCTCCCCTCAAGTTGGTCAAGTTTATCACTATAGTTTCGATTGACTCTGTCAGGAACAGTTCGAAGCAGGATTTTATGTCATCAACTCTGGATATGTCGTATCTCGTTGGTCCTGGGGTCATCCTGGTAACATTTTCAGCCGACAGCCGACCTCTCCTCTCATGTGGGGATGAAGACCAGGACAAATTCCCATTCTTTGATCGGAATGTAACTGGATTGTTCCACATCGGTTGACTCTTGTCCTGAATCATGTTCTGTGTTGTCTTCAACTTCTGACACTTCAACTTCTGACACTTCCTCCTCTAACGTATCTTCACTGTTAGTTTCCTGGCCTCTCTCCTCACTAGTGTCATGATCAAAGATATGATTAAGAGCCTCACATACAGTATATCGTTTGGTCATTGTGCTGCCACAGAATGAATTGTGAGCAAGGCCTCAAAAAAGCTTTATATACCAGAGCTGCGAGAAAAGTTCTACATATTATTGAAACAATGTTGCGATTGTTTGTGAGAATGCCAACAGGTGTGGTTCCCGTGGGGGAAATATTGTATTGGGGAAAGGTTCCCATGGGGGTTGCCATGGATGCCAAGAAGGGGAGTGAAGTAAGTGTGTGCGCGCGCTCAAACCCACATGCATGTGGGGGTCTGGGAGAGGAAGTGTGTCTATCTGATGAACGGGCATGTGCATGAACTCAATTTTATACACTAATTGTAGTCTCACCAATTCACCGGAACACCGCAGGTGTTCAAAAGTTAAACAAAATACCCTAAATGTAATGAAAATCACCTAAATGTATTTTGTGTGTTCAGATGCCCTGTGTGGACAAAGACATGGAATCTTAATGACAATCAGATTAAATTAACTACATTTTCCAGTTTGACTGGAACACAACAGGAGGGTTAAGGGCCGCAGGGAGTTAAGGTGATCTTTAAAAAAAAATGTTTTACACACAATTAACTACGCAGTATTGAGCTGCTGCACCCAGCCCCCTCCATGTTCAATTATTACTGAATAAGCTTGACGAACTCAGAGCGAGGATCTCCTTCCAGAGGGACATCATATTCTTCAACATACTCTGGCTTTCCTCCGACATCCAAACGTATTATATACAACAAAACAGATTATATACAAGGCGGAGGGCTCTGCTTTATGACCAATAAGTGGTGTGAAGGGGGAAACGTACAGGAATTTGCGAGCTTCTGCTCTCCCAACTTGGAATACTTGGTCATCAAATGTCGCCTTTTTCACCATCCGAGAGAGTTCTCAATAATTACCACCATGGCATTGTACATCCCGCCCCACACCAAAAATGCTCTCAAAGATCTTCATTGGACCCTGAACAAACTGGAGACCGCGTACCAGGAGGCAGTGTTCATTGCCGCGTGGGACTTTAACAAAAGTAAGAAAATGGTGCGCCCGAATTACTATCAACACATTTTCAGACCAACTCCTGCAGATTCTACGCTGGACCACAGCCACACGTCTTTTCGACACGAGTTATCTCCCGTCCTACTTATGGCAAATCTGACCATGACTCCATTTTGCTCCTCCCCACCTACAAATAAAGACTCCAGAGGGATGTTTCAGTGGTCAGGTCTGTACCATGCTGGTCTGACCAATCAGAATCCATGCTCCAAAACTGTTTTGATCACGTGGCAGCCTTGTCAGAAAAATGAAGGAGTATAGTTAAACAGTACAAATAGAACCTTCGCAGATCGATGAATCAATCAATGAAATGTATTTATAAAGCCCTTCTTACATCAGCTGATGTCAAAGTGCTGTACAGAAACCCAGCCTAAAACCCCAAACAGCAAGCAATGCAGGGTTAGAAGCATGAAGATGGCGAGAAACAAGTATAGGGACAAAGTGGAGGAGCAATTCAGAGGGTCAGATACGAGGCGTATGTGCCAGGGGCTTCTAATGATCACGGATTATAAAAAGAACGCCAGTCACATTCTGGACAGCAACGCAGCCCTACAGGATGAGTTAACACCTTTTTCTCAAAATTCCAGCAAACTACTCTGAGCTGCCGAGGAGAGCCCCCGAGGACAAGGAGGGCTATGCCCTTACGTTCTTCATGGAGGATGTACAGTTGAAGTCATAAGTTTACATACACTTAGGTTGGAGTCATTAAAACTCGTTTTTCAACCACTCCACAAATTTCTTGTTAACAAACTATAGTTTAGGCAAGTCGGTTAGGACATCTACTTTTTGCATGACACAAGTCATTTTTCCAACAATTGTTTACAGACAGATTATTTCACTGTGTCACAATTCCAGTGGGTCAGACGTTTACATACACTAAGTTGACTGTGCCTTTAAACAGCTTGGAAAATTCCAGAAAATGATGTCATGGCTTTAGAAACTTCTGATAGGCTAATTGACATAATTTGAGTCAATTGGAGGTGTACCTGTGGAAGTATTTCAAGGCCTACCTTCAAATTCAGTGCCTCTTTGCTTGACATCATGGGAAGATCAAACGAAATCACAACAACAGCAAAGGATCTTGTGAAGATGCTGGAGGAAATGGGTACAAAAGTATCTATATCCACAGTAAAAACGAGTCCTATATCGACATAACCTGAAAGGCCACTCAGCAAGGAAGAAGCCACTACTCCAAAACCGCCACATAAAACCCAGACTACGGTTTGCAACTGCACATGGGGACAAAGATGGCACTTTTTGGAGAAATGTCCTCTGGTCTGATGAAACAAAAATAAAACTGTTTGGCCAAAATGACCATCGTTATGTTTGGAGGAAAAAGGGGGAGGCTTGCAAGCCGAAGAACACCATCCCAACTGTGAAGCACGAGGATGGCAGCATCATATTGTGGGGGTGCTTTGCTGCAGGAGGGACTGGTGCACTTCACAAAATAGATGGCATCATGAGAGGGAAAATTATGTGGATATATTGAAGCAACATCTCAAGACATCAGTCAGGAAGTTAAAGCTTGGTCGCAAATTGGTCTTCCAAATGGACAATGACCCCAAGCATACTTCCAAAGGCAAAATGGCTTAAGGACAACAACGTCAAGGTATTGGAGTGGCCATCACAAAGCCCTGACCTCAATCCTATAGAAAATTTGTGGGTAGAACTGAAAAAGTATGTGCGAGCAGGGAGGCCTACAAACCTGACTGAGTTACACCAGATCTGTCGGGACGAATGGGCCAAAATTCCCCCAACTTATTGTGGGAAGCTTGTGGAAGGCCACCTGAAACATTTAACCCAAGTTAAACAATTTAAAGGCAATGCAAACAAATACTAATTGAGTGTATGTAAACTTCTGACCCACTGGGAATGTGATGAAAGAAATAAAAGCTGAAATAAATCATGCTCTCTACTATTATTCTGACATTTCACCTTCTTAAAATAAAGTGATGATCCTAACTGACCTAAGACAGGGAATTTTTACTAGTATTAAATGTCAGGAATTGTGAAAACCTCATTTTAAGTGTATTTGGCTGAGGTGTATGTAAACTTTTCAACTGTATGCAAGTCATTCAAACAGCTAGCTGTTGTGTTTTCAGACATTTTCAATATCTCTCTCAATATTATCCCAACCTGCTTCAAGATGTCCACAAAGACCACATCACCACCCCCCCAGCTCCAACTCCATCAAGTTCGCTGACGACACGACAGTAGTAGACCTAATTACCAACATCGACGAGACGGCCTAAGGCGAGGAGGTAGGCACTTTGGCGGTGTGTTGCCAGGTAAACAACCTCTCCCTCAACGTCAGCAAAACAAAGGAGCTGATTGTGGACTTGAACTAGGCTGGGTCCGCCCCCATCCTCATCAACGGAGCTGAAATGGTCAAACCACACGGACAATGTGGTGAAGAAGAAGGCACGACAGCAACTCTTCAACCTCAGGAGGCTGATTAAATTTGGCCTGTCCCCGAGGGCCCTCGCAGTGTTCCACAGGAGCACCATCAAGAGCCTACTGACTGGCTACATCACAGCCTGGATGGCAACTCCACTGCCGCTGACCACAAGACACTAAGGAGGTGACAGCCAAACACACCATTAGGTGCACACGGCCTGTCCACCAGGACACCTACAGCACCAGGCGTTGCCCTTAAAATGTCATCGAAAAAATGTATAACATTGGATATTTTCCCCCTTCCGATCTCTACAACCTACTCAACATTATAAAAGTGAAAGAACATTTTCCAAATGAATAAGAAATAAGCATGTATTGATTGCGTATGTCTTTACACCCCAGAGTTAACACTCGGTGGAAGCACCTTTGGCAGCCATTACAGCTGTGAATCATTTTGATTTAAGATTGTATCAAAAAATGTAAAAACATTTTCCCTGTGTTATTGGGAACAGACTGGAGCTGTGTTTGACCATGAATAAATGTTTTCCCTCCAGTCCTCTTTACCAGGTCTCATATTTCACTGTAGTCTCTTCAAGCCCCGCCCCTGTACAGAACCATGCTTCAGCACAGTGCTGCTGTGCTAAAAATAGAGCCATGTGAGAATGGAGGTGACACTGTGGTAAACACACTGTCAGGGAAATTAACAATTCACCACCACCTCTACCCAGAGAATGCTGGTACTTGTTTTTTTTTATTAACCTTTATTTAACTAGGCAAGTCAGTTAAGAACAAATTCTTATTTGCAATGAGAATTTAACTGCCGTGGTCAGAGGCAGAACAACAGATTTGTACCTAGTAGAAGAATGTTTTTTGTCTAATGCTCAGTGATGAAATTCCATTGAAATGGACCTACTTGTAGGGCACAACAAGGAGATATGACACATTACTAGGCTCAGTTAGAGTATTGCCATTACAGTTAAGAGTATCCCTAATGGTCGGCCATTACATACAGAACTGTGCTCAGATTACCCCCAACGTGAGTGACCACGGAGAATATAAATACACAGAATGGCAACTGGAGTGCATGACACAGAATTATCCCTAACCACTTGCGCAGGGACAGATATGTTTTCATCGCCCTAATGGCTAAATTAGGATTGGGGTAGAGTAATCGGATCCTAGATCCGTGGTTAAGGGCTAGCTACACAGAGTGCATGCCACTTTGATGGGGGGTGGGGCCCGCCAGTTGTCCATCCCTGGTCCAGAGTGATAGGGCCACCTGCTGGCCAGAGATGTTATTGCAGCAATTTCTGTTATCTTCCTATCATTTTTTATTGATGTAGTTTACCTTTATTTAACTAGGCAAGTCAGTTAAGAACAAATTCATATTTACAATGACGCCCTACCAAAAGGCAAAAGGTATTCTACAGGGACGGGGGCCTGGGATTAAAAATAAATACAATATAAATATAGGACAAAACACACATCACAACAAGAGAGACAACACAACACTACATGAAGAGACCTAATACAACAACATAGCAAGGCAGTGCATAGAGGCATAGTAAGTGCATAGAGGCATATGTATAAACAGCCACACACACAGCGACCCTGAGGGAGAGCTGAGCTATGATCATGAAGTCATAGGACAAGGAGGTCAGGCATCTCTGTGACAATGGTGGGAGGGAGGGAGGGAGGGAGGGTGGAATCAAGGAGATGGAGTTATTCAAAGATCCACAGGATGGAATAAGACACTGACCTGCTTTTGCTCGTGAGTTAAGACGGTTGGTGGCGCACCATTCTATTTGAAGCAGTGCATAGAGGTGTTTGTGTCATGCGGCATGTTAAGACAGTCAATTGACTTATAGTTCACAGAATGCTTGATGCTTATTTAAAATTAAATACATGTTGAATTTCATCAAAACACCAAAGCAGTATGTGGCAGGCCTGCACAGTTTCAATTTCTTAACATGATCAAACTGTGTCTCATCGTTTTCTGGTATCGGAAAAATAGAAGTACAGTTGCATTATTACTGTATGTCACAACAATAAAACATCTGCAGTAAATTTCAAACACTTCTAATCTACTGGATAAAACGGAGAACTCCCTAACTCTCCTTCAGCATCCAAACATTGTGGGACCCTTAGAACCCAACTACAGCTTTGAGTTGACATCTGCTTCCTGGTCAAACTGCACCATGGTGACCAATCCATCATCAGACAGACTCCCTGTCCGTAAAGCGAAGGCCAAACGTTGTAAAAAGACACCTCCCTCGGCTCTCCTTCCTTTGTCTGTTTCCTAAATGGATTTTCAACGGCTTTGATATATCAGAGGGTAAAAACTGTCTGCTTCTGACGGTCCCAGAAATAGATTGAAACCTGATATCTGTCCTCCAAGCGCAAACTGTGTGAGTAGAAAAGCTCTTGATATAATAACTGGCCTGTGTTTGTTTTGGGCCATCGACAAGCACGCCTGTCTATGCAATCAAATTAGAGACACAAAAGCAAAGTGAAATCGAATGATGCAGTTGATTTGTGCAAATTGACTGTACGGCCCACAATAACAGCTGTTGTCGGTTTAATCTGCCTGCACTATTGGTTAATCGCATCAGTGATCAGATAGTCACAAGGTGAATTTTTTTGTTGTTGAAGTATGTCCGCACCATGTAAGTATTACAAGGAGGTGGAAAAGAGTAAGCGAGAAAGAGAGCCCCCCTCACATTTCCCCCTCACTCACTCACCTTCCAAACCACATCCAGCTAATCACTTCTCCAGACCTTCCCTCTGTGTTGTGTCTCCTGTTCTCTCCCTCTCCTGCTCTCTGTAGCCTGCTCCCTTAGCCCTGGGCTTCTGCTGGAGGTCTGCTAGATCTGCTATCCCCACTGTGTGCTCCCCTGCGCTACCCTGGCAGTGACCACAGTGTCTCTGTAACATCCCAGCCCCCTGGCCAGAGACACTGGGGCTATTGAGCCCTAGAGGAGCACCTCCCTGTCCGGCCGTCTGCACTGGCGCTGACCATTGTTTGTGTTGGCACAGGGCATAAAGCAAGCCTTTCTCATGCCGCCCGCTGCATCATACATTTTCCATGTTTGATTAGGGGAAAATACAGACAGAGAAAAACAGGGCCTGCCCTGTGGCGAGGCTAGAGGATGTGTCATACTGTCAAAGACCTGCGCCAAATAATATACTGTATATTACACAGGTTTCTTTAAGAGAAAGAAATGACACAGATAAAGTTGACACAGGCAAAGGTTGAGAGTATGAGAGCTGTGCGGAATTACTTTTTAATTTCGCTCTCCTACTTTGTGCTCCTTCTGAAAGTGAGAACACTGATGATATTTCACATTAACGACCTCCTCATTTGGCTGTAGACAGTAGTACAATATTTCATTTCCCATAAAGTTGTTTTTGGAGAAAGCGCTTTGTATTAAATGATTTAGGCTGCAGCCACAGGGCTCGTCAAGTTAATGACCGAGAAGGTGATTAGCACTGAGTGACATAATCACTTAATGTCGTGCAAAGGATGGGAAGGCTGAGATAAGGAACACTATATCACAGTGATTTGGGATGTACAGTTAGATCTCAACTTGAAGAAAAAGGGAAAATCTTCCACACAATATTAACCTTGCCTGCCAGGCTTCTAGGTTATCCTATAGTGCCATTGGACACACAGCTGTTAAAATAGACTCATACAAGCCACAGAGCGATGCTGTTCAAATCCCAGAGCCAACTAGGTGAAAAATCTGTTGATGTGCCCTTGAGCAAGGCACTTAACACTAATTGCTCCTGTAAATCGCCCTGGATTAAAGTGTTGAATGTATGAGTGGGGATCCCAAAAGGTGTCCAGCAGGCCCTCATATAATGATACTGTAACAAACACTAGAGTAGTATGTAACTAAACTATAGACTTAAGGACAGGCTTCCATTGGACAGCCAGATAGCTATAGTTTGACCCCTGAAAGCAGTGTGTTGGGGGAAACTGCAATGTCAGGTCCTCGAAATTTGTTAACGAAAGGAAATCCTGCCCAGTTTCTAGCGTCTTCTCTTTTCTAAAACTCTGCAAATCTGAGTGGAAAACAACAACCAAATCCAAACTCCTATCACACAACGTACCTCTGAAAACTGTCAGCGTAGGCCTATCAGTTTACTGGAGATGGTAACCTGGGACGTTGACTTTTTTTTTTCCAACTGCAAATGGACCTGGATCATTAGTATTTAAATATTAACTAAAATGTTTGCTTGAAAGCATCTCAACAATGAAGGGGAAATTAGGAGATACATTATTCATTACTTTTGTCCCTAGCCTCTGCTGAAACTCCTCCATTTGTAAAGCCTTGGGTCTGTCGTAGGTAGCAATGGACACAGAATATAGGTCACTAGGTAAAACAACATGGATACAAAGTGTCCTTTTGGGGGGGGGGGGACAATACTTAATCTGGGCAACTAAGATTTAACCAGTCATACGTTTTATTCTTTTGCTCTCACTAAATGAGAGCAACTAAGCAAACTTTTCTGCAGGTCACAAGTGTCAAGAAATGTATTCACGTCGACACATTCCAGTGGAACCAGATATCCTGAGTGTGCACATTCCATTCATACTTCATTTCCAGCAAGTCCTGGAAGTGTGCAAGTCAGCACATCTACTGTCTCTCCATATTCACAAAAACCCTCCAAGCTGACAGGAAGGATAGCCCTCTTTTTATAAGTTTATGAGAACTGCATGGCAAGACCCGTGCCATGCCACAGGCAAGGAGTGGCAAGGAATATAATAAATTCATTATAAAGCACCACGTTTTATGTTTCGGCAGCCCTGACTCCTCAGTTTGAGATAGTGCCAAGGTATTCACTAGAAGGGGGGATAGTCCTATGCAGGACACATGGATTCATTTACAATTACCAACAACAAAGACACAGGACTAACTTTGTTTTGTGTCCATTAAATCCATTCAGAGCCACAATCTCCTGGATCTCATCAGACATCCTATTGAAAGGTCGATAGGGATGGAAGCCATATGTTTGGAATGGAGCGAGAAAAACCACACAACATTCACACACCCACAATACATCAACACACAGCTCAGCTCACAACACTCCAACCCCAATTAGGTCCTGCAGAATTAATTACAAAAATTACAGTCATTACGGAGAAATGGATTATAATCTGTCCGCTGTCTCGGCCTTATCCTGGGCAGTGTGATATATGCTCCATAAGGCTTACTGCTTTAATGTCGGCATGACATCCCTGGTCTTGGTGGGTGGCAGAGTCTATTGACCCGTAGCCCCTAAATGACTCATTAGAAGCTCCCAGGCCCAGTTCTCCCAGCCTACAGGATAACCCGAGGATAATACTCAGGTCAGTTCAAGGGTAGTGGGCCTCATCCGCAGTCTGAATGACCCCTGCTCCCAAGTTGCACAGCGGTCTAAGGCACTATATCTCAGTGCAAGAGGAGTCACTGCAGTCCCTGCTTTGAATCCAGGCTGCATCACATCCGGCTGTGATTGGGAGTCCCATAGGGCGGCGCACAATTGGCCCAGCATCGTCCGGGTTTGGCCGTCATTGTAAATAAGAATTTGTTCTTAACCGACTTGCCTAGTTAAATAAGGGCTAAATTAAACATTTTTAAAAAACTAACAGACCAGAGTCCAGGGATACACAGCTGTCAATCAACTGGAGGAGTTGAGGGTTCAGTTTGGCTCCTTCAACTGGGGTAGAGATGTATAGGTGTGAAGGATGTACAGTGAATTAATTGAATCATAAGAGGCTTTTCATTATTTTGAATGTACTTACAGTTAAAGTTAGCCTCGTACGAACCATCCTGATCTCGTGAGGGCACATTCTATTTCGCTACAGAATGTGAGCTCGCAAGATCAAGATGGTTCGTACGAGATCAGGATGGTTCGTACGAGGCTAACTTTAACTGTGAGTACATTTAAAATAATCAACCAGTCTCTTAAGTTAAAGTGGCTACTACTATACAACCCAAACTGAATTCGGTCATCAAAGATACTCAGTCATTCTAATCCAATGACCTTCTTCCAAAGCTGAGGTGCCACTCGGAAAAAGTAGCTTTTTCCACAAGTCATTCCCACTGTGATACCACACAAAATAGCACCAGACACTCCTAAATGTAATCTGTGAGTGACATAAACCAACAGGGGCCTTTTCAGAGAGTGTTTTCTCTAATGGCGAAGTCCGTTTTCTCACAATGTACAACCTTAGTATCTACTGTGGAAACAGAGATTACATTACTTTCTTCATGACACTTTCCCCTTTATCTCCTTGTCCTTGTCAAACGCTTGTTATTCTCCTGTCTAAGATTTCATGTTAGTTTTGAAACAAAGGATGGGCTGTTCGGACTTAGGTGGAGGCAGTCCAAATCAAAAAGGTGTTGGGTTTGTGCCAAAAGGATCCGCTTCAACCTTCGGAAGTGTAAGTCCTGTTTTTAGATAGGAAGGTCTCCAATTGGAAATACACCTCACCCAGTGCATTTTTAGATTCCTCTTTTTGTAAAAAAAAAAAATATAAAAAAAAAAGAAAGAGTCTGATACCCCCAAAAACAGATGTTTACTCTCTCCATGGAGATGCTAGCCAGAGCTAAAGGAGAGGAGAAACTAAGCTGGTACACAGAAACCACACAGGCACAGCTCGGGTGTGCTTTCACACCAGCCTCCCTGACAACCAGGATATTACCCTTTCCAATCCACATACGTGTACTATAGACGCATAGCAGAACCACAGAGCTGAGAGCCCAGTCTTTACTGCCAGGAGAGCTGAACAGGAGGGCCAGTGTGAGGGTGACAAGTCCGATTTATCGGTCTGGAGGTTAAGTACGTTAACATTGACTTGTGCAGTCCCAAGGTTAAGTTAAGTTGTTTTAAGCAGAGGGTTGATCTTGAGGTATAAATCATATTTTATAGAGGCAGCAACAGAGTATCCCTGCTCGCTTCACAACACCATGCTGAATACAGAGCAGAGAACAATGTTGTGCACTGTCATTTCCAACATCTTTATTTAGTGGTACATTTTAGTCAGTGCATAAACATACAATGGAATGTGGAGAAAACACCTGGGATTCAGAACTCTGTGAATTCTGACTAATGATCCTGAGGGGAAGTCCGTGTTTCATTACGATCTCTAGCAGAAAAACAAAAGACAACAAAACAACAAAGAATGTCTTGATGGGATAGAGCGAGAGAGAGCAAGATCGAGTGAGAGAACGAGGGAGGAGAGGTGGCTATTAAGGGAGGGAAGTACACAACGCGGCATGGAAACAACCCATGCATACAGTACTGTAGTTTCCCCTACCTCCATTCTGCCATATGACTGAGAGAGAGAGACCACTCACAGCTCTGTGCATTTAATTTGCTCTGGTAAAGCCATCCATTTTGTAAACAGCTCTAATGACTGCAGATCAGTAGTTCTGAGTGAACGGCGAAAAACAGGCAGGGGTCTGTTATAACCAACACTGCCTCGCTTACATCGGCAGGAACAATTGAGGAAGAATCGATGTGCAGTCAGAGGGTCCCATCCTGTCTGCTACAGGTTTAATTGAAAATATGCTAATAGGGTGCTGCCGGGTGCTGATCAAGATGAATCACCCTGGAGCTCTGCAGTGAGTCAGAGGGGAGAGCTGGGCTGGCTGGGGAGACATGGCTGCTCTGCTCCATCATAGACAGGACAGGAAGGAAGATCCAGCATAGATAGGATAGGAGGGAACAACAATTGGTCTACAGCAGGGATGGGAAATTTTCAAGTGCAGTCGCAAAAACCATCAAGCGCTATAATGAAACAGGCTCTCATGAGGACCGCCACAGGAATGAAAGACCCAGAGTTCTCTGCTTTACAGAGTTCAAGTAACAGACACATCTCAACATCAACTGTTCAGAGGAGACTGTGTGAATCAGGCCTTCATGCACAAATTGATGCAAAGAAAACACTACTAAAGGACACCAATAAGAAGAAGAGACTTGCTTTGGCCAAGAAACATGAGCAATGGACATTAGACCGGTGGAAATCTGTCCTTTGGTCTGATAATTTCAAATTTGAGATTTTTGGTTCTAACCGCTGTGTCTATGTGAGACGCAGAGTAGGTGAACGGATGATCTCTGCATGTGTGGTTCCCACCGTGAAGCATGGGGGAGGTGGTCTTATGGTGTGGGGGTGCTTTGCTGGTGACACTGTCTGTGATTTATTTAGAATTCAAGACACACAACCAGCATGGCTACCACAGCATTCTGCAGCAATACGCATCCAACCTGGTTTGCGCTTAGTGGGACTATCATTTGTTTTTCAACAGGACAATTACCCAACACACCTCCAGGCTGTGTAAGGGCTATTTGACCAAGGAGGAGAGGGATGGAGTGCTGCATCAGATGACCTGGCCTCCACAATCACCCGACCTCAACCCAATTAAGATGGTTTGGGATGAGTTGGACTGCAGAGTGAATGAAAAGAAGCCAACAAGTGCTCAGCATATGTGGGAACTCCTTCAAGACTGTTGGAAAAGCATTCAAGGTTAAGCTGGTTGAGAGAATGCCAAGAGTGTGCAAAGCTGTCAGAGGCAAAGGGTGGCTACTTTGAAGAATATTTGGATTTGTTTAACACTTTTTTTGTTACTACATGATTCCTTATGTGTTATTTCATAGTTTTGATACCTTCACTACTATTCCACAATGTAGAAAAAAAGTACAAATAAAGAAAAATCCTTCAATGAGTAGCTGTGTCCAAACTTTTGACTGGTACTGTATATACATACACACAGTGGAAAGAAAAGGTATGTGAACCCTTTGGAATTACCTGCATTCCTACATAAATGAGTCATACAATTCAATCTGATCTTCATCTTAATCACAAAAATAGACAAACACAGAGTGCTTAAACTAATAACACAACTTATTGTATTTTTCTTGTCTATATTGAATACATAATTTAAACATTCACAGTGTAGGTTGGAAAACGTATGTGAACCCCTAGGCTAATTACTTTTTCAAAAGCTAATTGGAGTCAGGAGTCCACTAACCTAGAGTCCAATCAATGAGATGAGATTAGAGATGTGGGTTAGAGCTGCCCTGCCCTATTAAAAAAAACACTATTCACAAGAAGCATTGAACGATGTGAACCATGCCTGGAACAAAATAGACCTCAGAAGACCTAAGATTAAAAATTGTTGACTTGCATAAAGCTGGAAAAGGTTACAAAAGTATTTTGAAAAGCCTTGATGTTCATCAGTCCACAGTAAGACAAGTTGTCTATAAATGGAGAAAGTTCAGCACTGTTGCTACTCTCCCTAGGAGTGGCCGTCCTGCAGAGTTGACTGCAAGAGCACAGCACAGAATGCTCAATGAGCTTAAGAAGAATCCTAGAGTGTCAGCTAAAGACTTACATAAATCTGTGGAACATAAAATCTGTGGAACGTAATCTGTGGAACGTAAAACACTAAACAAGAATGGTGTTCATGGGAGGACACCACGGAAGAAACCATTGCTGTCGGAAGTTCGCAAAAGAGCACCTGGATGTTCCACAGTGCTTCTGGCAAAATATTCTGTGGACAGATTGAACTAAAGTTGAGTTGTTTGGAAGGAACACAACACCATGTGTGGAGAAAAAAAGGCACAGCACACCAACATAAAAAACCTCATCCCAACTGTAAAGTATGGTGGAGGGAGGATCATGGTTTGGGGCTGCTTTGCTGCCTCAGGGCCTGGACTGCTTCCTATCATCGAAAGAACAATGAATTCCCAAGTTCATCAAGATGTTTTGCAGGAGAATGTTAGGCTATCTGTCCACCAATTGAAGCACAACAGAAGTTGGGTGATGCAACAGGACAACGACCCAAAACACAGAAGTAAATCAACAACAATTGTTTCAACAGAAGAAAATATGCCTTCTGGAGTGGCCCAGTCAGAGTCCTGACCTCACCCGATTTAAAATGCTGTAGCATGACCGAGAGTGGTTCACACCAGACATCCTAAGAATATTGCTGAACTGAAACAGTTATGTAAAATTCCTCCTGACCGTTGTACAGGTCTGATCCGCAACTACAGGAAAAAGTTTGGTTGAGTTTATGTCTGCCAAAGGAGGGTCAACCAGTTATTAAATCCAAGGGTTCACATACTTTCCCCACCATACACTGTGAATGTTTACACGGTGTGTTCAATAAAAACATGAACTGTTTGTGTGTTATTAGTTTAAGCAGGCTGTGTGTCTATTGTTGTGACTTAGACCAAGATCAGATCAAATGTTATGACCAATTCATGCAGAAATCCAGGTAATTCCAAAAGTTCATATACTTTTTCTTGCCACTGTATATCGCATTTATTTTTGGGGGGTGAAATTGGTCCACCGGCCAACAAAAGGGGTGTGGGGGGAGTTGCCTGCCGGCCACCAGTTGCCCTTACCTGGTCTACAGAGAGAGAGACAGCAAAGGAGAGAATAGCCACAGATCTACAGGGCCAAACATGTCCTCACAAACCATCTCTGTTCAGACGAGAACACACACTTATGTTAAATAAACGTATGCACATACACACAAAACTTCTCTCCCTCTATCTTTTTCTCCCCCTCTCTTCTCTACCTCCAGGGGACATGCATCAGCGTGACCATGACATCAGACTACAGAGCAGAGAAGTGGAGTCAGCACTCCGGCGTACCGTTCGATCCATTGACATGGCAGCCGCTGCTCTCAGCTGCAGCTCTGGATCCATTGTCTGCATCCCTCCTCACTGCCACACACGGACTTAGTCCGCACAACAACACCGCTTGTACCCCACTACTGCAGCCAGGTAGGTACTGCAAGCAACCATCAAACACACACTGACAGCAACAGACAGACATGTGCCCACCTACCTGAGCCTTCATATATCTGCCACCTCTGTGTCGAGTGTCGAGGAGACAGAGACAGAGAGAGTTCAGGTGGAGCTGAGAGCCCCTGCACTATAAGGCAGGCTCGTTGATCTACGTAGAGCTGAGGTCGATAAACAGGCTGCTAAGCTAGCAGAGGAGAGGTGGATAGAGGTGGGATATAGTGCTGTAGTGTAGGCTGCCTGGGGTTAAGAGACATGGAGCACCAGGCAGGAACCTCTATCGGACTGATTTATTCTTTAGTCATCAGCACATTCCCTTGAATGTCAATGAAAAGGAGAGTCTCTCCCTGCGCCCTCCCCCTAACCGCTCTCGCTCTCTCTCTCGCTCTCTCAGCTGCTCTGTCAATCTTGCCTTCGCTCTCTTTCTCAGTCTACTTTCATACCACCATCTTTCTCTCATACACTCAGCTGTTTTCTCTCTCCCCCTTCATCCCTCTCTCCCTTTCAGTGCATTTATTCAGCTGTGGCATTGATCTCGGGCACATTGGGGACGTGTCTGTCCAGAATCAGTTTGTTGCAACGCTGTTTCCATGCCTCTCTCGCGCTCTTTCTCCACTACACATGACAGGACCAGAGGGGAAATCTGATCTTTGTCAGACAACACTCTGAAACAACTGTATTATAAATTTATACTGACTGAATCTGGACTGACTCCTCATACTAAATAATGTATTGCAATCTATATTGGCTTGTAAAATAAGCATTATGTTTCAATCTTAACTGGTTTGACTCAAACCACTTCTGTAGCGTATGAATGGAAAGGAAAAACTAATCCCTGCATGCGATTGTATAATCTGAAACGGAAACCATGGACATCGCTAGCGGAAAACGTTGTCAGTAACATCCGGCTTCCAGGAAACCTCCACCTCCCCGTCTTTCCTCTGGGCCTTGTGTCCTGTACAGGCCTCACTAAAGCTCCCTAGCCCAGTCCTCTGTCTCTATGCTGGGCCAGAGACCACAACACTGTGTCTGTCAGCACCTTGTGGAGCACAATAGAAACAGCTCTCTCCATGGAAGGCTCCGTTAGTCCAGATTCCAGTTACCACAGGATTTACCTATTGTAAAATAGCTGTGCTGTTTTTTAAATTTTATTTGTATGAAGCAATCTTGGAAACCCAGAACCAAATGTTTCGTAACTGCGTCAGCTACTAGATACATGTCATGTACGTCTGTCCACGTGAGATTAGTATATATGAATCAATCAATCGAATGGCTCTAAACTCATCTACGTCAATTTCAACCCAGCATTAACCTGGGTCTAGTACATCATATTCATATCATATTTCTTCCAACACGGCTGCCTTACAGTATAATGCTGCAGTTTCTCTTTCTGCTCCCAGCAGGCAACCCCCACTTTCTCTGAACAATAGTAAGTAAACGTTAGTCATAGATCTCTATAGAGACAAGCAGTAATCAGATGGAGGAACCGCTGGAGAGACGCCAGGTAGAGAGAGCGAGCGAGAGAGACAGAGACAGAGAGAGAGAGACAGAGAGAGACAGGGGGATAGGGGAGAGTAGAGAGCTGAAGAATACTCTGAGGGAATACACACAAGCCAACGGCTCCCCACATCTCTTATTTCTCTGTCCTTAAATGGTTAACAGAGTGGAATACTTGTCTAGTTGTTTGTTAGGGTAAAGACATCCCACATCCTTTCATTTCTCAGGTCTCTGCCCTTGGGGAGTTCACAGTGGCATACTTGTCATCTCGTTTTTTTGTTGTCTGAGAGTTAGTTAGTTTATCTGTCTTGTTAGTTAGCCAAGACAGATAAAGGGCTGTGCATCTCTCCTTCACTTACTACAACTAAACACCAAAGCAACTGTATGGGTGGAGACTTAAGAGCTACTGTATGAAGGGGACTTGGTTTGGGAACATTTTAAGCTGTGGATGGGGACTCCAGTCCTCTTTCGTAAAAATGTCCTCACCAACAGATGGAGCCAGTGCACAGCAATTCAGTACCAAAACCATTCGGTGATTTCATTTGACAAGTGAGTGAGTGAAAATAGCGACTGCACTTAATGAAGGAGAATGTGAGCGAGAAAGAGAAGATGGAGAATATATATAGTGTGTTTGGGGATGAGCAGGAGTGAGCGGAGATTCTCTCTCTGGGGAGCTCATTTGGGGATTGTGAAGCTGACAGTAACAGTACTGTATAGAGAGAAATGGTTTGATTTCCAAGTCCAATACCAAGACAGGGGAATGAGAGACAGAATGACATGTTTCTGAGCCAATTACGGTCTCTGACTGAAATATTTGGCAATGAATCCCACTACAGTTGTTAAAGATCTTTCTTTAGTGTCATTTTGATGACAGAGAGCAATGATGGAGTAAGTCCCCATTATACTTAACTTCCTTGAGAAAAATTTCTACAGAGTAAAGAAAATAACCACTGCGAAAACATGTTCAGTTGAAATACATGTAAAAAGCCTCACTGTGTCAAGACGGCTTTGTTGGAAATGTGAATGACTGTCATTGAGAAAAGCCCTTCCACGGTGAGGACCTGTGCACGTGAGCAGTGCACGTGAGCAGTGCACGTGAGCAGTGCACGTGAGCAGTGCACGTGAGCAGTGCACGTGAGCAGTGCACGTGAGCAGTGCACGTGAGCAGTGCACGTGAGCAGTGCACGTGAGCAGTGCACGCTCATCACCAAACGCTGATGGATCTACTGCACACAGTTGTCACGGTAACAGAAAAGGCTGACAGAAGAAGTACTTCCTAATAATTGTCAAAGAATGATTTAGGCCTGAAGGCCAAATCAAATGAAACGCAAACGAGCATTGCTTTCGCGTAGACGTGAGGAAAAATAGACTTGCTTTCTAATTTGAAGCGCACGCCGCTTTGACGGCGTTGACGCTCACGGCTCGTCTGTTTTCTGTCATTCACAACGGTGCATTCTTATTCCAGCGTGTACACGCTCGTTTGCTTGTTTGTTTGATTTGGCCTTAACGCACAAAATGCCCTAGAAGGATAAACAGTACACTTCAATTATTATTTACATGCAACAGTCCCAACACTGTAATTTCTCACAGAGGCAGGTACTAATTTAAAGATGTGGGGATCCATCCATGGAGATCAAATAGTAGGCTTTGAAACCATGCTAGTCAACTGATTATACTCAGCAGTGTAGCGTTAGGGTTAGTTCATGCCCAAAATAATAAATACCACAACCTGTTAATATTTGTATTTATTTTGGCTCCCCATTCGCTGCATGTCAAAGCAATTTAGACAATTTTGAAAACATTACAATACATTCATAACACACTGTGTGCACTCAGGCCCCTACTCCAACGCGACCACATATCTACTGTACTAAATCCATGTGTATGTATAGTGCATATGTTATAGTGTGTGTGTGCCTATGTTTGTGTTGCTTCACAGTCCCCGCTGTTCCATGAGGTAATAATCTGTTTTTTAAATCTAATTTTACTGCTTGCGTCAGTTACTTGATGTGGAATAGAGTTCCATGTAGTCATGGCTCTATGTAGTACTGTGTGCCTCCCATACTCTGTTCTGTGTGCCAGTAGTTTAGACAGGCAGCTCGGTGCATTCAACATGTCAATACCTCTCATAAATAAAAGTAGTGATGAAGTCAATCTCTCCTCCACTTCCAGCCAGGAGAGATTGACATGCATATTATTAATATTAGCTCTCTGTGTACATCCAAGGGCCAGCCGTGCTGCCCTGTTCTGAGACAATTTCAATTTTCCTAAGTTCCTTTTTGTGGCACCTGACCACAAAAAAAGTTTGATGAAGTAGTCCAGTATTCTACATCAATAGGTCACAACAGGATAAAAAGCTACAGAATACTTTAACAGGGCAATCAATAGTTGTAGTCTCAGAGGATCGCACTCGGTCTAAAAAATGTCATTTGCCAATTCTATGAATGAATGGGGCGTAAATAATGATGATCCGTTCAGTTATTTGATGACCTCCAACATGTGGACTATACATCTATTAGCACAGGATCCATCATCAACCGGCTCTGAAGAATCTTGGCCTATGAATTTGTAATGCTTCAGCTTTAACCCAAGGCCCAGGGTAATTGATCTACTGTTCTCTTGTACAATCTCTCAGACAGACAGAGCTGAAAGCACTCCGGTGGCCCGTCGAGCTATTTTATAATATTTCTCTCTCTTCCCCTCTCTTTCTCACACACACACACACACACACACACACACACACACACACACACACACAAAACATTAAGAACACCTTCCAAAATTTGGTTGCTGGCCCATGTTGACTCCAAATCAATGCAAGCTTTATTTATACAGCACATTTCAGACGTGGAATGCAACAGTGTGCTTTACAGGAAAAAAACTAATAGAAAACACGGAAAATAAAAGCTGAAATATTTACTACACAACAATCATCATATAAAAAAAACTTATGAATAACACAAACTGAACAACTAAAAAGCACCCTAAGAAAAAGCTCAACTAAAAATATGTTTTAAGATCTCCTTTTTATACATTATGTCCACAGTTTCGGCACCCCTCAGGTTCTCTGGCAGACTATTCGAGAGGCTGGGGGCAAAATTGAACACAAATTTCTCCAGAATTTTGCATACGAATGGAAGGTTGGAAATTGGCCAAAAATGGCTAAGAGCTGAAGAATCTAGATAATTTCTCTTCTTATGCTTAACCCAGTTGTGTCAAATTGGCTGGATGTCCTTTGGGTGGTGAACCATTCTTGATACACATGGGAAAATGTTGAGTGTGAAAAACCCAGCAGCATTGCAATTCTTAACACAAACCGGTGCGCCTGGCACCTACTAATATACCCTGTTCAAACGCACATACATCTTTTGTATCGTCCATTCACCCTCTGAATGGCACACATACACAATCCATGTCTCAACTGTCTCAAGGCTTTCTAAAAATCATTCTTTAACCTGTCTCCTCCCTTTCATCTACACTGATTGAAGTGGATTTAACAAGTGACATCAATAAGGGATCATAGCTTCACCTGGATTCACCTGGTCAGTCTGTCATGGAAAGAGCATGTGTTTTGTACACTCAGTGTATAGCGTTTTGGAATGAAACTCTTCACGTGCTCCTACTATGTACAGATCTTACACACACACACAAACACACACCTCACTCACATCATATCATTCAAAGACAGATAACGAAGATGGAAACCTTGTGATTCTGCAGTAGAGTAGCTAATTCTGGCTAGAGGTAGTGGCACCGTACTCTTTGTGTGCATGTGTTTCGTGAGCATGCGTGCGCGCGTGCGTGTGTGTGTGTGTGTACGCTCGTGTGGCATAAACCATATGGTGCAGTGTGTGTGTGTGTGAGAGCTGCAGTGCAGCAACATGAGCTCATCTATTCTCTCCTATCATCCCCACCCCCTCCTCTCCGCTCTCATCATTACATAAGTTAATGCAGCACGCTCCCTCATTATCCACCAGGCAGCCACAGAGACGAGATGCTAAGGAATATGACATCAAAAGTAAGAGAACACAAGGGCTGCTAGAGAAAGATGCAGAAGAAGAGACGGAGGCAGTGCCTGCCTTTGAGCTACAGCAGTTAGAGCTACACTGATCATTCAAATAGAAGTATATGCAGGAGTCAATGTACATTGTGGCATTTCTTAGTGTATTCTGGCCACCAACACTAGAATATTGTGCCGAAAGTGAAAGAATGGGGATCGTGTGAAAGAGTGTAGCTTCACTGCCGTAGAAAAACAACTTCTGATGTATTGTGAAAGAATGGGGATCGTGTGAAAGACCATAGCAAAACAACTTCTAATGTAGTGTGCCCTACAACAAGAGATTTCAACAACTCAGACGATCTTAACCCAATAACTCTATCAGTACTCATTAGTTAGGGGTAAATGCATTTGAATTCAATCACCTTTTGACAGCAGCCCTTTTGTTTTAAACAAGAAGTGGTCAGAAAGTGGCCCTGAATGCCAAAAACATTCAGATCAAAAGTTGACCCATTTTGCATACCCCACCCTACCATGTCTTCATCATGGGAAAAGAACGGTTGAGTTGGATATAATTTAAAAGCTTACAAACAGGGTTGTCAAACTATTTCACAACGTGCTCTTGTAACACAGGGTGGGTGACGTTGCGATCATTGAAATATAATTCATAGAATAGGCCAATCCCCTCAAACCACTGCAATTTACCTGGTACAACATTGAAATGTAAATTGAATTGAAATTGTGCACTACATTTTTGTTGTTGTAGTGGGGACAGTAACATTTGTAATCTCTAAAAATGTAACTTTTGGGAAAACGTTTTTATAGATTTTGACAATTTAAAAAGTATGCATTAAGGTGTTTGTAATAGAATAAATGTGGCAAAAATGAATGTAGACATTAATAAATGCATTCCAAAAATGTTTTACAATGGTGGGGGAGTGCCAAGATGGAGGCACGGTGGCTTCAACACAGTGCCCTCTATTAGTAATCTAGTGTATAAATAAATCATTGATCACAACACATGACCAACTGCAGTACACAAGGACCATTCTAAGGATTGATGCTCAGCAATCACAGAAAGGGCTATACTTTTATGCATTCAGTGTTCAAGGTGCAGTCTACCCTCTGGGAGTAACATGTTTAAATTATTAAGTTGTGGACACTCACTCCAACATTCAATAGAGCTAAAGAACTGCACACACACATAGCCAACAGTAAAGGGACTTCAAGAAAGTCACACAAGAAAACATCTAGAGGATACAATGTATACTGTGTAATTTCCAATTGAATACGCTCACTTTGGGTGCAAAATCAATTATGAACACAGGTGAGTAAACTTGTGAATTTGTGTGTGTGTGTGATAACGATGCACTACTTTCAACATGATCAATCCATACTTCAACAAATACAAATATCAAACTGTCCAATACTGTTGGCTGGAAAACAACCACACTTCAAAATGGCAACAACTGCTCATTACCATCTCCCTCAAATGGCATTTCTGACCAAAACGATTTCCCCAGACATGTCTAAGCTGTTCCACACCAGAAGTGAACTCACCACAGTGGGAGGACACGTCATGTTACAGCTTTTCCATTACACACGTCTGTCTCCTCTCTGCCCAGAAAAGATCTGTCAACATAAACCCAGCGTACCAACACAGGGACCAAACGTGCAGAATCCGGAGTCTCTCTTCTCTGGGTCCAGACGAAGGTCAAGATGCTGTTTGTCAAGATGTCCAGTTTAAGTCAGAACAGCTTCAGACCAGGTCCACATTCTGGCCTGTACTTCCCACAGGGCTGGGTTAGTCCATTTGCTCTTCCTAGAGTCTATCATGAGGCAGGGTTGTCACAACAACCCCGGTTTCAGCCTATTCCACCCCAGTGTCGACACAAACAGCGTTACAGACACGGACATGGACACAATGACTGACACAGACACAGTTGGAGATGCAGGAAGTGTATGAGACTACAGTAGACTCCACTGGATTTCACATTCAGATGAAACCCAACAGCCTGATCTCTTGTTTTTCCCTCTGGATTGGGGACGGGATGCAGGAGCGTTCGGCACCAGAGATGCTATCCAGACACACATACACAGTAAATAAGTCATGGCTGCTGTGATCCACTCCACTCGCTGCCCTGGAATACGGATCAGATCAGGTTGCTTTGCTTCTACTGTGTCATTTCAGCCGCTCTCACTGTCAAACAGTCAGACCATTGTTTTCAACAACTCCCTCAAAAGCCTCTTCACTTCAGACAGTCTAGCTAGCCTTTCTTGCAAAACAACCTTTTGTTCCTGCCAGAGACTAACTCCACCTGAACGAGACACCTGTGAAAGCTTCAGAGTCTGAGATTTTATCGGAGGAGACAACTCCGGGAGGAGGCTGGAGAAAAGTTGAGAAATGAAAACTTTTCAGAAGCACAGTGTGTTTTGAAGAGACAGGCATTTTACTCCTGGGTCAGTCAATGTCTTGTGAGGGAGAGATAACAGTTTATTTAAAATCAGCACAACTGGGTTCAGAAGATGTATGACTCAGAAAAACACAGAAAGGTGCAAAGTCAGGAAGAAGTAAACGGAATAAGCCAATCACAACACGAGCCTATTAAAGGTCCAATGCAGCCCTTTTTATCTCAATATCAAATAATTTCTGGGTAACAATTAGGCACCTTACTGTGATTATTTTTTGACCATTTTAATTGAAAACAAAAATAGCTTCTTAACAAAGAGCAATTTCTCAGGCAAGAATTTTGCTAGGATTGTCTGGGAGTGGTCTGAGTGGGGAGGGGGAAACAGAACATTTGCTGTTATTGGCAAAGAAATTTGGAACTCTCTTATTGGTCTATTAACTAATTGGCCATGGCTACGGATACAGAGTTTTCGCCCACGCCCGCCCCACCGGATCATATTCTGCTCATGTGTTATTTTATGCACACATTTGTTTTTCTAACGTAGCTGCTGCTCACACTCCCGTTGTGATTCTCTTTTCTCACCCTCTTCTGAGCCATGATGATGTAGCCTACGCCTGTCTCTGCCTCATATTTCTGAACAACTGAAAAAAAAATAGGCCTGCGGCGATGTGAATGATCATTCCAAAACATATGTTATGAAGGCTACAACCGTCTCTGTCGGTTGTCACGGATATTGCAGTTGCACAAACAGGACGCAGACAAAACTCTTAGGAGAAAAAAAAACGATCAGCGTTGGCTAATCTTTATAGTTGCTGCCATATTGTAGTTCCTCAAAAAAAAGAGCAGTACTTAACGGCCTGTCTGCTTCCTGCGCAACTTAGCCAATGTTTGCAATGATGGTGGAAAAAAACATTAAATCTATGAGGATTCTGTGTTATGCACTATAGCCCGTTACCATATATGTGATTGAATATTATCTGCTGTTGGCTTGTGTGGATGTATGTGTTATGCAACATAGCTGACTTGAGACATTGTTAACAGTTTCAGGGCCATGGGCCTTTATCATGATGGAAAAATACAGAATAACATGAAGACAGGACCTGTTCAATGAGTTGGGGGGGCACATTCAGAACGTAGTGTTGCGAGAACAAACGGCCTTTTGTTAGATAACAGGAGCCAGGTGCCTGATAACTGTATATTCTACACAACTACAATAACTGACCGTCGGAGAGCCAGGGGGATGGGACCAGCTCTGCGCCAACAATCAACGATAGGCTGGGTGAGTCTAAACCACGCCCAGTCTCTACTCTGACAGACCGGCTCGGAAGCAGGAACTACTTCTGTCATCAGAGTATATTATAATATCTTTGTCAGGAACAAGTCAGTTCTCTGTTTGCCCTGCGAGGTGGGACAGAGAGCCCGTATATACAAAAATTGCATTTACCACTTATTGCTTAGCTAATAAAAAATACATAGTATACAATTCGGTGACTCAGTGTCATATTTATCCTGATACCAGATTCGATTGACACAACCCTAACAAATCGCTAATAAGACTGTCTGTCCTGCTGCGTTCCACTTCTGGGCAGCCAAACGTTCTAGGCAGCCGAGGGTGTTTCCGGACCTTTGAAAAAAGTCTGACAAATGGGCGAGATCATTATGCCATATATGCTGATATCGTGAGTAAATAGCTGCATGCAACTCAGCAGCTAAGAAGAACATGAAATCGCTAGACTGCCTCCTTATGTTTGCAATACTAACAATAAAGTTTCTACGAACATGCCAATAATATATTTTGTGTAAAACATGTAAATAGCTGCATGTAAGTCTACTAGCTGCATTATGCTTACTGAGGCATGAAATGCAATAGTTTGAACAGTTGTGTGTACAACATGAAGTTTGTAGGCTACACCAGCGACCAGACAAAGGCGATCAAGCAGGGGGGAGCGGTGGGAACTACAGCAGCTACTTAGGCAGCGGAGTGGGCAATCAGCTACGTAAAAAAAAATACATACATACATACATATACATATACACATACATATACATATACACATACCCAGAAATATCCATATTTTTAGCCTGGCCAAATTGGGATAGAGAAACTCTGTATCCATAGCCACTCCGTAACTATGATATCACCAGGGAGGCCAAAACTCCATTCTACTAAAGCAGGTTGACATTTCATGTGGTCTTATCAAACAACTCTTACACAAAAAGGCCATTAATCATTTATTCCAACCTCATAGCGTGGAAATGTATATAAAATGACAGGAAAAAAAGTTTTTCCCTGCACTGGGCCTTTAAAAATAAGATTTTAAAAAATGTAGTTAGACCCAGATCATGTTTATCTAACACTTTGTTCTAGGAACATTCAGGAACAGATTTGCTTCTTTGAATAAAATGTCCTCTCATATTCCAATTTACCCCACAGGACTACCTGAGACGAGCCCTCCTCCTGTGCATTGCCTCGAAGTTTTAACACATCTTCATTTCCAAATTAATGATTGGGTTACTATGGGTATGTAAATGCTAAATCTAGGACACGTTGCATTGCTGCCACTCCTACTGTCTATGTGTGGATTTAGCCTGACACTGATGATGATACACTCCCAGGGTATTGAATATGTAACATTTCTCCAGGAGTGCTTCCCTCTCTCTGGGGCCCAGTCAGAAGTGAACCAACGCGTGCGGTCTTTTACCAGACCAGGCAGTAGGAGTCATTACAGATCATCTCCTACCTTACTGTTCGGCTTGAAATGCAGTACTTCCACATCACATTCCACGCGGCAGTGACATCACTGCAGACACCAGACACGCAGGGGAAAAAATGTGCAGCATGGAACACGCAGAGAGGACGTTTCAAAATGTCCCAAACTCACCAAACTGTGGCAACTCCCCCTATAACAGTCAGTGGTGGGACACACTGTACCAACTCCCATATACTAGACCACAAATTACACCCCGCATCCTTTACTTTCCATAGAAAAACACAGAATTCTTTCTCTTCTGGCTCCAGTTTCTTCAGCTGCGCCTCTTAGAAGTTCCCTGTCCCAGTTTATCCTGCCTGAGTCCACACTCAGAAAGTCGCTAAGACTAGCAAGTTCGCCTGATGACCAAGTTAGGTAAAGGCTCAGTACAGTATATGTCTAGGCTAACAGATTAAAACCGTCCCTCCTCGTAACAAAAGGCTCTCCACCCACACTGTGAACTACTACACAACCCCTCCCTCTCTCCTTTCTCGGAGGACACCCCTTCTTTTTCGTTCCTTACAATGCACCCTAACCCATCTGGCTGGGACTGCCTGTGATAGCCACTGGAGGTGGGCTAGGCATGCCTGTGTGCTGTGCCGTGTATGTGCCTGTGGTAATACATGGGCCCATATCCAAGAACGACAGAGCTCTCAATGGGAAGGCCAAGCGGGGGGAGGGTTAGCCCCAGTTCAGCAGCTGGGAGAGGCTGTTTTGAGTTACTACAGCGGCCTTGCTTGAACAACACAGCTACTAAAGCCATGGAACTCAATGTAACCATGTTACCGTAAACCCTTTGCTGATGTTTTGAGTTACGCCCCATGACCGCATCTTTCCAGTGACTGAGGAATTAGGAGCATAATGAAGTCTTTTAGACCAAGCATAAATGACTTGGCTTCTATAACAGGTTTTGATAATGGAATAAAAAAACAACAGCCCTGTAAATGCTAAATATTTTCCAAGAAACTATAGTGTCAGAGAGAGAGAGAGAAAATTACTCAAGTAAAAGTGAAAACCCCCCAGTAAAATACGACTTGAGTAAAAGTCTTAAAGTATCTGGTTTTAAATGTACTTAAGTAGCGATGGAAAAAAATCATTCAAGTAAAAAGTTCAAGTAAATGCTATACATCAAATCTCTTCCATGAAGTAAATCATACGGCACGATTTTCTTGTTTTTAAAATGTACGTATAGCCAGTGGCACACTCCAACACGTCATTTACAAACAGTATGTGTTTAGTGAGTCCGCCAGATCAGAGGCAGTAGGCATGAATTGGACCATATTGCTGTCTTGCCAGAGCATTCAAAATGTAATGTACTTTTGGGAGCCAGGAAAAATGTATGGCAGTAAAATGTACATATTGTCTTTAGGAATGTAGTGGACTAAAAGTAGTCAAAAATAGTAAAAGTACAGATAACCCAAAAAACGACTTATTTTTACTTAGATACTTTACACCACGGGATCAACTCAACACACTATGACACTTGTACCTACAGCTTATGGGGATTCACAGCAATATAAAATGGCAGGAGGCACAATTTTCAGGGTATAAAAACTGCTATGTAATGCATTAATAATGCAGTATGGACATGTCCTCGTAATCTGAATACTAATGACCATAGTGTGCATGCTTGCGCGTGTGTGAGCGAATACATTAGCATATATAGATGGGACAGGTGCTTCTGAGGGTTCCACGGGCCTTGGATCAGTCTTTCATGTCTCCAAACGCAGCTCAGTTCTGACTCTGTTCTGACGCCGTCGGCAACATCAAACTAACTATATGGGTAAAGCATCAGTAAAACGCCACATGTAGGCTATGCCTGTGATGTATATCATTATCAGCAAAACAGTCGTGAAGTTGCAGCAGGTGATAGTCATTAGATGAGTTATGAAAACAGACATTTGATCATGATTGTTTCGATTATCATCGGGGATGCTCTATGGTTATGTAGAACATACAACCATTTTCTCATTGCCCTTGAAGCTTCAACATGCCCAATATGAGCGTTTCTTACACACAAAGGGGGGAGTGTTCCTGCATGAAGTGGCATCAGAAAAACACAAAGCAACGCAATCAAATAGAAACAGCCATGAGACTGTCAGATAGCCTTCTGAATGGCAGTCTGCGTTGTAAAGCTTTTATTATGTAATATATATATATATATATATATATATATATATATATATATATATATATATATATATATATATATATATATATATATATATATATATATATATATATATCCAGTCAGCCCTTGATTGTTCCCCTTGATTGTAATAGAGCATATCTATTCTGTGGGACTGAGCTAAACATTTGTATTCTGAACAGATTCATGGGGTAATCACTGCAGCTCTACTGGAATATAGAACGACAGCTATCTGTGTTGTGACAGGTAGTCAGCGACATGAGGGGTGTTTTATAGTCCCTGTAGAGTTGCAGGGGAATTGGAGAGAATGAATATGTTCGTGAGAAGTGAGCGGGGATCCAACTTCCTATCGCATAAACTACCTACTGTATGTACAGTTCTGTATATTAAAGCTGAGAGGAAACCCTATTTCTAGATTCAGTACAATGACCTACCCTAAACTCACTTAAAGCCGATTGAACAGTATTTCCCACTCCTTGTTTCTGCGACTAAGCTGATAACACCGAGTTGTGATCCAATCATCCAACATTAAATCTAATCCTATAACATTCCAAGGAGACTGTGCAGTAACATTAATACATTCCTAACCTGTAATGTGTAGGTTATAAACACTCAAAAACAGATTCACAATCTGCTCTGATGAGTGCAGTAAACAGAATGAACAACCTTGTAGAGATCCTGCACTAGGTGAAAGTTGAAGACCAAGAGGGAGGAGAGGAGTGGATGCTGAGTCAAGTCACACCGTTTCTCTCCTCCTAAGCACTTAGCAGCTCCAGAACCTTACACTAGACACCATTAAGTAGACAAGCATCACCAAGAGACCAAGTGAGTTAACCAAGTAGTGCAGGAAAATAAATTACCGTAAACTAGTTTCACTCAGGGAAATCAATTGCGGCCCAGTCAGCTCAGGCCCCAGAGCAATGTTCAGTCAGCAATTTGCCTAAACACTGTTCTGTTGTCGTTTGTCTCTAAAACATGAATCTATATACAATATTTCATATAGTTTTAATTGACATTTGGTGTGTTCTAATAAGAGCAGGAAGAAAAGATCCACAGGCACATCTTATCCTATCCTGCAGGACTTCAAAACAAATACTAAAAACATCTCGTCTAAAGTCAACTTACCTCTTATGAAAGGTATTGTGAGGATGTAGACACAACACATGCCAGTAATCCATACAGAAGGTCTTTAATTTCCACATTTTTGGCTCCTACGTTCTCCTGCAAAAGATTAACAGGGGGCCACAATAAAGCGACTCAGAGCAGGTTAGTCCATGGTGCCAGGTGTAGGTTCCTGTGCCAGGTGTGGTATGTTCTTGTTAGCAGATCCAGTAAACATCATGGCACTACAGATATAAAACGTTGCCCAGTTGTTCACTGTGTGGATTGCCAGACATGGATTCTCCTCTTCTGGCAAACGGTCCTGGTCCTGAGCGGTAAAACCTTTTTGGAACACTACAAAACTTCTATGGTCATCCGCAGGCCAGAACAGCTCTGGACGTGTTTCAACAAACACCAGCGTTAGATCAAGATTCAGACTAAAACCTATTTGGATCTGTTTGGATCAGCCCAAACCCAGTTGAAGGCAGGATCTGTCTCAAATACCTTGCACACTGTGGACTGCCTCAGCTCAGCTCTGCTCAGCTCGTATCCAGGTCACCCAGGCTGTCCTCTGTTCCCGTCCCTCCAGAGTGTGTCAGGCTGGGAGCCTGTGGGGAGGCATAGCTCTAGATCCACTGCTCCAGCAGGCACAGGTACTGTAGTATGTTGGAGTGCAGAAGCACAGAGGACGAATCCTCCATACACCACACATCCCTCTCTTCTCTGCTCTGATAGACACCGTCTCAACCAGGCTTAGAAATGGCCTATTCTTCTGCCTCCATCTCCTTCCTCCTCCTCTTTGGTTGCAGAAGCAAACTTTCTCGATAAAGGCAAGAGATGGTGGCTCCTCCGCCTCTATCACTCTCTCTCACTGTGTCTCTGACCCCCTCTTCTGCTCCTCCTTTTCCTCCTCTCTGACTAAACTGTCTCTCCTCCCTCAATCTCTGTACCTTAACATGTTCTCTCTCGCTCTCTCTCTCCTGAAGTGAATAACAGCTGCTGCCATCCACACAGGACCTCCCAGAAATGTGCCGACTCTGGTTGCCGGGCAACACCATGGTACTACTGAAACTGCAAATGGACGCTCTCTCATTGGCCCGACGTCGTCGATGGGGAGTGGCCACAATATTGCCCACGACTGCATGAATGTACACCCATGCTGTAATCAGAATAGGCAGAGGCTACAAGGGCTGAGTTGTTTTGGGAATAAAATCCTCTAAGGTAGAAGCAGGGCAAGCAATGTTGCTTTAAAGCAGCGATCAGCAGTTGAAACAACAAAGTGATTCCCCGCCCGTTTCAGTGAAAAGCTGAAGGGTAGGGTTGGAGAAATATAACCACTCAAATTCATAGACGTAAGGACTGACCATTCATGTTAACAAAATTATAGTTAACCATGTTTTGAGGCTATATACACTGCTCAAAAAAATAAAGGGAACACTAAAATAACACATCCTAGATCTGAATGAATGAATGAAATATTCTTATAAATACTTTTTTCTTTACATAGTTGAATGTGCTGACAACAAAATCACAAAAAATCTAATTTATCAACCCAATGGAGGTCTGGATTTGGAGTCACACTCAAAATTAAAGTGGAAAACCACACTACAGCTGATCCATTTGATGTAATGTCCTTAAAACAAGTCAAAATGAGGCTCAGTAGTGTGTGTGGCCTCCACGTGCCTGTATGACCTCCTTACAATGCCTGGGCATGCTCCTGATGAGGTGGCGGATGGTCTCCTGAGGGATCTCCTCCCAGACCTGGACTAAAGCATCCGCCAACTCCTGGACAGTCTGTGGTGCAACGTGGCGTTGGAGGATGGAGCGAGACATGATGTCCCAGATGTGCTCAATTGGATTCAGGTCTGGGGAACGGGCGGGCCAGTCCATAGCATCAATGCCTTCCTCTTGCAGGAACTGCTGACACACTCCAGCCACATGAGGTCTAGCATGGTCTTGCATTAGAGGAACCCAGGGCCAACCGCACCAGCATATGGGCTCACAAGGGGTCTGAGGATCTCATCTCGGTACCTAATGGCAGTCAGGCTACCTCTGGCGAGCACATGGAGGCCTGTGCGGCCCCCCAAAGAAATGCCACCCCACACCATGACTGACCCACCGCCAAACCGGTCATGCTGGAGGATGTTGCAGGCAGCAGAACGTTCTCCACGGCGTCTCCAGACTGTCACATCTGTCACATGTGCTCAGTGTGAACCTGCTTTCATCTGTGAAGAGCACAGGGCGCCAGTGGCGAATTTGCCAATCTTGGTGTTCTCTGGCAAATGCCAAACATCCTGCATGGTGTTGGGCTGTAAGCACAACCCCCACCTGTGGACGTCGGGCCCTCATACCACCCTCATGGAGTCTGTTTCTGACCGTTTGAGCAGACACATGCACATTTGTGGCCTGCTGGAGGTCATTTTGCAGGGCTCTGGCAGTGCTCCTCCTGCTCCTCCTTGCACAAAGGCAGAGGTAGCGGTCCTGCTGCTGGGTTGTTGCCCTCCTACGGCCTCCTCCACGTCTCCTGATGTCCTGGCCTGTCTCCTGGTAGCGCCTCCATGCTCTGGACACTACGCTGACAGACACAGCAAACCTTCTTGCCACAGCTCGCATCGATGTGCCATCCTGGAAGAGCTGCACTACCTGAGCCACTTGTGTGGGTTGTAGACTCTGTCTCATGCTACCACTAGAGTGAAAGCACCGCCAGCATTCAAAAAATGACCAAAACATAAGCCAGGAAGCATAGGAACTGAGAAGTGGTCTGTGGTTATCACCTGCAGAACCACTCCTTTATTGGGGGTGTCTTGCTAATTGTCTATAATTTCCACCTGTTGTCTATTCCATTTGCACAACAGCATGTGAAATTTATTGTCAATCAATGTTGCTTCCTAAGTGGACAGTTTGATTTCACAGAAGTGTGATTGACTTGGAGTTACATTGTGTTGTTTAAGTGTTCCCTTTATTTTTTTGAGCAGTGTAGTTGGTTTACATTTACTTTGTTTGAAAACATTGGAGTAAAACAAGCTTATATTTTGAATTCTGATGGGGTATGATAGTTAAACTAAGCTCATGGGGCATTTATTTGTTATATTTTTCAATAATCAATGGGTACATATAATTAATTTATAAGTGGATGTAGCAACTGCTGATTGCCCCTTTAAACCATCAAGGTCAATGAGGAATTGCAGCGAACACAATGGCACTTGAATTGTATGAGAGAATGAATATACCTGGTCTCTACATGAAGCTATTTATAAAGTAATTGAATATCTGAGGTGTGAATGGACACATGAGAATAGGTGGTATGAAGAGTATCGGCAGAGGTATCCAGGAAGAAAATACAATGGAATAGAAATGGAATTTATTCAATTGGACGGAGGTGACAGAACAATGCCCTGGATCAAACAGGTGCAAATCATCATCATCATCACCACAATGTTCAAACGAGGAGCGGCACACGGTTGAGCAACGACTGAGATGATAGAAACACAGCTTCTCCGATCGACTGGTGATTTGCACTTGAAGACAAGCGCGGGTCTGTTCTCCTCTGCGTCTGAGAAGCCGTGTCAGACTGTTGTACCACGCTGTCCCAGTGTCCATGAGAAACAGGGGTAAGGAGGAGGCCCGGGCCTCTCATCATTATTCAACCCCCATCCATCATCACCATCCCCCATACTGCTTCACACATGCATACGCATGCATGCACACAGAGGCAGACATACACACACGCACAAAAGGTCCTGTTGATCTGGGCATTTTTCTCCCTCTCCCACTGACTGGCAGTCACGGCTTTCCCCCTTTCACACACTTCCTGGAATAAAATAGGCTTCCTGTGATCCAGAAGACCCAGCCAACGGCACCCAGAAACACAACACAAAGAGACAGGCAGCAACACTGAACACCTATTGTGAGCCGAGACAATGAGGAATTAAATTAATGCAAACAATTAATCAGTAGCTTATCACAAAGCCTGGGTGCCCCATTTATACACATCTCACAAAATTAACCACACACACCGACAGTTCAATTGTCTCTTTTTAATCACGACTTGTTCCTTGAATGCATAATGCATTCTACTGAACTGACACTGTGGACTGCCAACAAGTAGGCTATTGTTTTAATGCTAAATTATTGCATTTTCATTTAGTGTGAATTTACTAAACCATTGCGAAAGTAACCTATTGAATTAGAGACAACGCAAATGCACAGAGGTATGGATTCATCAACATCAACGGTGGATTTATGAACTTACACACTCAATGTTTTCAGATGGCCGCGATTGTTTCTTACATCTCAATTCACAGTTTGAGGAGTCATACAGACAAATCCATTGGAGCATCAAGTCTCTAATTGACATGAAGAGCACGACAGGCGTTAGTGTGGGTGGGTCTCTGTGATCACGGCACTTTAGAGTGTGTGTCTGAGGGGGAAGAGAGATGGGAGAATCAACTGGTCAACACATGGGTCCGATTCATACACAGGAACGGCTGTGATCTCTTTCAGGGCCCGATGAGCACATGAACCACAACACATCTCTGAGGATACAGACAGATTCAGATAGCAGTGTTTTTGCCACATGAGAAGAGATATATATATACACACACACAACACACACACATATATGTGTTCGATGAGCAGGTGTCCACATACTTTTGGTCATGTAGAATATGTACAGTACCATTCAAAAGTTTGGACACACCTACTCATTCAAGGCTCTTTCTTCAGTTTTTACTCGTTCTTTAGTTCAGGACTGAGCTAGGGAAACCCTGTTCCTAATAAATGCTTTCAGCAATAGTCACTAAGAATACACTATATACATGTATGCGGACACCGCTTCAAAATGAGTGGATTCGGCTATTTCAGCCACACCCGTTGCTGACAGGTGCACAAAATCGAACACGCCACCATGCAATCTCCATAGACAAACATTGGCAGAAGAATGGCCCGTACTGAAGAGCTCAGTGACATTCAACATGGCACAGTCATAGGATGCCACCTTTCCAACAAGTCAGTTCGTCAAATTTCTACCCTGCTAGAGCTGCCCCGGTCAACTGTAAGTGGTGTTATTGTGAAGTGGAAAAGTCTAGGAGCAACATCGGCTCAGCCACACAAGCTCACAGAACGGGACTGCCGAGTGCTGATCGTCTGTCCTCAGTGGCAACACTCACTACCGAGGTCCAAACTGCCACTGTAAATAACGTCAGCACAAGAACTCTTCGTCGGGAGCTTCGAGAAATGGGTTTCCATGGCCGTGCAGCCGCACACATGCCTAAGATCACCAAGCGTCGGCTGGAGTGGTGTAAAGCTCGCCGCCATTAGACTCTGGAGCAGTGGAAACGCGTTCTCTGGAGTGATGAATCATGCTTCACAATCTGGCAGTCACACGGACAAATCTGGGTTTGGCGGTGGCCAGGAGAACGCTACCGAATGCATAGCGCCAACCGTACAGTTTGGTGGAGGAATAACGGTGTGTACCCCAGGGTGCGTTTTGGTTTTTGCCCTAGCACTACACAGCTGATTCAACTAATGGGGGCAGGACCGAGTTTAGGAAACCCTGAGCTAGAAGACAAATGCGGCTTGGTGCTGTATTAAAATGAATTTGCTGGTCCAGCAAACTGAAAGTCGGGTAAAGGGCACACCGTGGACTTGAGCAATCAATCAGAATGAATGAGCTGATCTGCTTGACATGCTCTCACTGTCTCTATTTTCCAGGGCACTGCGGTCTGCTAATACAGACCGATATGGGACATTATAGTAGTGTGACACCCACTCGCTTTAACATTTCTAGTCAATCACTGATAATCCACCAGGGGAATCTCATGGCGTCCAGCCGTCCACTAAGAGGGAGATGTGAACATGAAGTCAATAAACAAAGAGAAATGGCCCCTGCCCAGCGCGCTGTACGTTGAGAGGAAGCCTACAGATCAGCACTTCTACATGGGGTAGGGTGACCCAGGAGAGGGGTCTGGCTTCAGGGGTGGATGAGGAGATGAGAAGCAGTGGTCGATCTATAGGGTGTTGGAAAGGAAATATGGTGGAATAAGGTGTAGAGAGACAGTGACAGAATAAATCAGGAAGAAAGAAATGGGAAGACGGTGGGTGAGAGAGGGATGGAAGGGTGGTAATGCATATACAGGAGGGATTTACATCCTGTTCCCAGGCCGTCATTGAAAATAAGAATTTGTTCTTAACCCAAATGCCTAGTTAAATTAAAAATGTACAATTTTGGGGGGGATGAAGTCATGGATGGATGGTAGAAGTTAAAGAGGGCTAACTTTGATTATACTTAGTCTTTCATATGATTAAGGATGGTGTTTTTATCAGCCTGATCATTGTGTAACTAAGAACAAGGAGTCATATCAGTGTGCTCCCACACAGCAAAAGCCAATCTGGATGGTTATGCCTTAGAATTGCACTCCCCCTAGTGGCAGCTACAGTAGCTCCAGTCTTCCAGCAAATGTCTACGGCAGTAAAAAGGGGAAACCTAGTCAGTTGTACAACTGAATGCATTCAACTGAAATGTGTCTTCCGCATTTAACCCAACCCCTCTGAATCAGAAGGCAGTACAGACACACGCAACATTTCCTCCCCAAATGGTTTCAATTCAGAAACATATCACACACAAAATATAATAGCAAACTTAATTTATTCATATCTCATACCAATACCAGTAGCCATTGAGAAAGTATTCACACCCCCCTTCCACATTTAGAAAGTATTCACACCCCCCTTCCACATTTTGTTGTGTTACGGCCTGAATTTAAAATGTATTAAATTGAGATTTTGTGTAACAATACCCCATAATGTTAAAGTCAAATTATGTTTGATTTATTTATTTTTACAAATGAATTTAAAAAAATTAAAAAGCTGAAATGTCTTGAGTCAATAAATATTTATGGCAAGTCTAAGTAAAAACTTGCTTAACAAGTCACATAATAAGTTGCATATAATGCAATAATAGTGTTTAACATGGTTTTTGAATGACTACCTCATCTCTGTACCCCACATACACAATTATCTGTAAGGTCCTTCAGTCGAGCAGTGAATTTCAAACACAGATTCAACCACAAAGACCAGGGAGGTTTTTCAATGCCTCGCAAAGGGTATCTATTGGTAGATGGGTAAAAAAAAAAGCAGACACTGAATATCCTTTTGAACATGAAGTTATTAATTACACTTTTGATGGTGTATCAATACACCCAGTCACTACACAGATACAGGTGTCCTTCCTAACTCAGTTGCCGGAGAGGAAGGAAACCGCTCAGGGATTTTTACCTTGAGGCCAAAACATTTAAATATATTAATGGCTGAGATGGGAGAAAACTGAAGATGGATCAACAAAATTGTAGTTACTCCACAATACTAACCTAAAGGACAGAGTGAACAAAAGAAACACTGTACGGAATAAAAATATTCCCGAAACATGCATCCTGCTTGCAATAATGCACTAAAGTAAAACTGCCTGAATACAAAGCGTTATATTTGGGGTAAATCCAACACAACACATCAATGAGTACCACTCCTATTTTCAAGCATGGTGTTGGCTGCATCATGCTACAGGTATTCCTGTCATCAGCAAGGGCTAGGGATTTTTTAAATAATAAATATAAACGGTTTAGAGCTAAGTAGAGGCAAAATTGTAGAGGAAAACCTGGTTCAGTCTGCTTTCCAACATACACTGGGATACAAATTCACCTTTCAGCAAGACAATAACCTAAATCACAAGGCCAAATATACACTGGAGTTGCTTACCAAGACAACATTGAATGATCATGAGTGGTCTAGTTACAGTTTGGCAAGACTTGAAAATGGCTATTTAGCAATGATCAACAACCAACTTGACAGAGCTAGAATAATTTTTAAAACAATCCAGGTGTGCAATGCTCTTAGAGACTTACCCAGAAAGACTTGCTGCCAAAGGTGATTCTAACATGTATTGACTCAGGGCGTACGAAAGCTTATTACATTTCGATAAATATGCAAAGACTTCTAAAAACAGGTTTTCACTTTGTCATTATGTGTGTAAATATGTGAGAAAATAAATATATTTCAGATATTTTCAATTCAGGCCGTAACACAAAATGTGCAACAAGTCAAGGGGTATGAATACTTTCTGAAGGCACTGTAGATGTTTTGTAGGCTAGACAATTAGGGAAAGGGGAATTGTAGAGAGGAGTATCGAGAGGATTGTCTTACATGTATGTTAGTTACAGTATAGAAGGGCAGATGGGATCATACAGTAGCAGAGCAGCGGGGGGATTCTCTAACGCAGTTCACAGTGAAATCTCTCTTATCACAGAGATAACACACTACAGATGTCAAGTCTTAAAGCACCATGCAGAAGAGAGGTGGAGGGGAGAGAGAGTAAATGAAGGGGAGGACGGAGAATGGAGAGAAAGAAAGAGGGGGGAGGGGGAAAAACAGAGGGAGACAGGGAGAGAAAGAAAGAGGAGAGAAGAGGACGAAAGAGAGATGGAGGGAGAAATAGTAGAGAAGAAATGAGAGATCAAAAGAAAGCAAAAAAAGAGACAAGGGGGAGGAAGGAGAGAGGAAAGACTAGCATAAAACTGGAGGAGTGTTTAAAAGTAGAGCGCAGAAAGCGAGGGAGCAGAAGAAAGAGGAGAGATCCAGGGCTGCAGGGTGGAGGTGGTATCCATGTCCTCCCGGTCTTTAATCCTACTATCGTGAAGGCCATACACTTACTGAGCCAGTGTAACAGAACTGATGGAGAACAATGTCTTCCCTGTCAAAGAGAGCATACTTAAGACATCCGACAGAGCCCAAACATGTGTTGCACATACAGTATGTGTAACACAACATACGCATTACAATGAATTGTTGCGTTTCACCATTATGTCAATAATGAGTGGGGCGATAAAGCCTTCCTCATTATTTTGTGAGTGACGTGTATATTTGGTTGACATCGGAATGGTTTAGAAGTCAGACTATGCACAGTAATTTGTGTGTATCGCGGGTACAGTGTAGCATAATGTTGTGACAACATTGCACACAACCATGACGCTCTAAATTCATGATAAATTCATGATTATCTAGTGCCAAGTAAATCCACAGAAATTCCTGTCCTGAAACCAGAGGATGATACATATTACACATGCATGCTTTTAGACCTATATCGGTTGAAGACAACCACATGCAATAAGAGTTTCAGTCACAATACAGTGAAAATAAATGTGCTAATGTAAGCAATGTTTGTAATTACATAACAGTGTAGCATGTAAATATACTTCCCCATAAACGTGTATATTTGGCCTAGGGAACAAAATGTTCTGCAGGCGCTTGCTGCTCTGTGAAACCGTCCTCCCCACTGTGCTCTGTGCCTGATGCTGCTGTTGGCAATGTTAGGGGCCTATTATGGGATGTCACAATCCACGGACACATAAAACACTAGAGTATACCCCTGAGAGGACTACCGCTCCCTGAGACATACCCCTGAGAGAACTACAGCTCCCCGAGATATACCCCTGAGAGAACTACAGCTCCGAGACATACCCGAGAGAACTACAGCTCCCTGAGACATACCCCTGAGAGAAATACATCTACCTGAGACATACCCCTGAGAGAACTACAGCTCCCTGAGATATACCCCTGAGAGAAATACAGCTTCCTGAGATATACCCCTGAGAGAACTACAGCTCCCCGAGACATACCCCTGAGAGAACTACAGCTCCCAGTAGCGGAGAGAGCGTTACCCTGAGCGTGTTCCAAACATTCGTTTAATATTGGACGGCATATTCTGTCATAATGCCCACTACTACTAGTACACTTCTCTATGATGGCAGGGGACAGTGGCCCAGGGTAGGGTGAGAGAGTGACAGTGTTATTGTGACTGTTGCGTCCATGCAGCCTGCGTGCGTGTAGTGAGCGACTTGCAGGACTGTGGCAACGTGCCCCATGTGCTGACTAGATAATATGAAACAGAATGCTCTGTGTAGTGTCTGGCCAAGCAGTGACATCGGCACGCTTTGCAAAGTCACGGTCTTACGTAATGGCCAGCTTGAGCATGGGGGGTGGTCAAATCCATTTAATCTTTCCTTCCTATCACTCAATGGTCAATTCCATTTCAATTCAGTCAATAATTCTAAGAATTAAACAACAGGCCGATTCATTGTGGGCTATACTCAGCCTTGTCTCAAGATGGTAAGTTGGTGGTTGAAGGTATCCCTCTAGTGGTGTGGGGGCTGTGCTTTGGCAAAGTGGGTGGGGTTATATCCTTCCTGTTTGGCCCTGTCCGGGGGTGTCCTCGGATGGGGCCACAGTGTCTCCTGACCCCTCCTGTCTCAGCCTCCAGTATTTATGCTGCAGTAGTTTATGTTTCGGGGGGCTAGGGTCAGTTTGTTATATCTGGAGTACTTCTCCTGTCCTATTCGGTGTCCTGTCTGAATTTAAGTGTGCTCTCTCTAATTCTCTCTTTCTCTCTTTCTTTCTCTCTCTCGGAGGACCTGAGCCCTAGGACCATGCCTCAGGACTACCTGACATGATGACTCCTTGCTGTCCCCAGTCCACCTGGCCGTGCTGCTGCCCCTGTTTCAACTGTTCTGCCTTATTATTATTGGACCATGCTGGTCATTTATGAACATTTGAACATCTTGGCCATGTTCTGTTATAATCTCCACCCGGCACAGCCAGAAGAGGACTGGCCACTCATCATAGCCTGGTTCCTCTCTAGGTTTCTTCCTAGGTTTTGGCCTTTCTAGGGAGTTTTTCCTAGCCACCGTGCTTCTACACCTGCATTGCTTGCTGTTTGGGGTTTTAGGCTGGGTTTCTGTACAGCACTTTGAGATATCAACTGATGTACGAAGGGCTATATAAATAAATTTGATTTGATTTGATTGAAAATAAAAGTTTCCTACTTCCATGAAATGGAATTTCTATTCATCACTTCATCTGAAATGATAGAATGTAATCGGATACGAGCCAAACGTTGGCCGTGGCAGTATGTTATGCAGTCGCTCTCTGACTAAGCAGGCCTGTGCCTGACTCTGCTGTTCCAGCGCTGTGTTGTGTGTTGCCGTGTCCTCCGGCTAAAAGCAGAGAAATGTGCTGCCAGTGCCTGGCGGCGATGGTGACACATGGTTTTTCATCTGCCAGCCTCCCGAGCGTAGGCGCTGGCATCGTCGGGACAGCGGCTTCACAATGCCGTCTAGCAGTTAATAACGGGGTACGGGCATCCCTGCATCGATGCCTAAGCCTTCCAGCTACACTACAGCTGCAGCACATGCCTCCAGAGAATCTTTGACATTATTTCAGTGAACCGTGAGGTCCCAGAATGTACATCCACAATGTCCCACTATGTAATTGTTTTGACTCAACTCTTTCAAATGTGTAGATCTGATCCAGCACAGGAAAGCAATAATAGCTCTTAGTTGATATGCTATGAAGAAAGGTTACAGTATGTTAGTACAATAGACGATTAGACATTATGCCTAACAAGCATTATAGCTGGCCCAGATAGGGAGATGACAAAGCATGCTTCAAGTCGCATTTCTTTCATGACCTGGAAGTGAAATGGTGTGGTCTGTGTGACAGGAAATACTTTAACTAAATGACTATTGTGTAGCCTGCTGTATCTGCACACAGTCAGTTGAAGTCTACCAGTGCAGAGGTAAGTGATGAGACCAGGGTGCCTTTTACATGCACTCTGATAGAGCAGCAGGCACTACTAGCTGGGGGACTGAACTGTGTTGGGGCTGGGCAACAATACTAATGCAAAATATATACAGACCTAGGACATAAGGAAAGACAGTCAACAATCTATTTTTTTTAAATTACTGATTTACAGATATTTTTGGAGAGACATGGTTGTAGTATTTTTAACACATTTCTCCCAGAGCACGTGGTCAAACTTATTTAAGTATAGCATAGCCTAAATGTCCCCTATGCAACCCTTAGCCATGCACTTCACATCTACTTCACAACCCTGTCTGTTCTGCACATCGCATCTACCCTACAACCCTGTCTGTTCTGCACATCGCATCTACCCTACAACCCTGTCTGTTCTGCACATCGCATCTACCCTACAACCCTGTCTGTTCTGCACATCGCATCTACCCTACAACCCTGTCTGTTCTGCACATCGCATCTACCCTACAACCCTGTCTGTTCTGCACATCGCATCTACCCTACAACCCTGTCTGTTCTGCACATCGCATCTACCCTACAACCCTGTCTGTTCTGCACATCGCATCTACCCTACAACCTTGTCTGTTCTGCACATCGCATCTACCCTACAACCTTGTCTGTTCTGCTGGCCTGAGGACAACAGGTGTTTCCTTCATGAGGGATACGGGTTCTACATTGGAACTCTAGAAGGAAACTGGCCTGACAGTTAAATTGGAGAGGTGCCCCAAGCCAAACACTCCTTGAGTCAGAGTATATAGATGTGTCAAACTGACAAGCATCTCTATGCGCCTAAAAAAAAAACGGCAACAACTGCAGTTCATGTTACACAACGAGCGTGTGTGTGTGTGACAAAGTGTGTGTGTGTGTGTGTTTTGACCACATCCCTCCTTTAAAGCCCCAGTCCAGAGATGCTACATCCATTTTTGTACTGTTAAATTCATGACATATAGCGATGGATTCTTGAAGAACATAACGTAGAAATTCCTCATTAGCTTCGTTCAACTATTGTACCGCATCAGAACCCAAAATAATCTATTTTTTCCTCAAATGTTTGTAAACAATGGCAAGGTAGACAAAACACTGTATAGCGTCAAAACATGATTAAAACTATCATTTGGATCTCATGGATGGTCAGTCCTTGTATCCATAGCTCTGTCTATAAACTCGAAAATGGTTATACAGTGAGCTTCAAAAGTATTGGGACAGTCACAAATGTTTTATTTGTTTGTTTTGGATCTGTACTCCAGCACTTTCGATTTGAAATGATACAATGACTACGAGGTTAAGGTGAGGACTGTCCGCTTTCATTTTACGGTATTTCCCATCATATCAGGTGAACAATTTAGAAATGACAGCACTTTTTGTACATAGTACCCCCATTTTAGGGGACCAAAGGTATTGGGACAAATTAACTTAAATGTGTATTAAAGTAGTAAAGAGTGAAGTATTTGGTCCAATATCCACAGCACACATTGATAACATCAAACGTTTGACTACAAATGTGTTGGATGCATTTGCTGTTTGTTTTGGTTATGTTTCAGATTATTTTGTGCCAGATTGAAATGAATGGTAAATGAATGAATAGAATATGTTTCTAAACACATCTACATTAACGTGGATGCTACCATGATTATGGATTGTCCTGAATGATGAATAATGAATGACACAAAAATCATACCCTCAAGACATCCTAACCTCTCACCATTACAATAACAGGTGAGTTTTTTTTGTAACTTTCTCACTCATCATTATTCACAATTCATTCATGAATATCTGTTATCATGGTAGCATCCACATTAACAGAATTGTTTAGACATATACAGTATCAGTGAAAAGTTTGGACACACCGACTCATTCAAGGGTTTTTCGTTATTTAGTTACCTCTGCTGCAGAGGAAAAGTTCATTAGAGTTACCAGCCCCAGAAAATGTTGCCTAAATAAATGCTTCAGAGTTCACGTAACAGACACATTTCAACATCAGCTGTTCAGAGGAGACTGCGTGAATCAGGCCTTCATTGTCAAATTGCTGCAAATAAACCACTCCTAAAGGAAACCAATGAGAAAAGGCTTGCTTGGGCCAAGAAACACGAGCAATGGACATTAAACTGGTGGAAATCTGTTCTTTGGTCTGATGAGTCCAAATTTGAGATTTTTGATTCCAACCACAGCGTCTTTGTGAGACGCAGAGTAGGTGAATGGATGATTTCCGCATGTGTGTTTCCCACCGTGAAGCATGGAGGAGCAGGTGCAATGGTGCTTTACTGGTGACGCTGTCTGCACACTTAACCAGCATGGTTACCACAGCATTCTGCAGCAATATGCCATCCCATCTGGCTTGCGCTGAGTGAGACTATCAATTGTTTTTCAACAGGACTCTTGGCTGCTGTTATACACCTCCAGGCTGTGTAAGGGCAATTTGACCAAGAGGGAGAGTGATGAGTGCTGCATCAGATGACCTGGCCTCCACAATCACCCGACCTCAACCCAATTGAGATTGTTTGGGATGAGTTGGACCGCAGAGTGAAGGGAAAGCAGCCAACAAGTGATCAGCATATCTGGGAACTCCTTCAAGACTGTTGGAACAGCATTCCAGATGAAGCTGGTTGAGATAATGCCAAGCGTGTGTAAAGCTGTCATCAAGGCAAAGGGTGACTACTTTGAAGTATCTCAAATATTAAATATCATTTTGATTTGTTTAACACTTTTTTGGTTACTACATGATTCCATATGTGTTATTTTATAGTTTTGATGTCTTCACTACTATTCTACAACATAGAAAATAGTAAAAATAAAGAAAAACCCTGGAATGAGTAGGTGTCCAAACATTTGACTGGTACTGTAAGTGAATTTGTCCCATATTCTTTCAGTCCCCTAAAATGAAGGGACTATGTACAAAAAGTGCACTAATTTCTAAACGGTTCACCCGATATGGTTGAAAATACCCTCAAATTAAAACTGACAGTCTACGCTTTAAGCTCATAGTCACTGTATCATTTCAAATCGCTGGAGTACAGAACCAAAACAACCAAAAATGTGTCACTGTCCCAATATTTTTGGAGCTCACTGTATTTCTCAAGCCCCATTCCTCAGCTCTTTACCAAAACAAGTGGCGGGTAGTGTTTTGTTATTGTTTATTCACCCACAGTGACGTATTATGTGACGATGACGAACACCTCTTTCTTTCAGTCATACGAGCTCTGCGTGGAGTCATTTTGGAACACAGATTTTGGCACAGGTGCCTTCACCGAAATAGCAACTCAAACACATCCCGCAGCCGAAGAAGAGACAACCATCAAAACAAGAGACGCGGGAGTGTCGAGTGTGTAGGGTCGCAAAATTCTGGTAACTTTCCCAAAATCTGTACGTTTTCCAGAAATCCTGTTACGAGTGTGGGGACACGTATTTTATTCGTATTTAACCTGTATCTATCCAGGCGAGTCAATTAAGAACAAATTATACTGCATTCGGAAAGTAATTCAGACCCCTTGACTTTTTCCACATTTTGTTACGTTACAGCCTCATTCTAAAATGGATCAAATAGGTTCTCTCCCCTTAATCAATCTACACAATACCCCATAAAGACAAAGCAAAAATAGTTTTTTAATTTGTTCTTATTTATATATATTTTAAACAGAAAAATCACATTTATATAAGTACTCAAACCATTTAATCAGTACTTCTTGATTAACAGCTTCTTGTGTATGACGCCACAAGCTTGGCACACCTGTATTTGGGGAGTTTCTCCCATTCTTCTCTGCAGATCCTCTCAAGCTCTGTCAGGTTGGATGGGGAGTGTTGCTGAACAGTTATTTTCAGGTCTCACCAGAGATGTTAGATCGGGTTCATGTCCGGGCTCTGGCTCGGCCACTCAAGGACATTGAGAGACTTGTCCCGAAGCCACTCCTGCGTTGTATTGGCTATGTGCTTAGGGTCATTGTCCTGTTGGAAGGTGAACCTTCACCCCAGTCTGAGGAGCTTAGCGCTCTGGAGCAGGTTTTCGTCAAGGATCTCTCTGTACTTTGCTCCATTCATCTTTCCAGACAGGTCTCCCAGTCCCTGCTACTGAAAAACATCCCCAAAAGCATGATGTTGACACCAACATGCTTAACCGTAGGGATGGTGCCAGGTTTTCTCCAGATGTGAAGCTTGGTTTCATCAAACAAGAGAATCTTGTTTCTCATGGTCTGAGTCCTTTAGGTGCCTTTTGGAAAACTCCAAGCGGGCTGTCATGTGCCTTTTACTGAGGAGTGGCTTCCGTCTGGCTACTCTACCATAAAGGCCTGATTGGTGGAGTGCTGCAGAGACTGTTGTCCTTCTGAAAGGCTCTCTCATCTCTACAGAGGAACTCTGGAGCTCTGCCAGAGTGACCAACAAGTTTTTGGTCACCTCCTTGACCAAGGCCCTTCTACCCCGATTGCCCAGTTTAGCCGGGCGGACAGCACTAGGAAGAGTCTTGGTTCCAAACTTCTTCAATTTAAGAATGATGGAGGCACTGTGTTCTTGAGGACCTTCAATGCTGCAGAAATGTTTTGGTACCCTTCCCCAGATCTGTCCCTCGACACAATCTTGTCTTGGAGCTCCTCCTTGGAATTCCTTCAACCTCATGGCTTGGTTTTTCTCTGACATGCACCGTCAACGGTGAGACCTTATATAGACAGGTGTGTGCCTTTCCAAATCATGTCCAATCAATTGAATTTATCACAGGTGGACTCCAATCAAGTTGTAAAAACATCAAGGATGATCAATGGAAACAGGATGTACCTGATCTCAATTTCGAGTCTCATTGCAAAGGGTCTGACTACTTGTGTAAATAATGTATTTCTGGTTTTTATTTATTATACATTTGCAAAAATGTTAACCTGTTTTTCACTTTGTCACTATGGGGTATTGTGTGTAGATTAAATGAAAACATTTCCTCATCAATCAATTTTAGAATAAGTCTGAAACGTAACAAAATGTGGAAAAAGTCAAATGGTCTGAATACTTTCCGAATGCAGTGTATATGATATGATTCTTGTGTCCTTTCAATCAAAGATCTTTACGGAGATGACACTGGGACGCTGAACTGGAGAGACAGGCATGAAGCATCCCAAACAGTGAAGAAGCGAACATCGACATCCCAAAAATTACATTCACCACACTAGCAGTAACATCTGCATCCTTAACACACACACACACACACACACACACGTCAGAGCTAGGAGGAAATCACGCGCTAAACAAGAAGCTGTCACAGCGTCACAAAAATGAGTCATATTCTCCTAGTCAGTCACAGTATCATCACAGTCACTCAAAACAACTAATTACAGTGATTTCAACCACAATGGAAACATCTCCCAGTACATAACAGAAATCAGTGATCATCCCTCATCATATCTTTTTGTCAAAATCACCAAAAAGGGAAACAAATGCAATGAATTTTTTTTTTTTATATAAATATTAACAGCCATGTCTACCACAAACACATCTACCACACACAGAAATACACCCCCTATATGACCACCATTCCCCATAAGGCAGTGGTTGTTTACAAAGAGAGAGCTCTGTAGGCAGAGCCAGAAACTCATCCCATCTCCAGACAGGCTGAGAGGAAAAGAGAGGACAGAGCAAGGTCTGGTCTGCAAGCGCCAGCTAGGTGACTCAGCACACACACTGGAGACACTGCAATAACAAAGTGCCACACCACATCCTCGTCAATGAAGGATGGGAGGACCACTGCCTGCACGGCTGCATCCGCCCAGCCACAGCCTCCCTCCCTCACCAGCCACAGCTCCATTCATACAGCATGAGGATTCGAAGGGACTGCTACTACTCACATGTCGTATAGCCGGTAGGACATGGCAGAGCTGGGTCTGCCCGGGTGAGTCCCACCCCTGGGCGGCGTGCTGGACTCGCTGCGAGGACGCCTGGGGTCGGTGCTGCTCACCACGGCACGCCATACACTCGGCTTGTCCATCCTCCAGGCTCGTCAAGGGGACTCAACTCAACGGGAGCAGCAGCGTGTGCATACAGACTCACACACACACTCACATACACTCTTACTCTCTCAGTCACAAACAGCGAGCCAGCCAGCCAGGGAGAGCTCTGTGATGTAACGAGGCAGGTCCAAAAGTTTGGGAAGGATGTAGTGGTAGAGCAGGGTCCTGGGAGGATGCCTGTTTAACACTGAACGCGTGCCAATGGCAGAGGAGACAGGGCTAGCCGTCTAAAGCATGGGGATAATCTGCAGGAGGGAGAATGTCGTTTTTTTGTCTCTAATACACACAGAATCTCATCCCCATCCTTTTACCACCTCTCCTCTGTTCACGGTAGTACAGTCCGCAGCTGTGCCATCCGATTGGCTCTCTGATCTCCATGGAAACAGGAGGATGTGTTGGAGGTAGGGCTCATTGTCTGTCTTTCTCTTTCTTTCGTTCTCTCTCCCTATCCCTCTCCCTCTTCATGGAATCAATGTATTTCTTCAAGCCATTCAAAAAGTGAACAAAAAGAGGCTAACATCTATATTATCTACAGCATATACTGTAGATTCATTCATATAATAATGGAACTCTTATGCACAGCACATACATTTTACCAATAAGGCACCTCAATGAAGCAAGCGGCACACACACAAAATCTTGTCAAAATCTGCTCTTGGGGGCAAAAAAGGGTCTACTTACCACAAAGCCCTGCTGTGAGCCAACACTAGGGCAGTGGTTCCCAACCTTTTTCGGTTACTGTACCACCAACTGAATTTTGCTCTGCCCGGAGTAGCCCTGAAGTACCCCCTCATGTGCATTTTACCAGTAAGCCCATGGTCTCATCATGGCTCTTCTCAAGTACAGTACCCCCTCTGGACAGGCCAAGTCCCCCCAGGGGTCCTTGTAGCCCTGGTTGGGAACCACTGCACTATGGAGCTGGGGACTATAAGGAGGGCTGGGGAGAAGAGAACAGGAAGGGCTTTGGATGAGGGCTGGGAAGCAGGGGAGGCATTGTTGACACCCTTTGGATGAGGGCTGGGAAACAGGAGAGGCATGGTTGACACCAATGCCCTGGTAACACAGGTGTCTATGGAGACAGCTCTCATCAGGACCATACGCATCGACCCAGAGGGCCGTGGGAGTTCACAGGATCCACTGAACACCATAGGAAAAGTTACCACCATAGACTTCCCTTCATTTCACTGTTCCAGATAATAATGAGGCTGCTAGTCTGGAGTCTCCAGGGAAGATGAATTTCATTCTGAAAAGTCACTGAGGTGAACATGCACTGAGGTGAAAAGGCAATGCGAGAGGCTGTCGCTGTTCATAAATGCGGGGTGAGTGTGTGTTCAAATCCAAAGACCCGGAGGCCTTCATCTGAAGTCATCAATCACACATAACACATTAATGTCGCCCGTCTGGTGCGCACAGAGAGACAGGTGGAAAACTCTACCCCTCTGTAACCCCCTCTCCCTCTTCTGTTGCTCTGTTCATGTCAAAGACCATCTAGCTACGCTCTCTAACGTTATTTTTCACATCAGACACAGAGCTTTGAGTGGGGTGGTGAGATCCATTTCATTCCCCACTGAGAGTGAAGCTGCAAGCCCAAGGCACGATGTTAGTAGTCAGTGCACAGGCAAAGACAGAGGAGGAGAGGCGTGCTGAGCGAGCAGATTGACAAATACTGTACTTGTCAGATTGACAAATATCTTCACACTCCTCAACGCCGGCAATACGGTTCTCTATACAGGTACACACACACACACCACAAATATATCCACTTTATTCTCTTGACACTGCCTTATGGCTTTCAACGGTTGACCTATTCTTCTCGACTTAAAGCTGTCTATTTTGATTTAACGGTGTGTCAGTTTGTGTTGTCTGTGTGTGTGTGGCCTCAAACATCAAAACACAATGTCGTCCTCTCCTGCCAACCTCCGAACCCCCACTCGTTGCCATACGGCTTCTCTGTGCCCAGCTGGCGTGGTGGATGAGACCGGGCATCGACTCTGGCAGTAGTATGCTGCATTGAGAGTCTGCATGAACGCGCAGACACACACACACACACACACACACACACACACACTCACACAAGCAGTGGGGGCTTTAACCATCACAGGAAGTGCATACTGATGAGTCCCAGCCTAATTGCCTCATCCCTGTTCTCGGTTAGAGAGGCAGCAAACTGCAGAACCTTCTTAGTCAATGAAATCCAAAAGTGTCAGGAAATGGCTGAGATAGTGAATAGATCTGGAGCAAAACGCCAATAGGCTGGCCCGTGGGCTGCGGAGATATCTTCATCTGGGGTTTTCATTTCCACTGCTGAGAACAGACATTAACGGACAACAACGAGAGGATTTAATAGAGAGATGCAGAAAGATAAGCTCATCCTGGTGTCAGGCATCTTGATGTCAATGCCAGCACCTTGATCTCATTCCTCTGTAATAAAAGCCGAAATGCTTGGGTACGCTATCCCTGATGCAGTAAAAGAAAAAAAAACATTGAATAATGAAGTAAGCTTTATGCCTTTGTCTAAAAGACACATCAGTCAATGACAAACTGTCTTAGTCTAAAAAGACATGGAGTTCCACAGATCAAAATCAAACTGATAATCAAACCTTAATAAAAAGAGAACAGCCCAAGTATTGGATTAACAACTAACAAAGCAGACCGCAAATCAAACCCATGTTTTTTACATGAAGCATAACTCTAGCCACACACAGCATAACAGTTATGTAACCACCTTCTGAAAGACTTCATTCTGATTGGCTGAGGGACGTCCTATTAGGGCTCCCGAGTGGCGCAGTGGTCTAGGCAAGAGGCCCTGGTTCGAATCCAGGCTGCATCACATCCGGCCGTGATTGGGAGTCCCAAAGGGCGGCGCCGTCATTGTAATTAAGCCGTCATTGTAGGCCGTCATTGCAAATGAGAATTTGATCTTAACTGACTTGCCTAGTTAAATAATAAAATAGTTGTGCATTAATCACAAAGCTGAACAGTTATAGTGTCTGCATTGGTAGCCTCGAGTGAGCCGAAGTCCAATCATAGAAAATAACACTGCAGCCCACTGCAGTCTCTGTGAACGCTGGCACATGAGGGCTTATAAAACAATAATGACGCTTCACAGCCAAGATAGTCTCCTTCAACTGGGACACACACAGAACATCTGGACTTGGTGGACCGGGAGGTGCAGAGTTAGCTGGTTGTTTATGGTGTACTGCTTTTCCACATTATACTCCATATTAAATGTGATGCTAAAGCTAAGCTTGACTTCCTTCAATGCTCCCTCATCACTATAGTGTCCGAACTAGCACAGCAGATGCCTTCTATGGATGTATCTTGTTGTGTGTAGCTCTGGAAGATAAGTAGTGGTATTCAGTGTTTTTCTGTGCTGGGGTGTACTGGGCTGAGAATTATTGTCCCATGGTGCCTTGCTGATTGTCTAGTTGTTGTTGCTGTGTGTGTTGATAGCTGATTGCTGTGCTGATGTGTGTGTGTGTGTGTGTGTTTGTCAGTGGGACGCTGCTTCATTTAGATCCCCACTCTACTGAGCTGCACGGCAGGGGAGCCTGGCTGGGCTGTCTCCCACAACATACGATAGGGAGAGGCAGGAGAGAGGACCTGAGAGAGAGTTACTGACATCACAATCACACACCGCACCTCTTTCTCAGTGTTCTGACGGGCACTGAAGGATGAGCTGAAGAGGACCGCTGTTTGAGATGGAATCTACGAAAAATAACCATGTGCAGTGAGATGAGGAAATGTATATGGATTCACAAATTCAGTCATCCTCCACACTAAAAAAAAAGCAACCCAGTCCTCTTCGAATCGAAATGAAAAGCATTTATTTGAATTAGCTCAACACTGACCCATTGCAGCCAACAGAATTGTGTTGAAATAAGCCTGGATCTTAAGAGCATTGCCTGCGGTCCCAACAGAGATTGTCGCGGCGGTTGGCATTTTTCATTCTGCGGTTGAAAGTGGACAGGTCAGACAGACAACTTTTGTTGTCCCGCAGATTATTTGGAAATGGTCATCTTTCTGCTTTGTATGCGTTAGTCTAGGCCTACCTATTGTAAACACATATACAGCTGAAGTCAGAGGTTTACATACACTTAGGTTGGAGTCATTAAAACTCGTTTTTCAACCACTCCACAAATTTCTTGTCAATAACAAACTATAGTTTTGGTTGGCTGCAAGTTGGTTAGGACATATACTTTGTGCATGACACAAGTCATTTTTCTAACAATTGTTTACAGACAGATTATTTCACTTATAATTCACTGCATCACAATTCCATTGGGTCAGATGTTTACATACACTAAGTTGACTGTCTATAAACAGCTCGGAAAATTCAAGAAAATGATGTCATGGCTTTAGAAGCTTCTGATAGGCTAACTGACATCATTTGAGTCAATTGGAGGTGTACCTGTGGATGTATTTCAAGACCTACCTTCAAACTCAGTGCCTCTTTGCTTGACATCATGGGAAAATCAAAAGAAATCAGCCAAGACCTCAGAAAACAAATTGTAGACCTCCACAAGTCTGGTTCATTCTTGGGAGCAATTTCCAAATGCCTGAAGGTACCACGTTCATCTGTACAAACAATAGTACGCAAGTATAAACACCATGGGGACCACGCAGCCTTCATACCGCTCAGGAAGGAGACGCGTTCTGTCTCCTAGAGATGAGCGTACTCTGGTGCGAAAGGTGCAAATCAATCCCAGAACAACAGCAAAGGACCTTGTGAAGATGCAGGAGGAAACAGGTACAAAAGTATCTATATCCACAGTAAAACATCATAACCTGAAAGGCCGCTCAGCAAGTAAGAAGCCACTGCTTCAAAACCGCCATAAAAAAGCCAGTCTACGGTTTGCAACTGCACATGGGGACAAAGATGGCACTTTTTTGGAGAAATGTCCTCTGGTCCGATGAATCAAAAATAGAACAGTTTGGCCATAAAGACATTGCTATGTTTGGAGGAAAAAGGGGGATGCTTGCAAGCCGAAGAACACCATACCAACCGTGAAGCACAGGGGTAGCAGCATCATGAAGAAGAAAATTACGTGGATATATTGAAACAACATCTCAAGACATCAGTCAGGAAGTTATAGCTTGGTCGCAAATGGGTCTTCCTAATGGACAATGACCCCAAGCATACTTCCAAAGTTGGACAGCAAAGGACAACAAAGTCAAGGTATTGGAGTGGCCATCACAAAGCCCTGACCTCAATTCTATAGAAAATTTGTGGGCAGAACTGAAAAAGTGTGTGCGAGCAAGGAGGCCTACAAACCTGACTCCGTTACACCAGCTCTGTCAGGAGAAATGGGCCAAAATTCACCCAACTTATTGTGGGAAGCTTTTGGAAGGCTACCTGAACATTTGACCCAAGTTAAACAATTTAAAGGCAATGCTACCAAATACTAATTGAGTGTATATAAACTTCTGACCCACTGGGAATGTGATGAAAGAAATAAAAGCTGAAATAAATCACTCTCTCTACTATTATTCTGACATTTCACATTTTTAACATAAAATGGTGCTCCTAACTGACCTAAAACAGGGAATTTTTTACTGGAATTAAATTTCAGGAATTGTGAAAAACGGAGTTTAAATGTATTTGGCTACGGTGTATGTAAACTTCCGACTTCAGCTGTACACACACACACACACATACAGTTGAAGTCGGAGATACACACTATGTATGTCCACACACACACACACACACACATAACATGCACATGCATACTGATGCCACACACACACCACATACGCTGCTGCTACCTACAGTACATAGCTATTATCGTACACATACTCCCTGTATTTAGCCATGTTATTTCCTACTACCTATATACAGTGCCTTGCGAAAGTATTCGGCCCCCTTGAACTTTGCGACCTTTTGCCACATTTCAGGCTTCAAACATAAAGATATAAAACTGTATTTTTTGTGAAGAATCAACAACAAGTGGGACACAATCATGAAGTGGAACGACATTTATTGGATATTTCAAACTTTTTTAACAAATCAAAAACTGAAAAATTGGGCGTGCAAAATTATTCAGACCCTTTACTTTCAGTGCAGCAAACTCTCTCCAGAAGTTCAGTGAGGATCTCTGAATGATCCAATGTTGACCTAAATGACTAATGATGATAAATACAATCCACCTGTGTGTAATCAAGTCTCCGTATAAATGCACCTGCACTGTGATAGTCTCAGAGGTCCGTTAAAAGCGCAGAGAGCATCATGAAGAACAAGGAACACACCAGGCAGGTCCGAGATACTGTTGTGAAGAAGTTTAAAGCCAGATTTGGATACAAAAAGATTCCCCAAGCTTTAAACATCCCAAGGAGCACTGTGCAAGCGATAATATTGAAATGGAAGGAGTATCAGACCACTGCAAATCTACCAAGACCTGGCCGTCCCTCTAAACTTTCAGCTCATACAAGGAGAAGACTGATCAGAGATGCAGCCAAGAGGCCCATGATCACTCTGGATGAACTGCAGAGATCTACAGCTGAGGTGGGAGACTCTGTCCATAGGACAACAATCAGTCGTATATTGCACAAATCTGGCCTTTATGGAAGAGTGGCAAGAAGAAAGCCATTTCTTAAAGATATCCATAAAAAGTGTTGTTTAAAGTTTGCCACAAGCCACCTGGGAGACACACCAAACATGTGGAAAAAGGTGCTCTGGTCAGATGAAACCAAAATTGAACTTTTTGGCAACAATGCAAAACGTTATGTTTGGCGTAAAAGCAACACAGCTCATTACCCTGAACACACCATCCCCACTGTCAAACATGGTGGTGGCAGCATCAAGGTTTGGGCCTGCTTTTCTGGAAGAAAACCTGATGGAGTCTGCAAAAGACCAGAGACTGGGACGGAGATTTGTCTTCCAACAAGACAATGATCCAAAACATAAAGCAAAATCTACAATGGAATGGTTCAAAAATAAACATATCCAGGTGTTAGAATGGCCAAGTCAAAGTCCAGACCTGAATCCAATCGAGAATCTGTGGAAAGAACTGAAAACTGCTGTTCACAAATGCTCTCCATCCAACCTCACTGAGCTCGAGCTGTTTTGCAAGGAGGAATGGGAAAAATTTTCAGTCTCTCGATTTGCAAAACTGATAGCCCAAGCGACTTACAGCTGTAATCGCACCAAAAGGTGGCGCTACAAAGTATTAACTTAAGGGGGCTGAATAATTTTGCAAGCCCAATTTTTCCATTTTTGATTTGTTAAAAAAGTTTGAAATATCCAATAAATGTCGATCCACTTCATGATTGTGTTCCACTTCTTGTTGATTCTTCACAAAAAAATACAGTTTTATATCTTTATGTTTGAAGCCTGAAATGTGGCAAAAGGTCGCAAAGTTCAAGGGGGCCGAATACTTTCGCAAGGCACTGTATATATCCATGTTATTTTTACAGTACTCGTTATTCACTGTGTCACTATTTACAATGTTTTATTTATATCTTATATTTAACTCTGCATTGTTGGAGAAAGACCCAAGTAAGCATTTTACTGTTACTCTACACCTGTTGTCTACGAAACATGTGACAAAAAAAATGTCATTTGATTTTGTTAAATAAATATTGATAATTGAAATGATGGGCACTCAACCAATGTGAGTCGAGGTGCAATCAAAATGTTTGATAATCCATGAAAAGGAAAAGGTGTAATGCGTGCACAGGCTACCATGGTGACTGAGTGTTGCGCCTTGAAGCTATTTTAGAAATATTGATTACCCTGTTATTTGTGTCTGCCTGCAAATCGTCCTCCTAAAAGGAAGACTATATCATCCTATTTGCAAAACGTAGCTCAAGAGAAAGTGCCCACTCTCATCATTCTTGCTGCTTCAAGTTCAGCAGCCATATATGCAAGATCAGGAGCATGTGTGGTCTCAATTAAATAGAGTAGGCTATAGCCTATGCATGGGCAGAGAATCAGTCTTTTGGGAGCTCTAAGTGAGATTTGGTTGGTGGGGCCCCCACCTCTCGCAGAACATTTTAGTAACCCCCTCGACAGCGGAATTTATTTTTTTCATCTAAAGTTAATTTCCTACATGTCTACATATTTTGCCATGATGTTTATATGATATCTGAGTGAGAATGACTAACATTCATGCGTGCCAGGTCGGTATTTGGCCATGATTAATACAAGCTTAGGTAGTCTAGCCACCTAACTACCAATCAAAAAAATGTACATGGCTAATTGTCAGCTAACTGAGTGACTGACATAAGAGAAACTGCTGATGCACAACCAAATTTTGAAATTGCACCTGGTGTAAGTTGAGACCCCGACTGAGTTCCAAAAAACTAAATGCCATTTCTTTTTTATTTGTATTTTTTGGGTCGGGTTCCCTAGCTGCCTGGGATCCTAAGCAACCTCTTATGTCACGTATGCCTGGAGCCATCCCTGAAAGGGGCAGTTATTGTTCCAAGGAAATGTACTACCTAAATACGATTAAGCTATAGTTTATTACATTGCCTAGATCATCCATATTTGTCTCCAATTGAAAAAATCATCCCACTCTTAAAAGGTAGGCTATAAAATGTAGCTCAAGAGAAAGTGCAAGTCTCTCCAACTCTGCTCTCTTCAAACTACATCTTGACTATTGGCTGATATAGCCCAGTAATACTGACAGCCTAATATAAAAATGGGCCACGTGAGAATCTCTGGTAAATAAACCTATTTCTTCGGTTCTTTTTGCGCATTTTCATATTGCCTATAGGGCTCAAAATTGCTGGGACCATGGCTGGCAAGTGAGCAGGATCACATACGGCTAAAATAACACTGTGGGATGACTGTGGTTGGGTTTGGGACCAGTTCCTGCTCCCGGGTGGGAGTCGAATAGAAAGACAGCCGGTGTGGGATGAATAAATCAGTCCCGCTCAGACCTCTACCATGATCGGAGACTCCATGTGCACAAATGATTGCATCCCTTAGTCCAGTGGAATTTTGATCCCTTGCACAATCAAACCTGCACATACTGTATCAACCACAAGATGGCAGTACTTTAACAGTGTTGGATGGTTCTGGATCAAACACAGCATTGCCAGATATTACTCACAGATGGCATGGTGGAATGCTCCGATCCTGAGGTTGTGAAAAGCATTTTCACCCCAGAGGAAATTACACTGGTACCCATGAGAGAAAGAGAGAGAGCGAGATCCATGTTAGAGTGGGTTGACAAGAGGCAGTGGGTCTGAGCGGAATGCTTAGGAATTGATCGACATTTACAGAATGGTAACCTGGAGGAAAATGGGGGAGGGTCATGCTTTTTCAATTTCAGTCAAGGGGAAGGTCATGTAATTTGTAATTAATTAAATTTGAATGTTTCAGTGTTTTAGAATTAGTTTCTTATTAGGCTAGAAATCGATGCGTGCCCCCATCTCTGATTCTCCACTAGACGCGTAATATCAAGTGCGCCTATAGGCTATTTAGTGTGGTATCAATCAAATTATTCATAGCCTGCCTATAGACATATAGGCCACGATGTGCATGCTAAGTGAAGCACAGAGCAATGTTATCTTTTTAAGATCGCTTCTCGGATGGTGTAAATAAAACTAAGCTTCACTACACATTGCAATGGATATTCCAACTTTGAGCCCTGGCCTACTCTGCTCTTGCTGATCCCCCCCAAAAAATGGTGTGCTGCCTAACCAATGTCTATGCTGTGTAGGCCTACGGTGGCAATTCAGGAGGAGTCGAAAGCTTCTTCCGAAATGTTCACCATCTTCCCCGCGGACTCGCGGACTGTTCAGTTTAAGAAGGAGAGTGTGAAGTTGAAGAGGACCAGAGGTCAACTTTGATAGCTTGCTACTACTATAATTGATTTGATTAAAAACAATGTTTCTTGCTCATGATGTATTTATCAGAGTTATTGACCTCACAGTAAAACCAGATTAGAGTAAATGACATTGTGGTGCTGAAACTTGAAGCAGCAGCTACAGCATAATCAATGGGAAATGGACAGTTCATGGTGCTGAAAGTAGACAAATTATAGTAGTCATAATTCATTTCAAACGTCTTCATTTTAATTACACTTTAATCACAACAAGGGGGCTTTGTGTTGGAGCCTATTCCATCCTATTATAGAAATAAGATGTAGGTCTACCTGTTTGACAGACAAAATTAGGCTATAGGCTGCTACATCCATAGATTTATCAGTCAATTCCTCCAACCACCATCCTCCACCCACCATGCACTCTTTAAACAACAACCCTTCACTGAAATGGAGGTAGGCTAAGTTAAAACCAAGACTCGAATTGAGGGGGTATGCCATAGTCCTAACTTTTATTCAAGAAAATGGCAAAAACCACAGGCCTACTGTACCTACACCTTGTTAGCTTAAGATTTAGAAGAAAATAAAACGGATCCGATTATATAAAGTGATCTATAATAGCACTTTAGTCCGTGATGCTTTATGCTAGAAATGAGCTGTAAAAGAGCCAGGAAAGACATGACTCCGATGCATATGGGGATATAATTTTTTGTTTCTTAGCTACAACCTCCTAAAGCCAAGAGGACAACAAAGTAATCTAATTATGTCACTATCAATTGATTAAACTATTAATTCTATGTACAATAGAAGATGTTTAAACCCAGACAGCTTTTCGGGAAACACGTGTGACACGTGTGGGTTAAGCTACGGGAGAAGAGTAGCCAGCCGTTAAAGCTGACATTTTTCTGCATAGGTAGAACTACTCTGTCTGGGGTGAAAAGGTAGGCCTTACTTTTGAAAGTAACGTGCTCAGATTCCTATTTACTTCTCAGTTTTAATCATTTGCAAATAGGGAAAGTTTCGTTGCGAAATATGTCATGGTGAACATATAGGCCTATCTCTCTGTACATTCTAAGCCTGTCATTTCTGTATTTTGTTTTGTATTAAAAAAATACTCGGCTAATATGTACAATTATGTAGAATTGCATGACAAGTTTATAAAAGGCATTTTTTTCCCTCTGACCTACAAATACAATGATAGACTCACGCAATGCTTTTACTGTAGAGTAGATCTTTCCACCCTTACTCCTGTCCAAGGTTGTCTGCGAAGCCACAACCTCAAAATGATGTAATGCTTATAGCAGGGATTATCAACTAGATTCAGCCGCTGGTCTATTTTTCCTTGAGCAGATGGTCGGGGGCCCGGAACATAATAACAAATCATTTGAAGACTGCAAATTGACCGCAAGAAGCCAAAACAGATATGTTTTGACTAAAATATAATAATTTCAAACCTTGCTTACAAATGTACAAGTCACGTGTCTCTCTATTATGCCTGGGAATACTTGGGAAGAGATTTAACAATTGAAAAACACTTGGAGATTGATTTCCTGGTGTTTTTACAGTCTACAGTGCCTTCAGAAAGTATTCAGACCCCTTGACATTTCCACGTTTGGTTACATTACAGCTTTATTCTAAAATGGATTATATATTTTTTTTAAATCCTCAGCAATCTATACACAATACCCTGTAATTACAAACGGAAAACAGGTTTTTAGACATTTTTGCAAATGTATCAAAATAAATCAAATGAAATACTTTATTTACATATAGTATTAGTATTCAGACCCTTTGCTATGAGACTTGAAATTGAGCTCATGTGCATCTCAAGGACGAAAACATCAAGGATGATCAATGGAAACAGGATGCACCTGAGCATCCTGTTACCATTGTTCATCCTTGAGATGTTTCTACAACTTGATTGGAGTCCACCTGTGGTAAATTCAATTGATTGAATCAGAGTAAAAACCAATCCATGAGGTCGAAGGAATTATCCGTAGAGCTCAGAGACAGGATTGTGTCGAGGCACAGATCTGGGGAAGGGTACCAAAAATGTCTGCAGCATTGAAGGTCCCCAAGAACACAGTGGCCTCCATCATTCTTGAATGGAAGAAGTTTGGAACCACCAATACTCTTCCTTAGAGCTGGCCCGGCCAAACTGGGCAATCGGGAGAGAAGGGCCTTGGTCAGGGAGGTGACAAAAACCTTAATAGGTCACTCTGACAGAGCTCCAGAGTTCCTTTGTGGAGATGGGAGAACCTTCCAGAAGGACAACAATCTCTGCAGCACTCAGGCCTTTATGGTAGAGTGGCCAGACGGAAGCCACTCCTCAGTAAAAGGCACATGACAGGCCGCTAGGAGCGCTCAGGACCTCAGACTGGGGTGAAGGTTTACCTTCCATCAGGACAACGACCCTAAGCACACAGCCAAGACAACGCAGGAGTGGCTTCGGGACAAGTCTCTGTATGTCCTTGAGTGGCCCAGCAAGAGCCCGGACATGAACCCGATCGAACATCTCTAGAGAGACCTGAATATAGCTGTGCAGCAACACTCCCCATCCAACCTGACAGAGCCTGAGAGGATCTGCAGAGAAGGATGGGAGAAACAAATGTACCAAGCTTGTAGCGTCAGACCCAAGAAGACTCACGTCTGTAATCGCTGCTTCTACAAAGTACCGAGTAAAGGGTCTGAATACTTAAATGTTATTTTTAAATATTTTTAATAAATTAGCAAAACGTTTTTTTTTTTTATGATTTTGCTTTGTCATTATGGGGTATTGTTTGTACATTGATGAGGGGAAAAAATGATATAATCAATTTTAGAATAAGGCTGTAACCTAACAAAATGTGGAAAAAGTCAAGGGATCAGCTTACTTTCCGAAGGCACTGTATTATGTCCAACTATATATATTTTAAACACTTCCCAGTTGGGGAACCCTGGCTTTTAGGACGAAGAACAGTTTCCAAAACTGCATATCTAAGGCTCTGGTCTGTTCAAGAAGTGAGTGTAAATAGTAGACATGTTCTCTGCTATCCACTTTGTTATTATTATTATTTTAAATATAGGGGAGGGTCACTTGTTTAGTTCTTTCAAGCTTTTAGGGAGGGTTTAGCTCAAATATACATTGCTGAAGGCAGGGCCATCCATTTAAAGTTCAGTGAAGTCCAATTTTCTCCATGTAACCCTTATGTATAATAATGTTCACTCCATTAACAGGGTGGACCCAGATGTGGAAATGATTAATTGAAGAAAATGTATGAACATGCCGATGTACACCGAGCATAGACCTAGTACATGAACAAAGCAGTAGCACGTCTGTCACGCATTGATCATCGAATTGAGAGCCAGCGAAAGGAGGGAACAGCAATCACCCAATTAATAGTAATATATATATCTGTTTTAAATGTTCAAATCAGCACAACCCAATAGGAAAAAGAGCAAATATGTTTTGTGTATTATAACAGTCAGCGACTTCAGTAGATTGTCATTGAGATTAGAGGTCGGCCGATTATGATTTTTCAATGCCGATACCGATACCGATTAGTGGAGGTCAAAAACCCCGATACCGATTAATCGGCCGATTTTAAAAAAATTATTTGTAATAATGACAATTACAACAATACAGAATGAACACTTATTTTAACGTAATATAATACATCAATAAAAATCCATTTAGCCTCAAATAAATAATGAAACATGTTCAATTTGGTTTAAATAATGCAAAAACAAAGTGTTGGAGAACAAAGTAAAAGTGCAATATGTGCCACGTAAAAAAGCTAACGTTTAAGTTCCTTGCTCAGAACATGAGAACATATGAAAGCTGGTGGTTCCTTTTAACGTGAGACTTCAATATTCCAAGGTAAGAGGTTTTAGGTTGTAGTTAATATAGTATTTATAGGACTATTTCTCTCTATACCATTTGTATTTCATATACCTTTGACTATTGGATGTTCTTATAGGCACTTTAGTATTGCCAGTGTAACAGTATAGCTTCCGTCCCTCTCCTCGCTCCTACCTGGGCTCGAACCAGGAACACAACGACAACAGCCACCCTCGAAGCAGCGTTACCCATGCAGAGCAAGGGGAACAACTACTCCAAGCCTCAGAATGAGTTACATTTGAAACGCTATTAGCGCGCACCCTGCTAACTAGCTAGCCATCGGTTACACCAGCCTAATCACGGGAGTTGATAGGCTTGTCTGAAGTCATAAACAGCGCAATGCTTGAAACACAGGGAAGAGCTGCTGGCAAAACGCACGCAAGTGCTGTTTGAATGAATGCTTACGAGCCTGCTGCTGCCTACCATCACTCAGTCAGACTGCAATAACAAAACGTTTATTATTTCAGTGAAATACGGAACCGTTCCGTATTTTACCTAACTGGTGGCATCCCTAAGTATAAATATTCCTGTTACATTGCACAACCTTCAATGTTATGTCATAATTACGTAAAATTCTGGCAAATTAGTTCGCAACGAGCCAGGCTGCCCATACTGTTGCATATACCCTGACTCTGCGTGTAATGAACGCAAGTGAAGTGACACAATTTCACCTGGTCAATATTGCCTGCTAACCTGGATTTCTTTTAGCTAAATATGCAGGTTTAAAAATATATACTTCTGTGTATTGATTTTAAGAAAGGCATTGGTGTTTATGGTTTGGTACAGTCGCACAACGATTGTGCTTTTCTCGCAAATGCGTTTTTGTTAAATCATCCCCCTGCGTTGCATCGATTATATGCAACGCAGAACACGCTAGATAAACGAGTAATATCATCAACCATGTATAGTTAACTAGTGAGTATGATTGTTTTTTATAAGATCAATTTAATGCTAGCTAGCAACTTACCTTGGCTTTTTTTGTACCCCCTTTTTCGTGGTATCCAATTGTTAGTAATTACTCCCGTACGGGCTCGGGAGAGACGAAGGTCAAAAGCCATGCATCCTCCGAAACACAACCCAACCAAGCCGCACTGCTTCTTAACACAGTGCGCATCCAACCCGGAAGCCAGCCACACCAATGTGTCGGAGGAAACACAGTGCACCTGGCGACCTTGTTTAGCGCGCACTGCGCCTGGCCCGCCACAGGAGTCGCTGGTGCGCGATGAGACAAGGATATCCCTACCGGCCAAACCCCCCCCCGTAACCAGTACGACGCTAGACCTTCCGGTCGCGGCCGGCTGCGACAGAGCCTGGGCGCGAACCCAGAGTCTCTGGTGGCACAGCTAGCGCTGCGATGCAATGCCCTAGACCACTACGCCACCCGGGAGGCCCTTACCTTGGCTTCTTACTGCATTCGTGTAACAGGCAGGCTCCTCGTGGAGTGCAATGAGAGGCAGGTGGTTAGAGCGTTGGACTAGTTAACTGTAAGGTTGCAAGATTGAATCCCGAACTGACAAGGTAAAAATCTGTCGTTCAGCCCCTGAACAGACAGTTAACCTACTGTTCCTAGGCCGTCATTGAAAATAAGAATGTGTTCTTAACTGACTTGCCTAGTTAAATAAAGGTGTAAAAAAAGAAAAAGAAAATCGGCCAAATCGGTGTCCAAAAATACAGATTTCCGATTGTTATGAAAATTGGCCCTAATTAAATCAGCCATTCCGATTAATCGGTCGACCTCTAATTGAGATGGTGTACAGAACAACATCCTTTGGGCCAAAATAAATAAATAACCATGCTATTGTTCCACAAAACCAGACTATTTTTCTGACCTCCCCAATTAAAGTCAGAAGCTGGAAAAATGGAACTCCCCTGTGACCGTGACCTTTCACCTCTACTCAGGAAGTCAAAAAGTGCAGCATTTATTCTTTATGCAGTTTTTTCTCATAACACCCCTTCTCTCTGTAACACAGAGCAGTGTCCGGTGTGTGTCAAAGCTCTCTCAGTAAGCAGAGAGACTCTCTGCTTTAAATCATCGGCCATCTTAGAGATGAGCCTTTCACTCTGTAGCGGAAATAAAGCACTATATCCACTGTGACTGAAGTACACTCAAGAGTTCCTGCATTCTACACCTGCATTGCCTTGGAGTCCCAATGGGATGTGATGAAGATTGATGGTATGGATGAAGTAGGAAATTAGGATTCTAGCATTGATGTAGAATGCAGGGCTGAAGGCTCAAACACTCTCATAACAGCAACATCAGAATATAAATGTATATATCAGTAAAAGTGTGGATATAAAGAGCCTGGTAATGTCTTTACACATGCGCACACACCACATCATATGTGCATGTCACATAAGCTGGGATATCATAAATCTGCGGTTTATATTCAGTAGGGCCTACTGTAATCCTCTTTCGTGTCACACTGCTTACATTCTTGCACTGTATGTAGTTGACTTTCCATACATAGAAAGCCTAATCCCACTGATAAACTGCACTCAACTCATACCCTGAAGGATTCAACCTAAACAATCAAATCAACAGTAACTAATAACCCACCAACTACCATCAGTCAAACACTTCTCACCAAATTCAACTAGTAGTTAAATTCCCAATAGGCGCAGCGGTCTAAGGCACTGCATCTCAATGCTAGGTGTCACTACAGACCCTGGCTTGATTCCAGGCTGTATCACAACAGGCCGCGATTGGGAGTACCATAGAGAGGGAACACAATTGGCCCAGTGTCGTCCGGGTTAGGGTTTGACAGGGGTAGGCCATCACTGTAACTAAGAATTACTTCTTAACTGACTTGCCTAGTTAAAAAAAAGGTTAAATAAATAAATGTAACTTAAAAAGGCAGCTGAAAAGAACGAGTTATACAGTATGTCATATTTACAGTGTAACACTGTGCCCAATCTAATTCCCCTAGGGAAAAACGTTTAATACTTTATTCAGAGCGTCTGTCTTACCGCCTCCCGACCTAGCCCTGAGCTGCGATACTGAGCTATGGAATTGCAAATGTCTGCTATCAGGCAGAGAGTTAGATCAGAGGCACTATGAGGATCTTCTCTGCCAGATACTGCAGAGGTATGAAACTGATAAAACGATAAGCTTTGCCAGAGACAAAAATCTCCCACTATATCAAATTCACAAAAATGTGGGAATCTTTTATACTGTGAAAGGAGAGCATCAGTTAAGAGAGAGAATGTCAAAGCATACTGTAGTGTATACATTTACCTTTAGAATGTGTGTATCAAAGTGTGTGTGAGCCTGTGCATGTGTGTGTCGTGAGTGTCCATCACCCCGGGCCTTTGGAAAACAAGACTGATGTCACACCTGATCACATCTCAGGACGTTACACCTGTGACACATCAATAGGCATCTGTGCTTATTTTCATCACCACGAAAAGGACAAACATACAGTATTCCACCCTTTAACCCTCGCCTCAGGTTAATCGCTCATCTTCACCGTACAGAAAACCTTTCAAAACACTCCCTAAATGGGCCTGTATTACAGTGGAGGCTGCTGAGAGGAGGACGGCTCATAATAATGGACGGAAGGGAGCAAATGGAATGGCATCAAACACAAGAAAACCGTGTGCTTGATACCATTCCACCTATTCTACTCCAGGCATTATTACGAGCCCGTCCTCCCCAATTAAGGTGCCACCAACCTCCTGTGCTGTATTACTCTTTCAGGTTCCATAATATACCCTCTAGTACTATGTCCTTAGAGGCTCACATTTAGACACATGACAACAATATAAACTCTGCCAGCCCTGACTAGAAGATGGAGATCCTCATGCTGATCAGTGACCAGGCGTGATAATGAACTCTCCAGATTGTGATTACAACCCTGCTCACAATGCTGTGGTTTACGGAGCCCTGCTTCCGGCTGCTAGTCCTGAAGGCAGTGTGTAGCAGTGTTGCATAGTGCGGTGTGCTCAGTGCAATTTCGATAGACTGTCAGAGGACTTTGCGGTTATTATGACAAATTACCACAAGGAGCTAGACGCACGCTTTAAAACACTCCAGTTCTCCTGAGAGTAACACTGTGGATATGTGGTACAGATCAGGACAAACATCCTTATTTCTATGGCACATAGTGCCTTTGGAACGTATTCAGACCCCTTGACTTCTACCACTTATTCTAAAATTGTATTAAATAGTTTTTCCCCCTCATCAATCTACACACAATATCCCATAATGATAAGGCAAAAGTTTGTTTTATTTTCATATTTGCTAGTTTAACAAATAAAAAACTGAAATATTAGAATTACATAAGTATTCAGACGCTTTACTCAGTACTTTGTTAAAGCACCTTTGGCAGTGAATACAGCCTAGAGTCTTCTTGTGTATGACGCTACAAGCTTGGCACACCTGTATTTGGGGAATTTCAGCCATTCTTCTCTGCAGATCATCTCAAGCTCTGTCAGGTTGGATGGGGAGCATCGCTGCACAGCTATTTTCAAGTCTCTCCAGAGATGTTAGATCGGGTCCAAGTCCGGGCTCTGGCTGTGCCACTCAAGGACATTGAGAGACTTGTCCCGAAGCCACTCCTGCTTTGTCTTGGTGGCTGTGTGCTTAAGATTGTTGTCCTGTTGGAAGGTGAACCTTCACCCCAGTCTGAGGTCCTGAGCGCTCTAGAGTAGGTTTTCATCAAGGATCTCTCTATACTTTGCTCCGTTCATCTTTCCCTCGATCATAACTAGTCTCCCAGTCCCTTCCACTGAAAAACATCCCCACAGCATGATGCTGCCACCACCATGCTTCACCGTAGGGAAGGTGTTTCTCATGGTCAGAGTCTTAAGGTGCCTTTTGGTGACCTCCAAGTGGGCTGTCATGTGCCTTTTACTGAGGAGTGGCTTCCGTCTGGCCACTCAACCATAAAGGCCTGATTGGTGGAGTTCTGCAGATATTGTTGTCCTTCTGGAAGGTTCTCCCATCTCCACAGAGGAACTCTGGAGCTCTGTCAGAGTGACCATCAGGACAAATCCTTTGACCTTATGGCTTGGTTTTTACTCTGACGTGCACAGTCAACTGTGGGACCTTCTATAGACAGTTGTGTTCCTTTTAAAAATCATGTCCAATCAATTGAATTTACCGCAGGTGCACTCCAATCAAGTTGTAGAAACATCTCAAGGATGATCAATGGAAACAGAACACACCGGAGCTCAATTTCGAGTCTCAAAGCAAAGGGGATGAATACTTATGTAAATAATATGTTTATTTTTTATTTTTTATACATTTGCAAACATGTCTAAAAACCTGTTTTCTCTTTGTCATTATTGGGTATTGTGATTGCTGAGCTTAAATGTTTTATTTTTTTTAAAAATTGGAATAAGGCTATAACAAAATATGGAAAAAGTCAAAGGGTCTGAATACATTCCGAAGGCACTGTATCTCAACCACTTCCAATCTCTGAGTCCACTTCTCAACAACCTCTTGAACGCTCCTATCAGGATAGGTCACGGCTTCAGTCACTCGTCATCATAGCAGCAACCCTGTAGTTCCCAGTCAGATAGAGAGACAGAAGACCAGAGCAGCACTCCAGACTCTGCACTACTTAAATAAAGATCTTAATGTGAGTAACCTCAGTGTGAAAATTACAGCGGGGACAAGGGGAGCTCAGACACCCATAAATGAGACATGAGTGGTTCTCTAATTTACCCATTCTCCTAATTGTACGGATACAGTGGTAAATGTGAAAATAAAAGCTTATTCCAAATGAAACGAACACCCCACCTCTCTATCATGGTTTAAACCAGTGACAGTTGGTTCAGGTTCTTTCAATCGCATCCATCGCTCTACTCCACCTGTTATGCCTCTCTCTGTCTTGAGCTTTTGCTAACAAACTTGCAACATTGTATATTGACTGGGTTCAGTCTGTTAGTGAACTTGCAACATTGTTTCAACTGGGCCCTCACAGTTTCCCACTCTCATGAGGTTGAGACAGCACAGCTGTATTTGCATCCCATATTTCAGCCCCTTTTCAGGTCTCCCGAGATTTATTTATGCAAAAAAGGTAAATTTGTCAGCAAGACCCATCAATTAATTCAGGTTACTAGAATCTAGGCCTAATGACAATCGCCAAATGTCATTACACGTTTTGGTGTATTGTAACAGATGCCTGTTTCCATTCATCCAATGGCTGGTGCACAGTTTGGATGCTACAGAATGTGATGACAATACAGAAACCACGAACATCAAAGTACACCCAAAGCTTAAGAGCTCCCACACATTATGGGTGGTTCTCTTCATAGGCCTATTAATCATTGTTGCTTACTAGTGACTTCCCATCTGGTGGAATCAAACTTTACAATAGCAGCTGTAGTACTTATCAGAAAGTTTTAAAACGGTCAAGAGGAGTAAAACAAGGATGTCCACTATCGGCAAATCTATGTATTATTGCCATAGAAATGTTAGCGTGTTAAAATCGGATCCAACAATAATATCAAGGGGCTAGAAATCCAGGGTTTAACAAAGCTGTCATTTTCACGCTGATGATTCATGTTTTCTTATAAATCCACAATTTGGATCCCTCCACAGCCTCAGGGGATGTAGATAATTTTTTTAACTTTCAGGATTACAGCCAAATTATGATAAATGTACTATAGTATCCATTGGATCAAAAACAAAAACAACTAGAGTGCCTCTGTGGAGATGGGAGAACATAATCAGGCCTTTTGTCACGCCCTGGTCTTAGTATTTTGTGTTTTCTATATTTATTTGGTCAGGCCAGGGTGTGACATGGGTTTATTTTGTGTTGTGTTTATGTATGGGGGTTTTTCGTAGGTTTTGGGATTGTGGCTTAGTGGGGTGTTCTAGCAAAGTCTATGGTTGCCTGAGGCGGTTCTCAATCAGAGGCAGGTGATTCTCGTTGTCTCTGATTGGGAACCATATTTAGGCAGCCATATTGTTTGAGTGTTTCGTGGGTGATTGTTCCTGTCTTTGTGTTAGTTGTCACCAGATAGGCTGTATAGGTTTTCACGTTCCGTTTGTTGTTTTTGTATTGTCGTGTTTATTCGTCATTAAACATGTATCGTATTAACCACGCTGCATTTTGGTCCGACTCTCTTTCGACGGAAGAAAGCCGTAACACCTTTATGGTAGAGTGGCCAGAAGCCACTCCTTAGAAAAAGGCACATGACAGCCTAAAGGCACCTAAAGATTCTTAGACCATGAGTAACACGAGTTCAATCTTGGTTTCATCAGACCAGACACTCATTGGCCTTAATGCCAAGCTTCACATCTGGAGGAAATCTGGCACCATCCCTACAGTAAAGCATTCTGGTGGACAATCATGCTGTGGGGATGTTTTTAGTGGCAGGGACTGGAAGACTAGTCAGGATCGAGGCAAAGATGAACGGAGCAAAATAAAGAGAGATCCTTGATTAATAAATTAGCAAACATTTCTAAAATACAGTTTATGCTTTGTCATTATGGAGTATTGTGAGTAGATTGATGAGGGAAAAAAACTATTTAATCCATTTTAGAATAAGACTAACGTAACAAAATGTGGAAAAAGTCAAGGGGTCTGAATACTTTCCAAAGGCACTGTATATGAGAAAGAAATTATTCAATTTTATTTGGCATGGCAAGCCAGACAAAATCAAAAAGGGACAATTTATTTAATTTGGAGGGCAGAAATGATTAAATGTTAAAACATTAGACCTCTCACCAAAGGCATCAGTTATACAAAAGCTACACTAAATCCGAACTGGTTCTCTAGCAAATGAGTAAGAATGTCGCACCCCATGTTCAATAATGACCTTGATCCCTTTATGCAAATTAAACCTCTCACTTCACTTATTTGAAAATGAAATTATCTCTACATCGCTCATCCAGAGGTGGCGCTCCTAGTGGCCGGAAACTTAAGTTAAACCTCATGTTAAATGTGAATCCTGAAGGAAAAAATACAAATAAAACTCGACCACTTTAGTAACTCTAGCCCTCCCTACCCTCCATTTGGCAAATCTGACCATAATTCTATCCTCCTGATTCCTGCTTACAAGCAAAAATTAAAGCAGGAAGTACCAGTGACTCAGTCAATAAAAAAGTTGTCAGGTGAAGCAGATGCTAAGATACAGGACTGTTTTGCTAGCACAGACTGGAATATGTTCCGGGATTCTTCCAAAGGCATTGAGGAGTACACCACATCAGTCAATGGTTTCATCAATAAGTGCATCGATGACGTTGTCCCCACAATGACTATACCAACATACCTCAACAAGAAGCCATGGATTACAGACATCAGGATTACAGGATTACTGACGAACCATCAAACAGGCAAAGCATCAATACAGGACTAAGATGGAATCGTACTACACCGACTCCAACGCTCGTTGGATGTGGCAGGGCTTGCAAACTATTACAGACTTCAAAAGGGAAGCACAGCCGAGAGCTGCCCAGTGACACGAGCCTACCAGACGAGCTACATTACTTCTATGCTTGCTTCGAGGCAAGTAACACTGAAACATTCATGAGACTATCAGCTGTTCCAGACGACTGCGTGAGTACGCTCTCCGCAGCCGATGTAAGACCTTTAAACAGGTCAACATTCACAAGGCCGCAGGGCCCGACGGAATACCAGGACGTGTACTCCAAGCATGCACTGACCAATTGGCAAGTGTCTTCCCTGACATTTTCAACCTCTCCCTGTCGGAGTCTGTAATACCAACATGTTTCAAGCAGACCACCATAATCTCTGTTCCCAAGAACACTAAGGTAACCTGCCTAAATGACTACCGACCAGTAGCACTCACGTCTGTAGCCATTAAGTGCTTTGAATGGCTGGTCATGGCTCACATCAACACCATTATCCCAGAAACCCTAGATCCACTACAATTTGCATAACGCCCCAACAGATCCACAGATGATGCAGTCTCTATTGTACTCACACCCTTTTTCCCACCTAGACAAAAGGAACACCTATGTGAGAATGCTATTCATTGACAACAGTGTTCAACACCATAGTGCCCTCAAAGCTCATCACTAAAATAATGTCCTGAGGGACTAAACACCTTCCTCTGCAACTGGATCCGGGACTTCCTGACGGGCCACCCCCAGGTGGTAAGGGTAGGTAACAACACATCCGCAACATTGATCCTCATGCTGCTGCTACTCTCTGTTGTTATCTATGCATAGTCACTTTAATAACTCTCCCTACATGTACATATTACCTCAATTACCTCGACTAACCGGTGCCCCCGCACATTGACTCTGTACCGGTACCCCCTGTATATAGCCTCACTATTGTTATTTTACTGCTGCTCTAATTATTTCTTACTTGTATTTCTTATTTATTTATTTATTAAAACTGCATTGTAGGTTAAGGGCTTGTAAGTAAGCATTTCACTGTAAGGTCTAAACAGGTTGTATTTGGCGCAAGTGAAAAATAAAAATTGATTTGATTTGAGTTTTAAAACAAGCCATAGAAAGTTAGTTGCAATTTCAGTTTAATCCACCAGAAAAGACAAGTAATTCAACAAATAGTGTGGTTAAATGTAAATATACTAATTGATTAAAAAAACAAAAAGGTATAATCTTTGTAAATTATATCATAAATAGGACTGGTGGAGTTGTCACACATGCAGCTAACAAAAATATATGGAAATGTCTGTCCTACCCAAAATTACAACCAACTAATTGCAGCATTACCACAAAAATGGAAGAGGCAAGTGGAAGGTGGAAAAAGTAAGGAACTTGTCTGTCGGCCTTGCATTAAAAGACCAAAATTGATTTAAGAAAATTGTGGTAAATAAAAAAGTATACCAGTTTCATTTAAGTACCAAAAAATTGACAGATGTGTCGTAGAGATTGCTAAATAGTTGGGAAGAGATTGTCGACGTACAGATTCCATGGCTTATGGTTTATGAACAAATACGCAAAACGACGCCGGGTTCAAAACATTGAATTTTTCAATTGCAAATATTATACAACATTCCTGCAACCAATAGAATGTTATATATATATATATATATATGGGGATACAACCTTCCCGGCAATGCAGATTTTGCTGCAAAGAGACAGTCATTAGATTGTTTATTTTGGTTCTGTCCACATGTACAATAGCTTGTTTTTGGTCAGTTCCAGGAATGGCTGAAGAATTGCAATATTTAACTGGAGCCAACTCTGCAGATAACACTAATAATACTTTTAGCAAACATTTGTATCTTTAATTTACAGTCTGTAGAAACTATGAGAATAGAAATGTTCAGATCTTTTGTGAAACATCACAGACCAGTTGAAAAATGTATGGCAAATAGAAAGCAAACTGGATGGACATCAGAAATAGATGGGAGAGGTTGAGGTTGAAGGTAGAGGAAGACCAGGACTAAAAACAAACCAAATAACTATTGTAAAATAGATTATGTCCATAAAAATGTATATAGTATGTATAAGCTGGAAGTCGAAGCCTAAGTGTTTCATATATGTATATATATATTTTAAAGATATGTACCTATATGTACCGTACCAGTCAAATGTTTGGACACACCTACTAATAAAAGGGTTTCTCTTTATTTTTTTACTATTTTCTACATAATAGTGAAGACATCAAAACTATGAAATACCACATATGGAATCATGTAGTAACCAAAAAAGTGTTACACCAGCTCTGTTGGGAGGAATGGGCCAAAATTCACCCAACTTATTGTGGGAAACTTGTGGAAGGCTACCTGAAATGTTTGACCCAAGTTAAACAATTTAAAGGCAATGCTATCAAATACTAATTGAGTGTATGTAAACTTCTGACCCACTGGGAAAGTGATGACAGAAATAAATCATTCTCTCTACTATTATTCTGTCATTTCACATTCTTAAAATAAAGTGATGATCCTAACAGACCTAAGGCAGGACATTTTTACTAGGATTAAATGTCAGGAATTGTGAAAAACTGAGTTTAAACGTATTTGGCTAAGGTGTATGTAAACCTCTGACTTCAACTGTATACAGTATATCCAATCCATACATCCATCTCTCATGAACTTATATAGCCATTGATCCATGTACAGTACTGCATTATTATAGTACTTATTCTCACGCTGTCCCTTCTCCTCTGTGTGAAGTGAACCCATGCACCTCAACCCAGTACTGGCCACTAACAGAAGCACTACCAGCAGCCCCTGACCAGATGATGCAGGAATAGGGCAGACCATTCCAGTAATCAATAGGCTGAGCTGTGTTATTACTGCAGCCAGGCGTCTGAGATAACCACAAACCACAGCCTCCCTCTGAAACAGCCAGTCACTGTAATGAAGATCATAAAACCTCTGAATTGTTAATGTATGAAATGGAGCTAGTGGACCATTCAGATCAATCCCTCCCTCCTTTCCTCCCTCTGTTCGTCCATCCGTCCGTCCCGGCCTGCAGATAGCACATCAGAACCTGGCCGGCACAAAACACCAACCAGTACCTGGTTATCTGTTATCAATGGGATAACGTTGTGCGGAATCCCATAAGGGGCCAAATGGGAACGTCACCAAATGTCCTCAGGACATCCCCTGATTGCTGGGTAGAAATCAGGGGGGATTTACACCTCTCGCGTGACCTCATAGCCTCACCCCAACCCTCGTATCGAGTAGTCAATAGAGAGACTTGTGGTGCAGTAGTTACACAGAGAGAGAGCGAGAGAAGGATGAGGAGAGAGAGAGAGAAATAGAGAGAGCACATGGAGGGAGGGTGGGAGAGAGAGAGAGAGAAATAGACAGAGCACATGAAGGAGGGAGGGTGGGAGAGAGAGAGAGAGAGAGAGATACACAGAGAAATACATAGAGAATGTGAAGGAGGAAGAGTGAGAGGGAGATTGAGCCGACAGTGTATCATAAACCAGACCGGGAAGCCCTAGGCTCTGCAGGCTGTGGGAGAGAGAATCTACATCCTGTAAATAGTGCAGCTACTGCACACATCGCACTGGCAATATAATGTACTTCCTTCCCATTTCCAATCAGTTAATGCACACTCTGTCCACATGTTTATTGTGAGTGGTCCTTTGTAGTTCAGTTGGTAGAGCACGGTGCTTGTAATGCCAGGTTAGTGAGTTCGATTCCCGGGACCACCCATATGTAAAATGTATGGCGGCATGAATGTAAGTCGCTTTGCATAAAAGTGTCAGCTAAATGGCATATATTATACAGGCATATTATATTATACACTGAGTACACCAAACATTATTAGAGTATACCAAACACGACCCTAATGCCATCCAGCCAATTTTACATAACTGTGGGATGCATTGGATTCAACATGGGCCAGCATCCCTGTGGAATGCTTTCAACACCTTGTAGTGTCCATGCCCTGACAAATTGAGGCTGTTCTGAGGGCAAAAGGGGGGTTGCAACTCAATATTAGGAAGGGGTTCCTAATGTTTTGTACACTCAGTGTATATACACAGTAGTGTGCTGTTTCAAGATGTGTGCCCTTCAAGTTTCTCTGCAGTGAGATGCCTTTGAATAGTTCATCCCCTTGGCTGATAAATCGTATAGAGCAATTACTCTGTCACACAATAAACTGCAATCCACTGTCCCTGTTGGGCTGGCTCACTGCTCTACTTTCGCTCTAAGTCTCAACAAGCAGACAATAAAAGCAGTGCTCTTACTGCACACTTGAACAGACTTGACCAATTTGACAAACCTCTGACAAAACCATAAACAAAAGAGCTTCAACGAAACATGGATCACAAGAGGACAACTCACTGTTGTCTTACATGCGTAATAACACAATCAGGAAGTGTTAGTTGTGGGATGGAACATGTCTCCCCTGAAGTATTCTGGTGTGGTGCGGAGGGATCAGTGGAGAGGAGAGAAGATCTAGACTAGAGCGAGGAAAGACAAGAGAGAAAAAGGAGAGAGGGGTAAAGAGACGAGAGCGAGGGGGAAAAGAAAGGAGGGAGAGGAACTGTTGAAGTCAGCTGGGGAGTCAGGCAATTTATCACACACTAAGGAATTTTCCTGTCTACAGATTCATGAGTCAAGACTATTTTAATTGAAGGATCACACCACAGAGTGCAATGGAACTCTTTTAATGCGGTTCTGTACTGGGACTAAATCAGATGCACAAGCAGTCACTGACAGAGCCAATGATTCATTGGCCTTAGAAAATAATAACTACTACAACATGAAACAAGGCCTGTCTTTAATTTCAGAGAATTTTAAGACAGTACACTAACTATGTTTAACCATCAGCCAATGAGGTCCAGTAATCAAAGAAAACGCCTGGACACTGTAGTCAAATGTTTTCCCTGTCCAACTCTCTTTGTTGGAGAGTTGGACAGGGAAAACATTTGACTACAGTGTCCAGGCGTAGTGGCTCACGTGAGTTTAAAAAAATGTATGAATAGCCACGTGAGCACAATTAATATTGCCAAGGTTCCTGACCAGGCAGTTCCTTTTCCAAGGTAAATTAGTGTACCTCTTTTGTTAAATTTGAAATCAGCAGTAGTAGCAGCAGATTCAGCGAAGCCAGTGGTCCTATAAACATCCCCATTACTACACCGATACAAGTACATATATGACCCTTAAACATAGGGAGAGAGAGGGAGTCTGCCCTGAACAAAAAAAGCAGAGGCCTGCCCCTGAACAAGTTCTTCCCTGGGGTATATTTGTGTTATATTAACTGTGTTGTTGACCTGGAATATGATGGCTAATCCTCAGAGATTGCTCTAATTCACTTTATAAGCCCATTGACAGAGCAAATATTTGTCAACAATGCAGCATTGGTATTGACTGCTACAGCACATTCGGAAAGTATTCAGACCACTTTACATTTTCTTACGTTACATACAGCCTTATTCTTAAATTGAGGGGGGAAATGTAATCAATCTAAACACAATACCACGCATCACAACCTGTGTGTAATACTGAAAGTATTCAGGGAACATATACAGTACTGCTTTTCAGTTGAACATTAGCATACAGGCAAATGTCAATCAATGAAATAATGATTCAGCATGCCAAAGGAGATAACAGCAGCTATATGAAATCCCACACTAATAATATGTACCCTCCTCTCCAATACTGCACACACACACACACTTCAATACTGCACACACACACAGGTATGAAGATAAATCACTCTTTAATATGGGCCTCACACAGGCCTACCGTGTCACAGCAGATAATCATCACAAAGAAAATAGAAATGGTTTGACATCCGTTTAGTGACACTGTGTAAAAAGCAGTTCTAGCATTGGCTTCCGGAGTAAATGCTTGTTTTCCATTAGTCCCGTAAACTAATCTGTTCCATTAACCTTGAGTGTGACGAACTGTGCCTTTGTGTTGTGGTAGAGGACATGTATTCAGTGTTTTATCATGTGCTAAGACTTTATTCAGTCCTGTCCTGGAGGACAAAGGCAACCTCATAACACAAAAAGAAAATGCCAACACAGAAGTGAGCAAGCACAAGAAAACATCGTTGCCACAAAAGACAAAGAACTAAAACAGACATGAGGAATGAAAGATCTCATTAAAGCATGTATTAAAGAAAAAATCCCCCAAAACCATTCATTCCTATAATTTACAGTGTTACATAAGACTAATATTTCACAATATTTTTTTGTGAACAAATGTTTCATTTTGGCATTATAATAAGGTTGGTAGCAACATGTAAAAACCATTGTGGAAATCTGTTGCAGCTCAAGTTGACTACAACATCCACAATACAATGCTCTCTCTATGGGCTGGCTGGCTAGCTATCAAATGTAGCTAGCTAGCAAACGTAGCTAGCTAGCAAATGTAGCTACATACTATAATACCAAATACAATATCAGCATGTGAAGTAGCTAGTCAGCTGTGAAATCGCCTAAACAAACTGTACTATCAATTTAGGAGTCTACAATCTTACCATGTTCAACCTGCAGATCGATGTGCCTCACAATGTAGAGTCTGACATTCGCAACAGCAGACATACTTTTAAGGAGATGGGAAACTCCATTGGAATCGTTTTAACATCAATGGACCGCGTGGTGCATTCTGGGCAGTTCTGGGACAAGGAGAGCTCAACATTAGCATGCATTAAGTCAACAATTATAGGAATGAATGGTCAGTAGAGAGACAAAGTAGAGTCGCAATTCAACGGCAGGGTCTAGAGTCAATTACGGAATACAAAAAGAAAACCAACCCCGTCGCGGACATTCACATCTTGCTCCCAGACAAATTAAACTTCTTTGCTCGCTTCAAGGACAATACAGTGCCACTGACACGGCCAGCTACCAAAGCCTGTGGACTCTACTTCTCCATGGCCAACATAAGTAAAACATTTAAAACGTGTTAACCCTCGCAAAGCTGCCGGCCCAGATGGCATCCCTAGCCCCGTCCTCAGAGCATACGCAGACCAGTTGGCTGGTGTGTTTATGGACATATTCAACCAATCCCAATCCCTACCAATCCCACATGCTTCAAGATGGCCTCCATTGTTCTTGTTCCCAAGAAAGCGAAGGTAACTGAACTAAATTACTATTGCCCCCGTAGCACTCACTTCTGTCATCATGAAGTGCTTTGAGAGACTAGTCAAGGATCATATTACCTTCAACCTATCTGATACCCTAGACACACTCCAATTTGCTTACCGCCCCAAAAGGTCAACAGACGATGCAATCGCCATCACACTGCCCTATCCCATCTGGACAAGAGGAATACTAATACCCTGGGTCTCGATCCCGCCCTATGCAACTGGGTCCTGGACTTCCTGATGGGCCCCCAGGTGGTGAAGGTAGGAAACAGCATCTCCACCCCACTGATCCTCAACACTGGGGCCCCACAAAGGTGCGTTCTCAGCCCTCTCTTGTACTAGGGCCCTCGGACTGTGGTGTCAGGAAAATAAACTCTCACTCAACGTCAACAAAACAAAGGAGATGATTGTGGACTACAGGAAACAGCAGAGCGAGCACACCCCATCCACATCAATGACACTGACACTGGAGAAGGTGGAAAGTTTTAAGTTCCTCGGGGTACACATCACAGACAAACTGAAATGGTCCACCCACACATACAAAGAAATGTGGCTTGTCATCGAAATCACTCAAACTTTTACAGATGCACAATCGAGAGCATCCTGTCGGGCTGTATCACCGCCTGGTACGGCAATTGCACCGCCCCAACTGCAAATCTCTGGCCACTTAAATAAATGGACTTAATAAAGGTATCACTAGTCACTTTAAATAACGCCACTTTAATAATGTTTACATATCCTACATTACTCATCTCATATGTATATACTGTATTCTACACCATCTACTGCATCTTGCCTATGTCACACACAATCGCTCATCCATATATTTATATGTACATATTCTTATTCATCCCTTTACATTTGTGTACATAAGGTAGTTGTTGTGAATTTGTTAGATTACATGTTAGATATTACTGCATAGTCGGAACTTAACCTCTTGATGCTACCCATCCCGGATCCGGGATCGTGACTACGGCTCAAGCTCATTAGCATAACGCAAAATGTGAAAAATATTCTTAGACATATTTAACCTCCACACCTACACAAGTCCAATAGCTCAAATGAAAGATAAACACCTTGTTCATCTACCCAGCAAGTCAGATTTCTAAAATGTTTTACGGCGAAAACATAGCACACATTTATATTAGACCACCACCGAAACAAAATGCAAGCGGCGGCCATTTTGTCCCAGAAAATATAAAATTTAAAAGTAGGATTAAAAAATAAATAATTCACTAACCTTTTGAAAATCTTCATCAGATGACAGTAATATTACATGTTACACAGTACATTTTTTTTTTTTTTCAATAATATGCCATTAATATCCATAAATCTCTGTTTACAATGACGACATTTCAAAAATGCTACTCAAAATGTCCGGAGAAATTATGATAGCTCGGACAGATAACGTCAGATAACAAGCAATAAACATGACTAAATATACATGTTCTACATATAGTTACAAAGATACACTTCTTCTTAATACAACCGCTGTGTTACATTTATTTTTAACGTTACAGAATTCGTTCACTAGTCTATGCTATAGTCGGCGCTCAGATATTAGCAGTGTCTCCTCTACGTTTGGAGTCCACAGAAACCCAAAATAACCACATAAATATTCCCTTACCTTTGATGTTCTTCGATCAGAAGACGTAGAAGGAGTCATACTTACCCAATACATCGTTTGGTTTCAAGTTGTGCGTCTTTGTATTAGCATATGCTAACAGCTTCAGCTGAAATGCACCCAAAATAACTTCTGCTCCTTCTGGTCCCGCACTCTTGCGCAATCAAACTTCAAAATTACATATTATATGTTGACTAAACTGGTCAAACTAAGTGCAGAATCGAGCAAAATGATGTTTTTATCATGTAAAACAATGATCATCGCGAACAAACGAACCGGCTTCAACTGGTGTCTATTGGAAAAGAACGTTCCCCAAATCGGCCGCGCGCAATAGAGTGCATGTATGTGAGAGTGAACCGGGCATTTTCGCCCGCCAAAGGATGAGGGAGCGCGAAATTCAAACAATGAACGTGCCAATTGAAAGCAGACATCGCGCTGAACAAATACATACTGTTCCCAGATCGGTAGCTGCCTGGGAAGGGTGGGGGCGATGACGTCAAAGTTGACCCAACTTTTCTCTTGACAAGAGAGAGTTTGGGAGAAAGGCTGCCCTGAGAGTTCTGCTTTACATACAGACATAATTTAAACGGTTTTAGAAACTTTAGAGTGTTTTCTATTCAATAATTATTATTATATGCATATATTAGCAATTTTGGAAAAAATATTTTCAGTTTACTATGGGCACGCACTTCCTCCAACGGGGGCAGTATTGAGCCATAAGCTCAAGATTTGTTAATCATCCTGTCATCTCAGAGTTTCTAAATATGCTTTACAGCCAACGCTAGACAAGCATTTGTGTAAGTTTATCATAGCCTAGCATAGCATTATGCCTTGCTAGCAGCAGGCAAACTTCTCACGGAAATCAGAAAAGCAATCAAATTAAATCGTTTACCTTTGATGAACTTCAGATGTTTTCACTCACGAGACTCCCAGGTAGACAGCCAAAGTTCATTTTTTCACAAAATATTATTTTTGTAGGCAAAATAGCTCCGTTTGTTCTTCAGGTTTGGCTGAGAAATCGCCCCGGAAATTGCGGTCACCACAATGCCGAAAAATATTCCAAATGAGCTCCATAATATCGACAGAAACATGGCAAACATTGTTTAGAATCCATCCTCAAGGTGTTTTTCTAATATCTATTCGATAATATATCCGTCGGGACAATTCCTTTTTCTCTAGGACTGAGTGGAGTAATGGCTACCTCTGCACTTTACGCGAGAATCTCTCTCAGAGCCACCATGTGGCACAATGTGCCCCCATACGGCTATTCTTCAACATAAATGTGTAAAACTACGTCACAATGCTGTAGACACCTTGGGGAATAGGTAGAAAGCGTAAGCTCGTTGATGGTACATTCACAGCTATATAGGGAGTCATTGGAACGCAGCGCTTTCAAAACCTGGGGCACTTCCGGATCAGTCTTTCGCCTGCAACATCCGTTCTGTTATACTCAGACAATATCTTTACAGTTTTGGAAACGTGAGAGTGTTTTCTATACAAAGCTGTCAATTATATGCATATTCTAGCATCTTTTCCTGACAAAATATCCTGTTCAAAACGGGAACGTTTTTTTTCCAAAAATGAAAATACTGCCCCCTAACACCAAGAGGTTAAACTACACATTTATTGCAAAAATATGATAAATGGCTCATTCGAGAGAAGATATCCTCCCGAGTTATGACATCGACCAGTATTGAAATCTGACATGTATGATAAACATACTTGCGATCTAAAAGTCATTTTCTTATTATCTTCCAGTGGAGTGAAAGCAGCTTTATCACTGTACTACGTCATACCGGCCAGATTTTTGCCTGCTTGAACGACAACTCAGAAACAAATGAAAACATGAAATGACCCAGGGAATAGATAGAACATCACTCAGAGATGCACAAAAACAATATAACATTCAAATTGGGTGAACCTTTCCTTTAAGGACTTTTACTGCATAGTGCTGAGCGATTAGTGCTTTTTGAAGTCTGTTCGGTTTCTGTTCAAGTATAGAAAAAAATGTAAAGTTTCCAATTTTAAAAAAGTAACATTAAATGCACTATGCATTTTGTGGGTTGAATGCTGTAAAACCGAATAAAACAATTAATAAAAAGTCCCATGATGATAGTGATTGCCATTACTGCTTATCATTTATTAACCATCATTTATTCACATTACGTTACTTTAATAAAATGGAAATTCAAATAATTGAACCCAAGTCAGTCAATTAGTTGCTTAAAAAAAAATGAGTGAAAAAGGAAATTTCAGTTAATTGTTCAGCAGTAATACTGCATGTACTGTGTACATAATGCTGAGCTGCAGTAATTAACACTTCTTAATAATGTTAATACATTTAAATGTAATAACCACCTGGGGGATAAATTAACACAGCAGCCAACTAAATCAAATCAGTAAATTGTCCAAATAATCACTAATGTGTTGGGGGCATATTGGAGTGTTTTGCTCTGTCGTCAGTCAGCTGGTTGGTGATTAGGGACTGATTCTGCTAATGAGTCTGTGAAATGATGAAGCAAAAACAACAGCGCTGCGAGCCAGCCTATCACGCTTCAAATCACATCCATTATTGTGTTGGCCTTCATAACCCATTTCACCTATTAGCTACTAAATGTGTTCCTGAAACAAACACTATCACAGAGGACACAACTGATCTGACATACTAATTACTCAATATGTTCACGATAATCTCCTCTGTTTCTCTGTAAAACGTCATAGAACCCCATGGCATTTAAATCAATGAAACACTTCACAACATCTACAATATCAGATACCCATATCTCAGGTCTTGGTCTCTCATTTCCATATAAACACACCGTAGATACAGATGTCAAATGTTTTTGAAATGAGCCTGGTATGAGCTTCGGGGATAATTTGGGCCTATAATGAGGAGGGCAGGCTATTGAGTGGGAGCTCATTGCTATTTGATGATGAAGCACAGGGCAATGAAGAAGCTTTGAAACCTTTAGACGCTGTGTGTGTGTTGTGTGTTGTGTGTGTGCTCTCTTATCTCATCCGGCTCTTGTTGTTTATTGAGAGGCTCTCAGGCTCCAGGTAGTGGGTGGTATTATACACCAACATCATATCTCATTAGTGGACTACATAATGGACAGAATGCCCATTAGGAATGTCCAGGGGGAAAAAACAGCCATGTCCCCCCGAGATGGATAAGGTATCACAATCAGCTCACTAGAATATGCCAATAGAGACTCAAACATGGTGCAACATATCTACCAGAAGGCAATTTTACTGTGAACTCTGTTTATAACACTAACACAATCACATCAAACACTTAAGCCTTGTTCACACTGCAGGCCTTAATGCTCAAATCTGTTTGGTTTTTCAAATCTGTTTTGGACTACTGACTGTCAAACAGCAAGTTACAAGTGACCAAATTGTATGTATGTGTGTGTGGTGTGTGTGTTCAGAAAGCAGTCATTTGCTGACATGGCTAGGCTAGTTGTCATGGTAACGACCGGTGTGCGCACAATGGTATAGGCTGATTGGTGGTGAACCTTGTGCTTCCTATCACTCAGAAGTTGTGTAGCAATCTAAGGTGACAATGCCTGCCATGGACTATTCCCATGTGCTTTGAATGTTCAAAATCATAGTGTAAGAACACTTAAAGCCTCAAAAGGATAAGATGATCCAACTTCCAAAACAAGTAACCACGGCAGTCAACAAGATAGCTAGGTAGCGGTTTAGTTTTCGAGCACACTCACTCATTTGTTTGTAAACAATTAACAAGCTAGTTGGCTACCACATGTTGTTGTCAAACTGTCAGAGTAGCTAGCAAGCCACAAGATATGCCAGTCTAAAAACCATTTGAGGGCAAATAAATCAGATTTGACCATTCAGACAAAGGCCAATAATAGGATTTGTTTCTTACTTCAAACCACCTATGAATGAGGTTTGAAATGTGGCTTGAAATATCAGAGTCTATTCAGACTGCAGGAAAAATAACAGATTTTATTTCAGTCACTTCAAAACTGCCAATGTGAAAAAGGCTTTAGTCATCTGCAGTTTGAGGGCACCAGTTGTGATTAAAGCCAAACAAAACATTTCAGTGCTATCAAGCTTTAGGGGTCCATACAGGCACACTGAACACACCCGAACAAAAACAACATGTTACTGTACCCAAAAGAGGCAGACTTCCACTTGCGGCAGGGGAAACCTCTCCTACAGCCGGCTGACACCAGACTGGCAGGGTTCTCTGTGACATCAATGGGCAGAGAGGCATGTCTCCTGTAGAGAGAAACAGAACAGTCATCACGGGAGCCATTTCATTTGAAACTGAACGACGGGATAAATGTGTGTGTGTGTGTGTGTGTGTGTGAGTGCATCAGGATTGTTCCCCAGGTGACAAGGGGATCTTTTTATGGCACCAGTTCAGCCAGTGGCACCTTCCTGCTTCACTCTCAACCTGAGCACTCATTTTAATACATCTATATTTTAAAATGGTGTATTATTGTGTTTAGGATATTAAATCACATACCCATGCTTTTCTGTTTAACACACATTTTAAAGAGAAAAAGCATTCAGGGTTGAGTACCAACAACAACAAAAAACTACAAGTGTGCATGCTCTAGTTCCTGAACAGCACCGCTTGGAGAGCTCCAAAAAACAACTTCTAGATAAAGACTTCTTTCAGTCATAAAAATGCATTGAAATTTAGAACTGCGCACACTTTGTAGAGGTGTGTGGCCATTTGGAGACACCAGTTAGTCCTCTCCCTCAAACCCTTGTAATGTATGTTGTTGCACCTACCCCACATTTTTCAGGAACATTCTTATCATGTTACTGAATGTATCCAGAGCATTTTACTTGGTCTAATCATTTTCCCATACTCTCCAAACTGTTCCCTTTAAATTGCTACCGTGGTTCATATTTCTTCAGTAAGAAACATTTCAATGCAGCCGTATCCATATAGGCCAATTGAGTAAAAGAACTCGCGCTAAAGAACTGAATTTGATGGTCTTTTTTTAAACGCCTAGCACACATTACAATCTTTCCACAGAAGAGATGTATTGCCTGGAAAATCTACAGTTTAATCTGGAGTCTACAACATCATACATAATATATAATGTGGGGTTAACAAACACACTTAGTTCTTCCAAATAGCTCTTTCCACATCCTAAAATGAATCAGCTGAGCAGCAGGAGTATGGTTTTCATTATTCAGATGGTTCCGCCCGCTTTATGATCTATTAACAGCTACACCATGGAAACGCAGTAGGTCATAATATTAACAATTCAGTAGAACAACAATATTTAGTGCAGGACAAATGAAATGATCAAATTAGTGAATTAAATCAGCAACATGACATTGATGAGATGTTTAAGATCATATGCAGTAGAGCCATATAAACAACATGTTCAGCAGCTGTAAGGACACATTCATCATGAACACAGAGAGGCACTAGGAATGAAATACAATGGTGCAGTTCAGAGGTCACCTCCCAGAATACACCCGAACATGCCCAGCGGCATAATGAAGGTTCTGTCTATGGCAGCCGCTACCGCATAAATCTCATTGTGACTTGTGTAAAAAAACATCCTGAATACACTTCAATCCTACTTGTGAAAGAGGAAGGAGAGACATGAAGAAATGAAAAATAATTCCAAAGAAAGGACAAAAGAAATGGAAAGTAATTGCCCATGTAGACAGGAGGTCAGGTTATTTGTAGTGTTTCTACAGTCTTTGTATGTTTTTGTTCTGTGCTGAATTCTATTTTGTCAAGGACCTCTCCTCCTGATGTCGTTATGGCCATCTCTCTCCTTCTTTATCATCATATACCTGAAGTAGTTCTCCCCAGCAGCACTTCTCACTCATCTATAGAAGAGCTTCCATGATCCACCTTCGACCCGCTGGTGCCAGGACCATCCCCTCTTCAGTCCACCGCCAGTCTGCCATCAGTCTCTCAGAGGTGAGGACCTTCATTAAGCATGGAGCCATGTAACATCTGGCCTGAATGCTGAACAGTGGCCATTTTTCTCCATCACAGAACTCTGATCCCATCTCTGTCAGACACACAGAGCAGCAGGAAATGCTATCTGACATCTTTTATGAAAGCAGTTTGCTCAATCAGATTAACATTTGGCCTCAGTGTCTTCGCTAATGTTCCATGAACAATAGCTTGACTGGTAGGTAGGATGTGTGCAGTAATATTCTGTAATCCCTCTATTGAAATTCACAGCTGTGTAAGAAAAGTAATTATAGTATGAATATAGGTGAGGAATTACAGTCGCCTTGTATTTTGCCATTATCACAGAGTATAATCAGTTCATGTCTTGCTTGAAAACACCTTCACAGAAAAGCCCAGAATGCACCGAAAAAGTTTTTTAATTTCTAATTTCTGCACACAAGCCATGATTAATATCAGTTGCAAATTGAATCAAGGGCTGATGCCATTTACTGCTGTTTGAATTATTAATTTCACAAATGCTAATGTCCCATCTCTCTCGCTCTCTTTCTCCACTGAATGAGTTTGGGGAGCTGTGAACCATGAATTACTCTGATTTCTTTCCTCTATTAGTGACTGGCAGGGCTGCAGAGACCAAACGCGGGCACACAGAGACACATCTCCAAATCGAAATCAGTAATGGGTGTTACACAACTCCACTGGTAAATTGTAGGAGAGCCTTTCTACAAGCCAGCAGGCTGAGGCAACTTAAAGGAAAATCATCATAAATAACTTCCGTTCTTCTTGGGTCACGATAGATAGTGCAGTTTGTGAGTTCAGCTAGCTGTCTGTCTGTGCTGACTTGGATGTCATTCAAGGTGAAGCACAGTGCTGAGAATAATGGGAGAGGGGGTTATCAAAACAATACCAGGAAATAAATTCCATTGTAAACTGGGTGGTTCAAGCCCTGAATGCTGATTGGCTGACAGCCGTGTTATATATATTTATATACAGTGGCAAGAAAAAGGGCGTGAACCCTTTGGAATTACCTGGATTTATGCATAAATTGGTCATCAAATTTGATCTGATCTTCATCTAAGTCACAACAATAGACAAACACAGTGTGTTTAAACAAATAACACACAAATTATTGTGTTTTTCTTGTCTATATTGAATACATCATTTAAACATTCACAGTGTAGGTTGGAAAAAGTATGTGAACCCCTAGGCTAATGACTTTTCCAAAAGCTATTTGTAGTCAGAAGTCAGCTAACCTAGAGCCCAATCAAGGAGACGAGATTGGAGATGTTGATTAGAGCCGCCTTGCCCTATAAAAAAACTCAAAATGTTATTTTTTATTTTTTTTTTTTTTTTTTCCCTTCCCCAATTTCGTGGTATCCAATTGTTTTTAGTAGCTACGATCTTGTCTCATCGCTACAACTCCCGTACGGGCTCGGGAGAGACGAAGGTTGAAAGTCATGCGTCCTCCGATACACAACCCAACCAAGCCGCACTGCTTCTTAACACAGCGTGCATCCAACCCGGAAGCCAGCCGTACCAATGTGTCGGAGGAAACACCGTGCACCTGGCAACCTTGGTTAGCGTGCACTGCGCCCGGCCCGCCACAGGAGTCGCTGTTGCGCGATGAGACAAGGATATCCCTACCGGCCAAACCCTCCCTAACATGGACGACGCTAGGCCAATTGTGCGTCGCCCCACGGACCTCTATATATGCCATTTTTATTAGGTACCCCACTTGTTCCCGAGAAGTGCTCACTCCTACAGACAGTGAGGCACATGACCATGGCTTGCTATATAAAGGAGGCAGACAGGCATCGAGGCATTCAGTTACTGTTCGATTGTATGTTAGAATGGCCAAAATGAGTGACCTAAGCAACTTTGAGGATGGTATGATTGCTGGAGTCAGGCACGCCGGTTCCAGTATCTCAGAATCTCCTAAAACAGCCCTTAGTAGGGGGTTATTTACATGATAATCCCTGGGTTCTCATGCCTTATAGCTTAATCATTGGTCCAGAATGTTTTCAGTCTGACAGGGGCCTGTGTGTGTTTTAAACAGAGGATGGTGGGAGTACAACTCAAGGACAAATCTCCTCTTCAGTGGGCTGTTATCAAAGTTCACCATCACTCTCCATGGCAATGAGATATATGCACTCATGAGTAGCAGAGGACAACCTTGTTTGATCCCAATGAAGTGCAGTTGGGAAAACATTTCAACTGTTTCCCTGGAGAACACTTCTAATGAATCCAGAGGCAAGGCACAGTGGCAGCAGAGTACAGTAGACACATGTTCTACCCAGGGACCACAGTGAGTCCGCATGCAGCGACAGTTCCTGGCATCGCACTGTGACCGAGCAAGGTGCAAGCTTGCAGGTTAAACAGTAGGTTAAACAGTCCTGTCTTACTGTAGTCACCTTGTCACAGACATTTCCTGCTCCCCTGTTGATATAGCCCTGAGGTTCAAATGCAAAATTATTCCAGGTCTGTGTAATAGCTGTCCATCTAAGATTTACCACTCGCCCTAACCGAGGTCACTTCATGTGTGAAGTTCTAAAAAATTATCTGAAATAGGTGCAATTCTGTATAATTGCACATTCACTCAACTACCATCATCACATCATCATTATGCTGCAGTATGTACACGCTACAAAACATGACAGTGGTGTCTTCATCAGTTACTGATGTTTTAACACATAATCAGAAAGCATTGGCCTGAACATGAGGGATCAGAGCCGGTGCTTTGTTCTCTCTCCTTCACAGTAATAATAGTTAGGCTTTCTAATCACTCTCTATTTCAGTCTCCACACCTCCCTGCTGAGAATGACAAGGGAATGAAAAGCCACTGATTCTGTCAGGCCTCTTGTTGCAAAGCGCTGCCGTTGAGCCTCTACAGAGTTGGGGTGGCAGGTAGCCTAGTGGTTAGAATGTTGGGCCAGTAACCGAAAGGTTGCTGGATCAAATACCCTGGCTGACAAGTTTAAAATCTGTCTTTCTGCCCCTGAACAAGGCAGTTAACCCACTGTTCCCCGGTAGGCCGTCATTGTAAATAAGAATTTGTTCTTACTGACTTGCCTAGTTAAATAAAGGTAAAATAAAAAAGGCAGGCAAACAAGCAGGCAGGCATCACCACATTGAGCATGGTTATATGCACACAATAATGTGGCTATTGTGGATAGTCGGGTTAATATAATAGTTTGTTTAAAACGTTTACCTGCTTTGCAAGAAGAACAATCCCCCTAATAATACTGTTTATGACTAATGCCATTCTCTGCATTCTGCCACAATCAGTTTAATGTTGATTAATTAGTGTGTATGCAAACATACTCATTGTCAATCCGCTTTGGACCCACATTACTCATTCAGGGAAACAGAACGACAACAAATGGCTACTATGACTGGAAGCCATATGGATGTTGTATGATCAAATAGTTTCATAATAACAATGATAATTGGATTCAATCTAGAAAGTTGCATTTACCTGTGGTTCAGAATTCATAGGATAATATAACTACCCTTTTGTGAAACACACACCAACATACTTATTTGCACACACTGAAAAACAGGAAGTGTTATTCAAATATTGATCACACTTGAATGAACACTGCTTACATTCATCCCCAGCCCTCGTACTGTATTGAGTGTCTGACTGACTGCTGGTGATCTCTCCAGCTCCCTCCAGCCTATTGTTCCCTGCTAGTCAGGGTTTATGAACGGGTTCTGCTTTACACATCAAAACCAGGTCATTGAGGCTGTTCACACCAGCAGTCAGTCAGTCTCTCACATTGCTGGCTCCTAATCACGTCTGAATGAAGCCATCCATTTTGATTAGTGGAGAAGGCCAATTAATTACAGCCATGTTGTTATTCTTTGCTCATTAGTTCCCCTACACGTCCGTTCACTGTTCGCTACAGTACCTCACCTCAGAAAAGCAAATTCTCAGGTACAATGACTTTTCCATGTTTAATGATAGCGAGAGCTAGCCAACTAGGTATGTAATGCACTAGATTTTAAACAGCCAGGCTCAGTTTAGGTCATGGTGTAGCTGCATATTAACATGCAAGAGACTTGTAAGCAATATGACTATGAGCCTAGTGAGTGGTACCTCAGTGGCTGTGGAGTGGTTTTGAATTTGAAGAGCCTGGCTTACTTTGAGCTTCAGTATTGTATATCAAAAGGGAAAGACTAGGGTCTGTGATATAGAGCACCATTTGGGTCTTTACGTGTCAAAAAATATACATGTCAAATAACATTATTTGATGTGCCAAGTAAGCTTGTTGACCATTCAAGGACCTGAATGTGACTGCACATCACATAATAATTTAACACATTCATGAATTTTGGACATAGTGATTACACATTGATTACAGCATCACCATATTTCATAGCGATTCACCGATATGTATGCTATGATTCTGGTAAAGCTTTTGCAGACACACACTTCCCTAAGCTCTCGGGCAGTGCTGGTCAGAAAGAAAAAAAGCTAGCTAGTTGTTGGATGCAAACAATGTTCTCCTCCAAAAACACAGCAAAACAACAATCTGTTTCAGTAGCTATAGTTAGCGAGCTAACTATCTAGCAAGGTATCATCTAAAATACCCCTCATTTATAAGACAGCTTTTGTATTTGGGTGATGGTCCCATGCTTAGTCATGCTTAGAATGTTAGCATGGGGCAACAGGGCTAGGTACTGTAGCTGGCTAGCTTGCCGAGTTTGTTACCTTGCTAGCTGGCAGGCAGAAGCAGCAGGATCACCATCCTATCTCCCCTGCCTCTGGGATGGTTGCATGTCAGGGAGAATGTTGGACTACCAAGCGAACAATTTTTATCCTGCTCATTTGATCCTGATCTTATTTCAAATGCTCACACAGACATTTTCCCATTCGGTTGAACAAATAATGGCTTATTACCAACGTGGTATTTTAAAACACATTGTGACTGGTGTGTGTGCTTGTTTGCAGACTTATTTTTTTACAGCTTTGACAGCACTACTGACCGTAGTGGTGAAACTTGGCTTGCTAATGCAGATTCGGTGCACGCAACATTCTAAAATATAATTTTGTTATTTGACACATCAAATTATCAGTTTAAAAGACGCATCAAATATTGTTATTGGACTTGTATCTTTTATCACACGCATTAGACCCAAACGGCATCCCATACTATGAGGTTGTAGGCCTGTGCTGGTAGTCTTGGGACTGTATTAGTGCTGAACGTAGTGGTGGATGTTGAAGCAATTTCACTCAGCCGGGCCCTGGTTTTACGTATTGATGTAGAAAGACTACAGACATATACACAACGTGAATTTCTGTCTGGGGAGTTGATTAGCAGTGGTAGCAGTCGATGCATACTAGCTCTTGGATGACTAAAAGTGTAGATGAAATAGCGGCTGCTACTGTAGTTATGATGATTGACACTACCCATGTGTGTGGGTAAAGGCTTAATTAGCGGGATGGGTTATTGGCTAGTTATCTCAGAAAGCCTGATAGCTGATTGAAAAGAGGCCCAAGTCTCTTGTGTTTCACAGTTTGAGTCCCTGGCAGACATGCAGCATCTTTAGTACACTGGCTCTGCTGGTGATGCTGCTCAGTGGGTGAGCACACACACACACAGACACACACAGGAAAAGACAACGACACCTCTGGGGCTCAGCCCTCTCTTTCACCTTCGCCTCAGTAAGAGAGGACAGCCAGTACGTAACACAAGAGGCCGGAGCACAACAAATAACATGGGAGGAAAGAACAGAGATGGCCTGAATCTAATGTACAACTTCTAAATCTAAGTCAGAAGTTTACACTTAGGTTGGAGTCATGAAAACTCGCTTTTCAAACACTCCATACATTTCTTGTTAACTTCTTATGGCTGGGGGGCAGTATTGAGTAGCTTGGATGAATAAGGTGCCCAGAGTAAACTGCCTGCTACTCAAGCCCAGAAGCTAAGATATGCATATCATTAGTAGATTTGGATAGAAAACACTCCGAAGTTTCTAAAACGGTTTGAATGATGTGTGTGAGTATAACAGAACTCATATGGCAGGCAAAAAACTGAGAAAAAATCCAACCAGGGAGTGGGAAATCTTGTTGGTTTTCAACTCTTTGCCTATCCAAGATAGTGTGTAAATTTGGTCCGATTGCACTTCCTAAGGCTTCCACTAGATGTCAACAGTCTTTAGAACCTCGTTTGAGGCTTCCACTGTGAAGTGGAGGTGAATGGGAACTGTCTCAACCTGTGGCTGGAAAAATGGCTGTGTTTTTCTGTGACTAGGTGCTGACCTAACATAATCGTTTGGTGTGCTTTCATCGTAAAGCCTTTTTGAAGTCGGACACTGTGGTGGGATTAACAACAAGTTTATCTTTAAAATGGTGTAAAATACTTGTATGCTTGAGGAATTTTAATTATGAGATTTCTGTTGTTTGAATTTGGTGCCCCGCACTTTCACTGGCTGTTGTGAGATCGATCCTGTTAGCGGGATTTCAGCCGTAAGAAGTTAAACTATAGTTCTTGCAAGTCGGTTAGGACATCTACTTTGTGCATGACACAAGTCATTTGTCCAAAGATTGTTTACAGACAGATTATTTCACTTATAACTCATTGTATCACAATTCCAGTGGGTCAGAAGTTAACATACACTAAGTTGACTGTGCCTTTAAACAGCTTGGAAAATTACAGAAAATGACATAATGGCTTTAGAAGCTTCTGATAGGCTAATTGACAACATCGGAGTCAATTGGAGGTGTACCTGTACATGTATTTGTGCCTCTTTGCTTGACATCATGGGAAAATCAAAAGAAATCAGCCAAGACCTCAAAAATAATTGTAGACCTCCACAAGTCTGGTTCATCCTTGGGAGCAATTTCCAAATGCTTGAAGGAACCACGACCATCTGTACAAACAATATTAGGCAAGTATATACATCATGGGACCATACAGCCGTCATACCACTCAGGAAGGAGAAGCGTTCTGTCTCCTAGAGATGAACGTGTTTTGGTGCGAAAAGTGCAAATCAATAGCACAACAGCAGCAAAGGACCTTGTGGAGGAAACAGGTGCTGGAGGAAACAGGTACAAATGTATATATATCCAGAGTAAAATATAACCTGAAAGGCCGCTCAGTGAAGAAGCCACTCCTCCAAAACCACCATAAAAAAAAAGCCAGACTACGGTTTGCAACAGCACATGGAGACAAAGATCACACTTCTTGGAGAAATGTCCTCTGGTCTAATGTAACAAAAATAGAACTGTTTGGTCATAATGACCATCGTTATGTTTTGAGGAAAAAGGGGGAGGCTTGCAAGCCGAAGAACACCATCCCAGCCGTGAAGCACAGGGGTGGCAGCATCATGTTCATGTTGTGGGGGTGCTTTACTGCAGGAAGGACTGGTGCACTTCACAAAATAGATGGCATAATGAGGAGGAAAATTATGTGGATATATTGAACAACATCTCAAGACATCAGTTAAAGCTTGGTCGCAAATGGGTCTTCCAAATGGACAATGACCCCAAGCATACTTCCAAAGTTGTGGCAAAATGGCTTAAGGACAACAAAGTCAAGGTATTGGAGTGGCCATCACAAAGATAATAGATAATTTGTGGGCAGAACTGAAAAAGCGTGTGTGAGTAAGGATACCTACAAACCTGACTCAGTTACACCAGCTCTGTCAGGAGGAATGGCCAAAATTCACCCAACTTATTGTGGGAAGCTTGTGGAAGGCTACCCGAAACGTTTGACCCAAGTTAAACAATTTAAATGCAATGCTACCAAATACTAATTGAGTGTATGTAAACTTCTGACCCACTGATGAAATAAATAAAAGCTGAAATAAAAATCACTATTATTCTGACATTTCACATTCTTAAAATAAAGTGTTGATCCTTACTGACCTAAAACAGGGGATTTTTACTAGGATTAAATGCCAGGAATTGTTAAAAACTTAGTTTAAATGTATTTGGCTAAGGTGTATTTGGCTAAGGTGTATGTAAACTTCCGACTTCATCTGTAAATCAACAGTGGTGGAAAAAGTACTCAATTGTCATACTAAAAGTAAAGATACCTGAATAGAAAATGACTCAAGTAAAAGTGAAAGTCACCCAGTAAAATACTACTGGAGTAAAAGTCTAAAAGTATTTGGTTTTAAATATACATAAGTACCATAAGTAAATGTAATTGTTGTACTTATGTATCAAAAGTAAAAGTATAATTATTTCAAATTCCTTATATTAAGCAAACTTGTTGTTTTCTTAATTTACAGATAGCCAGGGGCACACTCCAACACATAATTTACAAACAAAGCATTTGTGTTTAGTGAGTCCGCCACATCAGAGTCAGTAGTGTGTGAATTACTTTTGGGTGTCAGGGAAAAGTCCAAAATATTTTCTTTAGGATTGTAGTGTAGTAAAAGTTGTCAAAAATATAAATGGTCAAGTAAAGCACAGACACCAAAAAACTACTTAAGTAGTACTTTAAAGTATTTTTACACCAATGTATATCAACAACACAAACTCAGCTCCTCTAGGGTTCTCTCCATTCTCAGAAAGACAACACTTGAGAGGCAGGAGGAAGAGTGTAATTCACCATCTGCTCAACAGGAGCATATGTGCTGCTTACCCAAGATATTACATCTATATACTATGGAGAGAAGGAGCTGGAGACAACTGGGCTTATTTACTAGGGACCGGGAAGCAAAGCACCTCTACTCAACATGCCAGTCATGTTTTCCAGCCCTAGGCACATCACATCAATGATGTATGCTGATTCCAACTTTAAATCACTCCACTGCTTCACATTTACTGAGACACTCCCATATAAACCTCATGCCACAGAGACGGTATAACTCAAATACAACAGTTAATTGTACCCAATGCAGTCATGGGTTGCACTCAACACAACCTCAATGCAACCTTGGGTTGCACTCAACACTCAAACCCATAATTTCCCCCATCATAATGGCCACTAGTGGACATTGAGACACATCATCAGCACCTAGCTGCTACTATCATCACCTGAGGACAATCACTCAGGTCTCTGCTACTGCAGCATGTTTTAATCACAGGGTCCGTCAGCTATAGACTGGAGAATGTAGGGCATCATATGTTATCTAGAACCAGAACCTACTCAAGAGAAATCGTGGGTGGAGAGAGAGCGAGAAAGAAAGAGAGAGGAAAACAGAGAGAAAGACAGAGACAGAGAAAGAGTGTCCTTGGTCAGAGTTAATAAAGTGCTACCTGAATACGTGCATTACATCATGAGTAATGGTGTACATACCTGACCATTCTGGAACTGTCACATTCAGATCTGGAAAACAAAGAGGCAATAGATTAGTGTGTTAATCAATTCATTGTACGTTAATATAAATTAACTGACATTCAATACTAGCGCACAGTATATGGAAACGTCTAATTGAAACAATGATCAATTAATCAAGGACGATATGACAATATAAATGACTAGCTATCTAGCTTGGTTTCTTCATTCAGTCAGTGATTAAGTATAGTGACATATAAGACACATTACAGGGACCCTGCAGCACCGAGCGCTTTGCTAAGAGCGGCCTACAATAGAAAAGACCAAACTGAACAGGCCAATTACACGGAAACTGAATTACACTGAGAATCAAATTGTTCCCTTTAAAATGTATGCCAAAACGATACCACTGATTTCAAAGTTTAACAAATCGTTTTATTTTATTTTCACATTTATTTAACCAGGTAGGCAAGTTGAGAACAAGTTCTCATTTACAATTGCGAACTGGCCAAGATAAAGCAAAGCAGTTCGACACATAAAACGACAGAGTTACACATGGAGTAAAACAAACATACTGTAAATAATACAGTAGAAAAATAAGTCTATATACGATGTAAGCAAATGAGGTGAGATAAGGGAGGTGAAGGCAAAAAAAAAAAAAAAAAAGGCCATGGTGGAGAAGTAAATACAATATAGCAAGTAAAACACTGGAATGGTAGATTTGCAGTGGAAGAATGCGGGAAGTAGAAATATAAATAATGGGGTGCAAAGGAGCAAAATAAATAAATAAATACCGTAGGGGAAGAGGTAGTTGTTTGGGCTAAATTATAGATGGGTTATGTACAGGTGCAGTAATCTGTGAGCTGCTCTCACAGCTGGTGCTTAAAGCTAGTGAGGGAGATAAGTGTTTCCAGTTTCAGAGATTTTTGTAGTTCGTTCCAGTCATTGGCAGCAGAGAACTGGAAGGAGAGGCGGAATTGGTTTTGGGGGTGACCAGAGAGATATACCTGCTGGGGCACGTGCTACAGGTGGGTGCTGCTATGGTGACCAGCGAGCTGAGATAAGGGGGGACTTTACCTAGCAGGGTCTTGTAGATGACCTGGAGCCAGTGGGTTTGGTGACGAATATGAAGCGAGGGCCAGCCAACGAGAGCGTACAGGTCACAGTGGTGGGTAGTATATGGGGCTTTGATGACAAAACGGATGGCACTGTGCTAGACTGCATACAATTTATTGAGTAGGGTATTGGAGGCTATTTTGTAAATTACATCGCCAAAGTCGAGGATCTGTAGGATGGTCAGTTTTACAAGGGTATGTTTCGCAGCAAAAGTGAAGGTTGCTTTGTTGCGAAATAGGAAGCCAATTCTAGATTTAACTTTGGATTGGAGATGTTTGATACGAGTCTGGAAGGAGAGTTTACAGTCTAACCAGACACCTAGGTATTTGTAGTTGTCCACATATTCTATGTCAGAACCGTCCAGTGTAGTGATGCTGGACGGGCGGGCAGGTGCAGGCAGAGATCGGTTGAAGAGCATGAATTTAGTTTTACTTGTATTTAAGAGCAGTTGGAGGCCACGGAAGGAGAGTTGTATGGCATTGAAGCTAGTCTGTAGGGTTGTTAACACAGTGTCCAAAGAAGGGCTAGAAGTAGACAGAATGGTGTCGCCTGCGTAGAGGTGGATCAGAGACTCACCAGCAACAAGAGCGACATCATTGATGTATACAGAGAAGAGAGTCAGCCCAAGAATTGAACCCTGTGGCACCCCATAGAGACTGCCAGAGGCCCGGACAACAGACCCTCCGATTTGACACACTGATCTCTATCAGAGAAGTAGTTGGTGAACCAGGCAAGGCAATCATTTGGGAAACCAAGGCTATCGAGTCTGCCGATGAGGATGTGGTAATTGACAGAGTCGAAAGCCTTGGCCAGGTCAATGAATACGGCTGCACAGTATTGGTGCTGTTTGGTCGGTAATCTGTTTGTTGACTTGGCTTTCGGAGACGTTAGAAAGGCAGGGTAGATATAGGTCTGTAGCAGTTTGATCAGGGAGGTCCTAATGGACACTCTGACAGAGCTCCAGAGTTCCTCTGTGCAGATGGGAGAACCTGCCAGAAGGACAACCATCTCTGCAGCACTCCACCAATCTGGTCTTTATGGTAGAGTGGCAGAGGGAAGCCACTCCACAGTAAAAATCAAATGACAGTCCACTTGGAGATTGCCAAAAAGCACCTAAAGGACTCTCAGACCATGAGAAACGAGATTATGTGGTCTGATGAAACCCAGACTGAACTCATTGGCCTGAATGCCAAGCATCACATCTGGAGGAAAACTGGCACCCTCCCTACGGAGAAGCATGGTGGTGGCAGCATCATGCTGTGGGGATGTTTTTCAGGGGCAGGGACTGGGAGACCAGTCAGGATCGAGGGAAAGATGAACAGAGCAAAGTACAGAGAGATCCTTCATGAAGTCCTGAGCGCTCTGGAGCAGGTTCTCAGACTAGGACCTTCCAACAGGACAACAACCCTAAGCACAGAGCCAAGACAACGCAGGAGTGGCTTCGGGACAAGTCTCTTAATGTTATTGAGTCGGACAGCCAGAGCCCAGACTTGAACCCGAGCGCTGCTCGCTGCTTCAACAAAGTACTGAGTAAAGGGTCTGAATACATATGTAAAATGTGATGGTTTTTGTTTTAAATGTGCTTTTTGCTTTGTCGTTATAGGTTATTATTAAGACTAACGTAACAAAATGTGGAAAATGTCAAGGGGTTTGAATACTTTCCAAATGCACCGTACCCATGAAACAAAGTAACCAAATTGAAATCCCTGACAATAGATCTTACAACAATAATAACAATAACAATATTTGCAAAGAATGCAACGCAATTAGATCCACATTCGATTGGAGAGATCAAAATATCCCCACTGTGCCACAATGCCTATAATGATAGAGGCATAGGTCTGGTTGGCCACAAGCTGTGCTGGAATGTAGCTCCACATTTTTTTTATTTTTTTTAGATACTCCAGAGAACCCAAGACAAGTGGGTAGAATTCCTCATTTCAACCTTTAGGTAACAAAAACTGATTTACAAGGACTGTATGGGAATAGGATAGCGCTCACTTCTTGAGGGAGGGTTTCAATTCATTTGGATGTGTATTATGACCTGGAACGAACGTGGAAAATACATTCCATTTGAAAAAATGTAATCAACCAGTACTGTACAATGTGTGATGTCCAAACTTGTTAAACATAGATGTCTATAATTGTTTTTTGGTCTGGACCAACCAAATGTGGTCTTGTTTGGGGGCGAAGCTTATTACAAAAATAGCCAGTGCGTAGAATAATAACCAAATATGAAAAACAAGGACATTACATATTTCTATCTTTGTGTACCTATTCAGGATATATTACCATGAAGAGAATGATATTCGTATCCATAATTATGCATTCTGTATAGTACAGATCAGGGACCCGTAATTCCATTACCGAGTGAAAATCCACTTCACCTACTGTAGGTCGCTGACACCACATTCCTTCTGCAGACATCTTTGAATCTCAATTCAGAAAACGTGGTCTCATAAAAAACTGAGCGAGATTTTACTGTAATTCTGTTACCAAATGTAGCATCTGCACAGTTCTTCCAGTAAATGTGTTTTTGTGACCATTTGTGTAAATTATTCAAAGTAGTCCTTGTGCATAGAGTTATATGGTTTGTAGGCTGGGTAATTGCCAGGGACCTCACGATACGATATTATTATGATACTTTGGTGCCGATACAATAAGTATTGCGATTCTCACGATTCTATAAGTATTGAGATTCGATACTGTGATTTTACTGCAATTCGATGTTCCAATCATATTGCTCACCATATGTCTGCTGCAGAGGGACAAGAGAGACATGAGAAAACATGGAGAACAAGCTAATGTTGGGGTACTTTCCTTGTCAATCATTTGCTCATTGGTGAAATTAGCATTCAGACAATATCTTTAAGTAAATCAATCATTAATTTAATGCAATTGCAGACAGAAGTTGAGAACAGGAACATAGCATGCATGTTTCTGAGTAAGTTCTGCAAATTGTTCTGCACTGCCTACGTCATTCTACTCATGAGACCAAAACCATGCCTACACAGCTATATAAACAAGAGTTTTAGTGTTATCTAAAATAGCAGTAAATGTCCACTCCCCAAGTTGATTTATAGTGGAATGTCTGACTAGTCTCTAATCTCTTACATTCCCCTACAGAGTTCTGTCTGTCACATTTCTCAGAGTTTCTTTATAAGAGGCAGAGATTAGAAAAGACTGGAACAATATTAAACCTTTATAATGAATATATATACATTGTTAATCTGTAGTCTAGGACCCTATACATGTAAGGAGGGAGGGGTCTTATAAACCCTCCCCTTCTATTAATACAACATAAGCATAATCAATTATTATAATACATCAAACATTTGGTACAGCCCCTATCATGACCCCAAGGTGAACCCCCGACACTATGAAGGAAACATACTGGAGTTTTGGTACAGGTACAGACGACTAGCACAAAACAAACTGCGATAGTGTCAAAACAATATCATCAAAATTAATATCCTGAAGTGTAACTACTTTTTTTCCCATCACTAATGGTTTGTTAAACTTTGAAATCAATGGTTTTTTGTTTGGCATACATTTTAAAGTGAAAAATGTGAATCAAAGCGTAATTCCGTTAACGTGGAATTGCACAAATGCCACTCTACCGTTAAGGGAAACTGCTCTGTACATGGCTGTTCTCTGGAACCCAGCCATCAGGGCCAATATAGCTACATTTATGTGCACACTGATCGCCTAGCCATTTTCCTCACACGGAGTACCTTCCTCAGCATTTTCATTAATTATGAATGGACAGGAAATTGCTTGAGTTACTTACTGAAATGGATAGTTACTGGGGGAGAGTACATCTCGAGGTGTAATAAATCCCCACAACGTAAATAATATTTTCACATGAACCTCCCCTTGTACTGTAAAACAAATTGCACCCCCCCTCAATGATTACGACCACAAATAAGAACTGAGCTCACTCTATCGGCCCGTTTCATTACACTACGATCAGAGCCGGCTGCAGACCATGATCAGCTAGGGGGGAATCAGATTTTCAACATTCTGGTGCTATATTTATAATGATATAAAATATATATGCACCAACAGGTTTCTGTGCCAATGCACCAAACAACCAAAAAGAAAAGCATAACTGCATACTGATTACCAACTTTGGGACACCACAATCAAATTGACATAGTCTATCTCAACAAACAGAAAATAGATCCCTCCCTACCTTATATCCAGTATCGAAGGCTTGGCTTGACAATCTCTGAATGTCATTCAACTTTTTGGTGTTTTGTAACAGATAGTGGTCAATGTCCGCGGTTCTAAAACTGCAATTCGATGTTGAATTGGCGCCTTTTCCTTGACCATGTTGCTATATGCATATAGCAAAGTTGATCAGCATATTGGTGTTGAGAACAATGCGGCAGGGGCAGCAGTGGAGTTAGGAGACAAGAAAACAGCTATTGCCTTAATTGTCTAAGAAAAGTGAGGAAAGAATGAACCAACTTTTTAAATGTAACCTTTATTTAACTAGGTAAATCAGTTAAGAACATATTCTTATTTACAATGACGGCCTACACCGGCCAAACCCGGACGATGCTGGGCCAATTGTGCGCCGCCCTATGGGACTCCCAATCACGGCCGGTTGTGATACAGCCTGGATTCGAACCAGGGTGTCTGTAGTGATGCCTCTAACACTGAGATGCAGTTTCTTAGACTGCTGCACCACTCGGGAGCCCTTAATTAGCTCTATAATCAACAGCCTAACTGTTAAATCTGCCTGGCTTTATAAATCATCCACATATACTGTATCTACAGGAATAAGACGGATCCTGCTGAAGTTGCCTGTTTGAGTATTTGTTTAGTAGCCTACTGATTCCGTGAGCACCAAGCCTTATGCAACCACATGTCAAATAAACAATTTCACAAATGTGGCTGTTTTTAATCTTTGCTATGCTGTAATAGGCTTTACACTTTTTTTGTCGTTAGAAAAGCCTCTCTGGTGCTATTTATAATTGATTGTGTTTACACATGTTCCAAATTGTCATAAAAATTATATTTATAATAATAAACCCTCCTTTTTCTTGAACTCCTTCTTATTGTTATTATTACTATTATGATCATCATCATTATAATAATAATTAATATCATCATCATTAGTAGGCTTAGTATTGCAGCCTTGTATAACCACAATTGATTGATCTGTAGGCCTAAAAACGCATCCCGTTCAGTCTTAATACTGTAACTTAATTTCATCTCACAGCATGCGAGCCATTCATGGTTTGAAGTGCAATCAAGCATTTTAGTTTTATTAAATAACAAAGCAACCCTTGAATAATTAGCATAAACAATAAATACACTGTTCCATTTCAGAATGAATGACTGAAATGAAATGAATACGACTGTTTTTAGTCTTTGCCGTAATAAAGGCTTACAACAGACTGCCTGGTACACACTTGTAATTGATTTAGTATTGTTTACGTTGTTCCAAACAGTCAGAAAAATGATATTGCAATCTAACAGCACCTGTTTGGCAATAACCTAATATGCACGCAGTGCATGCTCCTTACTTTCTTTATCTCCAGTATTTTCCACAACTAGTCAAATGTATTACACCCATCTGACTTCCCCATTACCTCCTGAGCAACCAGTAAACATTCCCCCCGTTTTGAGTTTGTCACGTCCTCTGCATCCATTTTGCTGATACGGTGTTCAGAACTTGTTATAATAAATGTATCGATGTGATTATGATATACTATTAGGTCAGGCCCTATTCCCCACGTGCATGTGATGCATAGAGAGTGCAAGGGTTGGGGGAATAGGGAATGTTTTTACTATACAAATGAGGGATTTTGGTACCAACATTTTTCAATCAGCAGCACAGACAGCGTGATAAACACTTGATGTCCTAAGGTAGTCGCTGCAGCAGGGAGGAGAAAGAGACAACGGGTGCAAGTCACACAGTCGCTCGCTGTATGTTGTTTTTACACAGTACAGCAAATCTGAGACCTGCCCATCACAATCAAATAAATTGCGGTCGGACTCCCTCTCATTTGTGTGTCTTAATTATTTAATCAAACCATGCGCTTAAAGCATCAAACAAGCTCAGTGCATATAGCTGATTTGATTAAAACACAGTGTCTATATATGGAAAAATAAAAGTTAAAAGATTTCAACCAATCGATTGGTCTAAAGAAGAGACCATTTTTTTCTTTGTCAGGGACAGCCCTAGTTAGGTTGTAGGTGCGGGAGGAATAGCCGCTCGGATCAGAGAGGAGGCGCATTAAGCTTGGAAAAATTATGATCTGCAACAGACAGCGTGTCTCAGTATCAAAAGTAAAAATACAGATTGGCTTGCTACTGTGCCTTTCTAGACCTTATAAACTGTCAAGAGTAGAGTAGACCTATAATGGATCCAAATGGAAGGAAAAGTTAAAATCACAGTGCTTTTGTGCAGTTATTCAAATTTTCACTGCAGTTTACAGCCTAAGTAGAGTTTTGTACTGACTTGAAAACAATAATGCAATTATTCATTGCATTGTGATGTTGTAGACTACTTTAGGTAGAATAATTTTATTGTCCCTAAACAAGATCAATAGGGGAATTTTTTGAGCTGCGGGTCTAAGGTATTCAATGTTCTTTCATGCGCAATGATGCACCTGGAATGATCACCTATTCCTCTTTGTCCTTATGGATTTATATTGAAAATTGGTGCAGCTTTGAATTATTTTATGTGTGGTATAATTGCTAGTTAGCCAATTGCAGATCTGGACAAACGATGCACCTACCACTATGGTCACTATGAAATGGTGGATAGAACGCAAAGTACTGCTGAAACACCGATGAGATGAGGAAATGTGGCAAGAATGGAAGAAATTATAGTAATACCTGCAAAACAGGAAATGAAAACCAGGGGGATAAAATGCACAACTCTCCCCAAAGCAACAAAAATAAAGTTAGTCAACCCTCCCCCCGCCACAGTCATTTTTGAAAGTTGAGCTGAGCTGCAGAAAGAAAACACCATCTGAAGTGTCTGACTGCAGCAAGTTGAATTGTTGACAGAGTGGATAATGGTCCTTTGGACATTTAGATCTTTACTGTTGTTTTCAACAGTACCATCTGGATTCTCTCTGGGGCTGAAGATTCGCTGCTGGCTACCTCTCAACGCTATACCATCCCACATGGCTACCTCACCTCCCTTTCACTCTCTCTTTCTCCCATTTCCCTCTCCTCAGAGTACATAGGCAACAGAGGAACAGCAGAGTACTCTCTCAACTTAGCATCTGCTCTGTTCCATAGATATCAGATCAAGGAAGAGATAGAGAAAAGTACTTAAACTTCTATATGGGTCTCTCTTTGTGTATTTGTCTTATCATCAGCCAAACAGTCAGATCGCACACTAGAGAAACTAGCACAGACAAAAATGGGATATGACTGCTGGCATATAGTGCTGCTGGTGCCTTCCCTCGCTGTTGTTGTCAGCACCTGAGTAGCAGGCTTCACCCAATCACTTTAAAATCGGATTAAGACCAAACTTCAGCTAACAAAAATGGTCCAGTGAACTCATTAGGGCAGGTATTCCCATCCCCAGGGTTATGGGCAATGCCGTCGGGGGTACGCCAAATAAAAATGTGATTCACATTTAAAATTATATATACACATACATATATACTCAGTTGAAGTCGGAAGTTTACATACACTTGGTGTCACAAACTAATTTTTCAAACACTCCACAAATGTCTTGTTAACAAACTATAGTTTTGGCAAGTAATTTTTCCAACAATTGTTTACAGACAGATTATTTCATATATAATTCATTGTATCACAAATCCAGTGGGTCAGAAGATTACATACACTAAGTTGACTGTGCCTTTAAACAGCTTGGAAAATTCCCGAAAATGTCATGGCTTTAGAAGCTTCTGATAGCCTAATTGACATCATTTGAGTCAATTGGAGGTGTACCTGTGGATGTATGTATTTCAATGCTTACCTTCAAACTCTTTGCTTGATATCATGGGAAAATCAAAAGAAATTAGCCAAGACCTCAGAAAAAAAAATTGTGGATCTCCACAAGTCTGGTTCATACTTGGGAGCAATTTCCAAAAGCCTGAAGGTACCACGTTCATCTGTACAAACAATAGTACGCAAGTATAAACACCACGCAGCCAAAATACCGCTCAGGAAGGAGACGCGTTCTGTCTCCTAGAGATGAACGTACTCTGGTATGAAAAGTGAAAATTAATCCCAGAACAACAGCAAAGGACCTTGTGAAGATGCTGGAGGAAACGGGTACAAAAGTACCTATATCCACAGTAAAACAAGTCCTATATCGACATAACTTGAAAGGCCGCTCAGCAAGGAAGAAGCCACTGCTCCAAAACCGCCATAAAAAACCCAGACTACGTTTTTGCAACTGCACATGGAGACAAAGATCGCACTTTTTGGAGAAATGTCCTTGGTCTGATGAAACAAAAATAGAACTGTTAGGCCATAATGACCATCGTTATGTTTGGAGAAAAAAAGGTGGAGGCTTGCAAGCCAAAGAACACCATTCCAACCGTGAAGCACAGGGGTGGCAGCATCATGTTGTGGGGGTGTTTTGCTGCAGGAGGGACTGGTGCACTTCACAAAATAGATGGCATCATGAGGTAGGACAATTATGTGCAAATATTGAAGCAACATCAAGTCATCAGTCAGGAAGTTAAAGCTTGGTTGCAAATGGACAATGACCCCAAGCATACTTCCAAAGTAGTGGCAAAATGGCTTAAGGACAACAAAGTCAAGGTACTGGAGTGGCCATCACAAAGCCCTGACCTCTATAATTTAGAACATTTGTGGGCTGAACTGAAAAATGGTGTGCGAGAATGGAGGCCTACAAACCTGACTGAGTTAAACCAGCTCTGTCAGGAGGAATGGGCCAAAATTCACCCAACTTATTGTGGGAAGCTTGTGGAAGGCTACCCGAAAAGCTTCGCATACAAGCCAGTGAATTCTATGCGTTACAGCTGGATGAGTCAACAGACATGGCGGGCCTGGCACAGCTCCTGGTATATGTCCGTTACGTTTAAGGGGGGTCAATTAAGGAAGACATCCCCTTCTGCAAACCACTGGAAGGTACTGGACAGCTTTGTGACATCAAATGGACTTTGGTGGTTAAGATGTGTTGGTATCTGTACTGATGACGCAAAAGCCATGACAGGGAGACATAGTGGAGTGGTAACACCCGTGCAAGCAGTTGCTCCTGACACCACTTGGGTACACTGCAGCATCCACCGAGAGGCTCTTGCTACCAAGGGAATGCCTGACAGCTTGAAAGACATTTAACTTTGTTTAAGCAAGGCCCTTGAACTCGTGTATTTTCTGCACTACGCAATGGTATGGGCAGCAACGATGTAACGCTTTTACAACATACAGAAGTGCACTGGTTATCAAGGGGCAAAATATTGACACATTTTTTTAAATTGAGAGACAAGCTTAAAGTTTTCTCTGACCATCATTTTCACTTGTCTGACCGCTTACATGATGACGAGTTTCTCACACGACTGGCCTATCTGGGTGATGTTTATTCTCGCCTGAATGATCTGAATCTAGGATTACAGGGACTCTACGCAACTATATTCAATGTAGGGACAAAATTGAGGCTATGATTAAGAAGTTGGAGCTCTTCTCAGTCTGCAAGGACAACACACAGGTCTTTCCATCATTGTATGATTTTTTTGTGTGCAAATGAACTTAAGCTTACGGACCATGTCAAATGTGATATAGCAAAGCACCTGAGTGAGCTGGGTGCGCAAACGGACGACACAACAACTGGATTCATTATCCGTTTCATGCCCTGTCTCCAGTCCACTTACAAATATCTGAACAAGGGAGCCTCATCGAAATTTCAACAAGCGGTTCTGTGAAAATGTCATTTAAAATCAGAAGCCACTGCCAGATGTCTGGATTGGGGTGCGCTCAGAGTATCCTGCCTTGGCAAATCTCACTGTTAAGATACTGATGCCCTTTGCAACCACGTACCTATGTGAGAGTGGATTTTCGGCACTCACTAGCATGAAAACTAAATATAGGCACAGACTGTGTGTGGAAAATGATTAGGCGACAAAGATTCTCTATAATAACCCCCCAACACTGCAGAGTTTTGAGCATCCTTTCAAGCACACCCGTCTCAATAACCTTTGGTGAGTTATTCACAATTTTCGATTAACAAATAAGGTTTTATATGTAAGATGGTTAAATAAAGAGCAAAATGATTGATTATTATTATTTGTGCCCTGGTCCTACAAGAGCTTTTTGTCACTTCCCACGACCCGGGCTGTGACAAAAACTCAGTCATTCTTATGTTTATCAAATGTATCGTGTGGCAGGCTTACAATGACGGCAAAAAAACAACATTTGAGAGTGCGCTGACCCTGGTGCTAGAGGGGGTACGATGCTGGAGGTTGAATGTTTGAAGGGGTACGGGACTATAAAAAGTTTGGGAACCACTGCATTAGGGCAAATCCCCATCACATTCACCATTGAACCTGTTCGACCGGAGCAGAGCAGTGACATTGGGTCAATATGATGTGCTGAGATTCATTGACACACATAGCAAAACTCCCATGCATTGCCATTTATTGTAATAGTGATTTGTGTTCATACATAACCTGTACAGCATGATAGGCATGCAGACATCACTGAATAACCAAGAGGTCCCATTGAACTATGAACCCCTAAATACCTTGTGGAATGAGAAATTAGGGATGGCCACGGTTATTCTCATATTTCAATATCCTTATGGACGTTAGTACTATTTGAATACTTGTGAGGTTTTTTTTCAGGCTTTTTCTAAAATTAAATGCAATTATCTGTGACATTGCAACATAGCCTACAAGGATACACATTTACATTCTAAACAGTTATGACATTTTTTATGAGTGTGCCCCTTTAAAAAGACGTTTCACATTTGTATCTTGTTATTGTTGGTCAATCAAAGTGTTGCTATACAGTCAGAGAATGTACCCACCTTTTCTCCCCAATTTCGTGATAGTTCCGATCTTGTCTCATCACTGCAACTCCCCAACGGGCTCGGAAGAGGCGAAGATTGAGTCATGCATCCTCCGAAACATGACCCGCCAAGCCCAGCTGCTTCTTAACACCTGCTCGCTTAACCCGGAAGCAAACTGCACCAATGTGTTGGCGGAAACATCGTTCAACTGATGACTGAAATCAACATGCAGGTGCCCGGCCCGCCACAAGAATTCGCTAAAGCGTGATAAGCCAAGGAAAACTCCAAGGCTAAACCCGGGGAGAAGTGGGAGATTATTAATCAATGCAAAAGGGAAATAAAATTATGTAATAAATTGGCTAAATGAGGAGTAGGCTACAATGATCAACCAACAGATAGGCTGTTGTTTCATGTGAATGGAGTTGTTGTAGCAATTGGAGGGAAGCACAGCAAAATACAGTAGCTTCAATTAGCCTTGCTACTTTAGCTAGCTAGCTGGCTACTGTAGCTAGCTTCTTAATCAGATGGTATGATAGATAACCTATGGTGGCAACAAGTTTGTCTAACTAGAGCAAGTCGGATTGACTACTTTCTCTCTCCTCCCCTGCATGCCACACACAACAGGCACCTCTTGCCCCTCCCCCACCCATCTGCTGAAACAAGTCACCTCACTCACCATGCTAGTCTCTATTTAAATTAACAGGTGTGTCTTGTTAAAAGTTAACTTCTGGAATGTCCTTCTCAATGCGTTTGAGCCAATCAGTTGTGTTGTGACAAGGTAGGGATGGTATACAGAAGATATCTTTTACCAAAAAGGGCTCAAGTCCATATTATGGCAAGCGGGCTCAAATAAACAAAGAGAAATGACAGTCCATCATTATTTTAAGACATGAAGGTCAGTCAATTCGTGAAAATTAAGAACTTTGAAAGTTTCTTCAAGTGCAGTCGCTATGATGAAACTGGCTCTCATGAGGACCACCACAGGAAAGGAAGACCCATAGTTACCTCTGCTGCAGAGGAAAAGTTCATTAGAATTTAGTACCAGCCTCAGACATTTCAGCGCAAATATGCCTCAGAGTTCAAGTAACAAACACATCTCAACATCAACTGTTCAGAGGAGACTGCGTAAATCAGGCCTTCATCATCAAATTGCTGCAAAGAAACCACTAGTAAAGGACATCAATAATAAGAAGAGACTTGATTGGGCTAAGAAACATGAGCAATGGACATTAGACTGGTGGAAATCTGTCCTTATGTCTGTCCAAATTTGAGATTTTTGGTTCCAACCGCTGTGTCTTTGTGAGACGCAGAGTAGGTGAATGGATCTCCACATGTGTGGTTCCCACTGTAAAGCATGGAGGAGGATGTGTGATGGTGCTTTGCTGGTGACAATATCAGTGATTTATTTAGAATTGAGGACACACTTAACCAGCATGGCTACCACAGCATTCTGCAGTGATACGCCATCCCATCTGGTTTGCGCTTAGTGGGACTATCATTTGTTTTTCAACAGGATAATGACCTAACACACCTCCAGACTGTGTAAGGGCTATTTACCAAGAAGGAGAGTGAAGGAGTGCTGCATCAATGACCTGGCCTCCACAATCACCCGACCTCAACCCAATTTAAATGGTTTAGGATGAGTTGGACAGCAGAGTGAAGGAAAAGCAGCCAACAAGTGCACAGCATATGTGGGAACTCCTTCAAGACTTTGGAAAAGCATTCCAGGTGAAGCGTGAGTGTGCAAAGCTGTCATCAAGGCAAAGGGTGGCTACTTTTAAGAATCAAACATATTTTTTTTGGTTACTACATAAGTGTTATGTCCTAGTTTTTATGTCTTCACTAATATTCTACAATGTAGAAAATAGGACAAATAAAGAATAACCCTTGAATAGTAGTTGTGTCCAAACTTTTGACTGGTACTGTATATTTTCTTTAAAACATTTATTTCCACTACCTAGATATCCGAAAAAATATATTATTCGAATATTAAAATAATTTCAAATGCCCATCCCTATGAGAAATGCCATTTCCTAGAGACCCCAATCGTGTCTGACAGGCTCAGAGGTGAGAACAAACTAAGTCGGTCTCTCTTCAGACAGACAGAGGCTGGGCTGTTGGAGTGGTCAGAACCCTGGATAGCTCCTTTCTCACCGAGACAGGTCACTTAACGTAATGCTCTAAAACCCTTTCAAAGGGAAGACTGCAGACAAGGCCTAGGCAATAACAAGGACACTTAAGAAAGTCTGCCAGAATGGCACATTTAATGGACGAGCGATGGAAAGTGCAGTACTTTGTATTATGTGTCACAACATCATCCATTTATATCCTAATTGAATTATATTGCTTTATATACTTGTCTGGGTGAAGGGGTAGCTGACAATTTTACAGGCCTCGAGACTATAGAAACAATACGCAAGTGCTTTTGAATAACTCCAATAATACAATTGTCAGTTAATAGACCTCTTCCAGAGACAGTGGTGAAATGTACGCACCTCTGATAATACAGATTTACATTTTTAACATTGCATTTATGACAATAAATGTAATCCATAGCACAAAATTATTCTGACACATATTTACAAGAGTGAACTTTAAAATACCCAATTGCCAGTGTGATTTAAATACACACATACAGTGTCACAGCATATCCATATTACAAAATCATCCATGTCAATAGTGCCTGAACTATGGCCACCATAACATGCAGCCAAATAAAGACAATCTCTAATGTATACAAAAAAGGAAATGGGGACAGAAAGCATGAGGATTCATCTTTATGTTTGCAGTGTAAACATTGTTGGAAATGGGGACAGAAAGCATGAGGATTCATCTTTATGTTTGCAGTGTAAACATTGTTCTATACCAGGCAACATTCATCACAGGAAGTTTTGGAACGGAAGCTGAATCTATCATGGTTTTAGGAGTATGGTGATCGGGCTGGCACTTTACTACAGAATGCAATTTACACTCTTTCCTTCTGCATTAGGCCTTACAACAGCTGCAGAGGTGCATTCCAGCACCCAATTCAATAATTGATGAAGTGCCAGATCCCATTGGAGCTATCATTCTACATGACGACCTTTACAGGCTCCCTGATTGGTGGCCGCCCTATCCCTTCTCATTAAGAGTCCAAATCTCCTGTGGCATGGGGAAGATTTCAATCCAGCTGCTTCCTTGAAACCTCATCTCCCTATCACTACTCCCTCTCACACTCTCTCTATGTCTTACTCTCGCACACCCTTGCGCCCGCACACCCTTGCGCCCGCACTCTCTCAGCTTCCTCTCCTCTGCCCTGGCTAGGTCCAAGCCGGTCAGGAGACTCTCTACTTCCTTAGAGAGTCAGGGTAAGGGAGGACAGAACAGTACAGGACAAGACAGAAGGGAGCACACCACCACAGGGCTCAAACTGCTGACTCAACCTTTATCTAATCTGCCTTTCTGCATCAGTAAGCGCAACTGGACACGATTGCAGAAGTGCACTGGACGGCTCTTTTGATAATGGCTCCCTGCTTTGCTTAATTTACTTATATTGGCACGCTGTCTTTAAAAGGTCAAATAGGGGGTGCTTATATTTGTTCTGCATCACACATGTACAAGTGTGTAACCTGTACAAGTGCATGGAGTGTGGGGCCACAGCCAGGGACCAGGGATTATTGACAGCGACCCCAGAGCAATTAGAGTTAAATGCCTTGCTCAAGGGCAGATCGGCAGATTTTACCTAGTCGGCTCGGGGATTTGAACTTGCAGCCTTGTGGTTACTGGCCCAACGCTAGGCTACCTGCTGTCATTTATGTGCTGCACATCCACCACAGATCCACCTCTCACAATACAACAATGAAATCATCATTTGTGAGAGAAATCAATTATAAAAAATTACATTAAAAAGTAGACTGACATCTTTTACTTGAACTGAATGACTTCAAACAAACCTAACAGTAATTCCACAGTAACGGAATTGCATTCAGACTAAGACATTTAACTTAGAAATGTATCCCAAACAAAAAACATTGATTTAAAATGTTTAAGAAACCATACAACTCTATTCACAAGGACAATATTTTAAAATGTACACAGAAAATAAACATTTACTGGATGAACTGTGCAGATGCAAAGTTTGATAACAGAATTTCAGTATTATCTCCCTCGTTTTTTTGTGACCACGTTTTCTAAAAACTCTGAATTAAGAATTCAAAGATGTCTGCAGAAAGATTGGTCCGTCAGCTATGACATGACACCTTTTGGTTATTGAACTACAGTAAGTGAAGTTGATTTACACCCAGTAACAGAATAGCATTAACAGAATTTAGTCATGGATCCCTGATCAGTTCTACACAGAAATGCATAAATATGGATGTGTGTGTCATTCATAGTGATGTATCCTTAATAGGTAAACTGTACTCTACTCTATTTTACTGTACTATACTCTCCACACTAGATGCCGGACTGGACCAAATCTGAACATTCATGTTTATGTCAAATCAAGACTGGTCTAGACCGTACATCGGTGGACGTTGAGATTACGGACCGTACCAAAAACCATAAAACAACCTCTGTGGATGTTGAAATCAAGGCCAGGGCGGACCGACCAAATTACAACTACTTTTCAACATCCATGGACGTCCAAGGTTGGTCGGTGCTCAGTGGGTATGGATGCCATTTACAGGAAATGGGAAAGAGAGGGGGCTCACGGGTAGGTGTCAGAAAGAGGAGAGAGGGGTGACATTACCTGGAGAGAGAGAAGAAATAGAAGAGGGGCAATGAGAGAGAGGGGGGGGGGCTTGTCCAGACTAGGGCTGTGGCGGTCACGAAATTTCGTCAGCCAGTGATTGTCAAGCAAATAACTGTCAATCTCACGGTAATTGACCGTTAATTAACATAAACCTATTTAGCATCTCCTGGCGTCCACTCATAGCCTACAAGCCACTGATGCAGACCTTTTATTTACATTAGACTGGTCTAAAGCATGTTATGAAGAAAATGTAGTCTATTTCAGAAGAACATAATAGCATACTCTGAGTCATCCTTATGGTTAGGTCCTGATCTGGCTATGCCAAATGGCTGTGGGCTACACTAATTCATTTAGCAGACAAGATTTGCTTAGAATTCCATGGCATTAATTTATAATATGAAGAATACAATTGAACATAGCTGAATAAAATAGAAAGGATATTTTCCCCTAATGATTTCTGAGGGAGTGTGCACATGCAGCTATTCTGTGTTGAGCTGTTGACAAAGAAATAGGTATTCCTATATGCTTAATTTAGAGTTAATGTACCTTTAGTTGTTCTACAAACGTTGGGCTATATTTTTAGATTTTTAATACACTGTAAGGCTGCATGATGCAACTCTAATGATGATATGAAAAAAGTTGCTTGAAAGGCATGAGCTCTGCTTAGATTTTTTGTGCAGGCTGAACACACTTTATCAGTCTCGCATTCACAATTAGAGAAGTACTTGATAACGCCTTGAATTTCCCGGCGGCATGTGGCCATAATGCACCCTAAAGAAATCCATGCCTTTTGCAGCCCTTCTACCTAAATACTGCCCGCTCCGAAGCACCTCTCACTCCCACGGCTCTCCATCAAGTGATGGGGTCTTTCTCACAGGCTGCAAGTGAAGACAGACAACAGGGATGCAACTGCGCGTGTCCTTATCCAATTCCGAGGTTCATATTGTAACGCTTTTATTATAAAGCTCCCGAACTTGAAACTCACGCACTGCTTATTAGGCTCTACACCCCTTGTAAAGCAGATTAATGTAAGAAGTTATTTGGCCACTTTAGTTGTGATTACAAACCTTATTAAAAACATTTGGCCTATGGGCTAGGCTACATGAGGTGTGCACCCATCAGACTATTCTTGATTTAATCTCGTCTTCACATATACTAAATCATGTACAGTACCAGTCAAAAGTTGACACACCTACTCATTCAAGGGTTTTTACATGATTCCGTATGTGTTATTTCATAGTTTTGATGTCTTCACTATTATTCTACAATGTAGAAAAATGTAAAAAATAAAGAAATACCCTTGAATGGGTAGGTGTGTCCAAACTTTTGACTGGTACTGTATGTGTGAAATTTGTTTTGATTTAGAATGGACCATTATCATGCACCTATATCAAAACATGTAATTTAGGCACATAAATAGCGAATGGAGGACATTTTACCCCGTGGTTTATTTTCATGCCAGATTGCTTATATTTACAACAGGAATATAGCCTGTGCCCTTAATATTAGGAAATTTGAGAAATAAATATAGTAGGCCTAGCCTATAGAAAGCTGATCCTCCTCTTTACAGTAGAGGACATCACTTGGTTTTCTCTCGCATTTGCATAGCTTATTGAAATGTTGCGCAACATGAGCTCATGGGCTCTCATGATAAGTTTGATTAGAATTTAGAATACATTTGCATTGATGTCAGAGTGATTAGAGGGACAATAGAGTGCTGAGTACCAGTCAGTTAGCAAGTTTGGTAGGCTAGTAATGACCAGCAGCATCAGAGCTTGGAGAAGCCCAATTACCATGACTAAACGGTCATATGGAATTTGACTGCCTTCATGACTCGTGACCACCGGTGTGGCGGTAATCCGGTCATCACAACAGCCCTAGGGCCTAGTACATCACTGGGGCTGAGCTTCCTACCATCCAGGACCTCTATACCTGGTAGTGTCAGAGAAAGGCCCTAAAAATGGTCAAAGACGCCAGCCACCCTAGTCATAAACAGTTCTCTCTGCTACTGCATGGCAAGTGGTACCGATGCACCAAGTATGGAACCAAAATGACCCCCAAGCTGTAAGACTGCTAAATAGGTAGTTAAATAGTTAGCTATTTGGTTATCTGCATTGACCCATTTTGCACTAACTTCTTTGTACATATTATATGTACATATCTACCTCATTTACCCCATACCCCTGCACATCGATTCAGTACTTGTACCCCGTGTATACAGTCAAGTTATCGTTACTCATTATGTGTCTATTATTACTTTTATCATTGCATCTTTTACTTTTCGATTATTTCTCTCTGCATTATTGGGAACGGCCCGTAAGTAAGCATTTCCCTGTTAATCTATACCCGTTGTTTACAAACAATGACAGCATTGAACAAACGTAAACGTCACCTTTTTTCAATGATGATTTGAATGTCATTGAAAAACCGAGAAGTGTCAAAGATTATTTTTCGGAAACACCCATTATGATTTTAAAAGTAATCCTTGAATTAATCATCTAGTTTTTCAAAAGACCACAATATTTTTGCTGATAACGTAACGAATTACAGTGTAATCCGTTACTCCCGAACCCAGTGTGTAGCCTACTCCAAGTAGGCCTAGTGTAGACTAATAAAACTGCTTGGATTTGCTGGACTGATATATAGGGTACACCGTTTTGAGATTATATTTAGAATAGATCAATACAATAGAATGGATCGCCCTGTTCTTCATTTTTCAATTGGTGGTTACATAACTATGCATGGTTCACTTCCCTTCACTCATCAACTCACCCATAATATTATTCTTATTTTATTTCATCTGTTAAATGTGTGAAATTAGTTTTGGTATAGGTTAGGTTCAGTTGAGGCAATTATCGGGGTGATTATCAACTGGGCACGGCACATTCAACTATCGGCGAAGGAGAGGAGTAGGCCGGGAGGGATTGTTTTTTTTTTTAAATGACATGCCCTCCTAATATTGGTTAGAAATCCAGTTCTTTTTGTGATATTAAGATTCTAACAATGACAGTGTGTTTATATAGACGTATTTGGGAAAAGTCAAGGATGAAGGGGACATGACTTTAAAAATGACAGAGTAATTAAACATTGAAATTCATTTGGGACATTATCGCTGCATTTCTAGTGTTAATATACACAATCACAAATAAATCCATTAATATTTCATTGAGGAAGTTTGTTTATTAAAAAAAACATGATTCAAGGCCATTTATTTGAAAAGAAGCACTTTGTGTTATTTATCTGTGCTTAGTAGCCAAGACTATGGCTGCCCACGTAAATGAAATCAACTTGTTCCTTTCGCAGTCATCACAGGCCCTGCCCGACCATAGTCAACACACATATTTTACAGTAAGAATATAATGGATTATCCCAAATGGCTGATTGTCACCAGTAGCCTACTCAAGTAATGCATGGAGCTGTGGTTATTCTAAGAAAAAGTGATATTTTGAAACAGAGACCATCCGCGCAATTTGTACAGTTGTTTAGCAAAAATAGGTTAATTAGAAACATTGGAATCTGCTCTTTCTGATAGGGTATAGTATAGTATGATTACATGGAAGAAGTGAAATTTGGTAAGCTTCAATGCATGCTGCGCAGGTCATCACTCTCTTCATTCTCTAGTCAACTAATAATATTGTCACTCATCAGACTATTGTCAATTTAATCTTGGCTTTAGGCCACATTTTGTTATCATTAGTTTCAATATAGTTTAGGTGTAGTTGTCTTACAGTCAGAAAATACATTTCAGTATTAACGGTATACGCGCTTATGGATCAATCAATACTGATTTCAATTTGCATCCTGAGGTTTGTTATTACCTATTTTAACATAATAAATGCATTAATTTAGCAATTTATTATGGAATATTTATATATTTTAAATATCAACAGGTCAGAATGACCATCATGGCCATTTTAGTAGTTATGGAATTCCGTCTCTCTGAGTGTTAAACTGGTCCTGACTCTCTGTGGTCACTAAAGAACCCATGGCACTTATCGCAAGAGTAGGGGTGTTAACCCTGGTGTCCTGGCTAAATTCCCAATCTAGCCCTCATACCATCACAGCCACCTAATCATCTCCAGCTTCGAATTGGCTCATTCATCCCCTCTCCTCCCCCCTATAATTCTTCCCCAGGTCGTTGCTGTAAAAGAGAATATGTGACCGACTGGCTTAAATCTTTCTTATGTAGCAACATCAGAAGTTGTGATTTTTTATATTGGATAAAAGTAGCGACTCAGAGCTACAAAATCGTATATCATACACTACAGTTGAGGAACATTGGGAAAGTAATTTAGCTTTGACATTTGATAAACTTGTAAACACACTTTTGAGAAAATGGCCTTTGACTGTTTTGGTACTACTACTGGAGAGCCCTTCTTTGTCTACACCCATTCAGCATCGTTCACACCCTCTTAAGCTTCAGCACCACCCATCTCTTTAAGGGTTGATTCAAGCATTCTATACTAACAGCAGCAGTCAAGCACCCCTATAAAGACCTTTATTATACACAGATTCAAAATAGCTATTGATAACAAATGTGTATTTTGTGGTTGTGACCCAGAGACTCAACCTTTTATTTTGGGACTGTTCTTATGCCAGAAGATTTGGGAGTGTGTTAGTTTAAATAAGTTTAAATGTTAGTTTAAATTTTAAATAAAATCTTCTTGCTTATTTGCATAGTTAATTGTTTAATTGCAGAATTCACTTGCAGAATTTCTTCAATTCCTGAACTAATGTGTTATCATTTACACACTGTGTCACGTTTCTTTTGTCCTAGTATGTCTTTATAATTATTCTCCTCTGACTGTGCTAACGTTACCTACTAGCCAGGCAGACCGAGTGTTGGCAGATGTGAGCTACCATCCACCAATTACGAGGTGTGATGTTAACAACATGATCCTCCCTTGGCTAGCAACCTTGCAAGCTGATTTGTAACAATAAATTCAGGAAGTATTTGCTTGTATATTGGCTGAAAATGACATTGAAACCAGTAGTCGTGAGTGCAAACAATTTGGTTTAATTTGAAGTTATTTTGTTTGGAGTTTTCATTATAGGGAATAGACTAGCTTGCAGGGTCCTCCATATTGTCACACACCACAAAAATAATTTATCCAAAACAAAATATAAGTGTTAATATTAATATTATATTAATATTAGTTGGCATCAGGCACATTTATTTATAAAGCCCTTTTTACATCAGCAGTTGTCACAAAAGTGCTTATACAGAAACCGAGCCTAAAAACCCAGAGAACAAGCAAGATGTAGAATGCAGATGTAGAAGCACAGTGGCTAGGATAAACTCTCTAGAAAGGCTGGAACCTAAGAAGAAACCTAGAGAGGAACCAGACTCTGAGGGGTGGCCAGTCATCTTCTGGCTATACCTTTTAAAAACTTTCTAGAATAGGTTTAGACCCCTTTTACACCTGTTTGTCCAGAAATCAAAGCCTTTGCTTATTCCTAATATTTCCAAAAGAAAATGTTGTAAAAATGTATATATATTTTACGTTTTTCATACTAGTCCCCTGTGGGAATCAAACCCACAACCTTCGCATTGCAAGCACCATGCTCTACCAACTAAGCCACACACGACCAAACAATGCATTAAACGCTTTAATTTCTCAAAAAGACTCCTCGCTTTCATTTGACAACTTCACGTTGGTGCTCATAGGTTCTTTTACATGGAAACGACCCTAATAATAACTGGCTAAGAGGAAATGATCACCAAAGCTAATTCTTCTTCCTTGTCTTGTTTCAGGGATGACCTGGCCTACAGTAATTGCTTGCATTATTTGTTATTTCCACACAATTATTTACTGAGGTTATGCCTAAAGGCCAAACATACCGTGTAGCTTATCGTTAGATAACTTTTAGGTAATGCCAACATTATAAAAAGGGGAAAAGCTGAGATGAAAGAGGAAGTATACGTGTGGCTATTTTCTCTTTCTCTCTGGGTATGGAAAGCATGACTAATTGCAGTTTGGCCAAGGTGCTTTTAAGGTGATTTGTTTTCCCAGGAAGATGGCTATTTTAAGTACTGTATGTGTGTGTGACTGTGCCATACACTATGAGCATCAAACCTGCCTTTTTATAGATCTACAGTGGCAAGAATAAGTATGTGAACCCTTTGGAATTACCTGGATTTCCGCATAAATTTGACATGAAATTTGATCTGATCTTCATCTAAGTCACAACAATAGACAAACTAATTACAAATAGTATTTTTCTTGTCTATACTGAATACATCATTTAAAAACATTCACAGTGTAGGTTGGGAAAAGTATGTGAACCCCTAGGCTAATGACTTCTCCAAAAGCAAATTGGAGTCAGGAGTCAACTAACCTGGAGTCGAATCAATGAGACGAGGTTGGTTAGAGCTGCCCTGCCCCATAACAAAAAAACTCACAAAATGTGAGTTTGCTATTCACAAGAAGCATTGCCTGATTTGAACCATGCCTCGAACAAACGAGATCTCAGAAGACCTAATTGTTGCCTTGCATGAAGCTGGAAAGGGTTACAAAAGTATCTCAACAGTAAGACAAATTGTCTATAAATGGAGAAATTTCAGCACTGTTGCTACTCTCCCTAGGAGTGGCCGTCCTGCAAAGACGACTGCAAGAGCACAGCGCAGAATGCTCAATGAGATTAAGAAGAATCCTAGAGTGTCAGCTAAAGATTTACCGAAATCTCTGGAAGATGCTAACATCTCTGTTGACGAGTCGACAATACGTAAAACACTAAGCAAGAATGGTGTTCATGGGAGGACACCACGGGACAAGCCACTGCTGTCCAAAAACAAACATTGCTGCATGTCTGAAGTTCGCAAAAGAGCACCTGGTTGTTCCACAGAGCTACTAGCAAATTATTATGTGGACAGTACGAAACTAAAGTTGTGTTGTTTGGAAGGAACACACAACACTATGTGTACAGAAAAAAAGGCACAGCACACCAACATGATAACCTCAACCCACCTGTAAAGTATGGTGGAGGGAGCATAAAATGGTTTGGGGCTGCTTTGCTGCCTCAGGGCCTGGACAGCTTGCCTTCATCGACAAAAAAAAAATGAATTCCCAAGTTTATCAAGACATTCTGCAGGAGAATGTCTGTCCGCCAATTGAAGATGAACAGAAGTTAGGTGATGCAACAGGATGGCAACCCAAAACACAGAAGTAAATCAACAATAGAATGGCTTGAACATTACAAGATACGCCTTCTGGAGTGGCCCAGTCAGTCCTGACCTCAACCCGATTAAGATGCTGTGGCATGACCTCAAGAGAGCGGTTCACATCAGACATCCCAAGAATATTGTGGAATTGAAAGAGTTTTGAAAAGAGGAATGGTCCAAAATTCCTCCTGACCATTGTGCAGGTCTGATCTGCAGCAACTACAAAAAACATTTGGTTGAGGTTAGTGCTGCCAAAAGAGGGTCAACCTGTTATTAAATCCAAGGGTTCACATACTTTTTCCAACCTGCAATGTGAATGTTTACACGGAGTGTTCAATAAAGACATGACTTTTTTTATTGTTTGGTGTGTTATTAGTTTAAGCAGACTGTTTGTCCATTGTTGTGACTTAGATGAAGATCAGATAACATTTTATGACCAATTTATGCAGAAATCCAGGTAATTCTAAAGGGTTCACATACGTTTTCTTCCCACTGTACTTGGAAACAGTATTAATGTTGTTGTTCAAAAAGTAAGCCCTCAAATATCTAGATTTATCATACCGGTTTAATTTTCAGATTGTTTGGTGGAGAAACAGACAGATAAAACAAATTCCTGCAAGCTCTAATGAAAAATGATGTAATCGTGTCAAAAACAATGTGGGATTTACAGCACGTTTTATAGAAAACAGGCAGGCACTTTTCCAATTTTGTGGTTGTTGCTTTACATCACAACAATGTCACCAAATGATCAAATGGCATGACCTCCTGTTCAGCAATGGTAGCTCACTCATATTGGGTCTCCTGACCCCAACATTTCTGACGGTCTTTTCAAACAGCTCTTACACTAAAAGGGCATTATCATTGTGTTCACAATATCTCAGTGTAAAAAAATATAAACCACAAGAAAATCATATTTTTGAATGCACTGGGACTTTCTTTGGTCAAACATTAAACCTCGTAAACAATTCATGGTAACCTCAAACAATTCATTTAGACTCAGTGTTTATTTGAACCAGGTGTTCATTTTCTGAAATGTGTGACGTTGCTGGCTATAAAAAGGGGACAGGCAGCTATGAGACTCAGCGTTTCAGTTGAGTTTTACATGTATTTATTAACTTATTTCCAGATATCTTCTAAAAACTACCCAGAATACACTCTTTTTCAATGTCATATGGAGAATCTACTCCGTGTTAGCCAGTTCAGCTACTAGCCATGCAGACCAAATGTTGGCAGTAGTGAGCTACAATCCACCAATTACAAGGTGTGATGTTAACAACATGATCCTGCTCGGCTGTTCCAGTCCAGGCAGCTCGGACTTCTCCTGCACCACCAGCAGGCTGGCCTCTGGCTCAAAAGGAAAGTGGAAAATCACGCCTGCTATAATTGTTCAGTACCTCGTCTGTTCATTGTTTGTTTTCTGTCCTCCAATTTGTTTGGTCAACTGTTTGACCATGAAGTAGGCTACCATTGTTTTTCAACCATGGTTTAGTACTAGCGGGCTAAAAGATTGCAAATGATCAGCACAGCCATCTGCTGGAGCCTTCCTCCGATCACCTTCTAATTATTGACTCTTCCCCTCGTCTCCTGTGCCCGATGCCACCTCTGGATTATTGCCTTTAGAAACTCTCTCAGTATATCGCTTTTGGATTATCTGTCTAGGCTACCTAGCAGGCTAAAATAACTGACTTTAGCTGGCTGGCTTGCTGGCCAAGATAACTGAATAATGTAAACTCACCCCATTCCGTACAAATGTGCGCAACCGCAACATTCAAAACGAGGCTACAAAGAAAACTAATGGGACTGTAGCGACTGTGTTGATGTCAAAATCGGGGGTGTAAACTAGGTTTATATTCAAGCGTTGATCGACATGGTAATGGCTCTATAGTATTGACGTTACATCGTGACGTGTCATGTCGTAACGTACAGCACGCATAAAGCAACTATTTCTGTCTTACAATCTCTCTCCACCAGGTGTAGCACTTCTATCATTCTTTAAAAACAAGAAATGGACAGTGACGGGGGTAAGGGGGGATACCTAGTCATTATTTTTCGGCATCATTCTCAAAGCTGCTGTTAACTTCTAAGATCACTTTAGCACCGCCCTAAAAACCAGATTCAAATTCGACACAATGTAATGACACATTATATAAACTCTTTATAGTTTTTTATTGACATTTTAGAGGCGATAAGGTGATAAGTTGGACAGATCGAGTGAAAAAAAGCAATTTTCCCACACAACATCTCTCCTTCTCACTATCACGCATTAGTTTCGCTTCCCCACCCGCCATTTTTAAAAAGACCCGACGGAGCTCATTGCCTGCTTAAATTATGCAGAAATGGGCAGAGTTTAGGTCATGTAATTCATTCTGTTGGAAAGGGGAGAAATTGTGCTTTACAATGGTATTGACATTACAGTTGATCTGGAAGTATTACGTTTTTGGGGTGCTAAAATAAGGGCAATTGTACGGACCAAGGCGATGTAAGAGTTTACGTTATACCGTAACATTATTTGATAACTAGGTTGATAGTGTAAGGTATTTCCAAAACTTTGATTTACTTTAATGTAGCTGTAAGCTAGGTGTTGATAGCAACTGTGACTCAGTCGCATAACGTTAGCAGGCTAGTAGGGCTAACGTTAGCAGGCTAGTAGGGCTAACTTTAGCAGGCTAGCAACCTTACAAGCTGATTTGTAACAAGAAATTAATTTAGTATTTGGTTGTATGTTGGCTGAAAATGAAATTGAAACCAGTAGTCATGAGGGCAAACGATATGGTTTAATTTGATGTTATTTTGTTTTGAGTTTACATTATTAGGGAATAGGCTGGCTTTCCGGGACCTCCATATTATGTCACACACCGCAAAAATATTTTCTCCAAAACGAAATATAAGTGTTAATATTAGTTGGCAATCAAGCACATTTATTTATAAAACCCTTTTTACATCAGCAGTTGTCACAAAGTGCTTATACAGAAACCGAGCATAAAACCCCAGAGAACAAGCAATGCAGATGTAGAAGCACAGTGCTAGAATAAACTAGAAAGGCTGGAACCTAAGAAGAAACCTAGAGAGGAACCAGGCTCTCTGAGGGGTGGCGAGTCATCTTCTGGCTGTGCCGGGTGGAGATTATAAGCGTACATGGCCAGTACATGGCAGGAGTCTTTACTTCAACATTATTGTGTTTTGATGCATTTCTAATACCTTTTAAAAAAACGTTCTAGTTTTATGTTTAGAGCCCTTTTACATCTGTTTGACCAGAAATCAAAGCTTTTGCTTATTCCTAATATTTACGAAAGGAAATGGTTGAAAAATGTATATTTTACATTTGAGTAATTTAGCAGATGCTCTTATCCAGAGTGACTTACAGTAGAAAGTACATAAATGTTTTTCTTCATTACTAGTCCCCCGTGGGAATCAAACTCACAAACTTGGCATTGCAAGCGCCAAGCTCTACCATCTGAGCGACTCGGGACCAAATAATACCTTATATGCTTCACCTTTTTTTTTTTTTTTAAATACAGACTTATTTTTCATTTGACACCAGATTTGCTCTTATGAACTTCAGGTGTTGGTGCTCATGGGTCCTTTTACAGAGAAATTACCCTAATAATATCTGGCTAAGAGGAAATGATCACCAAACCTATTCCTTCTTCCTTCGCTTGTTTCAGGGATGACCTGACCTACAGTAATTGCTTGCATTATTTGTTATTCCACACAGTCAATTATTTACTGAGGTTAAGCCTAAAGGCCAAACATGCCTTGCAGCTTTTTGTTAGATAACCTTTAGATAATGCCAACATTATAAAAAGGGGAAAAGCTGAGATGAAAGAGGAAGCATGCATTTGGCTATTTCCTCTTTCTCGCTGGATACTGAAAGCATGACTAATTGCAGTTTAGCCAAGGTGCTTTTAATTGATTTGATTTCCCAGGAAGATGGTTATTTTAAGTACTGCATGTGTGCCATACACTATGAACATCAAACTACTATGAGAATCAAACCAGCCTTTTTATGGATCTACTTGCAAACAGTATTGATGTTGTTCAAAACGTAAGCCCTCAAATATCTTGATTCATCAAAATTGTTGAAAAAACAAATTCCTGCAAGCTCTGATGAAAAATGATGTAATCGTGTCAAAAACAATGTGGGATTTACAGCACGTTTTATAGAAAACTTTCCCAATTTTGTGGATGTTGCGTTACATCACAACAATGTCACCAAACGATCAATGGCATGAACGCCTGTTCGGCAACGGCAGCTCACTTAAATTGGGTGTCCTGAAAGCAAACATTATCCTTATCCAGTTTTCTAGAACTTCTAAGTACCAAACATTTGTTTTTTCCCCCCAGAAATGATTGCTTATGGGTACCTTCATGTTTGTGTAAAATATCACTGTTCTCAGATTATTTTATTAATAGATTTGAGATGTGTATTGAAATGTTTTTTTTCTCTAAACGCTATATATCCATTGTTAAGCTGGAATGGAATGTTCGTATACTGTATATTTGCCTGTGATATGTGGCTGTCTCATTAGCTATCTTAAGATTAATGGAATGAGCTAATTGTAAGTCACTGTATAAGATGGTGAAAAAACACAAATCTCTCATGTCTTTAAACAATAAAAGCTCATTCTGAAAATGGATATAGAGCATTTTGGAATTAAACTCTTCATGTGCTCCTGCTCCGTGCAGAGCTTTTCCTCAATCTTCTGAGTAAATGAAGACCATTCATCATAAAGGAGACCCAGTGCACCACACAGTTATGGGTGTCTAGTTACCCCATTACTGAAATCCAAATTTTCTGTCAACTACTAATTACAGAGAGAAGTGTCTGGCTAAGCAGTTATGAGTCTGTCTGATCCCCTGGTGTGTTTTGTTCTCATGAAGCTAGCCAATTATCCATCTCTGTCCACAGCAGCTGATTGGATACCCCTTTCCAGTCCTTCTCTTGGTAGTTCAGCTCTAAATAGACGTGTGCACACGCACGCTTGTGTAAACTGTCAAAAGTGCACACGTCACACTTGCACAAACACAAGTCACATGCAGACATCACAAACATGCACACCCCCAAAAAAACACACAGATGAGATGTGCCTCAATCATCCACATTCCATTTCTCTCCATCTATTTCCAGTGATTGCTTAAATAACTTATTGACCGCTGTTGTGCAATCGGTGGACGGCATGAGTGGAGCGGACCTTTAAGGAACGATACGCGCTGTCAGTCACCAGTATAGTTGTCAAGCGAGCTGCCATGCCTTTATTGACGGACTTGCTGCAAGATGTTTCATCTGCCTCTCAACTCCACTTAGCTGCTACAGTACAAGCTAAGTAGAAATGTGGCCTGGTGTCTACCAGCTACAATTGAGACTCAGAATGAATACATAATGATCACCTTTCTGCATTTTTCAAACAAATGTTAAAACTAAAGATAGTCAAATAAAGTTCTCTATTTCTCTCCCAAAATCAAATCCTAGACTGTTGGCATCAGTGATTTTATAGGTTGGCATGTGTAGACTGTCTGTACAGAGAGCAGATGTCTCATCTCCCAACAGAAACTGAAGACTAGCACCTATCCTACAAAAGATGGCTGAATACGCAGAAACTCATTTTCCCATTTAATTCCAACTGCATTCCAGAATATATTGCTTGGATTTTGAACAGCCTTAGTAATCTTTAGTAAAGGCCAAGGCGAAGCAGAAGGCATAGCATGCACTGGCAGATAGTGAACTGAAATCTTTCAATCTATCACACTACCAGGCATTTACAGACTGCTGGCTAAAGGGTAGACATTGGGGCGATTCCAGCGATATAGACGTTACAATCGCATGCAAAAAAAAAATCACACCTTTAATCTCACATAACGGAGAAACAAAATATAAATTAAACTTTTGACGTGTGTACTATAGTACCCCTTGTGGGGAGAAGTGATTGAACCTCGGGTCCATGACAGTGCGTGTGCTTGGCTGGTGAGCGTGTTCCTGTAAGATGTTGTGCCATGGGCTAGCACAAGAACGCGCTCTTTGAAAGTAGGGGTTGTGTAACGACCCTGGGTTTATAAGTGCGGCTATCGGCTCTTGTGAAGGCACGCTGGGCTGAGGGTTGAGGGTTCGAGCCGCCCTTCCTACCCATTTCATTACAATGAAAGCGGACATCTAAATATTGGCATGATGCTGAAATAAAGCAAATAAGGTGCGTTATGGATGATACAGGAAATGGACAAGCTTTTTAGGTAGACTGAAAATAATAGAAAAAAAAGTATTCTGTCAAAGCAAAAACGATAATTTTTTAAAGATCGTCATTTACATTATTACTTCAGAGAGTAGAAACCGTTATGGATGTTAGAGTCAGAAATAGACATTCAAATCCTAAATATTCCTTTATCAAAATCTATCATAGCACATTTGTTGTCATTTGCAATGTTTTAAAAAAAATAGGTCAGCAGAAGGCATAGTACTTTAGGATTGCATAATTAGAGATAGCCTGAATAATATACAGGGCCAGGCACGACAACCTAACATTGTATTTATATTTAAGTTGATATATAAATAAAATGTACCTTTACCATTTGAATGGAGACACAGATATATGCAAATGAGAGACTATACTGCCAATCCACTTTTCTTGATACTGGATGGGGTCGGTATATATATATATATATATATTTTTTTTTATATATATATATATATATATATATATATATATATATATATATATATATATTTATTTATTTTTTGGGGGCTTTCATTTGGGGAAGAAAAAAAAAAACACTCCAGGACTGTTCACAGATTAGAAAAATAAACAATAGCTTTTAAATACTTTTTCTGACAGATGTTTTCTAAGACCCACTTTACACCGGTTTGAACAGAAGTAAACTGATAAACTGTAAGGTCTCCTCTTCTAGGAGACCTCTGTGTGTGTATTAACACCTGTTTTGAGTGTTGTGCCCGTCAGACACTATCAATAGGCAGAAACCGCCTAAGCTCATACTCCTCCTGTCTGGGCCCCACCTGGCTGTCTGAGGTTATAAGAATACGACTGGTTTTCTGAGAACACACGGCTGCTGCAGGACTGAAGAAAACAGCCACCTGTCAGAAGATGCTTGGACTCGTTCACCTTGTTATGACCCTGCACTTGTGATGAAAGGTCAAGTTTCGGTCAAACCCACTTCGGAGCTTTTAATTGCTGACAAGATGGTTGCTGCTGTCAGGGGAAGGTTAGATTTATTAAAATGTTGTTGCCAGGGAAACTCACACAAGGAGGACTGGGAGGCTATATGAGTTACAGGATGTCTTAGACATTTTGCAGAACCTGGGAAGAGCTATCATATACTGCACTCTGTACCAACTTCTGTCTACAATTGTATTACTAGAGGAGAATTTTAATACTTAAAAGAGTGTTTCCTTTCCATTACTAATGTATGTTTGATAATTATATAGACCTGATCATCTGTAGAAGAAATTGACCAACAATATACACACATCTTAATTTTTAAAAATGGTCTTCGCTTTCATTTGACACCACATTTGATGTGCTCCTATGAATTTCACGTTAGTGCTCATGGGGCTTTTTACATGGAAATGCCTTTCTACAAAGGCAGCATGAAAACACAGAAAACAAACAAGGAGGAAGCACAGATCTCATTGTATTTCTTTTCAGTTTCCAACAAACTGAAGCTGAAGACTGAAACAAACTGAAACTGAAGACAAAAAAAAACTAAGTTTGTACTACAACTGCAAAATAATTTTGGTTTACAGTATGAAATCAAAGTAAAAACATTATTGATAGAGACGTGGGTTCACATATTGACTAGTCAGGATTAGGGCTGTGACGGACAAGGAATTCTCGGTTTACGTTTATTGGTCAGTCAAATGACGTGGTGGTCACTGTAATAACTGCCGTTCGAAGAGCTTCTCTATATTACTATTTTGCGGCTGCACATTTTCTATCTATTCTACTGCATGGGCTGCTTCTGCAGGGAGGGGGGCGTTGCCTATGCAACAACATTTCCTCACGTTGTAGAGTCCATAATACAGCAGAAACGGACTCAACCTCATAAATTCCCCGGCCGTCTGGATTATTTTTTTTTTAAATTACGGTTATGAAGGTTCTTTTTTCATGACAGTCCATAACCGTCGGTTACACGGTAATTGTGCCAGCGCTTGTCAGGATCCCAGACACCTTCTAGTGTTCTTTGAGACCTCCTCTGACATCTTCTGATGACCAAGGCTGTATAGCGGCTGGTTCCTGGGGCTATATTCAGCTGTTTACTCAGGCTTCACCGACACAGCCAAGACCCACACACATCACACTCACACTTGGCAACAACAAGAGTGGCAGAAGTTAACAACCAACCTTCTACAAGTATTACATAAAAAGTAGTAATCAGTTGCATAGGTTGGGAGAGGCTCAATGGGATAGATTGGGAGAAAATGAAAGACAAATGGAGCAAAAAATAACATTCGGATGATGCATAATCTCTGCCCGACACGGGATCACAGCATTTTATGGAAACCTATTTGTCAACTGCAGAATTTCAAACCAAGTAGATGCAGTTAGTTTTGTGCATTATGCAGAATAGTTCAACTAACGTAGTGCAAGTGCTCCAAAAAGTAACCATGTTGTATCCTGATACAGATGGCTACTGGTAAAGTTTCAGGAGCATTTGTATATTTGTCGACAACCTTGGACTGATGGAGAAGTTGATAGTAGAACTCTGTCGTACGCTATGCCAAGGGACCTCTGAGTGGTAGAGTGAGGACATATGAGCTTCCTTGTCCCCCCCCCTGTCTTTCTTATTGTTAGCTAGTTGCTGTGAAAGAAACAAATTTTCAATCAGAACGTAATTAAAACTATATATCTGGTAATGGGGTGATTCTCATTCTATCGTGACCCCGAGCAATGGAGCAAAATGCTCCAGTTTGAGAATCACCATTCTGCCAATACTTGAGCAGAGATATGAGAGGGAACAAATCCCCATCAGAGTCGAATTAAATTCTGCATTATTAAACGCTCCATAATGAGAATCAAGCTCATCATATCATGAAAAGGTACCTGTCAGTCATCGCCCACTGGGCAAAAACTGGTTGAATCAATGTTGTTTCCACGTCATTTCGACAAAAACATGTAATGTAATCAAGTTGAATCAACGTTTTTCACCCAACATTTAACCTAAATCCAATGACAGGGTGACATTTTTGGTTGGAGTTCATGTTGAATTCACGCTAGTTGAAAACTCAACCAAATGTATACTGAACAAATAAATAAAAGCAACATGCAAAAATGTCAAACATTTTACTGACTTACAGTTCATATAAGGAAATAAGTCAATCGAAATAAATTCATTAGGTCCTATTCTATGGATTTCACATGACTGGTCAGAGGCGTTTAACACAGAGAAATAATCCCCAGTTTCATTAGCTGTCTGCGTGACTTGTCTCAGATGATCCCGCAGGTGAAGAAGCCAGATGTGGAGGTCCTGGTCTGGCGTGGTTACACATGCTCTGCAGTTACCGGCAGTTGGACGTACTGCCAATTTCTCTAAAACAATGGAGGCAGCTTATGGTAGAGACATTAACATTAAATTCTCTGGCAACAGCTTTGGTGGACATTCCTGCAGTCAGCATGCCAATTGCAAGATTGCTCAAAACTTGAGACATCTGTAGAATTGTGTTGTGTGACAAAACTACACATTTTAGAGTGGCCTTTTATTGTCCCCAGCACAAGGTGCACCTGTGTAATGATCATGCTGTTTAGTCAGCTTCTTAATATGCCATACCTGTCAGGTTGATGGATTATCCAGGCAAAGGAGAAATGCTGACTAACAGGGGCGAAAACAAATGTGTGCACAACATTTGAGAAATTAGCTTTTTGTTGCTATGGAAAATTTCTGCAATCTTTTATTTCAGCTCATGAAACCAACACTTTACATGTTGTATTTGTATTTTTTGTTCAGTATAAATCAAAACTACAAGTTGAACTGATGTCTGTGCCCAGTGGGAAGAGAATGGGAGGGAGGCAGGAGAAGCATTTAATCTCCACACAGGATGCAGCCAGAATACATATGAGGAAGGAGGAGGTCTAAAGGCCTGTTCCTCAGACCTGTTTCCATTGTGACCACCAGACAAGTCTATCTACGAGAGATTCAAATCATAAGATCAATGATCTATGAAAAAGATGCCTGAAATTAAGTCAGATGATACACCGCACATCTAAGCCTGCAACGTATTTAAAAAGAGTGTTATCAAATGACACAGGGAATGAAGAAGAGGCCATTTCCAGCACCCCTCTCTGTTGGAAATCAAATTAAAGGGAAGCTCTTGGCTAGACTAGACTCAGGCCCCACAATAGTGTGTGTGCTCCCTCCCACCACCGTCCCACTCCCCTTGAAGTGGCCTTTACCCGAACCACCATCAGATACAGCTAAGAGCTCTCATTAAAGCCATCATTAGCCATCCTCATGGGGGAGGGCCCTGGCTACATCACAGGACACAAACCAAACCTTAAGTCCATCTTAATAGCCCTGATTGGAGCGAGCAGAGGTCAGCACAGCCTGGCTTCCCTCCAGCAGCACGACTCAGGCCACTGAGAGATGTTGGGGCGTGATTCTCAGAGTGTTTGGAGAACTGCACTTCATTAAAGGATGAAGGCTGCTCTGGGGGAATCTGTGTGTGTGTGTGAGCCCCAGAAGCAAATTGTCTGGCCATTGCCAGAGATTTATAAGTGGGTCTGAATGCAAATCATCCCTGCGTAGACATTAATCTAGAAGGGGGATTTCATTAAGGGTTTTCGCCAGAGAAAGGGTGTTCAGGCACTCGTAAATTTGGCCTGGCACACTGATTGTTCAGCAGAATCGCCGGGTGAATGACTATACACCAGCAGCCACAGGAAGCAGCTTGCTATATCATGCTTTAATTTCCTACAGAGGGGTCCCAAAACACATGCTAACACTGTTAGGACAATCTGCAGCCTGCAGTAGTTCCCTCAGAGAGGGCTGCGACTCAGATAGTTTGGTAACAAATTACAGTAAAGATGGGGATATAAAGTGCTATATGAAAACTGACTGTTTAGAGTTCTATCTGGAAAAGCTTTTGGCCAAAATGAACAGCCTAAAGAAGGACATTTCAAAATGTCAATGCACTGTGCAAATTCTCCTGACCCGTTTTTCACCTGGATAAACACTTAAGTGGGTTGTTTACTTGGCTGGCCCGTTCAGATGATCTAAAGATTGCTTAGTCTGCAGACACCCTGCTTAGTGGATCCCTTAATACGTCCTCATTGTACACACAGTGTGTGTCCCAGAATAAGATTACATAAGACCATCATCAACACATTAGTTCAAAGCCAAGTTAGTAAGGGGCAATTTGTAAAATGTTTTTAAAAAATCATAACTGAACATTGTTTCCATAACATATTAATGTTCCAATTAAAGTTGAACATACATTGAAATTATTAACCAACATTTACAAATCTTTTCAGAGAGCTGCCATACGCAGCCATTTCTAAAACGCCAATATCTGAACACACAACCTTCAGATTTATTGGGTAATTAAGCAATATTAATTCTATATAAAACATGATTATTAACCGTGCAATAGACCCTATCAATCTAACCCGTAGAGGACATATTTAATTTCAGTGGAAACTAGAAAACATTTATTTTTTGTGAATGTCCCAATAGTACAGATATCAAATTCATTACAACCAAGTCAAAGTGGTAGAACATGCCTGTTCTGGCACTGATCCTTTACTTACTGTACACTACAGTACCAACAACAGAACGGCCCGATTCTCTCTCAGCCCTTCGATCAGCTCTGACTGATGTTCACATGAGCTCCATTGCCCCACTGAAATGAGGGGCGCTTTAGAGCTGGGCATGACTTGTCACACTGTCCATCAATATTTCATCAGGCAAGAATGCTTTTCATGTTTGTTTACTCTAGGCTATGTTTCATGCTGCATTCAAGTGGCAGCCTGACATGGCCACCCCAAGGTCCTGCTGGAGCAATACTGTTGGTGACGCACGTACAGTGCAGTTGGAAAGTATTCAGAACCCTTCACTTTTTCCACATTTTGTTAATTAAGTTACAACCTTATTCTACCGAAAACAGGTTTTTAGACATTTTTCCAAATGCCTTATTTACATAAGTATTTAAACCTTTGCTATGAGACTCGAAATTGAGCTCAAGTGCACCCGGTTTCCATTCTATCATCTATGATGGGTTTCCACAACTTGATTGGAGTCCACCTGTGGTATATTCAATTGATTGGACATGATTTGGAAAGGCAAAGGCACCCGATGGTCACTCTGACAGAGCTCCAGAGCTGAAACCAAGATTGAACCCTTTTGGCCTGGATACCAAGTGTCACTTCGGGAGGAAACCTGGCACCATCCCTACGGTGAAGCATGGTGGTGGCAGCATCATGCTGTGGGGATGCTTTTCAGCGGCAGGAACTGGGAAACTAGTTAGGATCGAGGAAAAGAGAGACCCGAAAATAACTGTAGCAGTGACGCTCCCCATCCAACCTGACAGAGCTTGAGATGATCTGCAGAGAAAAATGGGAGAAACTCCCCAAATACAGGTGTGCCAAGCTTTCAGCATCCTACTCAAGAAGACTCGTGGCTGTAAATCGCTACCAAAGGTGCGTCAAAGTACTGAGTAAAGTGTCTGAATATTTATGTAAATGTCATACTGCATATACATTTTCTTACAAAAAAAGAAACCCGCACACTGCTCTTGCTAGTATTACTGCTCTAAAATAAGCTTTACATATCGGACTCAAGGCCTTCGTCAGAGCTTTTGTGATTTCTTTTTAATTAGTACCCTTATGTAGACATAGACATCCGTTCAATGCATCGAATGGGGTTGGAGTCGAGGGAAAATAAGTGTTACCAAATATAACAATGTGCATTTCATTCTAATAAAGTGTGTACATAAAACATATTAAACACGTCTGTAAAACCACAATGAGGACATCAACCCATCAAGCAAGTGTTCATAAATCATTTGGTACAATGCAGGAAAACATCAAAGTCATCTGAAATGGTGGCATTAATTATTGTTCACATTTACAACATAACATACAAATAATGTCTGAATATCCAAAAACAGCATCTTTTGCTCAGAGTAATATTTATATCGCCTCCCCTGTCAGATGTGTTAACTTTTTTTATGCCACAAAATCTAAAAAAGGTAGAAATGTCTTATTTTTTCCCTCATCTTATTCAACGGTTACCATGCACCTTCAAAAAAGATAGCTTTGATGTACCTTTTGAATTTTTTTTATTTTTTTTTGCAAAAAATGTATCTAACAAACCTGTTTTTGCTTCGTCATTATGGGGTATTGTGTGTAGATGGTTGAAGGAAAACACAAAACACAATTTAATCAATTTTAGAATAAGGATGTAACGTAACAAAATGTGGAAAAAGTCAAGGGATCTGAATACTTTCCGAATGCACTGACAGTCAAGGCCAAAAGTTTTGAGAATGACACAAATATTAATTTCCACAAAGTTAATTTCCACAAAGTGTGCTGCTTCAGTGTCTTTAGATATTTGTCAGATGTTACTATGGAATACTGAAGCATAATTACAAGCATTTCATGGGCATTTATTGACAATTACATGAAGTTGATGCAAAGAGTCAATATTTGCAGTGTTCACCCTTCTTTTTCAATCTGCCCTGGCATGCTGTTAATTAACTTCTGGGCCACATCCTGACTGTTGGCAGCCCATTCTTGCATAATCAATGCTTGGAGTTTGTCAGAATTTGTGGGTTTTTGTTTGTTCACCTGCCTCTTCAGGTTTGACCACACATTCTCAATGGAATTAAGGTCTGGGGAGTTTCCTGGCCATGGACCCAAAATATCAATATCAAGTTCCCCGAGCCACTTAGTTATTACTTTTGCCTTATTGCAAGGTGCTCCATCATGCTGGAAAAGGCATTGTTCATCCCCAAACGGTTCCTGGATGTTTGGGAGAAGTTGCTCTCAGAGGATGTGTTGGTACCATTCTTTATTCATGGCTGTGTTCTTAGGCAAAATTGTGAGTGAGCCCACTCCTTTGGCGGAGAAGCAACCCCACACATGAGTGGTCTCAGGATGCTTTACTGTTGGCATGACACAGGACTGATGGTAGTGCTCACCTTGTCTTCTCCGGACAAGCTTTTTTCCAGATGCCCCAAACAATCGGAATGGGGATTCAGAGAAAATTATTTTACCCCAGTCCTCAGCAGTCCAATCCCTGTACCTATTGCAGAATATCAGTCTGTCCCTGATGTTTTTCCTGGAGTGAAGTGGCTTCCTTGCTGCCCTTCTTGACACCAGGCCATCCACCAAAAGTCTTCGCCTCACTGTGCATGCTGCCATTCCTGAGCAAGCTCTGTACTGGTGGTGCCCCGATCCCACAGCTGAATCAACTTTAGGAGACAGTCCTATGTTGCTGGACTTTCTTGGGCTCCCTGAAGCCTTCTTCACAACAATTAAACCGTTCTCCTTGAAGTTCTTGGTGATCCGATAAATGGTTGATTTAGGTGCAGTCTTGCTGGCAGCAATATCCTTACCTGTGAAGCCCTTGCAGGTAACCATGGTTGACAGAGGAAGAACAATGATTCCAAGCACCACCCTCCTTTTGAAGCTTCCAGTCTGATTCGAACTCAATCAATATGACAGAGTGATCTCCAGCCTTGTCCTCATCAACACTCACACCTGTGTTAACGAGAGAATCACTGACATGGTGTCAGCTGGTCCTTTTGTGGCAGGGATTCAGTTCATTTGCATGGCAAAGAGGGACTTTGCAATTAATTGCAATTCATCTGATCACTCTTCATAACCTTCTGGAGTATATGCAAATTGCCATCATACAAACTGATGCAGCAGACTTTGTGAAAATTAATATGGATGTCATCCTCAACAAAAAGTAGTGACATATAAATAAACGTAAGCATAGCACTAAGTATTAAAGCAGACCCAAGTGGGCTTTTCGCCAGAGAGAGGCCCATGGCTATGTTCCACTTAGTCAAAAGCCCACTGAGGGATCGAACTGTTTTATGCATAACATTACTTAATTATCCAAGTGCTTTGTTGCAGATGCCTCAGTTGGTTTTTTAAAAACATCTTTAAACCGAGGACCTGGTTTGAATAAATTGTTTATATTTCCTGGATTTTTTACTTATAAAATAAATGTTTTTGGTTAGATCCCTTCTTTGACATCTTGCGGTTCGAGAAACTATCTCTGCAAAGATTGGGTCAGCATCCGAAATATTGTTTACAGCATGTTGGCCATTCAGGGCTGAGAAATGAGCTAGAATGCTGAATGAAAGTTTGCAGATGTATCTGGCGAGATAAGAAATTAAAGTGCTTGCAAACCCCATTCATTCCCAGGCCCCAGAGGACCTGTTGGGATCAGAGAGGAGCCACTCTTATTAAACCTTCTGCAGCCTTCTAATGCATCACACAATAAGACTGGACCAGGCCACAGTAAATACCATGCTTACATATACCCATTCTGCTCAATGACAGAACATAACCTGAGCAACAAAAAAAAAAGTTATGTTTACTTAGTACAACTGGAGATTTGTGAAGTTTGTGGCCAGCTAGCCTTAAGTCACTTGTAAGTACAAGTGACTGTTTGTGCCAGTCTGTATTTTGATATTCAGGTGACAGGATTAAACTATGCCATGCTATACTGTTTAACAATGAGTAACCTTATTTCCTATTTACTTATTGCACCTCCTGGCCTAAAGTACAATTACATAACAATTGAATAATGGACCGTACATTTGTCCGTCTGTCATTCAGAGACTCTTAAATGGTCTTTGGGAAGATGCAACTGTGGATGTCTGTTCTTCACAAGAGCTGATTATAGAAGCTGCATATGGTCAGCACAAATACTTAGACAACAGAGAGCTGACAAGGCAGACTGTTTAGGAAACATTAAGAAGAGCATGAGCCACTCTCCCCGCCTGTCTCCTCTCCCGGCTGACTCTGAAACCAACTGCTCCCTCATCTTCCCTTATTTCCAAGAACTGAGTGTGTGTGGTATGAATGTGTGTGTGTGGTAGGGTAAAACAAAGAACTGGATAGCAGGCTGTAGTGAGATTTAACCAGCTTTAAAGGCTCTTCATGGTCAATCCGTTATCTACAGTGGCCATACAGCATTTACTGTGACACGGCCTATGCAGAAGTCAGGGCATTCATACTTCTTACGCTTTGTGTAGCAGAGCAGAACTGTTGCGAAGGAAGTTGTCAAGGAAATGAGTGTGTTTATACAGGACCTCACGCCCCCACCATCAACCAATCATGTCAAATCGAAGTTATACAGAGCCCTCCACATTGTTATAAAATTTGGGAGGCACACGGTGATGCGGTACGGAGCTCGATTTGGCCTCTGCATGTCTCTGGAGGCTCTGCAATTGCGTCACATCCTCCATACGAAGCCTCTGACCACATTTGGGATCAAGCATAAATTGGCTTTTTACTCAACCTGATCCAGCTCTACTCCAGCTGGAACCAGCTTGGGAATTCAAGCCTATATTAGGCGGTGAAATCAAATCAACCCCTATCTAATCACCCTAACCTGGGGTTTAGGATATATAGTATCTCAAATACATGTGCAGTGGTACTCTCCCCCTCTCTCAGAACCTGACATGCAGCGCTTCCCAGGGGCTCGCGTCACTGTGCAGAACAACCCAGGGAAACGTGTGTTTACTTGGCAACACAAGGCCTATTGTCAGGTGTCCTTATGACTCTCCCCACTGGTCTGTGATTTGAAAAGGAGATGTGGGGAAAGAGAGAGCTAATCATGCGCAGAACCCAAGATAAGTGACGTCTCATCCAGCAGCTGAAAGACTGTTCTTTTTTCTGCCCATGATATAAATAGACCCGAGGGGATAAAAATAACACCAAGACTAAAATAAAATCATTAAGGCTGTTTGAGACAAAATAGTAGGCTAGAAATAGGCGAACTTTCAAGTTCTACGTCCTTGAGAATACCGAAACTCAAGATAAGAGAGGTTTCTGTTTGACATTCAAGACTATGCTGCCTCAATGACACGAAAGGCTGATGATTATCTAGTGTCTGATGATATGACGGAAGGCCTATCCTTTCCACACTGCTTTAACAGCATGCAGTAACATATTCAATAGGCATTATAAAAATAAGGACAAAGAGCAGCACGTGAGAAGACCTGAATTACAGAATATGGTCCCAAACGTTCCCAAACCAGAAACCGTGGATTGATGGCAGCATTCTTGCTTCAAGAGGGCCACCATTGTTCCTGTTCAAGCCAAGGTAACTGAGCTAAACGACAACCTCCCCGTAGCACTCAATTCCGTCATCATGAAGTGCTTTGAGAGACTATTCAAGGACCATATCACCTCCACCCTACCTGACACCCTAGACCCACTCCAATTTGCTTACCGCCCCAATAGGTCCACAGACGACGCAATCGCAACCACACTGCCCTAACCCATCTGGACAAGAGGAATACATATGTGAGAATGCTGTTCATTGACTACAGCCCAAAACTTGATTTGATGTCAAAACTTGATTTGAATGCTGTTCATTGACTACAGCCCAGCATTTAACACCATAGTACCCTCCAAACTCGTCATCAAGCTCGAGACCCTGGGTCTCGACCCCGCCCTGTGCAACTGGGTACTGGACTTCCTGACGGGCCGTCCCCAGGTGGTGAGGGTAGGTAACAACATCTCCACCCCGCTGATCCTCAACACTGGGGCCACACAAGGGTGCGTTCTGAGTCCTCTCCTGTACTCCCTGTTCACCCACGACTGCGTGGCCATGCACACCTCCAACTCAATCATCAAGTTTGCGGACGACACTACAGTGGTAGGCTTGATTACCAACAACGACGAGACAGCCTACAGGGAGGAGGTGAGGGCCCTCGGAGCGTGGTGTCAGGAAAATAACCTCACAATCAACGTCAACAAAACAAAAGGAGATGATCGTGGACTTCAGGAAACAGCAGAGAGAGCACCCCCCTATCCACATCGACAGGACAGTATTGGAGAGGGTAGTAAGTTAAGTTCCTCGGCGTATACATCAGACAAACTGAATTGGTCCACCCACACAGACAGCGTTGTGAAGGAGGCGCTACTGCGCCTCTTCAACCTCAGGAGGCTGAAGAAATTCAGCTTGTCACCAAATGCACTCACAAACTTCTACAGATGCACAACCGAGAGCATCCTGTCGGGCTGTATCACCGCCTGGTATGGCAGTTCCGCCCACAACCGTAAGGCTCTCCAGAGGGTAGGTCTGCACAACACCGGGGGCAAACTACCTGCCCTCCAGGACACCTACACCTAAACCACCCGAGCCACTGCCTGTTCACCCCGCTATCATCCAGAAGGCAAGGTCAGTACAGGTGCATCAAAGCAAGGACCGAGAGACTGAAAAACAGCTTCTATCTCAAGGCCATCCGACTGTTAAACAGCCACCACTAACATTGAGTGGCTGCTGCCAACATACTGACTCAACTCTAGCTCACTTTAATAATGGAAATTGATGTAATACATGTATCACTAGCCACTTTAAACAATGCCACTTAATATAATGTTTACATACCCGACATTACTCATCTCATATGTATATACTGTACTCGATACCATCTACAGCATCTTGCCTATGCCGTTCTGTACCATCACTCATTCATATAGCTTTATGTACATATTCTTTATCCCTTTACACTTGTGTGTATAAGGTAGTAGTTGTGGAATTGTTAGGTTCAATTACTCGTTGGTTATTACTGCATTGTCGGAACTAGAAGCACAAGCATTTCGCTACACTCGCATTAACATCTGCTAACCATATGTATGTGACAAATAAAATTTGATTAGATTTTTCTGCCAATCTCTAGATAAACTGATCATTAAGTGTCATGTACACACACCATTTTAATTACATTTTCTTCAGCTGAAATGACCTTTACAGATCTCAGGCAGTCCTGCTATTTATAAGGAGACAGCACATTTTAAAATTGCCCTCCACATTTATATGCCATTTAGGATTCAGTAACCAGCAAGACAACCAGGACCGGCGGAAAACGTGTGGCAAGGCGGCATTTGCCACAGAACTTTTCAATCAGGTGTGGCAGCACTACACCACTTTTGATTTAGTTTATTAAAATATATCGACACAACACTATTTTTTCAGTCCGAGCAACTGTAGGGTTACTAGCCTGAACCAAAATCTGGCCTTACGTTGAACATAGGAAATCTCCTTTGGATTCTGTTTCAAGTCTAGCGTACTATATGCCCTGTCCCTCTAGCCAGGGTAAACAAAGTGTGCATTTATAGGCCAAAATGTAAATGGGATAACATTTGTTTTATATTCAAACCTGGACTGAATAGGCAACCTAAACGTTTTCAATACAAAATTATTAACTTGAATTATTCATTTCAACACAATAGCTGACAGACTGAGTACAGTTTTTATTTGGCCTACAGTGGCAGGACTAAACGATGGAAACCTGCATAAAGCAAGCTCAGCCATGTGAGTTTTATTGTCCAGTCATGTTGCTTTCTCTAGGTCTGTGTATAAGAAACCTGCAGAGTCTTTTAAAATATAATTAATATTAACAGGTACAAGGTTGCTGCATTTTGACAGGATTTTCATCTTCCCCAAGGGGGAGTTTTTTAAAGCCATGTGACCTGACTAGAACTCTGGTCTCATCCTAGCCCATATTAAACCTCTTTACAACAGATAAATCAAGTCATACGGTATAAAACCCAGAGTTTTACCTGTTTAGGTTACCAGGTCAGGAAAAACTACGTGCCCAGATAAAAAAATAATTCACCACACCACTCTGGAACCTGTATAAAACCCACTTTACATTCATAATCTCTGTCATATTTCATCAGGATCAAAGAGGAAGAGCACAGACTGCTTAGTAACCAGCATCACATAGCCTAGGCCTCCAGTACCATCTCTCAGTGCTATCACCAATAATGTAAACCCTGGGAGGCTGATGCTACGTATTGTCCAATTAGAGGCTTTAAAAGCTACCGGACGCCATATTGGTATTCCCCAGAAGCAGCAGTCCTCCACAGGAATTCATGGAATTCTACAGGACAAAATTATTTGTATTTCTTTGTTGAAGTGGGGACAGTATCACTAATACTTTCTAAAAAAATACTTTAAGGAAAAGGTTTATTTTAATTTTAAATTATGTTCAGTTCACATAATATAATTTACAAGTATTATTAAGGTGTCTGTAATAGCATTTACATGTCAAAAACAAATATAGAAGTTCTCCCGAGTGGCGCAGCGGTCTAAGTCACAGTCTAAGGCACATTGCAGTGCTTGAGGCATCACTACAGCCCCGGGTTTGATCCCAGGCTGTGTCACAGCTGGCCGTGACCGGGAGACCCATGAGCACAATTGGCCCAGCGTCGTCCAGGTTAGGGGAGGGTTTGGCCAGCTGGGATGTCCTTGTCCAATCACGCGCTAGCGACTCCTTGTGGCTTGCCAGGCTCCTGCAAACTGACTTCGCTCGCCCGCTGTACGGTGTTTCCTCCGACACATTGGTGCAGCTGGCTTCCAGGTTAAGTGAGCAGTGTGTCAAGAAGCAGTGTGGCTTGGCAGGGTCGTGTTTTGAAGGACGCATGGCTCTCGACCTTCGCCTCTCCCAAGTGCATATGGGAGTTGCAGCAATCGACTGTAACTACCAATTGGATATCACAAAATTGGGGAGGAAAAGAGGTAAATGTAAAAAAAATAATAATAAAACAATAGACATTAATAAATAATGAATACATATTTTATTCAACGGAGGAGGAGTAGCAAAATGGCTGTGCGATGATTCAATACGTCAGTCATCCAGGGTTTATATACATCATTGGCTATCACCCAACCAATGATGTACACAGTGTACAAAATATTATGAACACCTGTTCTTTCCATGACATGGACTGACAAGGTAAAAGCTATGTTCCCTTATTGATGTAATTTATTAAATCCACTTCAAATCAGTGTAGATGAAGGGGGGGAGACAAGTTAAAGGAGTTGTAAGCCTTGAGACATGGACAACACTCAATATTAGGAAGGTGTTCTTAATGTTTTGTACACTCAGTTTATATAAACTAGAGCCGGGACGATAAACCAAACCTTGTTGACACCGACCACTTATTGTGGACATTTTGCAAATGTCGTTCATGATGATAAATAACCTATAGGGCCCAACTATAGAAATGTGAAGTTTGAAATGAAATAAGTTTGCTAATATGGGTGATTGTTGATAGGTCAATTGATAGCTGTGTCCCATGTTATTTCAGAAAGCCATGACACCCACCATCTCAGATTGTTCTGAAATCGTTTTGGTAGTTAGAAACAGATAAGCATTCCTGCAACATTATTTTTTATAATTTAATCTCAGAGAAATTAAGTTAATTGATTGGACCAGAATAGGACATTTTAATTAATAGGAGTCATACAATATTCAATAAATATAGTACCCAACATCCAATTTGGACGAAACATTTTTCTAACAATGAGTCAGACATGAAGCATCCAACGAAATGGTAAAAGGCACCCTCAGAGCCCCAACACCCCACACCAATCCCAACCCAACAAGTACACAGTATCAGTTCTCTATATCTGACAAGTAGTATGGAACTGCGACTCAGAGTATTATTTCTTCATCCTATATAATGTGTTCTCAGTGAATTTGGTGATGGTTACTACATGATTCAACATGTGTAATTTCATAGTTTTGATGTCTTCGCTATTATTCTACAATGTAGAAACATGTAAAAAAAATAAAGAAAACCCTTGAATGAGTAGGTGTGTCCAAACTTTTGACCGGTAGTGTACATATTACCTCAATTACATTGACTAACCTGTACTCACACACTGACTCGGTACCCCCTGCATATAGCCTCACTGTTGTTACTCTTATTTTTCTACTTTAGTTAATTTAGTAAATATTTTCTTAACTGCATTTTTGGTTAAGGGCTTTAAAAGTAAGCATTTCACTGTAAGTTCTACACCTGTTACATTCAGCGCATGTGACAAAAAAAACATTTAATGGACTCTAAGTTGAGGAGGGTAATCCTGACAGCGTGTGTATCACTCGGTCTGTGATATATGCTCCATTACCCTAACCTGTCCCACCCTCGGTGGCTAAACCTCCTATCACTCCCAGACAAGAGCCACCCAGACTGCCCTCCTACATAAAAATGAAACGTATGGAAGTAATTACATAATTGATCTATCCCAGAGCTTGTACCGCATCCCATAAATATCCTGGATTTATGTCCCTGCCCAACACACGAAATCCACTTAAAAGACTAGCACACCGAGGCTAAGCTAGCCTGGCATGGGAGAGTCCTCAGCCAACTGAGGTTACCAAACAGGGAGCAAACAGACTCCATGACACTAGTGAACCTGACAGCCTGGAGTCTCAGTCTGGTCTCTGGGATGAGTGACCAGGACAGAGAGAGGCTGAGATGATGATGAAACCATGGGAAAGCCATGGCAGTTTTTTGTATTGACGACAAAACAAATAATATGACCCTCAGACAGTCATACTGCAAATCTATTTTTGAGTCTAATGCCGGCCAACCGGATGCAAGATAAAACTTGATTTACACAATTAGATTACATAATAGCCCACTACTTTGTAAACATGGTTACCACAAAACAGATGTCATGAAAACAAAGCCCATCAAGTCAGGAACAAATGAATAAATAAAACATTTGCCAAGAATTGATTTCAAGGACATTTCATTCATATGAAATATTTGAAATCCCATTAAAAACGGATCGCTCCACACAATAACTTCCAGGTGCTTGAATGAAATGCAGTGCCTCAAACGTTTCCAAATAAGGTCATATTCCAAGCTCTGTATGGCAACACTTCTATGAGATCAAACTGTGCATAAAGCTTCCATTTAATGTGCCCAACAGCTCAGGCCCACAGGGAGAACGCGGTAGGTAGCCTATTGATGGACAGTTCTATTATGGACAGTTTCACATGACCATCCCCTTGTAAAAAAAAAAGTGCACACCCTCCCCTCTCATAAAATGAACTAAAAAAAATAACAATTACCACCACATATAACAATAACTGTACTAATCCTGTGTTTATAAACATGGATATCAACTTGACCACTTCAGCATGGTTTTGTGTCACAGTCTGTATGTGACCAAATTTTTTTTATTTGATCAGAGCCGGCTGCAGACAATGAACAGCTAGGGGGAAATCAGATTTTAAACCTTTTGACGGTATATTTATAATTATATAAAATATATGCAACAATTTTCCACCAACAGGTTTCTGTGCCAAAGCACCATGCAACCACTAAGCAATGCATAACTGCATACCAATTACTGACATCGAGCACTTTTCATCATAGTTTGCGTTTTCAACACCACAATACAATTGCCATACTCCATCTCGACAAACAGAAAACACATCCCTCCCTACTCAGTATCAAATGCCTGGCTTGACAATCTACGAATGTCATTAAACTTTTTAGTGTCTCTTTCCATTCATCAAATGGCCGGGGCACAGGATGCTGGCAATATATTCGAGTGGAATGGATGAATGTGCGCAGGTAGCCTACAAGAGACTTTTGAGGTAGCCTAATCGGATTATTTGTGACTGGTTATGTTCATGCCACAAATAAAAAGGTAATACATATTAAAAGTTCATTGACAAATATTTAGGCTATATTGAAGCATTAGGTTCTAGGTCATAAATAGTGACTCGGATCGGAAAAGGAGGCAAAACGTGTGTTAAGCTTTCCTAAATAACTGGGCCTGCCGGGAGCATAGGCCTATGTGGCTAGACTATATAGGATGACTTGGGAAAATGATGATTGGCAACAAACAGAGCATCAGAAGTAAAAATACAGCCAGACTGTCCTGTGCCTTTCAAGACCTTATAAATCGGTCAAGAGTAGACCTACAACTGATCCAAATGGAATGAAACATTCAAATAACAGGGTTTTTACACCATTATTCAAATGACATTGTCACTGCTTCAAAATACAAGTCGCACTGCTCGTAATAATACTAAACAACCTTTTTACAACACGTAGCAACCTCACCAAGATATTTTAGCCTTTTGGTATTGTAGCGAACGGTGGGTCAGGGAATACAACTCGGGTCGCTGGTGTGAAAGAAACAAATCTACATAAAGTGGCTATAGGGTTAATCCGCTTGCTGGGAATGGTAATGTGGCTCATATAGCGAGGTTTGCTTCACTGCCCCCATACTTGTTAGGCATGTCCCTGTGCGTCAACTACTCAGCCCACCTAGTACGTCCGAGCCGTGAGTGCCTTTGAACGGGGTATGGTAATAGGTGCCAGGCTCACCGGTTTGTGTCAAGAACTGCAACGATGCTGGGTTGTTCACTCTCTAGAGTTTCCCGTGTTTATCAAGAATGGTCCACCACCTAAAGGACAACCAGCCAACTTACACAACTGTGGGAAGCATTGGAGTCAATATGGGCAAGCATCCCTGTGGGATGCTTTTGACACCTTGTAGAGTTCATTTCACGACGAATTATGGCTGTTCTGAGGGCAAACGTTGGTGCAACTCAATATTGGGAAGGTGTTCCTAATGTTTTGTACTCTCAGTGTATATATTACCTTTAGAAGTGTTTACTTCAGGCTGACTTCTAGCATCTGGTTAGAATCCAGGCTGCATCACATCCGTCCGTGATTGGCAGTCCCATAGGGCGGCGCACAACCGGCCCAGCGTCGTCCGGTTTGGCCAGGGTAGGCCGTCATTGTAAATAAGAATTTGTTCTTAACTGACTTGCCTCGTTAAATAAAAGGTTCAATTAAAAGTAAAAATCTATTGAGTTGTCCCATAAATGTAATGTCCAAATCAACTTAAAGTACATTATATACAGTGGAGCAAAAAAGTATTTAGTCAGCCACCAATTGTGCAAGTTCTCCCACTTAAAAAGATGAGAGGCCTGTAATTTTCATCATGGGTACACTTCAACTATGACAGACAAAATGAGAAGAAAAAAAATCCAGAAAATCTCATTGTAGGATTTTTTATGAAATTATTTGCAAATTATGGTGGAAAATAAGTATTTGGTCACCTACAAACAAGCAAGATTTCTGGCTCTCAAAGAACTGTAACTTCTTCTTTAAGAGGCTTCTCTGTCCTCCACTCGTTACCTGTATTAATGGCACCTGTTTGAACTTGTTATCAGTATAAAAGACACCTGTCCACAACCTCAAACAGTCACACTCCAAACTCCACTATGGCCAAGACCAAAGAGCTGTCAAAGGACACCAGAAACAAAATTGTAGACCTGCACCAGGCTGGGAAGACTGAATCTGCAGTAGGTAAGCAGCTTGGTTTGAAGAAATCAACTGTGGGAGCAATTATTAGGAAATGGAAGACATACAAGACCACTGATAATCTCCCTCGATCTGGGGCTCCACGCAAGATCTCACCCCGTGGGGTCAAAATGATCACAAAAACGGTGAGCAAAAATCCCAGAACCACACGGGGGGACCTAGTGAATGACCTGCAGAGAGCTGGGACCAAAGTAACAAAGCCTACCATCAGTAACACACTACGCCGCCAGGGACTCAAATCCTGCAGTGCCAGGCGTGTCCCCCTGCTTAAGCCAGTACATGTCCAGGCCCGTCTGAAGTTTGCTAGAAAGCATTTGGATGATCCAGAAGAAGATTGGGAGAATGTCATATGGTCAGATGAAACCAAAATATAACTTTTTGGTAGAAACTCAACTCGTCGTGTTTGGAGGACAAAGAATGCTGAGTTGCATCCAAAGAACACCATATCTACTGTGAAGCATGGGGGTGGAAACATCATGCTTTGGGGCTGTTTTTCTGCAAAGGGACCAGGACGACTGATCCGTGTAAAGGAAAGAATAAATGGGGCCATGTATCGTGAGATTTTGAGGGAAAACCTCCTTCCATCAGCAAGGGCATTGAAGATGAAACGTGGCTGGGTCTTTCAGCATGACAATGATCCCAAACACACCGCCCGGGCAATGAAGGAGTGGCTTCGTAAGAAGCATTTCAAGGTCCTGGAGTGGCCTAGCCAGTCTCCAGATCTCAACCCCATAGAAAATCTTTGGAGGGAGTTGAAAGTCCGTGTTGCCCAGCAACAGCCCCAAAACGTCACTGCTCTAGAGGAGATCTGCATGGAGGAATGGGCCAAAATACCAGCAACAGTGTGTGAAAACCTTGTGAAGACTTACAGAAAACGTTTGACCTCTGTCATTGCCAACAAAGGGTATATAACTAAGTATTGATAAACTTTTGTTATTGACCAAATACTTATTTTCCACCAAAAATTGTAAATAAATTTATTAAAAATCCTACAATGTGATTTTCTGGATTTCTTTTCTCATTTTGTCTGTCATAGTTGAAGTGTACCCATGATGAAAATTACAGGCCTCTCATCTTTTTAAGTGGGAGAACTTGCACAATTGGTGGCTGACTAAATACGGTTCTGACTTATAAAATGAGGACAACTACAAATACCTAGGTGTCTGGTTAGACTGTAAACTCTCCTTCCAGACTCACATTAAGCATCCCTAATCCAAAATTAAATCTAGAATCGGCTTCCTATTTCGCAACAAAGCATCCTTCACTCATGCTGCCAAACATACCCTCGTAAAACTGACCATCCTACCGATCCTCGACCGATCCTCGAATGTAATTTATAAAATAGCCTCCAACATAATACTCAACAAATTGTATGCAGTCTATCACAGTGTCATCCGTTTTGTCACCAAAGCCCCATATACTACCCACCACTGCGACATCTCGTTGGCTGGCCCTCGCTTCATACCCGTCACCAAACACACTGGCTCCAGGTCATCTACAAGTCTCTGCTAGGTAAAGCCCCACCTTATCTCAGCTCACTGGTCACCATAGCAGCACCCACCCGTGAGATATACCTGCTCCAGCAGGTATATCTCACTGGGCACCCCCAAAGCCAATTCCTCGTTTGGCCGCCTTTCCATCCTCTGCTGCCAGTGACTGGAACGAACTGCAAAAAAGAATCACTGAAGCTGGAGACTCACATCTCCCTCACCAGCTGTCAGAGCAGCTAACAGATCACTCCACCTGTACATAGCCCATCTGTAAACAGCCCATCCAACTACTTCATCCCCATACTGTATTTAATTTATCTTGCTCCTTTGCACCCCAGTATCTCTACTTGCACAGTCATCTACAATTCCAGTGTTTAATTGCTATATTGTAATTACTTTGCCACCATGGCCTATTTACTGCTTACCTCCCTTATCTTACCTCATTTGCATAAATACTTTTTTCTGCTGTATGTTTGTTTATTCCATGTGTAACTCTGTGTTGTTGTATGCGTCAATCTGCTGTGCTTAATCTTGGCCAGGTCGCAGTTGTAAATGAGAACTTGTTCTCAACTAGCATACCTGGTTAAATAAAGGTTAAATAAAAACATTTTTAAATGGGTTACATGAGGTTGTTTCCCCCTTCCCCTCCAGCCAGGTTTTATTCTGCACTGTTTCAGTTCAGTGGGTGTCTCAATAGTTATCAATTTAACCACTTTTGCAGTAAAATATTTTTACACAACCATCCATTACACATTTGGGAGAACTTAGAGATATGGAGAAACATGGTTGTATTTTGTTATACCTTGGGTAGAGGTATCAACATGTTGGGGGCATTGCCACTTACCTATGTAGGGCCTATTATCGTTCCGTTATATTGTGGCGTTTCAAGCCTACTGGCTTGGCTGAAATAGAATGCGTGTCCAATTTGATCTCTTAGAAAATAACTTTCGATGCAATCTTTTACTTTAGTCTATGTTATTAGCTATAAGTCTTTAGAGACTCTTTTTTAATCTATAACATTATACAAAAGTGTACGTTAGTTGGTGTGCGTTTATCTGGGGTTTAAAGAGCAGATTCCTGCCAAGGATTTAGTAAAATATGGGACATTAATTGCGACATCAAATGTTTTTCAATAGTGCAGTGAGTGCAATAAATTCTTACTTTTCTTGGGTGATGTTTTCCTTTATAGCACCTAACGTTGCGTGGCTGTTGCCCTGTTGCAGCAGCCTACATGTAGCCAGGTGCCGCTGGTACTGGTCTTTCAAGCAGGCGTTTTCCGAACACAATTCGGACACTTGCAGCTCCAGCTCCTCTATCCTAGTCTTGTGCATCTCCAGTAACTCCTGTTGGGTCTCGATAATGTTATTAAGCTCCTTCAGATACTCCGCAGCCCTGGTTGGGTTCTCGGTCGGGCTTTCCATCTCGCTCCGACTCTGGTTGCCCCCCCCCGAACTCTGTTTTATCGAAGCCCGTTTTCAACCTGCGTTATGGCTACGCGCAGTTAAATTCCAACCCGATGTGCCTTTTTGCGCCTCGCCATTGTTTCCATGTACTGTTTGAAAGAGCGAGAATGAAATGTGCCCAGTGCAAAGCGCGTTCCAACGGCAACAACTAATCTCCGAAAACCACTTCAGTTAGGGAAGAAAACACATTTAACCCTTAAAAGGACGTCGAACCAATTGTCTCATAATCCTTCATATCCCTTTAGTTTGCCAATTTATCCGAAACATATACGATACTATCTGAAATTAATCCCTTGTAGGCTACCGTTCCAAACCCTCGTAAAATGTATCTTTATCATCCTCCGGTCCACGTTGTACCCGTGACTTTTCGTAAACAGATGGTGGTTGTCAAGTAGGCGGGGTTTTCAAGTTTTAAGAATCTGTTTGGTGCAAAATTGCGGTTTAATAAAGCCCTATTCGCACGGTACTAATATTACTAGAGAACGTTGGTTATGTAGGTATGACCCCAAAATGTCCGTTATCCCAGAGGACGATTCGGACGGGATTCGTTTTTTCCAAACTGCCCCTTGTATTTCTTGCTTAAAAAAATTTAAAAAATGTATTTTATAAATTGACAGTTATAACGGAAGCCTGGAGTTTTTTTTCTTGGCGTGAAAATATTTCAACAAGTCCGGGCAATAGCAGGGTACACTGATAACTCGAGCTTGCTTCCCTAATTTCTAAACCATAACAAACTATCTTTGGTATAGTGTCGCCATAATATTTGAATTGAGGAAGTGTGATCATAATCATTAGGATATTTGGGCGATCCGCAGTAGAAGACGTCCTAAATTCACTGTGAAAGTTGATACATGTAGGCCCTTCATTTAAAAGGCTACGAGCAGCACTTTGTTTAATTTATCGAATCAGTTATTGTTTCTTGCTCAAACCGCGAATAACACTGTCAAACTCAGACATTTATCTCAAAACACAAGGGATGTCGATTCGCACGAGACGCGTATTATCAGAGGATTGTGGAGTTTGCAAAGAGTAGGTTATTATGTCTGATATTGTAACTCTCCTGCCATGTCAAAATAATGGCAGATTCGTAGGGGACTAAATTTACAGATCTTGTGTTTTGTTTCCGCGCACATAATAACATTACCCGACCTCCCCCAGCAAAACTAATCCCGGATTAATCTGGGACGGGATTAGTTTTACTGGGGGAGGATCTGTCATTTTAGTCCAGTCTGAATCTGCCATGTCAGTAATTTTGACATGGCAGGAGAGTAACAATTCCAGACAGAATAGCCTACTGTTTTTTGGCAAACTCCAAAATCCTCTAATACTGGTTCCGTGCGAATCGACATCCCTGTGTTTTGAGATGAATGTCTGCGTTTGACAGGTGTTGCTTCCGGTTTGCGTATGAAACAATAACTGATTCGATAAATTGAAGGAAGTGCTGCGCATAGCCTATATATGAAGGGTTTATGTAGTCTATTTTCACAGTGAATGCTTATGTTTATACCTACGTTTGGTGCGAATGAATTGAACTTCATAGCAGGCTAGTGATAGCTTTGCAATGGTTGCAGTTAGCCACTGATTCCTTCCAAACCACTCATTGTTGAATTTGCGATTTCAAACTTCTTGTGTAATGTTTATGCCCAATGCCCGATGAGCACCTATACGTTTTTATCTATAATTTCTCTTAATTATTTCTCTTCATATGATAAGAATTAAAAGGGATTTTCCAGCAGGATGAAAACCAGCCCCGTCGCGGACCAAAATGTCTTGCTCCCAGACAGACTAAATAACTTCTTTGCTCGCTTTGAGGACAATACAGTGCCACTGACATGGCCCTGCTACCAAAACCTGCAGGTTCTCCTTCACTGCAGCAGAAGTGAGTAAAACATTTAAATGTGTTAACCCTCGCAAGGCTGCAGGCCCAGACGGAACGTGCGTTGAAGATGTCGTTCCCATAGCAACGATTAAAACATTCCCAAAGCAGAAACCGTGGATTGATGGCAGCATTCGCGTGAAACTGAAAGCACGAACCACTGCTTTTAATCAGGGCAAGGTGACCGGAAACAAGACCGAATACAAACAGTGTAGCTATTCCCTCCGCAAGGCAATCAAACAAGCTAAGCGTCAGTATAGAGACAAAGTAGAATCTCAATTCAACGGCTCAGACACAAGAGGTATGTGGCAGGGTCTACAGTCAATCACGGATTACAAAAAGAAAAACAGCCCCATCACGGACCAGGAAGTCTTGCTCCCAGGCAGACTAAATAACTTTTTTGCCCACTTTGAGGACAATACAGTGCCACTGACACGGCCCGCAACCAAAACATGCGGACTCTCCTTCACTGCAGCCAACGTGAGGAGAACATTTAAACGTGTCAACCCTCGCAAGGCTGCAGGCCCAGACGGCATCCCCAGCCGCGCCCTCAGAGCATGCGCAGACCAGCTGGCTGGTGTGTTTACGGACATATTCAATCAATCCCTATCCCAGTCTGTTGTTCCCACATGATTCAAGAGGGCCACCATTGTTCCTGTTCCCAAGAAAGCTAAGGTAACTGAGCTAAACGACTACCGCCCCCGTAGCACTCACTTCCGTCATCATGAAGTGCTTTGAGAGACTAGTCAAGGACCATATCACCTCCACCCTACCTGACACCCTAGACCCACTCCAATTTGCTTACCGCCCAAATAGGTCCACAGACGATGCAATCTCAACCACACTGCACACTGCCCTAACCCATCTGGACAAGAGGAATACCTATGTGAGAATGCTGTTCATCGACTACAGCTCGGCATTTAACACCATAGTGCCCTCCAAGCTCGTCATCAAGCTCGAGACCCTGGGTCTCGACCCCGCCCTGTGCAACTGGGTACTGGACTTCCTGACGGGCCGCCCCCAGGTGGTGAGGGTAGGCAACAACATCTCCACCCCGCTGATCCTCAACACTGGGGCCCCACAAGGGTGTATTCTGAGCCTTCTCCTGTACTCCCTGTTCACCCACGACTGCGTGGCCACGCACGCCTCCAACTCAATCATCAAGTTTGCGGACGACACAACAGTGGAAGGTTTGATAACCAACAGCGATGAGACGGCCTACAGGGAGGAGGTGAGGGCCCTCGGAGTGTGGTGTCAGGAAAATAACCTCACACTCAACGTCAACAGAACTAAGGAGATGATTGTGGACTTCAGGAAACAGCAGAGGGAACACCCCCCTATCCACATCGATGGAACAGTAGTGGAGAGGGTAGTAAGTTTTAAGTTCCTCGGAGTACACATCACAGACAAACTGAATTGGTCCACCCACACAGACATCGTCGTGAAGAAGGCGCAAGCAGCGCCTCTTCAACCTCAGGAGGCTGAAGAAATTTGGCTTGTCACCAAAAGCACTCACAAACTTCTACAGATGCACAATCGAGAGCATCCTGTCGGGCTGTATCACCGCCTGGTACGGCAACTGCTCCGCCCACAACCGTAAGGCTCTCCAGAGGGTAGTGAGGTCTGCACAACGCATCACCGGGGGCAAACTACCTGCCCTCCAGGACACCTACACCCCCCGATGTCACAGGAAGGCCATAAAGATCATCAAGGACAACAACCACCCGAGCCACTGCCTGTTCACCCCGCTATCATCCAGAAGGCGAGGTGAGTACAGGTGCATCAAAGCTGGGACCGAGAGACTGAAAAACAGCTTCTATCTCAAGGCCATCAGACTGTTAAACAGCCACCACTAACATTGGCTGCTGCCAACACACTGACACTGACACTGACTCAACTCCAGCCACTTTAATAATGGGAATTGATGGGAAATGATGTAAATATATCACTAGCCACTTTAAACAATGCTACCTTATATAATGTTACTTACCCTACATTATTAATCTCATATGCATAAGTATATACTGTACTCTATATCATCTACTGCATCTTTATGTAATACATGTATCACTAGCTACTTTAACTATGCCACTTTGTTTACATACTCATCTCATATGTATATACTGTACTCAATACCATCTACTGTATCTTGCCTATGCCGCTCTGTACCATCACTCATTCATATATCTTTATGTACATATTCTTTATCCCCTTACACTTGTGTCTATAAGGTAGTAGTTTTGGAATTGTTAGCTACATTACTTGTTGGTTATTACTGCATTGTCGGAACTAGAAGCACAAGCATTTCGCTACACTCGCATTAACATCTGCTAACCATGTGTATGTGACAAATAAAATTTGATTTGATTTGACATACCCTACATTACTCATCTCATATGTATATGTATATACTGTACTCGATACCATCTACTGCATCTTGCCTATGCCGTTCTGTACCATCACTCATTCATATAGCTTTATGTACATATTCTTTATCCCTATACACTTGTGTGTATAAGGTAGTAGTTGTGGAATTGTTGGGTTAGATTACTCGTTGGTTATTACTGCATTGTCGGAACTAGAAGCACAATCATTTCGCTACACTCGCATTAACATCTACTAACCATGTGTATGTGACAAATGACATTTTGTTTTATTTGATTCTTGATTCAATATATTTTTATATTCATTATACAAAATTCTTCAACAACTTACAGTGGGGCAAAAAAGTATTTAGTCAGCCACCAATTGTGCAAGTTCTCCCACTTAAAAAGCTGAGAGAGGCCTGTCACATTGTAGGATTTTTAATGAATTTATTTGCAAATTATGGTGGAAAATAAGTATTTGGTCAATAACAAAAGTTTATCTCAATACTTTGTTATATACCCTTTGTTGGCAATGACAGAGGTCAAACGTTTTCTGTAAGTCTTCACAAGGTTTTCACACACTGTTGCTGGTATTTTGGCCCATTCCTCCATGCAGATCTCCTCTAGAGCAGTGATGTTTTGGGGCTGTTGCTGGGCAACACGGACTTTCAACTCCCTCCAAAGATTGTCTATGGGGTTAAGATCTGGAGACTGGCTAGCCAACTCCAGGACCTTGAAATGCTTCTTACGAAGCCACTCCTTTGTTGCCCGGGCGGTGTGTTTGGGATCATTGTCATGCTGAAAGACCCAGCCACATTTCATCTTCAATACCCTTGCTGATGGAAGGAGGTTTTCACTCAAAATCTCACGATACATGGCCCCATTCATTCTTTCCTTTACACGGATCAGTCGTCCTGGTCCCTTTGCAGAAAAACAGCCCCAAAGCATGATGTTTCCACCCCCATGCTTCACAGTAGGTATGGTGTTCTTTGGATGCAACTCAGCAATCTTTGTCCTCCAAACACAACGAGTTTTTACCAATAAAAGTTATATTTTGGTTTCATCTGACCATATGACATTCTCCCAATCTTCTTCTGGATCATCCAAATGCTCTCTAGCAAACTTCAGACGGGCCTGGACATGTACTGGCTTAAGCAGGGGGACACGTCTGGCACTGCAGGATTTGAGTCCCTGGCGGCGTAGTGTGTTACTGATGGTAGGCTTTGTTACTTTGGTCCCAGCTCTCTGCAGGTCATTCACTAGGTCCCCCCGTGTGGTTCTGGGATTTTAACTCACCGTTCTTGTGATCATTTTGGCCCCACGGGATGAGATCTTGCGTGGAGCCCCAGATCGAGGGAGATTATCAGTGGTCTTGTATGTCTTCCATTTCCTAATAATTGCTCCCACAGTTGATTTCTTCAAACCAAGCTGCTTACCTATTGCAGATTCAGTCTTCCCAGCCTGGTGCAGTTCTACAATTTTGTTTCTGGTGTCCTTTGACAGCTCTTTGGTCTTGGCCATAATGGAGTTTGGAGTGTGACTGTTTGAGGTTGTGGACAGGTGTCTTTTATACTGATAACAAGTTCAAAAAGGTGCCATTAATACAGGTAACGAGTGGAGGACAGAGGAGCCTCTTAAAGTAGAAGTTACAGGTCTGTGAGAGCCAGAAATCTTTCTTGTTTGTAGGTGACCAAATACTTATTTTCCACCATAATTTGCAAATAAATTCATTAAAAAACCTACAATGTGATTTTCTGGATTTTTTTTCTCTCATTCTGTCTGTCAGAGTTGAAGTGTACCTATGATGAAAATTACAGGCCACTCTCATCTTTTTAAGTGGGAGAACTTGCACAATTGGTGGCTGACTAAATACTTTTTTTGCCCCACTGTACATCAAACATGTCTAACAAAATACAGGCATAAACAAGAAAATATTAAATACATACAAATATATATATATATATATATATATATATATATTTGTATGTATATATTTGTATGTATATATATATAAACAGAAATTTATTTTAAAAACCATATTACAAAAAATATGACAATTCTAGTATTTATTTTTTTGCTAGTCACTATGGATACTGCCTTAACAAGATGATTAGTAATTTTGGTCAGATTTTCACCATTTTTTATAACACATATGGAACTATGTTGTAACCCAAAAGTGTTAAATAAATCAAATATATTTTATATTTGGGCGCTGTACTGCAGCGCCAGCTGTGCCACCAGAGACTCTGGGTTCGCGCCCAGGCTCTGTCGTAACCGGCCGCGACCGGCAGTGCACGCTAGCCAAGGTTGCCAGGTGCACGGTGTTTCCTCCGACACATTGGTGCGGCTGGCTTCCGGGTTGGATGCGCGCTGTGTTAAGAAGCAGTGCGGCTTGGTTGGGTTGTATCGGAGGATGCATGACTTTCAACCTTCGTCTCTCCCGAGCCCGTACGGGAGATGAGACAAGATAGTAGCTACTAAACAATTGGATACCACGAAATTGGGGAGAAAATGGGGTAAAATTAAAATAAAAAAATAAACATTTTATATTTGAGATTCTTTAAGTAGCCACCCTTTGCCTAGCTGACAGCTTTGCACACTCTTGGCATTCTCTCAGCTAGCTTCATCTGGAATGCTTTTCCAACAGTCTTGAAGGAATTTCCACATAAGCTGAGCACTGGTTGGTTACTTTTCCTTCACTCTGCTGTCCAACTCATCCCAAAACATCTCAATTTGGTTGAGGTTGGGGGATTGTGGAGGCCAGGTCATCTGATGCAGCACTCCATCACTCTCCTTCTGTATAAAATAGCCCTTACACAGCCTGGATTTGTGTTGTGTCATTGTTGTGTTGAAAAACAAATGAGTCCCACTAAGTGCAAACCAGACGGGATGGCGTTTCACTGCAGAATGATGTGGTAGCCATGCTGGTTAAGTGTGCCTTGATTTCTAAATCAATCACAGACGGTGTCACCAGAAAAGCACCCCCACACTATAACACCTCCTCATTCATGCTTTACGGTGGGAAATACACATGCGGGGATCATCCATTCACCAACACCGCGTCTCACAAAGACACAGCGGTTGGAACCAGAAATCTCCAGACCAAAGGACAAATTTCCACCGGTCTAATATCCATTGCTCGTGTTTCTTGGCCCAAGCAAGTCTCTTATTCTTATTGATATCTTTTAGAAGTGGTTTCTTTGCCTGATTCACACTGTCTCCTCTGAACATTTGTGGTTGAGATGTGTCTGTTACTTGAACTCTGTGAAGCATATATTTGGTCTGCAATTTCTCAAGCTGTTAACTCTATTGAGCTTATCCTCTGCAGCAGAGGTAACTCTGGGTCTTCCATTCCTGTGGCGGTCCTGACGAGAGCCAGTTTCATCATAGCACTTGATAGTTTTTGCAACTGCACTTGAAGAAACTTTGAAAGTTCTTGAAATGTTCCATATTGACTGACCTTCATGTCTTAAAGTAATGTCCTTTCTCTTTGCTTATTTGAGCTGTTCTTGCCATAATATGGACTTGGTCTTTTACCAAATAGGGCTATCTTCTGTATACCTTGTCACAACACAACTGATTGGCTCAAACGCATTATGAAGGAAATAAATTCCACAACTTTTAACAAGGCACACCTGTTAATTGAAATACTTTCCAGGTGACTACCTCATGAAGCTGGTTGAGAGAATGCCAAGAGTGTGCATGAATGAGTAGGTGTTCTAAAACTTTTGCCCGGTAGTGTACATCTCTAACAAATTGTAACAAAAAGGGGGAAATAAGGAATAAATATATTCTAGATTTTTGTGACATAGTTTTGTTGTTCCAGGTACAACCCTTTGCATCCGGATTGAATTAACGCCAGGCATCATCAACAGAGAGATCCTAGCATAATGTTGTGATTATATTGCTATTTTGAGGGCTTTGACTCATTCTAGGAGGAAAATTATCAGCACAGTCATCAGGTGTTTCGTTAAAATCCCCTAAGAGAACTGGAAAAGCAAAAGTATTTGTTGTGTAAATCCTGTCATTTCCTCGTAAATTGAGCAAACAGGGTCTTATTTGGAGCATGTGAGTTATGTCCATACACATTACAGATGATGAAAATAGCATTGTCAAGTTTAACACTATGACCCATCTCCCATCCTGTGAAGATGTGGATTATAGAATGTCACCTTTAAAATAGTGGATAAGTGTCAAAACACCAGCAGAATGGTTTGATCCATGACAGAAATAGGCCATGTCTCCCCATTGTGACTTCCAAAATTTCAAGTCACTGTCACGAATCCCGCCGAAGATGGTGCCTCTTCCTGTTCGGGCGGTGCTCGGCGGTCGTCGTCGCCGGCCTACTAGCTGCCATCGATTCCCTTTCCTTTTGTTTCTGTTAGTTGGGTCTAATTGGTTACACCTGTTTTGAGTTTAGTTTTGTTTGTAGGCTATTTAAGGGCACTAGGCCCGCTGGTTATTGTGCGGGCTTGTTCTCTGTTTTATGGTGTTGGTTGATCATTGTGATCTCTATTTTTCCAGACAGTTTTAGTCCTGTTTATTTGGACGGGTTGTTTCATGCGCCCTTGTGTTTTGCATGTCCGTTTTTCCGCTGTCATTGGAATAAAAGATCCACGTACGGAACTACCTGCTCTCTGCGCTTGACTCCTCCACCCACCATTCATAGAAGTCATAACAGTCACTTTCACATGAATGAGTTTCCTGAAGAAGTACAAAATCTTCTTTACTGCGTTTACAATATAAAATAAGGCTTTTTGTAAGGAAAACCCCTAGCATTCAGGCTAACGATATAAAGTGAGTTGAAAACAAACTCCTGCATTAAAAAAAGAAAGAGATGCAAACTAGACAACAGATGTAGTAATGTGAACAATAAAACAAACGGTAAAGCTTGAGAGGGTTACTCCGACGGAAAACCACGCTCAGTTGAGCTAGCGGTGGTTAACAGTATAACAAATCCCTTTTTTCCCTTTTTTGTTTGGCAAGTGTTCATAAATTGTAGTTTGAATGGTAAATGTACTCGTTTCAGTACACACAGTTCACAGTTCAAGTGTGGTTCATGTCATCAGAGTTAACCAGTAATCTTTCTTCCTTTGATGAACATGTATTGGCCCTTGAACCCAGCCTTCTTTCCCTCTTGTTGTGCCTTCTGTATAAGCGGCCACAGTTTCTCCCTGGCAGTCTGATCCTGTGGTATCAGATCTTCTTTGATGCGAAGCTTCTTCCCATCCAGAAACTTGTTCCCTGTGGCCATTTTCCAGATATGTCCCTGTAGTGGTGAATAGTGAAGCGCAGGATGACATTGCGAGGGGGTCCATCAGATCTTCGTTTCCCAAGTCGATGTACCACGTCGATCTTGTCTTTGATGCACGGAACAACCTTTCCCAGGATATTGATGACTACTTCTCCAATGTCCTCTCCCTCTGCCTCTCTTACACCTTGGATTTTCAGATTCTACCTGCGAGAGTACTGTTGAAGTTCAGCTACATTCTCACACAGCTCATTATTTTGAGATTGCAGTATCTTCAGCCTGTTCTCTAGGAACGTTATATGTTTCGTGTTCTCGCTCACAACTGTGTGAAGCTGACGGACAGTCTCTGACAAATTATACATTTTCTTTGTTTCTTCAGTAGCCCTCTCTATGATGGACCCTTTGAAGAATGTGGTGTTTTGTTTCGTAGTCAGGGTCTGGATTACATTGAAAAGTTCAGACATGGAAATGTCCTCTTTCACTTTTTTCTCTGGTGGATTTTTAATTGGGGTCTGAGGTAAAGATGTTGCAAGGATCTCGTCCTGGTCCATCTTGTTCTTTCTCTTGCTTGAGCTCGCAGCATCTTGGGTATCCATGCTTCTCTGGTTCTCGTCGTAGCTACCTAGCATGCTTGCCGTCTTCTGTGGATATTGGATTTTCAGTCCAATTAAAGCTACTGGAGATATAAAGTGATTTGACGTCATTTGAGCCTTCTTGGATGAGCACATCTAATGTAACTCTATGGCAGCACCCAAGGGGCTTGAACTTTCGGGCTCTACCCTTAGATTTGGCAGTGACGTCGTGTCCCCATGAGTGACAGAACACTGAGCCAATCACGGCGCAACTAGAGAACATTACCAACCCCTACGCTCCGTATTTTCCGCTGGCTGTCCCACCACCACAGAAAGCACTGAGCTAGGCTGAACAACCTGTATTTTGCAACTGCCTTACTCGAGATAGGAAAAGAGACCATGTTTGTATGGAGGCTTTATTCACTCAATTATTTTTTTTACATTGTTGCAAAAATGATGGGTCACCACTGATTATGATCGCACTTCCTCAATTCAAATATTATGGCGACAATATACCAACGATGGTTTGGTATGGTTTAGAAACTTAGGAACCAAGCTCGAGTTATCAGTGTAGCCTGTTATCACCTGGACTTATATCTTCGCGCCTAGAAAAAAAAAACAGTCTAGGCTTCCATCATAACTGTCAATTTATTGAAAAGAAATATAAGAAATACAGCTTGGAAAAAATGTATCTTGAATTGTCCATTGGAATAACAGACATTCTGGGGCTATAACTACATAACCAACGTTCAGTAAACACTGGTCCTGTGCTAATAGGGCATTATAGAGACATATGACGGAGCGGTGGTGGACAGGGAGGACCCCCAATGTTAGAAGCAGGGAAATGCAGGCAAGTCTCAAATAGCTGCCTGTCCCTTTTAATAGCTGGGCAACTGCACACATTTCACCAAATAAACGCCTGTTTCAAATAGACGCCAGGTCTAAATGAATTGTTTACAAGGTTACCATGAATTACCATGTATCGTTTACGAGGTTTAATGTTTGATTTGTTACATTGAATAATTCAGTAATGCCTCGGAAAAAATGAAAACTTTTTCTCTCTGTTGTCAAGTTGGCCACAAAAAAAAAAATCTGCTCTCAATTTGCTCATCCCTCATCTAGAGGATAAATTGCATGTGTTAACTTTGTGTAGGAGAGAGGCAGCCATGATGATATTTTAAAATAATAATAATAATTTTGTAGAGTGAAGTGATTAATTTGACCTTCTATGACTACCCTTTTTGAAATTAAAACCGTTTTTAACTGTGTATGTTACTGGTTATTATTACACATAATAACTGTATTATAAGTTGAAAATATTATGTTAAGTTTCAAACCATACAGTGTTGGGCCAGTAACTGAAAGTGTGCTGGTTTGAATACCTGAGACGTCAAGATTAAAAAGGCCCTTAACCCTAATTTAGTGTACTACTATGGCTGACCCAGTAAAACAACACATTTCACTGCACCTATCTGGTGTATGTGATAATAAAAAACATTATCTTAAGTGAGAAAATTAGTAGTAAAGAAATCATACAATAGCAGAGAAAGAGTACAAAATGGTTGTTTAATTGAATATATCCACATTAACAGTCCCACTAGTATTCAGTACAGTATGACTGGCCAAGGCCCTAATACATGACTTCTGCATGTCAATTTAACCTTGTAAATTTGCTAATTTGTAAGTTAATATTTGTCGGTATCCTTTTCGCAAAAGTCACTAGAAATTAGCATTTAAAATATTTTTTGATTACGGACAGGCCCCAGACCCGCGTAACAAAACGTCCCCAACCCCCCCTAATGTCAGTTGTTCTTAAGCCTCTGTGATGGAACCTTGTTGTTCAATAGTAAATCCATCTAAAAAGCTTTTACTGGCCATAATTGCCAGTGTAGCACATGTGTGAAATGTACTCCACAGCCTGAAGTGTCTCCACTTGCGCCGCTGACTGGTAAGATGCTTCAGTAGGGCGGTCACGTGGGCTAATAAGGCAATGGTCCTGTGTTCGAGCCTCGGTGTGAGCCGAATCAGGAGGAAATGGTGCTCGCTAAGCAAGGAGCATGAGGCCTTTTACATCAGTGTCAATCTATTTACAAACGGATCAATTCTGATGGTGAATATCCCCAAAATACATTCCACAAAAACAGCAACTGTGTCACTGGCCTCTGTGCTGATGTGGGGATGTGGTGGGAATTGCATGTGACAGTGCTTGTGTCAGGAAGGACTTATCTGTAATGATTCAGCACATTGGTATGCGTGGCTGCAGGTAGCATCTTTCCACAGAGCCAGTCCCTAAGGGCTTGGAGCAGCCCCCTATGCTAAATGACACTGGGAAAGAGAGGGCTGTCCATGGGTGTCGTGACTGGCCTCAAAAGAGGTTATGAGACAGGTGATCATTCTCCGACTTAAATAGATGTGTGTGTGTGTGAGTGTGTGTGTGTGTGTGTGTGTGACTGTGTGTTTGCACAGGTGTGTTGATCTATTCAGATTCATTGACCAATAGGGTATCACATATATTTACACTGAAATGAGGATTGGCAGTGTTGGCAGTAAACATTAGAAACCTGTTTGGAATCATACTGTGTGTATACCATTACTACTACATCATGAGAGGAAAACTTGTTTTTGAGGTAACATTTCTCAAAACAGCAACAACAAATCCATCAGATGAAAGCAACCCCCAGACAGACAGCTCTGCTCTTTCACCATGACACCGCCCTGCCGCCTGCCTTAAGAAGCCATCTCCATGAGATCTCATAATATCACTTTCATCCTTGAGAGGTTTGGAAGTACATTATGCATTAAATGAGACTGAGGAATGGTACCAGAGTAGTGCATTATTCACTCTACTGGCTGTGATCATCTTCTCCCTGTTAGTGGCTTTGTTATCAAAGCCAATGGGGAGGTGATAAAGAGAGAGATGCACACAGCTCCTGCTAGTCTACAGAAACACACAACCATGTTCCGACACATTTCCCTTCCCAATCGCTCTTTTCAGTCTTTTTTTCCCCACACTCTTTTTCCCTTTGATCAATATTTCAACAAACAAGCGAGGTGCTGTAATCTTGGATGCTGTTACACTGCATTTGGACGAACATTATGTTCATAAACCTGAGGGGATTGCTTCACTTCCACTGTAAGTCCGGAAGGAGCCAGGAAGGATTGTACACTAACTACAGTACTTGAAGTTAGTTATTCACTTATAAAAGTAGACAGCAGGGGTATGCAGCAGAAAGCCAAGAGTGAGTGGCAGGCCAGTGCAGATGTAGTGTATAAGGGTTTTTGCTGCAGTTCCCTAATCCCCATGGCAGTGAGCCAGGGAGCGGGCCTGGCCTGCTGATGCCTGAGTTAACCCAAGCTCGGACACATGGTATCCAGATGGGCATGCAGTGCAGCATTCACCAGTAGCTGGTATCAGGTGATGGTATCGGAGCTATGTGCCCTTGCAGATGCTACCAGAAGTGTGTTACCAGATGCCTTAACCCAGTGGCTTCCATTTCAGGTCCAGCATTTGTCCCCAGTGTCAAATTACATACCACCCAGTCTGACATGCAGCATTCAACCTTCACCAACGTCAAGTATCCTCTTCAGTTGTGTACATAGCTGCCTGCTGCTTCCCAGTCTATCCCGCTGCTTCAAGTTGCCGGTAATCAACCTCTCACCTCTCCGGCACCAGGAGTAATAAATAACTAAGTAGCCTTGGCTTGAGCGAGCTGGAACAGCTCATCTCCTGTTTCTGTAGCGTGAGGCAACTTCATGTACCAGTACACCCTTTGGACAGGACGCTAGTTTTGATAGTCTAACCAGGAATGAAAAAATGTGCATCACCTTCCATGGTACAACACATTAGTTGTGGATGAGGGAAGTCACCACCCACAAGATGTAAAGCACTCTGAAAGACATTATCATTGTTATGGTCCTCTCTGCACTCTTCTTCCTTCCTCTGGATGACCAGTCAGATCTGTGCTTGGTGCCAGTGAACGTGTGCCCACCCTGTGGATTTTCAGTGTGAAACCACTCATATATTCCGCTGAGGCAAAGCCATTTCGAGGCTCTCTCTGAGTTCAGCTTCACAAAGCATTGGCCCGCTCTGTGATGGAAAAGGAGGCCCTATCATTAAGCAAGCAGTGTGGAAAGAGTTTTGACAGAGAATGCCAAGAACTCCACCAGCCGAGTGCCCTGTGCTCAGCTCTACAAAGCCCAATTCTTCATGAAGATATATGAATCCATGCAGCACTTGTGTGATGGATGTGACTGGGCAGTGGGCACACCATTGAAGAAAATATTGCATGCAGAGAACTCTGGTGGGCTATAGGGCTACATTTCAGAAAAGTCCTATGTAATGAAAGGCATTATGTATGTCAGGTATTTCATCACAAATCAATATAAATCAAAGCTGTCGGAATTTAAGAGGAACAGGAGGTTGAGATCGCACATAACTTTCAACCTATTCATCTTGGAGCCCATTCATCCTGCATGGCTTCACAAAAACAACAAAATCTCAGGTGTAATATACCGTACCGTAGCCATTGTATTCCATAAACTAACTGAGCTCTGTGGATGATGTCACATCTTAACGGCTTCCATTTGGCTCATAATCTTTCTCATCATCTATAACCACTGTGGCTTCCAGACGGTGGTCGATAGGAAATCTTTGCTCTGGTCCGGATCGTTCAGGGAGAGGGGATAGCCAGCCTTGATATTCCTCTCAGGTCTCCTTCACAACCCAGTGTCTCATTGATTTCCTCCCCTGTCAGTACATTAACCCATCTGGAACACATGTGGTGACCAAGACAGCTTTTAGGTAGAAAGGTTGGCAGGTAGGTTTTTTCACAACTCTCACACACTAATTGGGGAAAATAAATTGACTGTCTACTTTAGTTTAGCGTGCATGATTGACCTCAGTCCTGCTTGTGTGATGTCAGTTTCGACAGTGCATGTGCTATTCTGCAAACAATGACAAGTCTGTCATTTAAAAAAAACAGTCTTGATTACATTCACCTCACTTTAATTAACAATTGTACAAAATCAAGTTTGCTGACGACATGGCGGAGGTAGGCCTGATCACCGATGGCGATGAGACAGCCTACAGGGAGGAGGTCAGAGACTTGGCAGTGTGGTGCCAGAACAACAACCTCTCCCTCAACATCATCAAGACCAAGGAGCTGGTCAATGACTACATGACAAAGAGGGGAGTGTACGCCCCCATCCACAGCAACGGGGCCGTAGTGGAGCGGGTCGAGAGCTTCAAATTCCTTGGCGTCCACACACGACAGTGCCTCTTCCCCCTCAGGAAGATTTGTCATGGGTCCACGGATGCTCAAAAACTTCTACAGCTGCACCATCGAGAACATCTTGACTGGCTGCATCACTGCTTGGTATGGCAAATGCACCATCCTTGACCGCAAAGCGCTACAGAGGGTGGTGCGGATGGCCCAGTACATCTCTGGGGCTTAGCTCCCTACTATCTAGGACCTCTACGTCAGCCGGTGACAAAGGAAGGCCCGAAATATTGCCAAAGACTTCAGCGATCCAAGCCATAGACTGTTCACTCTGCTACCGTCAGGCAAACGGTACCGGAGCATCGGCTCACAGCTTCTATCCCCAATCCGCAAGACTGCTAAATGGTTAATTAAATGGTTAGACTGTCTGCACAGACTGTCTGCACGGACTCTATGCTCTTGTTTTGTCTGTTTTTTATTTGGATCCCCGTTAGCTTTTGCCGAAGCAGCAGCTAACGTCATCTTCCTGGGTTCCACAAAAGGTAACAAAACACTGATGGACAAGGACAGTCACACAAATTTTTATATACAACGATATACAAACAATACAACTAAAAACAATTGTGTGTGTTCACACACACTACGCTGACACTCTCACACAAAACCCACTTTCACACTCATCATATGCTGCTGTTACTCTGTTATTTATTCTTACTCTAATTGTCTATCCTTATGCCTAGTTGCTTTACCCTGCCTTCATGTACATATCTACCTCTGCACATTGATCTGGTACTGCTTAGCCCTGTATGTAGCTTAATTCTTGTGGATTTTATTCCTTGTGTTAGTATTATTTTATTTTATCCTCCATTTACCGTATAAGCAGGTCTTGCTCTAACATGCGCCCATGAACCACACAGTGTTTTGCCATGGCCTGAGCAAAGCAACTGGCTCTCTTTTCAAACAGCCACACAACATTGAAGCAAGGGCAGAGGCTCTTTCTTTAGAGCATCCGTTTACAAGCGAGTGAAATATTTTGCAAAATACCAAGGATTGCACATCCCAATCATTGGAGCAGGTATATGCATGTATGTTTACATATCGATTCTTCCTCCAGTCCCACTCCCATTTTAATTGGTATACCTCCACCTTAATTAATCTGTATACTGTACAGACTGTGACATTCAAGCGCTCAACGTAAATGTATCGCTATCAACTAAAATAATACATTAGCATCTCACAGATTTAAGAACTCATTCATGGGCGCCACAGCTGGCCAATTTGTCTCACCTCATCCTGCTTCCCATCATGCACTTCTCCACACCCACTTAAGGCTGCCGAGCAGTTATTGGCATCCGCTGTGCCAGAGCAGGCATACAGATGAGCTGTGTGCAACCGACTGAGTCCCACTAGGCCAGGCCACTGACGCAAGCAGGGGGACGAGGTGTTTGATCAGCGATTTCAGACCTTTAACACATCTCCAGAGACCCTGGGATGATGACACTCCCTTCATCCTCTCTGTCTGTGGCAGGGCAGAGGGGGGGGAGCGTGGTGTATGACACCATCACTGGGCTTAGGGACAGATGGGAAATCAGTTCGCTGCTCCTACAGCTCATACACGGGAGGGAAATGAAGGGGGACAAACTTGTGTATCACATGGAAGGGATATGCTATTAATTTTTCCCCGGCACTCTACCACAGAGGCTTAGGAAATGGTGTGCTGCAATTGTTGGATGCCTTAAATATACAGTAGCCTCCGTTCCAATCAATGTGATTGTTCTAGCTAAGGACACGCCCCTTTCACTCCAATGTGAATGTGTGTTCCGTTCTCCCTGCAGGGTGTAATAAGTTCCAATCAAGAAACAAGAAGCCATAACCACAAGTTATTCATAGAGGCAAAGACATTTGAAAAGTAAAATGTTTATTTTTCAGCAATGATCTCACAAACACTCAAGCCGGACGGTAATTCTAGTATTTCCACTTTGCTGCATAGCACTGCTGAGAGATGAGTAAGGCAAGACGCTTAAAACACAAGGAAAGCAGGGGAAGACTGTCTGCACATTAAAACTGAAAGCATTCAACATAAATCACCTTGAAAGTTTCACAGCTTTCTTTCTCCAAATACCAAAATAGTGATTATTCTTCCAAAAATTGCAGTGCAGTCTCAATAGGCCTCAATAATAACTTATCAGAGCTTACTTCAAGGCCTTCGGCGCATACATACAGTACATGAACATATGCCTCGTAATACATAGGTCATTTACAATATTTCTAGTTCACTTCGGTTGCTAAGATACTGAAGGGATTGTACACTGAACAAATATATAAACGCAACATGTAAAGTGGTTGGTCCCATGTTTCATGAGCTGAAATAAAAGATCCCAGAAATGTTCCATATGTACAAAAAACATTCTCTCAAAATGTGCACAAATTTGTTTTACATCCCTGTTAGTGAGCATTTCTCCTTTTCCAAGATAATCCATCCACCTGACAGGTGTGGCATATCAAGACGCTGATTAAACAGCATGATCATTACACAGGTGCACCGTGTGCTGGGGACAATAAAAGGCCACTTCAAAATGTGCAGTTGTCACGCAACACAATGCCACAGATATCTCAAGTTGAGGGAGCATGCAATTGGCATGCGGACTGCAGGAATGTCCACCAGAGCTGTTGCCAGATAATTGAATATTCATTTCTCTACCATAAACTGCTTCCAACATCGTTTTAGAGAATTTGACAGTACGTCCAACCGGCCTCACAACCACAGACCACATGTATGGCTTCTTGTGGGCGAGCGGTTTGCTGATGTGAACGTTGTGGACAGAGTGCCCATGGTGGCGGTGGGGTTATGGTATGGGCAGGCATAAGCTGCATTTTATCGATGGCAATTTGAGCGCACAGAAATACCGGGACGAGATCCTGAGGCCCATTGTGAGGCCCATTTTTTGTAAGGCATCTTTGACCGACAGATGCATGTCTGTATTCCCAGTCATTTGAAATCCATAGATTAGGGCCTAATGAATTTATTTCAATTGACTGCTCTCCTGACGTGAACTGTAACTCAGTAGAATCTTTGAAATTGTTGCATGTTGTGTTTATATTTTTGTTCGGTATATAATGAAAAACTGAAAGATGGTTCACATTTCCAAACTATTTCACATTGGTGATTGACAGAAGAGCTGCCTGTATTTAGGCTCAATAAGCACTGTACTGACCAAAGCATTTAAAAATGGTTAAATACAAACAAGTTTCAAAACAAGAATGTCATCAAAGTGAACACACTGACTGACCATATCCTGCTTTTGAACATAGTGTGCATATTAAGGACACATCACCTAACAAAATGGACGGATTCAGTGGTTATACTTCACAAAATCAATATGCTACATTTCCCCAAAATAACATTTAAACATAACCTGAAATCAGCATCTTCATGTTATCATTTGCTGCTGACAACTAGGCTACCCAGGAGAGTAGTTTGTCAAATTCCTGAGTTTCAAAGCAACAATTCTTGATCAACAACACATATCTTCAAGCTTAGAAGTACATTTTTGAAAAGCAAAACTATTAAATGTGAAAAGCAAAATGGGAGTATAAATTAGTTAATTTTAAGAGGCTGCAACAGTTAAGTACTGGTATGAAATCAAACATAACACGGTATAACTACAAATACTGAAAACAGAGTACAAAAACAAAAAAGCAAACTAGTTTAATGTACCATGCTTCACACACCATGATTCACACATGGTCTGACTGGTCATGAGTCCGGAGATGGCTGATCAAGTCCGTGACCGACAAATCTTGTTGCAGGGATGGTTTGTGCTGTGCTTCACATACACACAGGGAGATTCTCAATTGGTGTTACTTGATTCCTAGCATCCTTTCCTCCATCCTCTCCTCTTTTTTTGAAAATGGTCAAAGGTAAAGGTACTCCAGGAAACATACAAACAAATGTGCTTGTATGAAATGAGACTTCTCCACTTCCGCATCAAAAGGCAAATTACATGTGCAGAGGAGGAATACCAAAATATGTGTTATGTGGTAAAAATAAATGTTGCTGATTGTGCCAGACATGTTATAGATAACAGATAAGTAGCTTATCAAGGAGACAAGCAAACTTCTCAGTTCACGAATTTACACTCTCCTACATATGGCGACCACTTATCGGTTTCCGAGTCATGTTGGAGAGTCGTCGTCGAGGAGAGGACAACTTTTACCCAATTGAGAACACGCGCACACACAAAGATAGCCCTGTTGACTTCATATTGCTTAAAGTCGGTTTTCAGTCCTAATTGAAGTGCACATTTTGGGGCAAATCATAACTTCCATGTAAGTCAAACATTCACTTAGTCTCACATTGACATCAATGCATGACTAGATGAAAATGCAACTTTGTAAGAGTTTGCCCCTTTTTAAAACAAACTTCACATACTTTTGAATACTGTACATATGACCGAATTAAGCAGTAAGATTCTCTGCCATTCTCCGCTGAGTGACAACTGCCCAATCCCATGTAGAGTTCAGGCCTGGGGTGTTGTCAGAAGCTGGGGTAGGTACTGTAGGGATCCCTTACCGGGAGTTGTAGTCTGGGGAGAAGAGTCGTAGTTTGTGGCTGCTCCTTGTGTCCGGGGAGGTCATGTTGTTGGTGAAGGAGTTTGAGACGGGTGAGGCAAAACCTGAATCAGAGGTGGGAGTGAGGCACAGCAGGCTAAACAAATGGAACAGCACTGAAACTCAAGCACCCTCAATGGGGCAGAGTATATGAGCAATAAACAGCTCTAATCAATGTCTCCAAACAGCTATTCAACAAATGTCTACTAAGCAAATGAGAAAAACATTTTTCCAAACACAGCTGAAATAAAATATAAATTTACTGCAGTTACCTCTTTCAATTCAATTGTGTTGTAGAGGTATAAAGACTATTAGAAAGGGGCAAACTGAAATCAACACTATTTAAAAGTGGAAATAATGTAAACAATGACAGGTCTCTACCTGAAGGGGACGGTGTCCTCTGAATGAAGGCTGGGTGAGGTGCTAAGTCCCTCTGAGAGAACAGTGCATGGCACACTGGGTAGGAAGAGAACATTAATGTTACCTGTTAGAATGGTCAAATGTCTTCATGGTCCCTGAAGCTTTGCAGTATCATCCAAACATTCACTATCCAACCCACATGTTCTTTAAAGGTGAAGTGATGACAGGTTTCCAGCAAAAACACAAATCTTAGTTGGGGATGTGGCTACTCACCGATGATGATGATGGCGGTGCCAGCCAGTAGCGCGAAGATGGTGAAGAACATCATCTGGTAAGAGTCTATGAAGGCCTGCAGGAAATGGGTTCCCTCCATGGCAACCACGGAAGCAGCAGCTGGAGAGGACAAAAGCGACGGGTGAGACTAGGACATGACACTGCTCAGTGCTTCTTTCTAACAATGATGAGCGCGTTACCTTGTACAAATGTTTAAAAATTAACATTAAAATCACAGTTGAATGTTTTGATACTGCAACAACAATAGGGTGGTGCTAGTTGACACTTCAGTGAAATCCTAACGTGCTCCATTTCTCAAGCCCATGAGAAACTAATGGCTTTATGGATGAAGGGTCAGATAAAATGACTGACCTGAATATTTTCAAGGAAAGTGTCCCAACACTGTTATAATTATCTCAAATACTATTAAAAGGGTGTTGAAAGTATCCCCCTTTTACAGTATATCTTGTATCCTGCACCATCACAGAGTTATCACATCTACCATATCGTCAACCCTGTTCCACTCAGAGATGGCTGGCTGACCTTGCATTGTGGTGCTGGGATCAGTCACGTGGATTAGGGTGACTGGGATGACGAGGAGCTGGCCAGTGGATGAGCTGGTTATGGACACGGAGGCTGAGGCTGCAGCCTGGGGTTCCACCACACTGACCGTGTACTTAGAGTAACTGGGGAAGCCGTGGAACACTTCTCTCTCCTGGACCGAGATGGACGGAGAGCTGGACGACACCTAACAGACAGGAGTGATGGCGGGTGAAACACTGGGGTTTATGGAGAAGTGACATCCAGTGCCAAATGCTATACCTCCCTCATTGTCCTCATCATTCATTTCCCTTTTTAACGGCTTCTGGAAGGTATGAGACCCACGTCAAAAGGCACTTTCAAATAAAGTGAATTGATTGACAGACAGACATACCTCCAGGCTGCCGAGCGCTGCGGTAGGGCCGTAGACAGTGAGCTCTGCGTCGGGCTGCAGGTTGCTGAGCAGCAGCTCTGTCTGGTCAGAGTACAGGCCTGTCTCCACGGGCAGCCTGGCACTGACCTGCTCCCCAGAGAAGGCACTGCCTTCCACCCCAGCCCTCACCAACAGGCTGGTCATGGACAGGCTCAGCACCCGTGTCTGCTGGTCACTCAGAGACTGCAGGGTCAGAGAGCAGGAGTAGAAGCCTGGGAGGGAAAGCGGGAGAGAGGGCGGAGGTAGAGAGGTAACATTAGGTGTCGGTGTTTCTAAAAAGAAAGGTGACATCAAAATTGGTCGTATTTCAAGTTGTTCACGTTTATGGATGCTTCTTTGAATCTACTTCTTAAAGACTATGCTTGACTTCCACAACCACATGGTCCCAGATGCTTAAAGCATGATTTCCCCATTAAAAGCCTCTTCATTAGAACATTATTTTAAAAGGCACAAACGCAATAGCCATGAGAATTCCATTTAAAACATGATTAGAACCCACTGAATTCTAATCCCTTATGTAGCAATAGTGGAGGGAGAATCTTTCCCCACCTGTGCTGGTGTTTAGTCGGTTTACCTTCCCCTCCAACCCTACTCCAGTCTCATCTCACATTCATACAGGCCCATTAGTCATCGCCCCACCCACCCCCACTCCACCATAAGCCTGCACTGGGCTGGGGCAGGAGAGGAGCCCCAAACTCCCCAAAACAATTAAACCCATTCTGCTGAATATATCACCCCAACACCGTTTATGGCCTTCAGTAAATTATTCCCTTGTAAACAGAACTTCCTTGCCCTCTTTGCCAGAGCAGCCCCTGGTGCACTGCACCGCACACACACCAGCTGACCCACTGTGGGTTTAATAAATCCTTCCTGCTGCAAGCATTTCTAATGGGTGATTAATGATGTGAAGGTCAAATACATTATGCACAAGTAAACAAGTAAACTGAAGGTTGGAGAAAAGACCATTCAGTAAACATACTGCCCAACATTCACCACCTCATCTTCCCTGAGCCCGAGAACATGTCTTACCGGTGCTGGGGTCGAAGCTGATGTGTGTGAGGTAGACGTCATGGGCGGAGAACTCGACGGCGTCGCTGGTGAAGCTAAGATGGCAGCTGACGGAGGTCTCTGGGTGCAGCAGGGCGATGGAAGCGGTCTGGGCAGAGGAGCAGGAGCCTATGAGGTTGGTTCCCGTCTCTCTGGTGGTGAGCAGTATCCTGGTGTCCCTGTCCCCCCTCACCGCTGCAGGGTGAGCCATCACCGCTGTCCTGGTGGCCCCCTCCACCACCACCTGGCACAAACCAACACAGTGAGCCATAACACTGGTATTACTTGGGGTGAATCTCAAGTCTGTAAAGAAGTCTCCGCTCATTGTCTACTTTCCTTCCTCTGCACTGATATAAAAGTTACGAGGACTGGTAAAAACAATTCCAGCTAGCCTCCACATTGCATTCACCTGTCCTGTGATTTAAATCCTATGTATGTGCAAATTGAAGTGAACAGCTGGGCCTATTCACTTCCGTGTTCAGTACAGCAACACGGTACCGGTTAACATCTCCATTCAGAGCCTTCTCCTGTAAGATGTGTTGTTCCTGTCGGAGTGTTAGCTACTGATCCAGATAGCATCTATCTAATCCACTCCACACTGATCCGCCTCAGTCACTCACTCCCAGCTAATTGGGAAAGATTCATATGTAAACACAGGAACACATAGAAGCCTGTATCAGCCGAAAAGAGGGAGCTGCCTGGAAGAGACAGACATAAGAGGCGGTGAGAGATGTTCTTTGAGAGAGAGAGAGAGAGAGAGAGAGTGCTCCATCTCAAAGAGGAAGGCTGGGCTAATTAATCTTCTCCATACTGCCTGCGTGTCTCTTTGTGGAGACATCAGACCCACAGCAGGGGGTGGGAGGGGAGGGCCGTCACACACATTACACTGAGACAGCCATGATCATCTAGTAGTGATCATGATGATGGTCTTATAAGCATCTTTATAGTGTCAGATGTTTACTGTGTAGAACTCTACCTTAAGACTTCAGGTCTGTTCTAGGGTTCACATTGGTAGTTACAGTCTTGTCCCATTGCTGTGAAGTCTTAAGTCCTCCGAAACACGATCCTGCCAAGCCGCACTGCATCTTGACACACTGCTCACTTAACCCGGAAGTCAGACGCACCAATATGTCGGTGGAAACACCAAACCCTCACCTAACCCGGACGACGCTGGGCCAATTGTGCGCCTCCTCATGGATCTCCCGGTCGAGGCCAGCTGCGACACAGCCCGTGATCTAAACCGGATCTCTAGTGACGCCTCTAGCACTGCCTTAGACTGCTGCACCCCCTCAGATGTCAATTCAACGTTGGTTCAACGTCATTTCAGTGAAATTACAGGGAAACAACGTTGATTCAACAGGTGTGGGTAGTGTTGTACACCTCTCTAGAAACCAGAGAAGTGTATACGGTTTGGATAATCATGATTAAACCATTTGTTGTTGCAGAACATACTTTCATCCCATCTCTAACACACAAATGTTCTCTGGTAGCAAGGTTGTCGTTACAGTACCTCTCTGTAAGTCTTCAGCAGCCCAGGGATCTCATAGTAGACAGTGGTGGTGCCTGCATCTCTTGCCACGGCCACGCCCATTTTAGAGTCTATCTGCAGCACGCCAGTGGATGAGGAGCTCCAGGTACCCGGGACACCTGTAGGGAAAAGAGTAGAGCTGAAAAACTCCTTGGTTCAACACTCATCTTGAATATTCACACATCATTTACTGTAAGACTGTCTTTTCCTTCACACTCCTTCCCGCAGGGCTGACAATGGTAATGTTTAAATCTGCAGAAAAATTACTCCATTCCGAAGTAGATGAAAACAAACAAGGATTTTGCAAAAGATATCAATATCACACAGTGGAGGCTGGTGGGAGGAGCCATAGGAGGATGGGCTCATTGTAATGGCTAGAATGGAAATGTGGTTTCCATGTGTTTGATACCGTTCCATCAATTCCATTCCAATGAGCCCGTCCTCATATAGCTCCTCCCACCAGCCTCCATTGATATCACATATTAAAGACGCAACATCCCAGAGAACCATGTGAAACTGCATCAATCCAACGAAACATCCATTTTGCTCCAAAAAATTGGTCTGAACATCTTTGCAGATAAGCCTCGTCTCCATTTCATGTACCTCAGTAGTACTACCAGTGACATCATACCTGTTATTTTACAACACCACATGAACCCCTCTTTGACCTCTCACCTTGGGGGCTGAGGAGTTGGGCGCTGAGGCACACCACATCTCCCACCACCAGCCTTGTGGCATCCTCGGGGTGGATGGCGTGCTGAACGGGCAGCGCCAGGTAGTCAGCCATGCCTGCCTGCTCCTCGTCCCACACGGCCAGCAGGGTGAGGCCCACGTTGACCGTCCGCACCGTCAGGGTGTTGTTACCCGGGCCCCGGCCCATCTGCACCAGGTCATCCCTACAGACAGACAGGAAAGGAAATGGTCAACATGTAGTAGGTTGGTATGAGTAACCAATGGCTTTCCTTGCATAATCAGTAATCAACTACCCCTGCCTGGGCACAAGACTAAGTGACTCTCCTGTGGCCCAATCACATTCAGAACCCCTTAGTACCCCACCATAAGCCCCTTCCTTACTCTTATTTGGACAGGTCTCTCCTAAAGTAGTCTGGCAGCACCTTGATAATAAAGTAATGGAATCAATTTATTGTGCAGGCCAATGAGGGAATCCCTAGCCAGGCTGAGCAGCGCAGTCTCCCTTCTTCACACACTCCCATTAATTTAGCTCACTCAGGTGGAAACTACTCACTCTGAATGGGGAGGAACGAAAAGCAGTCTAAATTAATGTTGGGTACCTTGGGAGAGACATGCTGGCTTAATACCCTGCCATGGTGCACTCATTAACTGTAGTTGTACTGCTGTAGCATCCGGGTAAACAGACTTGGGCTGTGCAACTTTCACACATACGCACACTTTATGTGGCACTCTAACAGCAAAACACAGCAGAAAACCAGTGCTTTCACTTCTACACATCTCAATGTTAAGTACCTATCTTGTACGTGCCAATATAAAGTGCCTTCGGAAAGTACTCAGATCCTTACGCAAATCCCCCTCCCCTCAATCTACACACAGTACCACATAATGTCAAAGCAAAAACAGGTTCTGAAATGTTTGCTAATTTGTTAACAATAAACTGAATATTCAGACTCTTTACTCAGAACTTTGTTGAAGCATCTTTGGCAGCGATTACAGCGTAGAGTTGCCTTGGGTATGATGCTACAAGCTTGGCACAGCTGTATTTGGGGAGTTTCTCCCATTTTTCTCTGCAGATACTCTCAAGCTCTGTCAGGTTGGATAGGGAGTGTTGTTGCACAGATATTTTCAGGTCTCTCCAGAGATGTTTGATCGGGTTCAAGTCCGGGCTCTGGCTGGGCCACTCCAGGACATTCAGAGACTTGTCCCGAAGCCACTCCTGCGTTGTCTTGGCTGTGTGCTTAGGGTCTTTGTCCTGTTAACCTTCGCTTCAGTCTGAGGTCATGAGCGCTCTGGAGCAGGATTTCATCAAGGATCTCTCTGTACTTTGCTCCGTTCATCTTTCCATTGATCCTGACTAGTCTTCCAGTCCCTGTCGCTGAAAAACATCCCCAAAGCATGATGCTGCCACCACCATCCTTCATCTTAGGGATGGTGCCAGGTTTCCTCCAGACATGACGGTTGGCATTCAGGCCAGAGTTCAATCTTGGTTTCATCAGACCAGAGAATCTTGATTCTCATGGTCTGAGTCTTTATGTGCCTTTTGGCAAACTCAAAGCGGGCTGTCATGTGCCTTTTACTGAGGACTGGCTTTCGTCTGGCCACTCTACCAGAAAGGCCTGATTGGTGGAGCACTGCAGAGATTGGTTGTGCTTCTGGAAGGTTCTCCCATCCCCACAAGGGAACTATAGAGCTCTGACCATTGGGTTCTTGGTCCAAGGCCCTACTCCACCGATTGCTCAGTTTGGCTGGGGGGGGCAGCTTTAAGGAGTCATGGGGACATTCAATGATGCATACATGTTTTGGTACCCTTCCCCAAATCTGTGCCTCGACACAATCCTGTCTCTGAGCTCTATGGACAATTCCTTTGACCTCATGGCTTGGTTTTTGCTCTGACATGCACTGTCAACTGTGGGACCTTATATAGACAGGTGTGTGACTTTCTAAATCATGTCCAATCAATTGAATTTACCACAGGTTGACTCCAATCGAGTTTTAGAAACATCAAGAATGATCAATGGAAACAGGATGCACGAGCTCAATTTCGAGCCTCATAGCAAAGGGTCTGAATATAAATACATTTGCAAAATGTCTAAAAACCTGTTTTTGTTTTGTCATTAGGGGTTATTGTGTGTAGTTTGCTGAGGATTTTTCTTTTCTTAATTTAATCCATTTTAGAATAAGGCTGTAACGTAACAAAATGTGGAAACAGTCAAGGGGTCTGAATACTTTCCTAAGTCACTGCATATTTAAAGAAATACACCACATATAATGCATTCAGGGGCGGCAGGTAGCCTAGTGGTTAGAGCGTTGGGCCAGTAACCAAAAGGTTGCTAGATCGAATCCCCGAGTTGACAAGGTAAAAATCTGTCGTCCTGCCCTTGAACAAGGCAGTTGACCCACTGTTCCTAGGCCGTCATTGCAAATAAGAATGTTCTTAACTGACTTGCCTAGTTAAATAAAATAAAATAAAAAATAAACATTTAAATGTAATTCAGAAAATGAATACCAGGGATGCTGTCGCTATGTTATATACAATGTTTACTTTGCTGCGAAGGCTACAAGACCTGATTGAATAAATGTATTCTGAGAGATTTAAGTGCCATATTAAATTTTCTGTTCCACTGGTAAAGGCAGAACCGTTTGGAGTGCTGTCATCTCTTGTCTAACTCTCTTTAAGCAATTTTTTCCTAAGAAATTGGAGTGTCGGACATTAGTGCAAGCTCTTCCAGGCTTCCTCAAACTAAAAGAACACTCAGAGAGAAGACATGGCACAATATTTCCTGCAGCCTTGGTCCACACAGCTAACAGCCACATACATCTCTTAAACCCTACCACCCCATCTCAATCGTCTACCTGGCTGCTTTTACCTTCCCTATGAATATTTTCTTCCCCAATGTGTACACCTTCATACCAGTGGAGGCTGCTGGGGGGAGTAAAACGGCTTTAAAAAATTTGCTAGGATTGAGTAATGTTTCATATGTTTGATACCATTCTATTAACTCCATTACACTAAATTCCAGCCATTATTAAGAGCCGTCCTCTCCTCAGCAGCCAACACTGCGTCATACAGTATCTCACGTACAAGTTGCCCTTCATTTGACTTTCAAGCCTGCACCGAAATAGTATAATTGTGGGGTTCTTTGTAACTTGAAAATGAAAACCTTTAAGGATATTCACAGAAAGCAACCATCACTAGATGGTAACTTTACAAGTAAAGTTGTGCGGCTTGGTGGTAGTGACATTAAAAAATAAATTTAAAAATAAGTACTTTGATTATATTATTAAAATAATTTTAAATTTACATTGATAGTCAGTAGATTTGGTCAGTAATTGTGGTCAGCAGTAGTGGTCAGTAGTTATGTGGTTGAGTAGTTGTGTGGATATGGGCAGTAGTTAGATGTGTGGTCTTAAGTTGTGGAATGTAATTTTGTGGTTGTGGTCACTAGATGTGGAAAGCAGTTGTGTGGTTGTATCCTCACTTTTGAGAAAATGGCCTTTGAAGCTGGTGGTACTTACTGGAGAGCTCTTCTTTGTCTATACCCATTCAGCATCGTTCACACCCACCCATCTCTTTAAGGGTTGAGCCGAGTGTTCTGTCCTAACAGCAGTCAAGCACCCAAGCTAACTGGCTACGTTGGCTAGCTACTTCCAGACACAAATGAGAGAACAGCTCACCAACCATTGTACTCGCCCGAGCAGAGCTGGCTAGGCTGTTTTTATTTGATCCAGAGCATTGGTGACTGCAACTGTGCAGCTGGCAAAAATGTACGCTTTTTCCCCAATGTTTACTGACACCGGCCATATTCAACGGGTGTTGAGCGTTCGTAAATTCATCAGTTATTCTGCACTCTGGCACACAAACAAAAGTGCTCTGAAATCAGAATAGATCGACGTAGCTGGTAAATTCTCCCTGGCTATCAACAGTCGTCGCAGAGACATTCTATTGAAATGGTTACTTGCATAGTAGATTTTTTTAAAGACATGTAGCTAGCTAGGTAAACAATTAACCATAATCTCAATTCATGACATTACTTACCCTGCATGAATCTGCGGTTCAATGTTCGCTATAACTAGCAAAGCAAATGGCTCTGAGATACGAACAGTATTACTACACAGATCATACACATAACGTTAGCTAGCGAGCCAGCCAGATAACGTTAGCTAACAGTAAACTTTAACTTCTAATTTTGACAGTCGTTTTCATTTGAAACATGTAATATCTGAAAATGGAGCTAGCTTCTCCCTGTCACGGAAGCCATGGTTGGCCTCACTTGGTTTGAAGATGTAATCCGGAGACAGGTATTTTCTCAATCTCCTTAGCTATCACACTAATTCCACTGATTTCAAAACACGGTCCACCAGAAAAAGTGCAACACTTATGCAGGTATACAACACAATATATATATATTTTTAAAAGCAGAGTTAGACAGAATTACCTACACATACTGACCAGCTCAAATAGACAGAAGCGTGCTGTAAGGCAGACCAATCCGAACTAATCTCTCGGCATGCCCAGCCCACTCATTATCTCAACCAATCATGACTAGCGGGGAAGGTTGCTGACTTTCTGTTGCTAAACCAACTAGGCTCGTAATCTAAGAATTGTATTCATATTTATAGATGGCATACAAGTTTGTTATTAAGGCACGTTATTAAGGCATTTCTGACCAAAAACATACACCTAGTTTTCAAGAAACAAGTCTCATTTTCAATGACGGCCTAGGAACAGTGGGTTAACTGCCTGTTCAGGGGCAGAACGACAGATTTGTACCTTGTCAGCTCGGGGGTTTGAACTTGCAACCTTCCGGTTACTAGTCCAACGCTCTAACCACTAGGCTACCCTGCCGCCAATACTGTATACTACACAGGTTATATCGGCTAACATTTATTCACCAAATTGGGATAACAGTTCATTCTTCACAAAACGTATTTTCTCAATTACCAAAAACGGACACACACAACCTAATACTAGGTGGTGATATGAATTGTCTACTGTCACCCAATCTGGATCGTAGCTCTCCTGAGGTATCATCAAAGACAATATCAACAATTCAGCTATTTCTTAAGACATATGGCATATCCGATGCGTGGCGTTTCCGCAATCCCACAGCTAGGGAGTATTCTTTCTCGCCAGTTCATAAGGCCTTCTCATGTATAGACATTTTTCCTAGACAATAGATTTTTGCCATTTTTCACAGATTGTGATTACCAAACTAGTCATTTCGGGTTATTCTACTCTTACTATGATACTACTTATACCGAAAACACAGAGTAATTATCGTCCTTGGCGGCTAAACTCACTACTGCTATCAGAAGACACCTTTGTCGCTTTTATATCTCAAATTTCCATCTCCAGCTCGATCAAACACCTGGAATGTCTCCTACAACTGTATGGTAATCAATGAAGGCTCATCTAAGGGGCCAAATGATTTTGTACAGTACATAGATTAAGGAAGTTTAATATTCAACGGCTAGGGGAACTTATAAATACAATCTTGGATTTGGCATATTCACACTCTTCAGCCGTAAATGTACTAAAACAACATTTGTCTGAAGTGTCAGAGTTCGATCTTCTTTCAACTTGACAAGCTTAAAATCGAATTAGTACATTTTGACATGAGAAAATCGGGGAAAATGCTAGCACACCAGCTGTGTCAGAGAACCACAAATAAAACCATACCTGAGATAACTGACAAGCTGGGTTACAAATGTATTGATAATTTAGAGGTCAATTCAAGCTTTCATAACTTTTACTCACAATAATACATTTACGAATCCGCTGGTAATGCTACCTTACTCGACACCTTCTTTGAGAACCTATATATTCCTACAGATGAACCTGAGACTGTTGGCAATTAAATATATGCAGTGTGTGAAATCCCCTGGACCGACGAATTTCCGAGCGAATTCTTTAATAAAATCTCAAGATTCAATCTGAGTTGCCAAACATCAGCCTCGAAACCTTAATGACTTGGAGAAGATCTGCAAAGAGGAGTGGGACAAAATCCCTCCTGAGATGTGTGCAAACCTGGTGGCCAACTACAAGAAACGTCTGACCTCTGATTGCCAACAAGGGTTTTGCCTCCAAGTACTAAGTCATGTTTTGCAGAGGGGTCAAATACTTATTTCCCTCATTAAAATGCAAATCAATTTAACATTTTTGACATGCGTTTTTCTGGATTTGTTGTTGTTATTCTGTCTCTCACTGTTCAAATAAACCTACCATTAAAATTATAGACGGATCATTTCTTTGTCAGTGGGCAAACGTACAAAATCAGCAGGGGATCAGATACTTCCCCCCCTTTGTTCAAGGGACACATTATTCAATTTCTGTTAGTCACATGTTTGTGGAACTTGTTCAGTTTATGTCTGCTGTTGAATCGTGTTATGTTCATTCAAATATTTACACATGTTAAGTTTGTTGAAAATAAAACGCAGTTGCCAGTGAGAGGACGTTTTTGTTGTTGCTGAGTTTAAGATGATTGCCTGCCGTTTTGAGTCCCCATCTCTACAGATCAAACTGGTTTCATAAAAAATGGTCACTCTTTTTTTCAACATCAGAAGTCTTTATAATATACTACAATCCCTATTCATCTGACACTCCAGAGATATTGTTATCACTTGACGCTGAGAAAACATTTGATCGGGTGGGTTGGGATTGTTTATTTTATACTCTCAAACAATTTGGATTCGGTGCCAATTTTATGTCCTGGATCAAAGTCCTTTACTCCTCCCCTATGGCTGCAGTGCGCACAAATAATAACCTTTCATCCTATTTTTAACGTGGGACAAGATAGCGTTGTCCTCTATCCCCTTAGCTGTTTGTCATCGTAGCCTTTAGCCATAGCAATATGTAATAACACCACTATCAAAAGGTATTCAAAGAGGGTGCTTAGAGCATAAAGTCTGACTCTATGCATGTGACATGCTATTATATTTGCCTGAACCGTTAACTGGTCTTCCAGAGATCCAGGTTCTACTAAAGACATTTGGTAAAATAGTATAAAGTTAATCTACAAAAAAGTGGATTGATGCCTATTAACCCTTCTGTCATGCAAACTTATTTTAGTCACGTGCCCTTCAGAGTGACTACACAAATATTTGGGGTCACACACAATTTCAAAAGATCTCTATAAAGCCAATTTCTCTCCCTTGATCCCCAAAACAGGATCTTGAATCTTTTCTTTAGGCGGAAGAATTAACACAGTTAAAATGAACGTATTACATAAGAATACATTGAAATAAGTACAACTTATCTGACAATCTTTTTTTATCTCCTTAGAAAAACTGATATCTGCAACAAGAAAAACCCTCGGATACGTTGCAGAGATCTTGGTCTAGCACTTCTGAACTTTCAATATTATTAATGGGCAGCTAATATAAGAATAATTCTGTATTGGATGACAGAAATCCCTGCTGTTACAGGCCTGAAATGGTTGACCTTGGAGATCTCATCCTGTGGCCCTAACTCCTTAGCAGCCTTATTACTCTGCTCAAAACATGCATTAGCGGAGCCTGTTTCCAAATACACTAAAAACCCTATTGTGAAACGTTCGCTGAAAATCTGGAAACAGTTCAGGCGATCGTTTGATCAGTAAATTTTCAACTTCTGCCCCATTATTAAAGAACAATACCTTCTCTCCATCATTATTAGACCGGGCGTTTCATATCTGGTTTGGAAAAGGGATCTCCTCACTGAACCACTTGTACATTGATATGGATTTTGCATCTTTTGAACAGCTAGTACAAAAGGTCAATATTCCTAGATCTCATTTCTTTAGATACCTGCAATTGCTTAGTTTTGCATTTTCATACCCTAGTCACTTCCCATCACGCCCACCTATCTCCCTTCTAGATTCTATTTTTTAAAGTGAACCCTTATATCAAAGTGGGCATAAGTTTGATCTGTACGTTAAACCTCTTGAAACTAGGGGGCACTATTTTCATTTTTGGAAAAATAACATTCCCAAAGTAAACAAGCTATTTTTGGACATGCCCAAAAATGACATATTTCTGGATATCAATTTTTGAGACGTTTTCTAAGATACTGGAGAGACCTATAGAACCTTCTGCCTTCATTCCATTATTTGGAGTGACACCACAGGAGGCCCTTGGGCATCATGCTGACATTTACTACTCTTCTAGCTAGACGTCTTCTACTATTTAAGTGGAAGGATCGGTTTCCTTCTCTTTTTAACCATTGGATAAAGGAAGTTATGCAATATCTCAAGCCAAAGAAAATACCTTACTCCGTTAGGGGGATCTGCAATTACATGTTATAATATCTGGAAACCTTTCCTTTGTAGAAAACATGGACCCAGATAATTTCACAACTCCATAAACCAACCCAAATTAGAATGTATAATTATTTTCAGTTAAAAAAAAAACTTTGTTCTATAATATCTTTGTATATATATTTTTTTACTATTTGATTATATTACTCAATGTACAGTGCCTTGCGAAAGTATTCGGCCCCCTTGAACTTTTTTGAACCTTTTGCCACATTTCAGGCTTCAAACATAAAGATATAAAACTGTATTTTTTTGTGAAGAATCAACAACAAGTGGGACACAATCATGAAGTGGAACGACATTTATTGGATATTTCAAACTTTTTTAACAAATCAAAAACTGAAAGATTGGGTGTGCAAAATTATTCAGCCCCTTTACTTTCAGTGCAGCAAACTCTCTCCAGAAGTTCAGTGAGGATCTCTGAATGATCCAATGTTGACCTAAATGACTAATGATGATAAATACAATCCACCTGTGTGTAATCAAGTCTCCGTATAAATGCACCTGCACTGTGATAGTCTCAGAGGTCCGTTAAAAGCGCAGAGAGCATCATGAAGAACAAGGAACACACCAGGCAGGTCCGAGATACTGTTGTGAAGAAGTTTAAAGCCGGATTTGGATACAAAAAGATTTCCCAAGCTTTAAACATCCCAAGGAGCACTGTGCAAGCGATAATATTGAAATGGAAGGAGTATCAGACCACTGCAAATCTACCAAGACCTGGCCGTCCCTCTAAACTTTCAGCTCATACAAGGAGAAGACTGATCAGAGATGCAGCCAAGAGGCCCATGATCACTCTGGATGAACTGCAGAGATCTACAGCTGAGGTGGGAGACTCTGTCCATAGGACAACAATCAGTCGTATATTGCACAAATCTGGCCTTTATGGAAGAGTGGCAAGAAGAAAGCCATTTCTTAAAGATATCCATAAAAAGTGTTGTTTAAAGTTTGCCACAAGCCACCTGGGAGACCCACCAAACATGTGGAAGAAGGTGCTCTGGTCAGATGAAACCAAAATTGAACTTTTTGGCAACAATGCAAAACGTTATGTTTGGCGTAAAAGCAACACAGCTCATCACCCTGAACACACCATCCCCACTGTCAAACATGGTGGTGGCAGCATCATGGTTTGGCCCTGCTTTTCTTCAGCAGGGACAGGGAAGATGGTTAAAATTGATGGGAAGATGGATGGAGCCAAATACAGGACCATTCTGGAAGAAAACCTGATGGAGTCTGCAAAAGACCTGAGACTGGGACGGAGATTTGTCTTCCAACAAGACAATGATCCAAAACATAATGCAAAATCTACAATGGAATGGTTCAAAAATAAACATATCCAGGTGTTAGAATGGCCAAGTCAAAGTCCAGACCTGAATCCAATTGAGAATCTGTGGAAAGAACTGAAAACTGCTGTTCACAAATGCTCTCCATCCAACCTCACTGAGCTCGAGCTGTTTTGCAAGGAGGAATGGGCAAAAATGTCAGTCTCTCGATGTGCAAAACTGATAGAGACATACCCCAAGCGACTTACAGTTGTAATCGCAGCAAAAGGTGGCGCTACAAAGTATTTAACTTAAGGGGGCTGAATAATTTTGCACACCCAATTTTTCAGTTTTTGATTTGTTAAAAAAGTTTGAAATATCCACTAAATGTCGTTCCACTTCATGATTGTGTCCCACTTGCTGTTTATTCTTCACAAAAAATACAGTTTTATATCTTTATGTTTGAAGCCTGAAATGTGGCAAAAGGTCGCAAAGTTCAAGGGGCCGAATACTTTCGCAAGGCACTGTATATCATGCCTGTTTAAGTCTGGTTTTGGGGTGGGTTTGATTTAGTAGGGGATCCGTGTGTGTTCTGCCTGCTATCTGTATAATCAGAAAAGTGTTGTGGTAATGCAGTTACTAAAACAGCTGTACCGTAAGTTCCATAGTGAATATTTTGATTCCGTGAACATATACAGTGGGGCAAAAAGTATTTAGTCAGCCACCAACTGTGCAAGTTCTCCCACTTAAAAAGATGAGGCCTGTAATTTTCATCATTGGTACACGTCAACTATGACAGACAAAATGAGAAAAAATCCAGAAAATCACATTGTAGGATTTTTAATGAATTTACAAATTATGGTGGAAAATAAGTATTTGGTCAATAACAAACAAGCAAGATTTCTGGCTCTCACAGACCTGTAACTTCTTCTTTAAGAGGCTCCTCTGTCCTCCACTCGTTACCTGTATTAATGGCACCTGTTGGAACTTGTTATCAGTATAAAAGACACCTGTCCACAACCTCAAACAGCCACACTCCAAACTCCACTATGGCCAAGACCAAAGAGCTGTCAAAGGACACCAGAAACAAAATTGTAGACCTGCACCAGGCTGGGAAGACTGAATCTGCAATAGGTAAGCAGCTTGGTTTGAAGAAATCAACTGTGGGAGCAATCATTAGGAAATGGAAGACATACAAGACCACTGATAATCTCCCTCGATCTGGGGCTCCACGCAAGATCTCACCCCGTGGGGTCAAAATGATCACAAGAACGGTGAGCAAAAATCCCAGAACAACACGGGGGACCTAGTGAATGACCTGCAGAGAGCTGGTACCAAAGTAACAAAGCCTACCATCAGTAACACACTACGACGCCAGGGACTCAAATCCTGCAGTGCCAGACGTGTCCCCCTGCTTAAGCCAGTACATGTCCAGGCCTGTCTGAAGTTTGCTAGAGAACATTTGGATGATCCAGAAGAAGATTGGGAGAATGTCATACGGTCAGATGAAACCAAAATATAACTTTTTGGTAAAAACTCAACTCGTCGTGTTTGGAGGACAAAGAATGCTGAGTTGCATCCAAAGAACACCATATTTTGAGTGAAAACCTCCTTCCATCATCAAGGGCATTGAAGATGAAACGTGGCTGGGTCTTTCAGCATAACAATGATCCCAAACACACTGCCCGGGCAACGAAGGAGTGGCTTCATAAGAAGCATTTCAAGGTCCTGGAGTGGCCTAGCCAGTCTCCAGATCTCAACCCCATAGAAAATCTTTGGAGGGAGTTGAAAGTCCGTGTTACCCAGCAACAGCCCCAAAACATCACTGCTCTAGAGGAGATTTGCATGGAGGAATGGGCCAAAATACCAGCAAGACTTACAGAAAACGTTTGACCTCTTTCATTGCCAACAAAGGGTATATAACAAAGTATTGATAAACTTTTGTTATTGACCAAATACTTATTTTCCACCGTTATTTGCAAATAAATTCATTAAAAATCCTACAATGTGATTTTCTGGATTTTTTTTCTCTCATTTTGTCTGTCATAGTTGAAGTGTACCTATGATGAAAATTACAGGCATCTCTCGTCTTTTTAAGTGGGAGAACTTGCACAATTGGTGGCTGACTAAATACTTTTTTGCCACAAAATGTGGTTGATGCAGTTACTAAAACTGTTGTAATTTTTTGTACGAATATTATTTTTTGCCCGAACGCCAGATTTGAGTAGCACAGAAGTAGACGAAGATGGGAACACTTGAACTTTGTCTAAGTTGTTGCAAAGTGGAATAATTAGCTGATTTGTGTCAAAAGTCACAGGATTTTACTTAGAGAATGGCAGTTGGAAGTGATGATGTCAAAATGGGGATCATTATAATCTTGATGAAAAGTGGATATAGGCCCCCACAAAAAATAGACTATCAGTTTAATAACGTAAAAGTATAACATATCAAAAAGTGGTATACAAACAACTCGCGAGAGACCATTCTGGATGTTTTGAACTTTGAGCGGAGTTTCTAGAACAAGAACGAAGAACAACAAGAAGATCGACTAACTAAGATAGGGCTCTTGCTGCGCAAACCCCACAATTAAAAAGAATAAAACATTTGTGAACTTACCTGTTGGTGGTGAATGTGAGCAGGGAGTTGTGGCTGTGAAGGACCTCTCCAGTGTTAGCATGGAGGTGAACAGTGAAAGTAAGCACCATGCCCAGAGGAATAGCAGACAGGCTGTCCCTGGAAGGGTTGTGGATAACTGGACTGGTGCTGAAACGCAGGTACGACACAGGGGCCACCTGGGAAACCACAGAGAGGGATAGACTACAATGTAAGGAAATCTACTTAGACTGAAGTCAACTGCAAGCAATCCATCTCTCACTAACAGTCTTAAAACATGTTGCCATTTGTCATGACTTTATAATGTCATGAATTAAGATGATAGACATAAGTATGGGTAATGAAGTTTTGGTTATTGGCAACATTTGTATGAGATGCAGTAAACTTGTATAGAATTGATTAATTTAACAAAATGACTTCATATTCTCATTCATTGTACTGTGTTAACATTTGATTTATTCCCATAGGGACAATAAAGATTAATATAATTTAATTAAGGAGCAGAGGGTTTCACCTTCACTGCGAGGACCAGGGTTTGATTGACACCGAATGTTTCCTGTGAGGTCACCAGCAGGGAGGAGGAGCCAGTGAGCGAGCCGGAGGACAAGAGGCCCTTCTCATCCACCTGGACAATGGTAGCCTGGTCGGGACAGTCTAGCACTCGGTAGGACAGAGCAACCACACCGTCCCTGTTCACACACACACACCACCAGAGTTAGTAGCTTTCCATTTTCTGGAGACGACTCAAGCGGTTGTTTTAATATCAAGAGCAGGGCACTATAGAGAGGATATGGCGTAATTTGAAATGGAACTGAAGAGGTAATGTGCAATGCTGAGTGCTCAAAGTAAAATGTTGAGTTTTCAAAGTGTCTCAGGTGTGAAGCTAGGTAGGTACAGTTGAAGTCGAAAGTTTACATACACTTAGGGTGGAGTCATTAAAACTCATTTTACAACCACTCCACAAATTTCTTGTTAACAAACTACAGTTTTGGCAAGTCTTAGGACATCTAGTAATTTTTCCAACAATTGCTTACAGACAGATTATTTCACTGATAATTCACTGTATCACACCTCCAGTGGGTCAGAAGTTTACATACACCAAGTTGACTGTGCCTTTTAAACAGCTTGGAAAATTCCAAAAAAAGATGTCAATTAGCCTATCAGAAGCTTCTAAATGACATCATTTGAGTCAATTGGAGGTGTACCTGTGGATGTATTTCAAGGCCCACCTTCAAACTCAGTGGCTCTTTGCTTGACATCATGAGAAAATCAAAAGAAATCAGCCAAGACACCAGAAAAAAAATTGTAGACCTGGTCTGGTCTGGTTCATCCTTGGGACCAATTTCCAAACGCCTGAAGTTACCACATTCATCTGTACAAACAATAGTAAGCAAGTATAAACACCATGGGACCACACAGCCATCATACTGCTCAGGAAGGAGACGTGTTCTGTCTCCTAGAAATTAACGTATTTTGGTGCAAAAAGTGCAAATCAATCCCAGAACAGCAGCAAAGGACCTTGTGAAGATGCTGGAGGAAACGGGTACAAAAGTATCTACATCCACAGTAAAATTAGTATAGACCTATATTGACATAACCTGAAAAGGCCACTCAGCAAGGACGAAGCCACTGCTCCAAAACCACCATAAAAAAATCCAGACTACGGTTTGCAACTGCACATGGGGACAAAGATCATACTTTGTGGAGAAATGTCCTCTGGTCTGATGAAACAAAAATATAACTGTTTGGCCATAATGACCATCGTTATGTTTGGAGGAAAAAGGGGGAGGCTTGTTAGCTGAAGAACACCATCCCAACCGTGAAGCACGGGGGTTGCAGCATCATGTTGTGGAGGTGCTTTGCTGCAGGAGGGACAGGTGCACTTCACAAAATAGATGGCATCATGAGGACAGAAAATTGTGTGGATATATTGAAGCAACATCTCAAGACATCAGTCAGGAAGTTAAATCTTAGTCGCAAATAGGTCTTCCAAATGGACAATGACCCCAAGCATACTTCCAAAGTTGGCTAAAACGCTTAAGGACAACAAAGTCAAGCTACTGGAGTGGCCATCACAAAGCCCTGACCTCAATCCTATTGAAAATTTGTGGGCAGAACTGAAAAAGCGTGTGCGAGCAAGGAGGTCGACAAACCTTACTCAGTTACACCAGCTCTGTAAGGAGGAATGGGACAAAATTCACCCAATTTATTGTGGGAAGCTACCCAAAACGTTTGACCCAAGTTAAACAATTTAAATGCAATGCTACCAAATACTAATTGAGTGTATGTAAACTTCTGACCCACTGGGAATGTGATGAAAGAAATAAAAGCTGAAATAAGTCACTCTACTATTATTCTGACATGTCACATTCTTAAAATAAAGTGGTGATCCTGACTGACATAAGACAGGGAATTTTAGCTAGGATTAAATGTCAGGAATTGTGAAAAACTGAGTTTAAATCTATTTGGCTAAGGTATGTAAACTTCCGACTTCAACTGAAGGTCCCTATTCCCTTACCGGTTAGTCTGGAGTATGAGCCCAGAGTTGGGAGCCATCAGTATCTCCTCAGCCTCCACAGCTGGATTAAGCATGTGCAGCTTGTCATAAACCTTGATCAAAGGGAAGAGTTGACGGCCTAATTAACTGGAGGTTTTTACCCATTCTTTGATGTTTGGGTCTTCGTGACACGACATAGTCTAATGCAGTTTGAAGTGGATGCACACGACACGTCGCAGGCCAATCTGCCTTCTTATCACTTTACAAAGTTACACTTTAAAAAGGAGAAGTTAGCTTTTTTTTACAACCAAATCTCTATTATTGATGTAAATGGCACATTATAGAAGGGCCCAGAAACTTTTTTTATTATAGCAATTTCACTTGTTTTTGAGAAACATACCCCAACCAGCAATTCACTTCCACCTCCTTGTTGTACAGTATGGGGGATAAAAAAAACAAAAAAACAAAGGCTCCAAAAACACCCCGGTACAAACTGAAACGCTCTCAGTATAGTGATGAAGGTATTTAGAGGTCGTTCACATGAAATGGTGTCATTACGAACTGCAGCGTTATATTCCAGTTTGTTTGAGAACCGAGCGATACCTCTCCGTCCATTCTAGCAGCAGGCTTCACAGAGAGCTGTAGTCTGGTTAGGGGAAACAGCTCAAATCGCACAAAATGGAGTAACATTACGGATTAAATGTGGAATTACGCAATTTCATATGTACAACATCTAAAGACCTGCATCACGATACTGAGATCCATTTCTAAAAGAACATATTTGGGCGTTTTCGGGGACCCCATACTGCACAACGAGAATGGAGGAAGCGAATCGCTGGTTGGGTTCAGTAAAAAAGATAACTAGTGAAATAGCAAATAAAAGGGTCCAAATACTTTAACATTCTATTTACATAAAAGATATGGTTGTTTAAAAGCAAACTTCTGCTTTAAGTATTCAACCACAATCAAAACATCATTGATTTACATTCTGACTTCTCAGCATGTTTTGTTGCAGTGTTTGTTCACTTCCAGTTTGTTTTTAGGCAGAAGGGAACAGGAAAACAAGCAGAGGTCCATAAATAAACACTATAAACTGAGTAGTCGTGTCATATATTTCTGAGACAGTGTGATCAAGCCACACAGAAAAAACAATCGCAGTGCTGTGTCTGGGTATGAACACCAAGAGAGGTACTGTGTTATGGTAGTAGTAGTAGTAGTATACCAATTTCTCAAATCCAGACCTCTAGGCCAGTAGTACTACTGATTTTCATTGTTAACCTTCAATAAGGGACTGATCCAGACCTAGGACACCGGGAGATTGAGATCTCTGAACCATCAGTCAAATAACTACAAGGGAGAAAAGAAAAACAGCGAACCTGGGATACGAGTTCCCCTGGTATATACAATACCAGTCAAAAGTTTGGAAACACCTACTCATTAATAAGGTTTTTCTTTATTTTCTACATTGTAGAATAATAGTGACGACATCGAATCTATGAAATAACACATATGGAATCATGTAGTAACCAAAAAAAATACATTTTATATTTGAGATTCTTCAAAATAGCCCTTTGCCTTGAGACGTGGTATGATCATAACAACATACAGGAACTCAAGTCCTTTTGTTCACCTGACCTAGAATTCCTTACAATCAAATGTCGACCGCATTATCTACCAAGATAATTATTTTTGATTATAATCACAGGCGTATACATCCCCCCCAAGCAGACACATCGATGGCCCTGAATGAACTCATTGGACTCTATGTAAACTGGAAACCACATATCCTGAGGCTGCATTCATTGTAGCTGGGGATTTTAACAAGGTTAATCTGAAAACAAAACTCCCAAAATTTTAGCAGCATATCGAATGCGCAACCTGAGCAGAAAAACATCCTGGACCATTATTACTCTAACTTCCACGACGCATGCAAAGCCCTGCCCCGCCCTCCTTTCGGAAAATCTGACCACGACTCCATTTTGTTGCTCCCAGCCTACAGACAGAAACTAAAACAGGAAACGCCGGTGCTCAGGTCTGTTCAACGCTGGTCCGACCAATCTGATTCCAAGCTTCAAGACTGCTTCGATCACGTGGACTGGGATATGTTCCGCATAGCGTCGGACAATAACATTGATGAATACGCTGATTTGGTGAGCGAGTTTATTAGCAAGTGCATCGGTGATGTTGTACCCACAGCAACTATTTAAAACCTTCCCCAACCAGAAACCATGGATTGATGGCAGCATTCGTGCAAAACTGAAAGTGCGAACCACTGCTTTTAAATCAGGGCAAGGCAACCGGAAGCATGACCGAATACAAACAGTGTAGATATTCCCTCCACAAGGCAATCAGTCACAACGGCTCAGACACGAGAGGTATGTGTCAGGGTCTACAGTCAATCATGGACTACAATAAGAAAACCAGCCCCGTCGCGGACCACGATGTCCTGCTCCCAGACAAACTAAACAACTTCTTTGCTCGCTTTGAGGACAATACAGTTGCAACGACGCGGCCCACTACCAAAACCTGCGGGCTCTCCTTCACCGCAGCCAATGTGAGTAAAGCGTTTAAACGTGTTAACCCTCGCAAGGCTGCCGGCCCAGACGGCATCCCTAGCCGCGTCCTCATAGCATGCGCAGACCAGCTGACTGGTGTGTTTACGGACATGTTCAATCAATCCTTATCCCAGTCTGCTGTTCCCACATGCTTCAAGAGGGCCACCATTGTTCCAGTTCCCAAGAAAGCGAAGGCAACTGAGCTAAATGACTATCGCCCCGTAGCACTCACCTCCGTCATCATGAAGTGCTTTGAGAGACTATTCAAGGATCATATTCACCTGCACCCTACCTGACACCCTAGACCCACTCCAATTTGCTTACCGCCCCAATAGGTCCACAGACGACGAAATCGCAACCACACTGCCCTTGCCCACCTGGACAAGAGGAATACCTATGTAAGAATGCTGTTAATCGACTACAGCTCATAATTTAACACCATAGCATCCTCCAAACTCGTCATCAAGCCTGGGTCTCGACCCCACCCTGTGCAACTGGGTCCTGGACTTCCTGACGGGTGTGCCTTGTTAAAAGTTCATTTGTGGAATGTCTTTCCTTCTTAATGCGTTTGAGCCAATCAGTTGTGTTGTGACAAGGTAGGGGTGGTATACATAAGATAGCCATATTTGGTAAAAGATCAAGTCCATATTATGGCAAGAACAGGTCAAATAAGCTAAGACAAATGACAGTGTCATTATTTTAAGACATGAAGGTCAGTCAATGTGGAAAATGTCAAGAACTTTGAAAGTTTATTCAAGTCGCAAACACCATCAAGTGCTGTGATGAAACTGGCTCTTATGAGGACCGCCACAGGAAAGGAAGAACCAGAGTTACCTCTGCTGCAGAGGATAAGTTTATTAGAGAGTTACCAGCCTCAGAAATTGCAGCCAAAATAAATGCTTCACATAGTTAAAGTAACAGACACATCTCAACATCAACTGTTCAGAAGAGACTGCATGAAATCAGGCCTTCATGGTGGAATTTCTGCAAAGAAATCACTACTAAAGGACACCAATAAGAAGAGACTAGCTTGGGCACAGAAACACGAGCAATGGACATTAACCTTGTGGAAATCTGTCCTTTGGTCTGGAGTCCAAATGTGAGATTTTTGGTTCCAACCGCAGTGTCTTTGTGAGACGCAGAGTAGGTGAACAGATGATCTCTGCATGTGTGGCTCCCACCATGAAGCATGGAGAAGGGTGTGATGGTGCTTTGCTGGTGATACGGTCTGTGATTTATTTAGAATTCAAGTCAAACTTAACCAGCATGGCTACCACAGCATTCTGCAGCAATACACCATCCCATCTGGTTTGCACTTTGTGGGATCATCATTTATTTTTCAACAGGACAATGACCCAACACACCTTCAGGCTGTGTAAGGGCTATTTGACTAAGGAGGAGAGTGATGGAGTGCAGCATAAGATGACATGGACTCCACAATCACCCAATCTCAACCCAATTGAGATGGTTTGGGATGAGTTGGACCACAGAGTGAAGGAAAAGCAGACAACAAGTGCTCAGCATATGTGGGAACTCCTTCAAGACTGTTGGAAAATCATTCCAGGTGAAGCTGGTTGAGAGAATGCCAAGGGTGTGCAAAGCTGTCATCAAGGCAATGGGTTGCAACTGTGAAGAATTTTGGATTGTTTAACACTTTTTGGTTACTATATGATTCCATAGTTTTGAAGTCTTCACTATTATTCTACAATGTAGAACATTTAAAAAAATAAATAAAACCCCTTGAATGAGTAGGTGTGTCCAAACTTTTGACTGGCACTGTAGGTGCCTGCATAAGTATAGTACCTGGATCTGGAGTTCATCACTGAGCTCTAGTAGCTTCCTCTCCAGTTGTCCAGCCTTTGGGTCGGTGACTTTGAGCACCACCTTCAGCCCTGTCCTTCCTTTAGTCTTCCCTGTTACGCTCATAGCAAAGTTATGCTCTGACTGGAGCTGGAAAGAGGCCTACAAAGAGATAGGCATTTTAATCAGTGAATGAAAGCAGAAATAGAGTTAGAAATGAGACAGTAGAAATATCAGATGTTGTTTCTCTGGTGTAGGTGGAGCATCATTTTGTCCTAATTCAGTCACTCTGATACAAAGAATCATAGGAGCTCAAAACAAAAGATCCAACTCATCTATAAATTAATCAAACTAGTTTTTCCACTACACTATTTATGGCTTATTATAGAATCAGTTGAAAACTAAAGTGCCTGTGGCCTTGAATGGAACCTTTGTCACTCATCAAGAAGAAAACCTTGAGATCAAAAACTGGTTCCCACCTCCGCATGTCGTGATTGGAGTTCCAGGATGTCTCTCTTGGTGGTGAACCAATGGAAGGTGAGGCCAGGCAGGGTGTTGCCAAAGGAGAAGGGGGTCTGACTGCTGGTGAGCCCTATCACATACACAGGCATCTAGGAGAAGGGACAGGATGAGGCAACTCAAAGCAGCTCACACGTCTGTAAGTCCTGATATTCACAATATAACACATCCCAATTAGAGTGAAGATTAAGAGATTACAGTTAATTTACAGTTAATTTATCACGTGTTACCTGTGTCCCAGTCTTCATTCTGGTGATAGGGGCCCGGATGCGAATGGCCCTCAATTGCACAACTTCAACCTCTACTTGATCCTGTTCATAGGAAACATTAGAATAGAAGTACATCACTTTCAGTTGGTGAAAAAGAGATGATGTACCGATGATGTACAGGTATTTTACCTGAGAGACAACAACAAGCTTCCCAGTCTCTGCATCGACAGCTTGAACCAGTCCTGTAACCGTGACGTTGCCAATGGCAATGCCCCTGACATGACCTATGTCGTTAACAGATGCCATCTCCTCATTGGCCATGGAGAAGAGGATGTTGGACTGGGGCTGTGGGCCGCCCTCGGATGTGATCTACAACATGGAGACGAGGTAAAGGGTGGTGTCTGTCTGTGTCATAAATAAATATGGTAGACTAGCAGTTTCACGTGACTAGCAGTGAGGATACTGACAGCATGTTCAACTCTTGTCAATGTGGGGTCTTTACATTTGTCAAGGCAATCAAATCATGCACAGTCTGTTAGAATAATCAACACTAGAGATTTGGAGATTAAATCAACAGGTTACTCACAGGGTGTGTGTATTTATAATGACTTAATATTCAGTAATTAAATAGCATGTAGAGAGCTTCACAAATGCAAAGACCACAAATGAGCAGTTGCACAACGGGTAAGCTGGAAAGGCCTATTTTAAAGCGTATGCTGATTCAAATTATTTTCACAAAATGAGATTCTTTAAACAGGACATCCTGTCTTATCAGTGTGGGGGACAGCAGGGGCAGAGACCAGAGTCTTCCCACAATAATCTGAAAATGTAACAATCCAATGTACCTGCATGATGGCTCCGATTATCAGAGTCATTTTCCTGGGGATCAGTTTGAATGGTGGGAACACCTAGAAAGACCAAAACAAAAATGAGTGTCTTTCAACACACATAATATAACATCATTGGACAACATGTTTCAGTGAGTCTCATGAAGACCCTCCTACCTCTATTTGCTGAGGAGCAGACGCAATCTTCCTTCCAGTTTTGTCTACTAGCATAGCAGACACGCTGGTCTGTCCAATTGCTAAGCCTTTGACCAGGAAGATTGCCGTGTCCTTCTCTGAGGGATCTGAAAGTGCTCTGGGGAAAACACAACATGAATTGTGAACTCAATGTCTACTTTACTGAAACGTAGGCAAAATATACATGCCGAGGTGCATGCAGGAGTAATTCCTATCCATTTCTCCATTCCCAGTGACACAGGCAATGGCAATGTGATGGTCTGCATGTAATCATATCTGCTCTAAGAACAAAACTTTATACTTCTATGATTCATTAATGTAACAGTAACCTACTGCAGAGAGATGATACCGGACGCTGCACTGAGTTTCAGATTCAAAAAGCGGAAATATTTGGCCAAAAAGGGCTTCTTGTTGTCATCCAGAACCCTGACATGGGCTTTCACAGATTTACCAATCTCCACCTGCAAGAAACCAGTTCATGTTTTTTTATTACGACAAGCACTATTTTGGACTCCAATTGCATTAATCATTTACATAAGTTTTTTTTTTTTATACTAAGTATACAAGCAGCTACACGCAAATTCAAGTTGGCTTTATTGCCATGAGAGGATCAACCAACATTCACAGCATCTTAATCCTGTTTGTTTGTATGTATATATCCATTTCTTGAATACTTCACATAGTGTGGTTTCAGAAAACCAGTGATACACAGCCTTTGGGTCTCTGCCCTGCAGGATAAAGTATTGAGGCTGGCCACTGACCTTGTCAACCACTCGGACATAAACCTCCAGTATGTCTGAGATGTGGACCGTAGCTGTAGCAGGTGCTGGGAAGGCCAGGCAGAGGTCATGAACCATCACCTGCACTGTCCCCGGCTGGACTGGAACCACCTAGAGCACATAGAGAGGCCACAGTGATGAAAGGGTTTATATGACGTTTTCATTTTATGTTACAACCTTTCTCAAGGCACACGGATGTTTCATCAATTCGGCATTCAGAGCATCACGTCAGCTACAATATTGTTAGAAAGTAGGATGATAATGGGCCACGGGAGGTGTTGGAACTAAGACAGGTATAGAACACATCATCATACATATATTTAACCATGGTGTGCTAACCCTATAAAAAGTACACTCAAAAGAGAGTGGTAGGCTCAGCAGCATTGTCATTCTGAGTGTTCTGTGATTCTCCTCACCTCAGCAGATCCCTGGGCCTCCTGGTACACTACATCTGCTATCCCTCCAACACTGGTGTTGACAAAGAAATACCCAGAGCCCTCCCTCAGGGCTAGGTCAGCCTGCAGGATACACAACAGGAGAAGCCATGGATGAAAGCATGACACCACAATGGACACGATGACAAAGAAGAAGTCAAGGCCCATCACAATATCAGCTGAAAGGTACATGTTTTTCACATCATGGGCCACAAGTAATAATTTGTAATTATAATGAGAATCCATGCAGCAGAACTTATCAGCCATGCTAAGTGGGCCATCTGTGTGAAATATATCAGCCAGGCCAGTGGGCCACCTGTGTGTAATATTTCAAGTAGAGATGGGCAATATAGAAAAAAATCCATATCACAATAAATTGAACGATAAGTTTATAACATTAATGTGCAGCAAAGTAAAAATAAATAAATAACTCCTACTACTACTTTCAATGTTGTAGCTATCAATTGTCCAACCAACAATCAACCATATTAGCAAACTTATTTCATTTCAAACTTCACATTTCTCTAGTAGGGCCTTATAGGTTATTTATTATAATGAACGATATCAGCAAAATGTCCACAACAAGTGGTCGGAGTCTATCATTTTTTTTCGGTTGATCATCCCAGCTCTAATTTCAAGGCATCATAATCCAGTGCTACCAGTTAGTTGGGATCTGTGAACAGTCAGTGATACAGAGGGAGACTGAATGAGGGGGTTACATGGCAGCTAGTGGTGCCCAGTGAGGGAAGACTGGAGGACCATAGAAATGGGATACATGAAGCAGATATTACCTTTGACAGCGACAGTGAAGGATGGGTCACATTGTATTCTGTCAGCTCTATGCCATACATTTTTTTATCTGCAACACTACTGAATATTTCACACAGGCTCCTGTTCTTACCCGCACGTCAGGGTGGTTGTATATGGTGACAGCTTCAGGACTGACGGTTACATCTTCCACCAATAGGAGTTCCAGAGTGGCTGAGACAGGGGTCAGAGGGCCAAACTGACAGAAAGAGGGTGAGATAAAACAGGATGGGTGCCATGGTTACAGGTGTCAGAGTGACACCAAGATGAGATTACCCTACATGGCAGTGTTCTTAAAAAGTTGAGTTCTGTGGTTAAGGTCAAGTGGAATCATAGGGGAAGTCTTAGTATCAATGGCAAAATTAAATGCTGTACTTTAGTATTTGTGACCCGTTTCAAGAAACTAGGCCTATGTCGCACATCACTACTTCACAGGAGAGGCATTTGAACATGTTTTTTTTTTAAATAAAATGTTTTTGTTGTTGTTGCAGAAATGCCTTCGGGAACACATAAACTTTCATGTGCCTTAATAACAAACTTGTATCTGTAAATATTAATGAAATTGTTATATTGAGGGTTGGTTTAGCCATGGAAAAATACAGGAACCTTCCCGCTAGCCATGATTGGTTGAGATAATGGATGGGCTGGACAAGTAGCATGCTTCTGTCTGTAACATGAGCTGCTCAGTATGTGAGGATAATCCTTTCTACCTGCAGCTTTTTTTGAAAGATATCATGAAGAACTGAAAATGTTTTTTCTACTTCTCTCAACATTGCTGCACTGAAGGTAATAGTGCCCTCGACAAAGTGGGAAAAAGTTGCGATGGACTACTTTCTAGAGGATGATTGTGCCATGCTGACTCTGAAAATGAATCAGACAATGAGGAAATCCCTGATTTAGGTAAAAACATTTGAATTGAACCAGACATGGTAGTCTTCTGATGACAATGGTTGGGAAGAAACGGTGTCGTTGTCACGGAAGTAATACCCGGTGGAAGCAGAGAGATGACTGCCAAATGCGGAGAGAGTTCAAAAAGAGAACACAGAAAGAAGACTGTTGTATAAAACACTGGCCTCCATATTACATCTTCAAACTAAGGGCAACCATCACATCCATTACAGAGAGGGAGAAGTGTTCACCCATGTATACGGGTAAGTCTAGCTACATTTTCAGACATTATAAGTTTCTAATTCTGTCAGAAAGTCGTTTTCATTGCAAGTTAATGCGTACTGTTAGCTAGCTGGCTCGCTAGCTAATGTTACGTGTACGATCTGTGTAGTAATAGTATTTTAATCTCTGAAACCATTTGCATTTCTAGTTAAAGCCTAATGTTATCTAGCTAGATAACATTGAACCTAGTTGGTTAGCTTTTGCTACCTGCAGAACCATGCATGGTAGTATTGCCATGTTCAAAATACCTGGGAAATCCGAAAAATACGAGGTCAAATCATATCTTCAGGTCGGAAAGTCGGAGCTCTAGAAAGAGGCTCGAGTTGGAATTTCCAGTTGAGTGACCATTCAAATAAATGTTTCCCCAGTTGGAGCTATTTTCTCCCCCGAGTTCCCAGTTGAACGCACTGAAGTCGGAAGTCAGATATTTCCGATTTCCCAGTACTTTTGAACACGGCATTAGATTTCAGATTATAGTTTATTGTTTAGCTAGCTAGATGTCTAAACAAGACACTCCACTATGCAAGTAACAATTTCCCTGTACCGTTGACACCTTCTGTATATGTAACAAATAAACCTAGATTTTATTTGATATAGTGTGTGTTTACCAGGGACGGTAATGTGAAGAACATGACATGCATCCAAGTCCGATTAGGATATAGGCCAAGGACAAGATCAAATGCATTTTTACTACTACTTTCACACTGTGAATCCTTAAAATAGATGGGTGGGGCTAAGGCTTAAGAGGGTGTGAACATTGCTAAATATGTGTAGACAAATTAGAGCTTTCTGGTATGTGTAGCAAAAACATTCAGGGGCCATTTTCTCAAAAGTGGGGTTACAAGTGTATCAACTTTCCAGGCAGAATTATTTCCCCATTGTTCCTCAACTGCAGTGTATGATATACAGTCTTCTAGCTCAGTCACTCTACTTTCATCCAATGTCAAATTTTACTACATAGGACCGAATCCAGGTGGTGGGTCACATCTGTACAGTTCTTGAAGATCTGACTTTCGGCTCTCATGCCTTGTGTTGCTATAGCAACCTCTAAGCTGATGAAATGTTTATTTTCTGTGGTCACAGGCCACCACACATTCAGCCAACAGCATCCTGCCTGCCAGTCACAGGAAGTGAAAAACCCACAAATGTTCACAATGGCTCTCAAAATGGTGGCTTGTCTACTTACATAAGATAAGTGTGATGTTTCTCTGCTAAAGGTTGTGTTTCTGTCTTACCGGACTGAGAACCTTAGCAGCCTTGAGGTGGGGGACCTGGTAACTCAGAGCTGTTACTGTGATAGCAGCAGTCCCAGACTGGTGGTGGACAAGGACCGTCTGACGACCTGACACACAAGAGGACATTTCTGTTGGACAAAACTGTTGTAATTGCCTTCAAAAACAACAGGTATTATTCCTGCTTTCACCTGGTATTAGACCAAAGAATACAAATAAAATCAAGCAAGGATACCATCATGAGGAATATCAAAATTATACCATGAAGTTTCTTCTGTTTGTTGCTGTCCTGCAGTAATTCCAGCTTCATAGGCATGGTGGGTTCGATACTGGCCAGGGACTCCTTGGTCGACTCCCAGACGATACTCAGAGAGCTGAAGTTGTCAAACTTCCTGCCTTGCTGGTCAAAGGCAGCCAGGTCCAGCACAGGGTTGCGGTAGTTTGAGACAGGCACCTGCAACAAATAATGTTACACAGTTCTTCCAACGCACTATTTCTATCTAAATTAAACTGACAAGGATGAAGACATTCAATTCAATACAACTTTATTTATCCCCCCAGGTGCAATTAAGAAAGGCAGAATGGCAAACTTGACATGATCTTATTTCTTTAGTTATCCCCCACAATGAAATTGGGGAGGGGAATGTGGATCTGTCTCCATCCGTTAGTATGTTCGTTCTCACACAGGATCGCTCAAAACAGCACTGGCCCGATTTTGAAGAAACTTCGGTGAATTATGCGTTTTGCCATGGAGATCAGGAATTTACAAAATGACACTGATTGGCCAGATGGTGGCGCTATTACAAGAGATTGAAAACGCAAACTTTGAGAGTTCACACCCCTCACCCAGTCTTGATTTTAATTTATTTTACCTTTATTTAACTAGGCAAGTCAGTTAAGAACAAATTCTTATTTTCAATGACGGCCTAGGAACAGTGGGTTAACTGCCTTGTTCAGAGGCAGAACGACAGATGTTTTACCTAGTCAGCTTGGAGATTTGATCTTGCAACTAGTCCAACGCTCTAACCACTAGGCTACCTGCCGCCCATGACCTAAGTGATGAAATTTGGTACATAAGCCTCTCCTTAAAAGGAACAAAATTTGCCTCAGGGACCCATATGGTTGCCATGATGTATTTTCCACCATTTAGAATTTTGTGAAAATCCCGCTACTCTTCTGACACCGAATGACCGATCTGCACTACATTTGATGTGTGGCATCTATGGACAAAGGTCAACATTTTCCAGACTAGTACCTAAAACAACATGGCCACTATTGACCAATAAACATTTACGTGGTCTGGAACAAAAATGCATATAAAATAGGTCAAGAATATTTGTATTGTAACCACTTTTGGTACACATGTAGCAAACACTGTCAAGACTCAATATATGCAAGAATATTCATATCGACCTCATGTGGTGCTCTAACAGGCACATGTTTAGATCACTTGATCTATTTGACTCAGGGATATGAGTCTGGCTAACCCACACGATATCTCAGCAACCACTGGGCCAATTTTTACTCCACTTGGGTTGAATAATGCGTCTTGCCATAGATCACTTAATGCATCATTCGTGAGGGACGACGACATGTTTACTGTTGCCAGCCGCCTTTTTTGTGTAGCCAGCTCCTGTGCCAAGTGTGTTTGAATGTGTGCTGTGTAAACACTGCCCTTTTATTTTTCTCACCAGTTGTTTATTCTGCTGCAGCAGAGGGCAGGTAAGGTCCAGTTGGGGACTTGTGTACACAGGGACCAAGGTGAGGCGAGAGGGAGGGGCGCACACGAACATCACCACTGCTGGCTCCACCGCAGGATAGGGATTGGTCAAACTAGGCTGGTTCCCCACAGTAAGTGCCAATACCTGGAGAGGTAGTTATAGCACGCTTATTACCTGTTCATAACAGACGTATTACCGTTTGTAACAAAGCATTTCATCTACAGTGTATCTTAAAGAGCTAGAATGTTTTTTAAAGCCTAGGGCCATATTCAGTAGGTGCCAAACAAGAAAAAGCCCATTCCCTCACCTGTTCTCCCAGGGCTCTACAGGTTGCTCTGACCCAGTGTCGGAGGTAGCTGCGGGAGGTGGGCCCGGTCAGAGCCAGGCTAACACTGTTCTCATCCTCAGCCTTTAGGTTCCGGAAGAACTTGGAGGGATCTAGGACCCAGGGCTTGGGTCCGCCCTCAAAAAGCATGTCCTTAGAGGAGCCCAGGGTCACCAAGGCAACAGAGGCAGGGTCCACAGCCTGCACATGACAACATGTAGAGCATGTACAGGTTAGTGAATGGAGAAGTGGCATACTGTATTTTGTATAGTAAAATTATATTTGATGAACATTTACTGCTTATTTTTTGGTAGATGTTTTCTGGATAAAGCTCTCAGGTTTGACACTGCTTATCCTAAATGGTTCAACTTCAGGAGGTTTTTCAATGAGTAAATAACACATGAATGAGTTCAAGTCAGACAGCCAAACTAGGTCAAGCAGGAAGATAGACAGACAACGTGGTAATAAGTTGGTAAGGTAAATGCTACAGTAGCTATTTGAAGGGAGCATAATCTCCCAGATTCCTTCTCAGAGTAAGAGTAATGACAAATCTGGCTCACTCATTAGAAGCTTATCTTAACCTCCTAAAATAACAATTTCCTGGTAATGTACCAAAGAGCACCGTCTTACCATGCACTTGGGTTAATGGGATGAAAACCCATGGTCATGGAAGAGAGGATGCATGACAAAATGATCCATGCATGGGAATGGAGATGCCTCTCTGCTTTATATAAATTGTCCATTCTATGGGCCGAGTTGACATCAATTCCATTACAGTGAAGTACTTGAGCCAAAGCAGCAACAGAGAAAACAAATCAGTGTATTGAGTGCATGAGGGCATAATTAAAATGCACAAAACACTGACGAAACCCAGGAGGTAATTGAACACTAGCTGATCCTTGCACTTCTGCCCTGATCGCAGAGAAAAAAGTGTGTGTGTTGTGAAAGTGTGTGTGTGTCTGGGTGTTGAAAGGCGCCCGCATACTGGTTTGGTTTGCTCCAAGCAGCTAAGCAAGCGTACGTCTGTGCCTCGCATAACCCCTTAAAAGACCTTCGCTTGAAAAATGAGATATTACGGTAATATTACTCTTTGTCCCTCTTGAGACGCCATAGCAACAACATACCCAGCATACACTTCCTCAAATTAGTCAGAATTCATCTATGATAAATAAACAAAATCTGTAGTGTTTTTGCAGAGGAGGTCGTAGTCACATAATTTTACATCTAACTAAGATGTTTGGTGCAGTAAGTGAATGACAAACACTTCATTGAAGAATCCCATCCATAGTTCCCACTCCTACTATGAGTAGTACCGTTGACCAATCACCGGCGAAGGGGCTTACATCACTGGGGCCGAGCTCCCCGCCATCCAGGACCTCTATACCAGGCTGTGTCAGAGGAAGACCCTAGAAATTGTCAGACTCCAGCCATAGACTGTTCTCTCTACATGGCAAACGGCACCGATACGTCCAAGTTTGGAACCAATAGGACTCTGAACAGCTTCAACCCCCAAGCAATGACTGCTAAATAGCTAACCAAATAGCTACCCGGACTATTTTTTGACTAACTTTTTGACTCATCACATACACTACTGCTGCTGTTTACTGTCTGTCACTTTATTGCTAATTATAGGTACATATTTACCTCAACTACCTCAAACCCTGCATAACACCTCGGTACAGGTACCCCTTGTATATAGCCAAATTATCGTTACTCATTGTGTATCTATTATTACGTATTTTACTTTTCAATTATTTATCTATTTTCTTTCTCTCTGCACTGTTGGGAAGGGCCTTTATAAGGAAGCATTTATCTTTATTTTTTTACTGCTCGTCCACAACTGTTGTTTACGAAGCATGTGATTAATAAAATTGTATTTGAATTTACATCAGCTACTGAACTTAGACTTCCCTTAGGAAAATGTTGGGTGTGCAAACAGCTAAAAAAAAAACACAACCCTGCCTAACACCAAAATGAACCAAAAAAACCACAACATTTCAGCAAACTGTTTCGACTGGGAAGCATGCGACAGGCTTTAGCGCAAGTGTGTGCGTGTCCCAATCTTCTGCTAATTAAGAGGTTGGCTTTTCTGCTCTAGGGAGAGTTGGCTGGGAGAGTAGTGACTGAAGATCACTGATCAGATTTGAGATCATCACAACAAAGAGCACAGGTAAAGGACAACTCATCAGGGTGTGTAGGTGCAGGGGTAGGTGCAGGGGTTAAAAACAAGCTTTACAAAACAATTCAATCTCAAGTCTCTTTTTATGCTTTGACCGGGGAAGAGGTTGAAGTAGACCAATATGAAATGAACGTGCGTGAATAGGCCATGCCTTAAGGTACAGGTAGGGGGGGCATGGACTCACTCTGAGTGGTGAGTAGGCAGCAATGGTGATCTTGGTGCTGAGGTGGACGTTGCCGTGGGTGTAGCTGACCGTCAGGGTTGTGTATCCTGGGGCAAGAGCCTGGGCCCGTACCCCACTGCAGTGGTCCTGCCCTGGAGCCAGCCTACCTGTATTTGTATTTATTACAGATCCTCATTAGCAGAGGTAGCAGCTACTCTTCCTGGGGTCGAGCAAAATTAAGGCAATTTATACCATTTTAAAACATTACAATTCACAGATTTCACAACAAAGTGTGCCCTCAGGCCCCTACATGACTACATCCAAATGTATGTATAGTGCGTATGTTATCGTGTGTGTGTGTGCGTATGCATGCATGTGTCTGTGCCAATGTTTGTGTTGCTTCACAGTCCCCGCTGTCCCATAAGGTGTTTTTTTTTAATCTGATTTTTAAATCTAATTTTACTGCTTGCGTCAGTTACTTGATGTGGAATAGAGTTCCATGTAGTCATGGCTCTATGTAGTACTGTGTGCCTCCCATAGTCTGTTCTGGACTTGGGGACTGTGAAGAGACCTTGTGGCATGTAATGTGGGGTATGCATGGGTGTCCGAGCTGTGTGCCAGTAGTTTAGACAGACAGCTCGGTGCATTGAATAAAAGTAGTAATGAAGTCACTCTCCTCCACTTTCAGCCAGAAGATTGACATGCATAATATTAATGTTAGCTCTCCATGTACATTCAAAGGCCAGACGTGCTGCCCTGTTCTGAGTCAATTGCAATATTCCTTTATTGTAATAAGTCCTTTTTTGTGGCACCTGACCACACGACTGAATAGTAGTCAAGGTGCGACAAAACTAGGGCCTGCAGGACCTGCCTTGTTGATAGTTTTGTTAAGGCGGCAGCGCATCGGTTTACTATAGACAGACTTCTTCCCATTTTAGCTACTACTGCATCAATATGTTTTGACCATGACAGTTATTTATTATTTATTACAAGATTTAGTTGAGGTTTAGGGTTTAGTGAGTGTTTTGTTCCTAAAACAATACTTTTAGTTTTAGAAATATTTAGGGATAACTTATTCCTTGCCATCCACTCCGAAACTAACTGCAGCTCTTTGTTTAGTGTTGCAGTCATTTCAGTCGCTATAGTAGCTGACGTGTATACTGTTGAGTCATCCGTATGCATAGAAACTCTGGCTTTACTCAAAGTCAGTGGCATGTCATTAATAAAAAAAAATTTAAAAAGCAAGGGGCCTAAACATCTACCCTGGGGAATTCCTGATTCTAACTGAATTATATTTGATAGGCTTCCATTAAAGAACACCCTCGGTGTTCTGTTAGACAAGTAACTCTTTATCCACATTATAGCAAGGGGTGTAAAGCCATAAGACATACGTTTTTCCAGCAGTAGACCATAATCAATAATGTCAAAAGCTGCACTGAAGTCTAACACCTGTAGGAAGGGAGAGAGACAGACAGAGACATACGGCTGCAATCCTGGCCCTAGAGGACAACAAAGTCTACCTGTTTTCATACACATCTTACTCAACACAGACACACAACAGACAACAATAAGATGCTTCAAATCCAAGGCTAGTAATCAAATGTAAGTGGTAGATCTTATGCTCCTCTGTGGATCAAGGGAAATTAAAACCGTATTGCCAATCTGAGAAGGACATAAAAGTTGAACACTACAGAGGGTCTTTTTGAAGGCTCTGCCCCCAAGCTAGGTAAAGTATTGTCAGGGTTTTAAACTGTAGGTTTTTATGAGCAGAGTATGGGGGAATGCCTCACCCTCCAGCAGCTGGAACACTCCCTGGGTCTCCTCCTCCACCTGCAGGTCAAAGTGACTGCAGTCACTCAGCATCACCCGCTGCTCCACTCCCCACTTTCCCCCCTCCCCTAGCAAGCCAAAGATCCGGAGGGGCAGCTCCAGCACCAGCCCCACACGGGCCTCCACCGGGCAGGGAGAGAAGTCCATCCCCACCGGCTCTACCACATACACCTGGGGATGGGGGATAGAAGGGCAGTGAGCTGAAGTCCAGACAATGGTAACGGTTCTTGCTAAATTTTTCAATGGACTTGTTTAATTATTTTAATTGACGTAACATTCTTCCAAACATTATAGATATACTAACCAGTACAGTTTTAATATCAGTTCAAAAAGACGATGTAATGAGGTTATTCTGTAAAATGAAGAGTGGGGGGCTATCTATATATACACACACAGTCTCACCTTCATTGCGCCATAGTGCATTGGGTTGCGTACATCATGGGCGTACACCACACTGACGCCGATGTCACTGACGGTCGTCATCACTCCTTTGACTGTCACTGTGGCAACGGCTAGGTTAGAGGAGGACCAGCTGAAATTCCCACTGCCTCCTGCTGCCTGGGACACAATGCAACATGGGTAAATACACCAACATCAAGAGACACTTCCACTTTTGTCATTTTGAGCCTTGTACAAATTAGAAGGTAGTAATAAGAAGTAATGAAAGAGGATTCAGAAAAGAAATGTCTAAATATTAGCGCTGTCCCCACCCCAAACAAAATAAAAATAGGTCGACCAAATACAAATCATTAAAATCCAGACTGAAAATATTTACACAAGAAGCAACCTAATATCACACAGTCAACTCGTCATTTAGTAAGTTCACCATTCTGCCATTCTGACTGTAGAAATCTCAGTCTTCAACACAATGCTCTTTATGTCATCATAAAGCGCATGGTTTGATGAAATAATTAAGACACAAATTACTAGAGGGAGTCTGACCGTAATTGATTTGACTGTGCTCAGACTTGCGGCACAGTTTATCATCCATGTTGCTGAAACTGCAACATACAGTACATTCAGAAAGTATTTACACTCCTTCCCTTTTATAAATGTCAGACTTATTCTAAAGGATTAAAGAAAAGAAATGCCCTCAATCTACACACAATACCCCATAACAATACCCCATAGCGAAAACAGGATTTTAGAAATGTTTATTAGTTGGGGATTTATCAAATTGGCCTGCTATGCTGCTCAGTGTGGCTTTGTATCACATTGTTCTTAGGAGGTCGTGCTAGAAATTGAAGGGAAGAGTTTATTTTTTTAATAGGATCATACTCAGATTCACATAGCTTTGTGTCTCCTATGATCATTCTATTATGGTTGCATTGCAAATTAATTCATGTAGACAGTCACAGCAGTTTGGTGTTCCCAGTATTTTTTCAACCAACTGGGCCATCAAGACCACGTTTCAGAGCTACACAAGCAACATAAGTAATCTGTTGATGCATAATCCTCGCACTCTTTGTGGCCTCTTTCTCCACTACATCTATACAATACATACTTAGCCAGTTTTACTAGTTGACAAGTAGCATATAGTGCATTCGGAAAGTATTCAGACCCTTTCTCCACATTTTGTTAAGTTACTGGCTTATTCTAAAATCTACATACAATAATACCCCATAATGACAATGCGAAAACAGGTTTTTACAAAAATAAAGAAAATATTCAGACCCTTTGCTATGAGACTCGAAATTGAGCTAAGGTGCATGCTGCTTCCAATGATCAGACCTGAAATGTTTATACAACTTGATTGAAGTCCACCTGTGGTAAATTCAATTGATTGGACATGATTTGGAAAGGCACACACCTGTCTATTTTGGTCCCAAAGTTGACAGTGCATGTCAGGGGGAAAACCAAGCCATAAGGTCGAAGGAATTGGTACAGATCTGGGGAAAGGTACAGATCTGGGGAAAGGTACCAAAACATTTATGCAGCATTGAAGATCCAAGAACACAGTGGCCTCCATCATTCTTAAATGGAAGTAGTTTGGAATCACCAATACTCTTTCTAGATCTAGCAGCCAGGCCAAACTGAGCAATCGGGGGAGAAGGACCTTGGTCGGGAAGGTGACCAAGAACCCGATGGTCACTCTGACAGAGTTCCAGAGTTCCTCTGTTGAGATAGGAGAACCTTCCAGAAGGACAACCATCTCTGCAGCACTCCATCAATCAGGCCTTTATGGTAGTGTGTGCAGACGGTAGACACTCCTCAGTAAAAGTTTGCCAAAAGGCACCTAAAGATTCTCTGGGCTGATGAAATCAAGATTGAACTCTTTGGCCTGAATGCCAAGCGTCATGTCTGAAGGTTAACCTGCCACCATCCCTACGATGAAACGGGGTAGTGGCAGCATCATGCTGTGGGGTTGTTTTTCAGCGGCAAGGAATGGGAGACTAATCAGGATTGAGGGAAAGATGAACGGAGGAAAGTAGAGATATCCTTGATGAAAACCTGCTACAGAGCGCTCAGGGCTTCAGACTGGGGAAAAGGTTCAAGCTTCCAACAGGACAACGACCCTAAACACACAGCCAAGACAATGCAGGACTTGCTTTGGGACAAGTCTCCGAATGATCTAGTGGCCCAGACTTGAACATCTCTGGAGAAACTTAAATAGCTGTGCAGCGACACTCCCCATCTAACCTGACAGAGCTTGAGAGGATGGGAGAAACTCCCTAAATACAGGTGTGCCAAGTTTGTAGCATCATACCCAAGAGGACTCGAGACTGTAATTGCTGCCAAAGGTCCGTCAACAAAGTACTGAGTAAAGGGTCTGAATACTTATGTAAATGTGACATTTCCGTTTTTTTTATCTCTAAGTTTTTGCTTTGTCATTATGGGGTATTGCGTGTAGATGAGGGGGGGAAAACAATACATTTTAGAATAAGGCTGTAACGTTTAAAAAAATCTGGAAAAAAGTCAAAGGCTCTGAATACTTTCCCGAAAGCACTGCAATAACAGCCATTTCTGACTGAAAAGTTCTGTTACTGAAATCCCTCATTTATTTTGGAAAAACATTCCCTATTCCCCCTATTCCCTCATGTATGCATCATATGCACGTGACCAATAGGAGAACTTCACTGGTTGCTCGAGGTAAAGGAGAAGTCAGATGTTTGGAAAACATTTGACTAGTTGTGGATAAAACTGGAGATGAAGAAAAAGAAGGTATACATATTGTGTGTGCTGTCAGATTACAATATGATTTCTCTGACCGCACTTGAAGAAACTTTCCAAGTTCTTGAAATGTTCCAGATTGACTGACCTTCATGTCTTAAAGTAATGGAGTGTCATGTCTCTGCTTATTTGAGCTCTTCTTGCCATAATATGGACTTGGTCTTTTACCAAATGGGGCCATGTAGCTTGGTCACGAAAATCAGAAAAGCAATCAAATTAATCGTTTACCTTTGATGATCTTCACTCACGAGACTCCCAGTTACACAACAAATGTTCCTTTTGTTCGATAAAGTTTATTTTTATATCCAAAATTCCTCCGTTTGTTTGGTGCGTTATGTTCAGAAATCCACAGGAAAGAGCAGTCACGACAACGCAGACAAATTACAAATAGTTTCCGTAATGTCCACAGAAACATGTCAAACATTTTTTATAATCAATCCTCAGGTTGTTTTTAAAATATATAATCGATAATACACTGCTCAAAAAAATAAAGGGAACACTAAAAAAACACATCCTAGATCTGAATGAATTACATATTCTTATTAAATACTTTTCTTTACATAGTTGAATGTGTTGACAACAAAATCACACAAAAATTTATCAACCCATGGAGGTCTGGATTTGGAGTCACACTCAAAATTAAAGTGGAAAACCACACTACAGGCTGATCCAACTTTGATGTAATGTCCTTAAAACAAGTCAAAATGAGGCTCAGTGGTGTGTGTGGCCTCCACGTGCCTGTATGACCTCCCTACAATGCCTGGGCATGCTCCTGATGAGGTGGCGGATGGTCTCCTGAGGGATCTCCTCCCAGACCTGGACTAAAGCATCCGCCAACTCCTGGACAGTCTGTGGTGTAACGTGGCATTGGTAGATGGAGCGAGACATGATGTCCCAGATGTGCTCAATTGGATTCAGGTCTGGGGAACAGGCGGACCAGTCCATAGCATCAATGCCTTCCTCTTGCAGGAACTGCTGACACACTCCAGCCACATGAGGTCTAGCATTGTTTTGCATTAGGAGGAACCCAGGACCAACCGCACCAGCATATGGTCTCACTATGGGTCTGAGGATCGTATCTCGGTACCTAATGGCAGTCAGGCTACCTCTGGCGAGCACATGGAGGGCTGTGCGGCCCCCCCCCAAAGAAATGCCACACCATGACTGACCCACCGCCAAACCGGTCATGCTGGAGGATGTTGCAGGCAGCAGAACGTTCTCCACGGCATCTCCAGACTGTCACGTCTGTCACATGAAAGCAGGTTCTCACTGAGCACATCTGTGAAGAGCACAGGGCGCCAGTGGCGAATTTGCCAATCTTGGTGTTCTCTGGCAAATGCCAAACGTCCTGCACGGTGTTGGGCTGTAAGCACAACCCCCACCTGTGGACGTCAGGCCCTCATACCACCCTCATGGAGTCTGCTCAAACGGTCAGAAACACACACATGCACATTTGTGGCCTGCCGGAGGTCATTTTGCAGGGCTCTGGCAGTGCTCCTCCTGTTCCTCCTTGCACAAATGCGGAGGTAGCGGTCCTGCTGCTGGGTTGTTGCCCTCTTACGGCCTCCTCCACGTCTCCTGATGTACTGCCCTGTCTCCTGGTAGCGCCTCCATGCTCTGGACACTACGCTGACGGACACAGCAAACCTTCTTGCCACATCTCGCATTGATGTGCCATCCTGGATGAGCTGCACTACCTGAGCCACTTGTGTGGGTTGTAGACTCCGTCTCATGCTACCACTAGAGTGAAAGCACCGTCAGCATTCAAAAGTGACTAAAACATCAGCCAGGAAACATAGGAACTGAGAAGTGGTCTGTGGTCCCCACCTGCAGAACAACTCTTTTATTGGGGGTGTCTTGTTAAATGCTTATAATTTCCACCTGTTGTCTATTCCATTTGCACAACAGCATGTGAAATGTATTGTCAATCAGTGTTGCTTCCTAAGTGGACAGTTTGATTTCACAGAAGTGTGATTGACTTGGAGTTACATTGTGTTGTTTAAGTGTTCCCTTTATTTTTTTGAGCAGTGTATATCAACTGCAAATGTCTATCAGTAGGAGAGGGAAAAGCAATGGCTGTCCAAACTCTGTTACCCGAGCAAAACTCACGAGACCACTTGACGCGATGTCATCTTTCTGGCTCGTTTTTCAAAATAAAAGCCTGAAACTATGTCTGAAGACTGTTGACACCTTGAGGAAGCGATAGGCAAAGGAATCTGGTTGATATCCCTTTAAATGGAGCAAAGAGAGGCTATGGAATATGCAGTTCTCAAAATAGAAGCCACTTCCTGTTTTGATTTTCCTCAGGGTTTCGCCTGCAATATCAGTTATGTTATACTCACAGACAATATTTTGACAGTTTTGGAAACTTTAGAGTGTTTTCTATCCAATACTAATAATAATATGCATATATTAGCAACTGAGACTGAGGAGCTGGTCGTTTACAATGGGCACCTTTTCATCCAAGCTACTCAATGCTGCCCCTGCAGCCATAAGAAGTTAACTGAAATGCATTCCAGGTGACTAACTCATGAAGCTGGTTAAGAGAATGCCAAGAGTATGCAAAGCTGTCATCAAGGCAAAGGGTGGCTACTTTTAAGAATCTCAAATATTTTGATTTGTTTAACACTTTATTGGTTACTACATGATTCCATATGTGTTATTTCATAGTTGTGATGTCTTCACTAATATTCTACAATGTAGAAAATAGTTTTAAAAAAATAAAAGTAATAATGAGTAGGTGTGTCCAAACTTTTGACTGGTACTGTTTATAACTATTGAAATATAGGCTTATTAACTAAGTTACGGTATTAAGACTAAACAGGATGCGCTCTTTGGCATACAACTCTAGAGTGGTTATGCAAAGCTTACTAATGATAACAACATTACTTATATTATTAACATCAACGAGATCAAGAAAAAGGAGGGTTATTATTAGAAATACATTTTTTCCTGACAATTTGGAACAATGTAATCACTAAATAAATAAATACCAGAGAGGCTGTTCTAAGAAAAAATGTATAAAGCCTTTATTACAGTATAGCAAATATTAAAAACAGCCGAATTTGTAAATTAGTTTATCCGACATGTGGTTGCGTTAGGTTTGGTGCTCACGGAATCAGTAGGTCTTAAATACTCAAACAGAAGCAGGATATGTCTTACTTCTGCATACATATATGGATGATCTATAAAGCCAGTTAGGATGTTGAATGATTGATTGATGTTTCCTCTCGCCTCACTTTTCTTAGTGCTGTTTTCTCATCTCCTAATGCTGCTGCTGCCTCGGCCACATTGTTCTCAACACCAATTTGCTGGTTAAATGTGCTATTATGCACAGAGCAACATGGTCTAACAAAAGATGCCAATTCAATAGAGCACTGATGTTTCAGAGCCGCAGATAGCAACCGCTATCCAAAACTGAAGCGCATTGGTTAAAAAAAACGAACATAATTTGTATTGGTGTTGTACCATTGTTCTTACGTAATATAACCACATACAATTTTAGTAGCACATGTCAGTGATGGACTGTGCCATCCCCACGGCCTCCACAATGGATTAGTCCGCTCAGACTGCTGCGAATCAGACAGGTACACCATTCAATTATTATAATTTTTTGCAACTGCTTGACTAAAGAAATCTCTGTTGACCAACAGCCTATCGACCAAACAATAGACCAGTCGACTACATGGGGGTCAACCCTACTAAATATATTCATAAACACACAACTTGATGCAAGTCTAGTGGCTGACTTGAGAGAATCTTCAGCAACATGGGTTCCAAAAGAAGGGTATCAGTGAACATATACTGAATGATTCTAGACTGGCTTGTATTAAAAATTAACAACTACCTGTATTGTGTACTGGTAGGCTCCAACCTTAGGCTGCCATGGAAACGTGAGGATACTGGGACTGAGGACTATGGGATTGTACATTTCTACATCCTGTTCATTATGGACTGTGTTGGCCAGCTCATGGACTCTTCCATTCTAGAACAGAAAAACAACAACCTTGTTAACTTAAGACATAACCAAGCTATTTCTAACTAATTATAATGATCTCCCACAGTTGGATATAAGATAACACACTCAAAATATCTGCAAAGAAACTAATTCAAGGTTATGCCAAAACTCACTTGATCCACCACAGATTTGAGCACAGCTTCAATTAGTGTTAGCCCGTTTTTCAAAGCCTTGACACGGTGGTAGGACCCATTCAGGGAGGATTCCAGAATCTCAAAGTACTCCTCTGGGAAGGCAGCTTCGATCCGAATGTTCTGCAGACAGAAACAATCAAGAGAGTAGCACTTAAAAATACAGAAGGAAATAAGACAGAGAAGAACTGTTTTAAAGTGTGGAAAAAAACAACCATCAAATAGGACAAATGATGAAGGCCAAAAATGTCCTAAATCTTCCTTTCCAGTATTTTTATGTCTCCCAGCTGTATTTCAGTCTGCAGTTGATTAAACATCAAGAGGAAGATGCAGAATTATACTGACAATAAATTAGGTTTTCCATTTTATAAGAGTGAGAAGAGTGACAGTTTTACAGATTTAACAAACAGATCAATCAATAACGGTATAGAATTAAGACAACTTAGGCAGAGCTTACTTACATCAGATAGGTAAATCCTATTGCTTGACTTGTCAAACACTTCAATGAGGATATTATACACTCGTCCTGTTTCCAGGACCCAGCTCTCTCCAGGATTAATCTTAAATCCTGGGAGAAAAAGACAATACGAGTTCAAATTTGAACTGGAATGGTTTACTTTAAAATTAAATCGCTAATACACAAGGATGAAAGCATGCAGACATACCCAAGTATCCTGGTTCCACCACATACAGAGTCCCGTTGGGCAGGCGAGACACCCCTTGCATGCGAAGGCCTGAGCAATTGTTATTAAGGACAACAACGTTAGGTACACAAAGAGTGGCATTCTGGGACCGTTTTTAGTTATACTGACAACACGGTTCATGTCTTGTGTTTGTCAAGTGCACAATACAACTCGCTGGGGTAGGGTCTTAAGTAGAGCTTTAGCTCGTCAGTCTGTCAAGTCCTGTTATATTACTGCCCGTCTCTGCTCCACTAGGCACACTCACCTCCTCTATATATGGTGAGTCCCTGATCCACCTCTACGCAGACGACACCATTCTGTATACTTCCGGCCCTTCTTTGGACACTGTGTTAACAACCCTCCAGGCAAGCTTCAATGCCATACAACTCTCCTTCCGTGGCCTCCAATTGCTCTTAAATACAAGTAAAACTAAATGCATGCTCTTCAACCGATCGCTACCTGCACCTACCAGCCTGTCCAACATCACTACTCTGGACAGCTCTGACTTAGAATACGTGGACAACTACAAATACTTAGGTGTCTGGTTAGACTGTAAACTCTCCTTCCAGACCCATATCAAACATCTCCAATCCAAAGTTAAATCTAGAATTGGCTTCCTATTTCGCAACAAAGCATCCTTCACTCATGCTGCCAAACATACCCTTGTAAAACTGACCATCCTACCAGTCCTCGACTTTGGCGATGTCATTTACAAAATAGCCTCCAATACCCTACTCAACAAATTGGATGCAGTCTATCACAGTGCAATCCGTTTTATCACCAAAGCCCCATATACTACCCACCATTGCGACCTGTACGCTCTCGTTGGCTGGCCCTCGCTTCATACTCGTCGCCAAACCCACTGGCTCCATGTCATCTACAAGACCCTGCTAGGTAAAGTCCCCCCTTATCTCAGCTCGCTGGTCACCATAGCATCTCCCACCTGAAGCACACGCTCCAGCAGGTATATCTCTCTAGTCACCCCCAAAACCAATTCTTTCTTTGGCCGCCTCTCCTTCCAGTTCTCTGCTGCCAATGACTGGAACGAACTACAAAAATCTCTGAAACTGGAAACACTTATCTCCCTCACTAGCTTTAAGCACCAACTGTCAGAGCAGCTCACAGATTACTGCACCTGTACATAGCCCACCTATAATTTAGCCCAAACAACTACCTCTTTCCCAACTGTATTTAATTTTTATTTATTTATTTATTTATTTATTTTGCTCCTTTGCACCCCATTATTTTTATTTCTACTTTGCACATTCTTCCATTGCAAAACTACCATTCCAGTGTTTTACTTGCTATATTGTATTTACTTTGCCACCATGGCCTTTTTTGCCTTTACCTCCCTTCTCACCTCATTTGCTCACATTGTATATAGACTTGTTTATACTGTATTATTGACTGTATGTTTGTTTTACTCCATGTGTAACTCTGTGTCGTTGTATCTGTCGAACTGCTTTGCTTTATCTTGGCCAGGTCGCAATTGTAAATGAGAACTTGTTCTCAACTTGCCTACCTGGTTAAATAAAGGTAAAATAAATAAATAAATAAATATATACAAATAAAGCACTGCAATCCACTGAGGAGGATATATTTAGGCCCAAGGGGGTGTGGTATATGGCCAATACATCACGGCTATGGGCTGTTCATGGGCAAGACGCGATGCAGAGTGCCTGGATACAGCCCTTAGCTGTGGTATATTGGCCATATACCACAAACCCATGAGGTGCCTTATTGCTATTATAAACTGGTTACCAAAGTAATTAGAACAGTAAAAATACATGTTTAATCATACCTGTGGTATACGGTCTGATATACCACAGCTGTCAGCCAATCAGTATTCAGGGCTCAAACCATACAGATTATAAGATAGAATGGAACACTAAACTTCACCATTACTCCCTTCCTACACAGTGCACCATTCATGTTACACACCATTGCATGTCATTACAATAACCATTACGCAACCCTGTTGATGGGACAAGTGTTGTGACATGATTAGGGCTGTTACGGTGACCGTATTAACGACACACCGGCAGTCACAAATCATGACCGCAGTCAAATTCCACATGACCGTTGAGTCACAGTAACTAGGCTTCTCCAAAACTGTGCTCTGATGCCACTGATGGTCATTAGTAGCCTAACTTGCTAATGGTCAGTACTCTGCCTTTTATTGTCCCTCTAATCACTCTGACATCAATGCAAATGCTAGTGTATATGACAGGTGCATGCATGATAATGGCACATTCTAAATCTAAACTAATATCACACATATTATTTGGTCAATTTAAAGACGAGATTACATTTGAGAATTGTCTGATGGATGACAATATCACTTGTGAACGATGGCCAGTGTGTGCAGTCGAAGATACTTTTGTCACTTTTTCCAAATCAGTCCCATGCACCATGTAGCCGAGCCCATAGGCCTACATGTTTTGAAAAGGTTTGTAATCACAATGCCTATAGGCCCAAGACCCCTGGAACACGGTTTGAGAGCCCATAGCCTACAAAGCCTAGTGAAACGTGCTCTTATAAGCCCGTCATTGCGCAATCATGTATGAAAACAGTTTTGACTGGCCACTATTTAAAACAGGATCCCAGCTTTCTCATGCGGCTATATTTATTGCTCAATTCTTCAAATTAAGCACATTCATCCGCTTTACAACCAGTGTAGTGTACCTGGCATATAAAAAAATTAAGGGCTCATCTTTCATGGAACTTTTTTCAAATCAGCATCAGTCGCATCATGCAGCGACTGATGTATTAGAAATCAAAACATATAGCCTAACGTTTCTATCTCAACTAAAGTTGCATAAATAACTAAATTAAGCATATAGGAGTACCTGTTTCTTTGTTTAACAGCTCAACACAGAATAGCTGCATGTGCACACTCCCTCAGAAATCATTAGGGGAAAATATCCTTTCTATTTTATTCAGCTATGTTCAATTGTATTGTTCCTACTATAAAATAAAATAACACCACTGGAATTAAGCAAATATTGTCTTCTAAATTAACTAGTGTAGCCCACAGCCATATGACATAGCCAGATCAGGACTTAACATAAGGATGACTCAGAATATGCAATTCTGTTCTTCTGAAATAGGCTACATTTTCTTCATATGATGTTTCTTTAGACCTGACTTAAATAATGGGTTTATTGTGATGGTGTAGTCTATATTAAATGGATTTATTAGATTATGTTCCAAAGGTTCACATCAATGGCTTGTAGGCTATGCGTGGAAGCCGGAGACGCTAAACATGTTTATGTTAATGGCCGATTATCATGAGACAGGCAGTTATTTGTATGACAATCACCGGCTGACAAAATTTCATGACTGCCACAGGCCTAAATGTTGCTGCATAGTTCCCAAATAATGTCATAGCACAGTAGAGGAGTCCAAAACTAATCAAGATCATGTAAAGTGTGATATGCCTTAAAGGATACTCTTATGGTCCAGCACCACGTTGATATGTCCCAGATGCAGGCCATTGACCGTGGAGGTGCTCTGGTACAGACTAGCCACAGCCAGCTCTTGGTTTCCATCAGGCCCAGCCAAACTGTTCTGGAGGTGCAGCTCATACTGGTCACAGGGCATGGATAACTCTGGAACACAACAGAACTAACCTGGGTTAGTTCTTTATCATATTATCGCCATTATTTACTTCATAAACGTGTAACATGCCACCCTGAGCTGTGATATGAATACCATCTAACCATTCTTGGCACACGTGATTCAATACGGAATTTATTGTTCATTTACTTGATTCAAATTCAGACCTACCTGTGATCTTTCCCTGTCTAATCTTCTGGACCTTGTATTGGATGGATGTGCCCACCAGCAGGTAGACATCATGTGCAGGGCTCAGTAGGATGTTCTCCAGAATCAGCAGTTTCACCTCTGCTGCACCCACATCCTGTGTGAAGGGTAGATACCGTAGTTACGGCACAGCAAACTACACATGCCGTTTGACATGCTGAGAAACCAGACCAAATCGGTTACAGTATGATTCACACGCTAGCAATAGCTCCCAACACTCCAAGGCATGTCATTAATCTAATTGTGTCAACTTGGTAATCATATTTCATATCATCACAAAAAACTACTTTACATTTTTGGAATATAATTGACTGTTGTAAATACACCCTTCAGTGGTACTGTAATCGCTCTGTGTAATCGAATATTACGCCTACCCTATGACTGTGGAGTCTCATTTCAGACGGGTTAGACAGGCTCTACTAGCTGTGACATCACAGATAAGACTGGAGAGGAGACATCACTTTTACGCAAGTCAGATTGTTATTTATAGCCGTCAGTGCCCCCGGAGGGCTGCTGCCTGCCACGAGCCGAGACGATAGTAGGAAACTACTTCAACTAAGCTCAAGTTTTTATACCCCTCTGGTGTTCCCTTTCCTCGCTTCTACAAAAAAAATACTTCTGATTTGAGGTCCTTGAGCCAGTATTTAATTATTAACTATACAGTATGATACAGTCTACTTCAAAAAAACAAGGTAAGAAATTCAGGACATTTTTAAACCTTATAGAGAGATTCTTGGATTTTGGCCTTGAGCTTAGCGTGGCCCGTTTTCAGTCCTGACACCAAGATGATATCTCCCTGTTTCCCCACTCTCTCCATCTCAGAGATGTAGCCAGGGGGGGTGTACGTAGACTCAGAGAATTTAAGAACCCTTGAGGGAGGGAAAGGGATTGGAAAACACATTACATGCCTATTATCGACAGTGACAAATGGACATCTTACAATTAACCTCTACATACAGAGGATAATATATTAGACTTGTGATAAGATTACTTCAGTATAGGATAGGCCTCAGGTTTTGAGGTCAATTCTGGCAAAAGGCAAATCATAACCAAATGTATTTAAATAACTTGATAAGCCACAGGTAAGATTGAATTTGCATTGAATTGCCATCCTTAAACCAGTTGTTATAATGATGTTGTTGACCATCTACTTTACATTCACACTCACAGACAGGTTGTTTTCTCCATGATTGAGTGCATGGAAACCTTTGATTTGATTTGAAACGCACCTTAATGAGTTGTAGGAGTCAAGGAATCCATCCATGTCTGCATCTTTCACAATGGTCCAGTCAAACACCAGGCTTGCTAGAGTGCTGAAGGTGTTTCCTGCACAATCGACAATTTGGGGTCGAGAGACGCGGCCAAGTACATGCACCCATTGCTTGGGATTAGATTTAACGTACATTGTGCAATTTAAGTTTCAACTTTCAAATATATTTTACACTGCTACAGGCAAAACATTGTCCTGTGAATTTGTGTTGAAAGGACTTAAATCCCCGTGGACAAGACGGCAAATACAGCACACCACTTTGACTAGTCCCTAAAGGTTGCAGTCCTATAAGCCCAAACACCAATAATCCTCTTTCAACACGGCATTTCAGCTATTCCATTTGATAGATCTGAGAGTAGTACACATAAAGGCTAAAACAAACAACAAAATGCAGCGCGCCTTAGGGGCCGTCATCAAACGGAATCAGGTTGTGGCTCCAGCTCATTTAACAGAGTTTGTCTGTGCCTGGCCCAAATGGAACCAGTGAGACAGAACAAAGAGACATTTAACCACTGCCTGAGGACAGGGAAGGCCTGCCATGGGGGATCACAATCATCACTACTGGAAAAGTCATTACACTGGCTAGTCCACACAACAATACTGTGGATCTCTCGATGCGTTAAACTGAAGCGGATAGCACTTTTAAGTTGTTCTTATATCTGTAGTAAAGCTCTAATTACTCTACTAAGAACATTGCATTAACATGTTGCAGAGCAATTACATTGTAAAAAGTTCACACAAGTGGAATATCAGGACTTTGTTGCAACAATGGTGATACAATGTTACTAGAGTAAGTACACTGTTAATACAGAGGTAGGTATAGAGCAACTTAATGTCAAGTGTTGTGATGACAGCATACCGTGACGTAAATCTCTCTGAGCAAGAGAGAACCAATGCTACAAGCTGTCCAATAACGCATAACAGTGTATCCTTGAACACTCCTCACCCTCAGAGTCCAGTGCGTGGATCTTCAGTTCCAGTGGTGAGTCCTCCAGGTGCAGCTCTCTGGTGGTGGACACTATCTGGATCTCACTGATGATGTCCACGATGGCATCACAGCGCAGTACCTGTCCCGTTACTGAGTACAGGAGAAGGGGACAGCCACACACACAGGTAATGCAGCCAGTTATCATCAAACGCACCAAACCTTAGCAATGAGTGATATGGTACGAGGTGTATTCAACTCAAGAAAGGAAACATCTCAGAGGTCCTGCTGTGATTAGCTATGGGCTACATTCAGTATTACTGCACCGTTCTGTACAGTTTCAACATGATTGTTGTTAAAGAAGTTTATAAGAAAGGCATCTGAAAGGGCCTATGAGTTAGGCACCTCTAATTACAGTCTGTATCACGAATGACTGCCCCATGACAAGCCAATAGCGCTGGAGTAAACATCTGGCTTGCAGTACAATTGCACGATGTGGTAAAGCAGCAGTTTTCATTCCTTTTACTGAGCCCCACAGGGATGCACTTTTTACATCTAGCCAAGGCACTTACAAACCGGATTAAGCTAATAAAAAGGGAAATGTTTCAACATATACAATACCAGTGAAAAGTTTGGACACACCTACTCATTGAAGGGTTTTATCTTTATTTTTTACTATTTTCTACATTGTAGAATAATAGTGAAGATATCGAAACTATGAAATAACACATGTGGAATCATGTTGTAACCAAAAAAAAGTGTTAAACAAATCCAAATATATTTTACTCTTCAAAGTAGCCACCCTTTGCCTTGATGACAGACTTGCACACTGTTGGCAGTCTCTCAACCAGTCATGAGGTATTCACCTGGTATGTTAAAAGTTCATTTGTGGAATTTCTTTCATTCTTCCTTCTCCTTTGAGCCAATCAGTTGTGTTGTGACAAGGTAGGGATGGTTCAGAAGACAGCCCTATTTGTTAAAAGACCAAGTCCATATTATAGCAAGAACAGCTCAAATAAGCAAAGAGAAACAACAATCCATCATTGCTTTAAGACATGGTCAGTTAATGCAGAAAATTTAAAGAACAGAACGTTTCTTTAAGTGCAGTCGCAAAAACCATCAAGCGCTAAGATGAAACTGTTCATTAGAGTTAAATGCACCTCAGATTGCAGCCCAAATAAATTCTTCACAGAGCTCAAGTAACAGACATCTCAATATCAACTGTTCAGAGACTGCATAAATCAGGCGTTCATGGTTGAATGCAAAGAAACCACTACTAAAGGACACCAATAATAAGAAGAGACTTGCTTGAGCCAAGAAACACGAGTAATGGACATTAGACCGATGGAAATCTGTCCTTTGGTCTGATGATTACAAATTTGAGATTTTTGGTTCTAACCGCCGTGTCTTTGTGAGACGCCGAGTAGGTGAACGGATGATCTCCGTATGTGTGGTTCCCACTGTGTAGCATGGAGGAGGTGGTGTGATTTACTTTGCTGGTGACAGTGTCTGTGATTTATTTAGAATTCAAGGAACACTTAACGAGCATGGCTACCACAACGTTCTGCAGCGATATGCCATCCCATCTGGTTTACGCTGAGTGGGACTATCATTTGTTTTTCAACAGGACAATAACCCAAACCACACCTCCACGCTGTGTAAGGGCTATTTGAGCAAGGAGAGCGATGGGGTCCTACATCAGAAGCCCCTGGCGTTCACAATCACTTGACCTCAACCCAATTGAGATGGTTTGGGATGAGTTGGACAGCAGAGTGAAGAGAAAGCAGCCAACAAGTGCTCAGCATATGTGGGAACTCCTTCAAGACTGTTGGAAAAGCATTCCTCATGAAGCTAGTTGAGATAATGCAAAGAGTGCACAAAGCTTTCATCAAGGCAAGGGTTGCTATTTGAAGAATCTAACATGTATTTAGATTTGTTTATCACTTATTTTGGTTACTACATGATTCCATGTGTTATTTCATAGTTTAAGTCTTCATTATTATTCTACAATGTACAAAATAGTCCAAATAAAGAAAAACCCTTGAATGAGTAGGTGTCCAAACTTTTGACTGGTACTGTAGTTCATAGGGCCGATTTAAGCAATACACTGAGTAGATTATCTGGCGATGGCCTATAGGCTAAATCACCTCAACATCCATGGACTGAAGTATAACAAGTCCTTACCTTGAACCAAGTTTCCATACAACCTTTTCATACAAGTAAAGCACATGTCGGATACAAAATGTCAAGACAGACCTAATGGAAACAGCAAATTTGTCGGTAAACTTTCCAAATGTTAACAACAACAAAAAATATGCTAGACATGGTGGGATCTTTTCATCTGTGTAAAAGGAATTATGCGAGAAATGGCAGTTGAAATGCTTTCGTGCTAAAATATTGATATAATAACCATTATATCGAAGTAAACGAGTCACATGATGACACGTGTGCTCTTCCCCCTATGACAAGGGAATTGATGCAGTTTATTAGATTACAGATTGAATAAATAATGATGTACTTCACAAGGTGGTGAAAGTTCAAGGTGATGAGCTTGATGCTTCTTTCCAATAAATATCGAGGGTGTTATTCTGGTGACATGATGATCGATGCTTGGCTGCCATTTGACACAGTTTTATAATCTCGCTCTTTTGTCCATAATCATTTCATCATGTAGGCTATACCCGCACTGTATCTGTGAGCAGTTGGCTTGAGCGCACATGCCAATACCAGAGAGGACACATTCGCTATATAACGCAAACCGTCGGTCGAGTTGAAAATGCGATGAAAACCCATTTAACCTTTTCATACACGAGTTCCAGATATCTCTATTCTATTTTTTTTCTCCCAAATTTTGTGGTTTCCAATTGGTAGTTACAGTCTTGTCTCATCGCTGCAACTCCCGTACGGACTCGGGAGAGGCGAAGGTCGAGAGCCGTGCGTCCTCTGAAACACAACCTAACCAAGCTGCAATGCTTCTTGACCCAATGCCCTTTCTTGAAACGCCCTACACCTGGTGACCGTGACAGTGTGCACTGCGCCCGGCCCGCCACAAGAGTTGCTAGTGAGCAATGGGACAAGGACATTCCTGTCGACCAAGCCTTCCTCTAACCCGGACGATGCTGGGCCAATTGTGCGCCGCTCCAAGGGTCCCCTGGTCGTAGCTGGCTACAACAGAGCTTGGACTCTAACCCAGAATCTCTAGTGGCACAGCTAGCACTGTGATGCAGTGCCTTAGACTACTGTGCCACATGGTAGGCCAAGTTCCAAATATCTCTAACGGTCGCCCCAGCGTGAGTTGTTTTATGCACACAATGTCAGAATGCACTTACTGCTCCAAAATGTGATTATTATGCAACAGAACAGTTAACACGAGCTGCCTGCTAATTATCTATAGGTTATATTTGAACTTGTCAATTTAAAATTGTTGTAATTAAGTTGTATTTTCTAACAGTTTGAATTGAGGTGTGTTCCACCTCCTCATTAATTCACATAGAAGTAGCCCATTTTAGCGTTACGGACAATTTATGTTTGAGGCTTTACTGGGCCTGACAAACTTCTCTCTTCACGCACTTCACTAATGTTTGCGCAGATCAAGTATGCAGATATTTGAGCAGTCTTGCGCAAATTTGAACATTTTCTGGCTGGCGCTAACATTGCCTTCCTTGTTGTTTTCCTTACAAATAATAACTTTGGACATGTGTGAGTTCCAATCAAAGTAAGTTCCTTATTTTCTGCATATTGTGTTGTCGTTTCTACTGTAGGTGCATACAGTCTGCACGTAAGTATGGCGCATAATGTATTTACAGTTTTATTCTCATTTTCAAGTTCTGGTGACAAAATGCATTCCGATTATTGCATAGATTGTAATGTACACCTATGATGTGTGTAAAATACTTCTTTGAAGGTTGTACTGATAATAATGAGCTAATGCTAAGTTATTTGTTTGTTGACATTATACAATGCATTCTGTCAGACCAAAGATGTTATAATGAGGTGAAGGAATGGTTCTCATCTTTCGGGTAAACTTCCGGAAGTGAATGAAGGGAAGTGATAATCGTAGACGACACACCCTCTTCAACATGCATACTATAAAACAGACAACTCATCTTGTCTCCTCTTACTATCTTTGGTTGATGCGGGAAAAAAACATGCCGGCATGCATAAACTACCCCTCCTTGGATTACTTTCGATTTCTAGAAAGTGTGTAACTAAATTATTTCGATCAATGGTGAGCTCACTCGTGATGTGATTAATTATAAAGAGTAATTGATATTAGCTAATTAATATTGTAGTTTCTGTCAGAGTTATACAAATATGACCGCTTGTGTTACATCAATCTTTCCTCAGTTAGCTCTAGAACAAATGTAGCCTACATTTTCCAGTTTGGATGATTGTGTTATGCTGTAGCTACTTCTGTGAATGTTTGAACATTGCATCCAAAAATAAACTGTTTGTGAAAAAAAATGGAAAAAAAGTGTGGCCAGCTCAAATGTGGATTGTTGAGTAAATCGAACCTGGATGTTCTAAATAAGCGTTCTAATTAGAGGTTGACCGATTATGATTTTTCAACGCCGATACCGATTAATCGGCCGATTCTTCGTATTTGTAATAATGACAATTACAACAATACTGAATGAAAACTTATTAACTTAATATAATACATAAATAAAATCTATTTAGTCTCAAATAAATAATGAAACATGTTCAATATGGTTTAAATAATGCAAAAACAGTGTTGGAGAAGGAAGTAAAAGTGCAATATGTGCCATGTAAAAAAAGCGTAACGTTTAATTTCCTTGCTCAGAACATGAGAACATATAAAGCTGATGGTTCAATATCCCCAGTTCTTCAATATTCCCAGTTAAAAAGTTTTAGGGTGTAGTTATTATAGGAATTATGACACGTCAACTATTTCTCTCTATACTATTTGTATTTCATATACCTTTGACTATTGGATGTTCTTATAGGCACTTTAGTATTGCCAGGCTAATCTTGGGAGTTGATAGGCTTGAAGTCAAACAGCGCTGTGCTTCAAGCATTGCTAAGAGCTGCTGGCATAACGCAGTAAACTGCTGTTTGAATGAATGCTTACGAGCCTGCTGCTGCCTACCACCGCTCAGTCAGACTGCTCTATCAAATCATAGACTTAATTATAATATAATAAACACAGAAATACAAGCCTTTGGTCATTAATATAGTCAAATCCGGACACTATCATGAAATAAGGAACCGTTCCATATTTTATCGAACGGGTGGCAACCCTAAGTCTAAATATTGCTGTTACATTGCACACCCTTCAATGTTATGTCATAATTGGCTAATTAATTAGTCTTCACACAGTTCGCAACGAGCCAGGCGGCCCAAACTGTTGCATATACCCCGACTATGTTTGCACTGAACGCAAGAGAAGTGACCATTTCCCTAGTTAATATTGTTTGCTAATATTAATTTATTTTAACTAAATATTCAGCTTTAAAAAATATATATTTGTGTGTATTGATTTTAAGAAAGGCATTTACGTTAATTGTTAGGTACATTTGTGAAACGTTTGTGCTTTATTCGCTTATCTGCTTTTTTTGCGAACGTGCTTTTGTTAAATCATCACCCGTTTGGCGAAGTTGAAGTAGGCTGTGATTCGATGATAAATTAACAGGCACCACATTGATTATATTCAACGCAGGACAAGCTAGTTAACCTAGTAACATGTGTATTTAACTACTGATTGTGAAGATTGATTTTTTTTAATAAGATAAGTTTAATGCTAGCTAGCAACTTACCTTGGCTCCTTGCAGCCACAAGGTTCTTTTGACGCTGCACTCGCGTAACAGGTGGTCAAGCCTGCCACGCAGTTTCCTCGTGGATTGCAATGTAATCGGCATCCAAAAAGGCAAATTACTGATTGGTATGAAAACTTGAAATCGGCCATGCCGATTATTCTGTTGACCTCTAGTTCCAATCACACCAGTTTGAGCGTATTCTGCGTAGAATGATCACACCCCATCGTTGATACGTGTGAAAAGGTTAACTAGTAAAAAAAAAAAATGTTTTTTGGGAATTTAACCGCAAACTCGTTTTTATGTGCACTATGTCATCAAGCACAGACTTATCTGCAACAAGTCAGAGAATATTCACATGAAAATCTGTCACCAATTGGATGGAAACACATCTATGGAGAGACTCAAGAATAGCTTATGTGAGAATATGCTATTTCAATACTACTCTCATGAACTTCCGGATTAGCAGGTAGGCCCATTTCACCTGTTCACGTTAGTCTCGTATTATGCTGGATGAGAAGGCCCTCCATGGCTGTTTGACCAAAAGCTTAGCCACAATAAAGACACCTCTCTCTCTCTTCATCCAACAGGTACTGTACTCACCGACATCCTCAGCCAGTATGATGCTGGTGAGTCTGGAAGGCTGGGTGGAGCGGGCCTGGAGGACGGCTTTCTGGGAACACAGTCTGCTGACGTCAACTTCCACAGCCTCGATGCTGGCCACCTCTGGTCTGGTGGAAGACCTGGAGGTACGAAAGGTATTCAGACACTCTCTGGGGACAATTTAAGTTTATAGATAAATAACCTCCTATTTATTAAAAACGGAAGTGTTTTGCTTTCATCCGGGTGCTATTCAGCATAACCTGATGAATATAAAATCGGTCTCATAACTCACATTTTGCCTAATCTCGGTTAACACAGAACTGAAGTCTTGCGTAAATGGTCAGATGCTCGATTACGTTTTGGGTCCATAAGTGTTAGGAATAGAGATTGATTGAGCAAGGATCCGAATACAGGCAAATCTGTGCCAAATGTCACATTTTGTTACTGAATTCAAAAGATGCTAATGCCAAATCATTATTTGTCCAAAGCACCGGAACTAATGCTACTCCTTATCTCACATTTCCCAATGTATGACGACAGATCTACGGTACCATTTGTTTACGTAGTCGGTCTACGAGAGATTATATTTTGCCCAAGGATATGTTGGGAGCTGTTATCTATCAAATTAAAGGTTTTGACAGGAAATGTCTGATTGATGAGGCACAGGATCTAAAATGAAAAGCATAAAGTTTATTTCATTTTGCACCGTCTCTATGCACACTCACACTCCAACACACTTAACGTGCACACACATGTATACTGACTCTACACACACAATCTACATTTATTATGCTGCTGCTACTCTTTTTATCATACACTGGACAGTTTATGGGGGCATATGACAGGGCCTGGGCTCATATCCATGTGCATGATCACCGGTACTTTCCAGACAGGGTCATGCCTGTTAGATAATACCCAAGCCAAAACTATTTCTTCCATAAAGATATTAACTTTCTATCAACTAAAAGCATTATTCTGATGTAATATTTAGTTATATGCCACAGTGCATAGTAATGACCTAGTATGTAAGATGATACATGCGTGGACCATGCAACACGTTTCCATGGCGGGTAATATTCTAGGAAAAGTACCCATCTTTTGAAAGATATTCACTTACCATCTGTAACAGCCTTCAGTTGCCTCCAGTGTGAAGTTTATTCTAGTGTTTCGGGCAAGTGGTAATAAAACTTTGGGGATATTCAACTTTGAGGCACACGTGGTGTGAATTGAACTTGATATCAATAACAAAAACACTGACAGTGAGCTCAACACAAAAACCGCCATTTCTGACAGCCAGATAGATAGAATATACTATAATAAAAAAAATATTTTAAAAAAAAAAACAATTCAAATTGTTAGAGGTTATGCCTAATACAGTTCAATAATTGTATCATTCTTTGATATTCAATTAACATTTCCGACAGTGAGTGATCACCAAGCGGTACGCGTTAGATTAAACTAACATTGCTACTGTAACCATGCATTTCAGCAAATATTCGAACCATTGATATGCTACTTAGTTTCAATTCCTTACACTAACCGTGCGCCGCGACAGCATGACTATGATCATTTCGCTTCTTCCCCTAAATGTACACGTTCAATTCAAGTTACCTACAAAGCTTAGATAAAATACACAGTAGACTTTCCCCTAACGTCTAAAGGAACGATTCAATTAATTCACACCAAAAATATCATTCACATGACATGCAGAAATACCCGCCATTACAAATAATTGGAGCTGCAGCGTGCATGCTGGGAGTCAGTTGACGTCATTTACAAAGTCGAAATGTGAGTCTATGATGACGCTTTATCTTAAAGATGCAGAGTTCCGCTTTTTGCCGGGGCCATTTATGCCTAAATATTTTCATGTACATGAGGACCTCTGCTTTATCTCACCAGCATTCCAGCAACATACAGTAGTCAGCCTATGTCTTAGCACCACTCACATACTAACAACCTACTATTCAGTCACATATTGTGAAAGACAACTCAGTCAGTGCATTTGATCATGAGGTGAATTATGCATGCTCCTTATAACAGGGACAAATATGTCCAGGTGTGATCGGGACAGGTTACTATATCCCTTGTATAGCCTATCTCAAGATATGAAACTCCTGGTAGTCTGATACATAGAGTCCTACTGATAAAAGCAATTATAGTGTGGTTTCAAAACACTGATTGTAATGTCTGTGTTTCTCTGGGGAGAGGAAACGCTGCCTTGGTCTCTGCTTTGACCCTAGACTGATGAGGATCACTGTATAGCATTAGTTAGTGAGTACTGCACCATTCCTCAATGTGATTGTTGTTCAGGAGGTCAGCAGGTCTAAACAACTCTCAGCAACACCAATTCTTCCTTTAACTTCCAGCCGCTCTGTCTGAAAGAGACTACATGACCCACTGACACTGCCCCCGGTGAGAGGGGAATAAATCAGCTCAGGACAACACACACACCGGGAACTTTAATTAAACACACTGAGGAAGATGAGTATGGGATGTACATGGGGATGAAAAGTGACAAACGTAGTGGAATGGTAGTGTAGAAGGAAATTAAAGGCAATGACGATACAATATTACAAGAGCAGTAATAACAGTTACACATTATGTATCTATTTTTACTTTTATTATTATGTGTTTTACTTTTCTGTTATTTCTCTCTGCATTGTTTGGAAGGGTCCCAAACGTAAGCATTTCACTGTTAGTCCACAGCTGTTGTTTACGAAGCATGTGACAAATACAATTAGATTTAGATTTTTTAAATGTTTGGCCCCAACCATTTACAAGTAGAGGAGTTGAGTAAATCAGCTGGGAGCATGTACTTCGGGATCAAACACAGAGCTTTTAGTGCTGCCGGGTTTAAAGCAAGCCGCTGCTCTGTCAGATGTATGGCATAGTATTTTTAAGGTGCACTGAGCACTGTAAAAGTAGATCTTCTTATCCTCAACTGAAAGAATGTGGCCAGTGTGGGCAGTCCATATCGGTTGAAGGCAGCCCTCACTTGAAAAAAGCCCGTCTTTTCCCAACAAATATGCATACATTGGCCCAATGTGGGCTAAAATACATTGGGTCGATGTGCCGTTGCTATTTAATAGGAATGGGAATGTATTTATTTATGCCAATTTTTATTCAACACATAAATTGCATTTTTTTCAAGCCCTTAAAGGTATTTAGGGAATGTGATACATTGTATCAGAAATACAACCAAGTTGTTCCTATCATACACAAGAGAAACTGTTGAGTGTCTTATATGTCACATGTACTTGTGTCTTTTTAAAGGCTTCATTGTATTGGGCTGGCTGTGGCTAGCGAGGGCCAGAATACTGAATGGGCACACAATGGGTGGGGGTGATTAATTGCAGGAAATTCACTTTAAAACTGCAACATTTTCTCATAGCCTCATTACAAAATGTGTAGAATAGCAATAAAAACGACTATGTTTTTCAACACAAACTGTCGGGGTCCCACATGTGGTAGTCCTACCCTAAGGCTAGCCTATGTTGGGCTGGTGTGGGCTAGCCTGTGTTGGGCTGGTGTGGGCTAGCCCATATTGGGCTGGTGTAAGCTAGCCTTTGTTGGGCTTTTATGGGCTTGGTGTAGGCATGTCGGTATTCGGGGGGCTTCCTTGCCCACCGAATACCCACATGGGGCCAATTGGGTCATGTTTGCTAGGGTCTTGTCACTTTGTACAATCACTGAGCTATCTTAATCAGCTTTTGGCTCTGCATAGTAATTGTTATATTTATTTCACTAGGAAAGTCAGTTAATTAAGAACAAATTCTTACTTACAATGATGTCCTACCCTGGCCAAACCTGGATGATGCTGAGCCAATTGTGCACCGCCCTATGGGACTCCCAATAACGGCCGAATGTGATGCAGCCTATGATAAAGGTATAACAAAAAGTATAATTATTTTCTGTTCATTACTGGGGAAAGGTCAAGCAAAAGATTCAAGTCATAAAGTAAGTACCTTGTGCATGATATTATCACTAACTTTGCCATCTATATTTTTTACCAGGTGATTCATATAACTGCATGCAGTGCACCCCTTTCCAACCCTGGGTGTCACTAGCTAGATTTTCATCCAATTGGTGACAGATTTTCACGCGAATATTCTAAAATCACGCGAATATTCTAAATGCGCATTTCCCCACCAGTGGTGTTTCCGCCAAACGAACATGTTGCAGATAAAATTCATTGCGTGATGAGGTATGCACACACAATGTACTGTTTCGCTTACATTTTCATCTAATGTAATGTTCATCTAATCTAATGTTCAATGTTTTCCTATCGCATTTTCTACTCTACCGATTATTTTGACACACAAACTGCTGCATTAAATAGCAAATGTGCCTTGCTCTGCTCTTGGCACTTGCGCTCTAGCCAACAGCTCACAGATACAGTGCAGGTAGGCTCTGCGGGTAGCGGGTAGGCTAGTCTATATGATGAGATTTGGATAAGAGCGGGAATGTTTGTATTCAGACAGTCATCGTCATCATGTCACCAGAATAAGACCCTCGACTTTTATTGGAAAGGAGCATCAATCTCATACCATACACATTCACCACCCTGTGAAGTTCATCATCATTTATTTAATCTGTAGTCTAATAATCTGTATTGTTTCTTGAGTCGTAATGGGATGACCAAACAATGTCATCGCGTGACTCCAAGTTTACTTCGATATGATGGTTATTATATCAATATTTGCACATAAATGCCGTCATTACTCATTTCATTTTTACCGAAAAAAAGATCCCGACCAATTTATCTGTAGGAATTAATAAAATTGTAAATTGTTTCCATCACAGATGTCTTGATTTAAAAAATATATGGTATGCCTTTACGCACATGGATGGAAACGTGGTTTATGACAGCTGTTTTAATTGTGTTATTCAGAGCCTTCAAATGTGCAGGAATGGGTCATTCAGCACTCTTTGGGAGTTCTATGTTTATGTTCAAATAGGCGTATAGAGATAGATATACCTTCAAATTATATACTATTTGGTCTGAAATTGGGTGTTTTTGAAACATTGTTGTTCTTCTATTCCATTCTAGTCTATTCTATTCTACACTGAGAACATTAAGGACACCATAGCTGTGTTCGAATACCCATACTAACATACTGTATACCACATACTTAATGAGTATATACTACATACTATATACTATTAGTTCATTTTAGTATACTGTAAACAAATGGGATACTTTCAGTTGAGCATACTAGCTCTTTGCCTGTCTACCGGAAGTTGATGCTGTTGCTATTTCAACCTCTTGCTAGCAAGTTAGCATAACAAATTACTAGTTAGACATTTTACGACTTCAGTTGTGTTCTTAAATTCAATCTGGAGGGCCAGAGTTCGTAAATTCAGAGCATTTTCAAATTGTCCTCGGGCCAAGGAGTAAGTTTGATTTGAGAGTTCTGACCTTACAATGGCAGTCAAGCACCCAAGCTAATGTTGGCTAGCTTGTTAGCTACATCCAGACACAAATGAGACCACTGACCATTTACTCGCCCTAGCAGAGCTGGTTAGACAGTTTTCATGTTATCCAGAGTGGTGACTGTAACTGTGCTGCTGGCAACAGCCATATTCAACAGGTGTTGAGCGCTTGTAAATTCAATATTCTGTGCTCTGGTATACTCAGACAAGAGTGCTCTGAAATTGGAGTAGATAGCCAGAGCGAATTTAAAAAAGCACCCAAATGTCCATTGAGAACGCACAACTATACCATTTAGCTAAGCTAAGAATGACGGGAATAATCAAGTCAATAAACGTTGGGCAGTTAGCTAGACACCCTATTGTTAATATACTGGCAAGTTTGATGTATAAGTAGGCAACTAATGTGTAGCTAGCTAACATACCGGTACATACTGCTGTAATGATATGCTATGTGGTTCGTAAAGACAGCGCAGCTAACGAATTGTCAGCCAACATAACTTGTAAGGTAACTTATTTGAAAAGTCATTACTTTATTACATGTTCTTAATATTTGTCATAATTAGTTAAAGCAATGAATTTGTATCTGCTGTCTTGGTACTTCGGCTGCATATTTTCCACCATTTTCTTCATATCTGAAAATGATGTGAAGCCACGCGCATTTCCTGAAGAATTGCATTATGGGACCTAAAGTACGGAAATAGGGTCCTCTGCGTGTATACTTCGTATTGTGGCGAATTTAGTACTACATCTGGGAACTTTTGGCATACTAACTGGGGCGGCAGGTAGCTTAGTGGTTAGAGCGTTGGGCTAGTTCAGGTCCCCAAGCTGACAAGGTAAAAAGCTCCTGAACAAGACAATTAACCCACTGTTCCTAGGCTGTCATTGTAAATAAGAATTTGTTCTTAACTGACTTGCCTAGTTAAAAAGAAACAAACTATGACCAATAAGCATACTATATACTCAATTCATGTCACAAATAGTATGATTAGTATGAGTATTTGAACATGTCTCTTTCCATGACATAGACTTATCAGGTGAACACTACACTACATGACCAAAAGAATGACCATTCCAAAATCATGGGCATTAATATGGAGTTGGTCCCCCCTGTGCTGCTATAACAGTCTCCACTCTTCTGGGAAGGCTATCCACTAGATGTTGGAGCATTGCTTCCATTCAGCCACAAGAGCATTAGTGAAGTCTGGCACTGATGTTGGGCGATTAGGCCGGTTTCGCAGGCCAGTCAGGTTCTTCCACACCGATCTTGACAAAGCATTTCTGTATGGACCTTGCTTTGTGCACAGGGGCTTTGTTATGCTGAACCAGGAGAGGGCCTTCCCCAAACTGTTGCCACAAAGTTAGAAGCACAGAATCGTGTAGAATGTCATTGTATGCTGTAGCATTAAGATTTCCCTTCACTGGAACAAAGGGACCTAGCCTGAACCATGAAAAACAGCCCCAGACCATTATTCCTCCTCCACCAAACTTTACAGTTGGCGCTATGCATTGGGGCAGGTAGTGTTCTCCTGGCATCATCCAACCCAGATTCGTCCGTCGGACTGCCAGATGGTGAAGCGGGAGTCATCACTCCAGAGAACGCGTTGCCATGGCAGGGTCCCGTTCTGTGAGCTTGTGTGGCTTACCACTTCATGGCTGAGCCGTTGTTGCTCCTAGACGTTTCCACTTCACAATAACAGCACATACAGTTGACCAGGGAAGCTCTAGCAGGGCAGAAATTTGATAAACTGACTTGTTGGGAAGGTGGCATCCTATGACGGTGCCACGTTGAAAGTCACTGAGAACTTCAGTAAGGCCATTCAACTGCCAATGTTTGTTTATGGAGATCGCATGGCTCTGAGTTCAATTTTATACAACTGTCAGCAACAGGTATGGCTGAAATAGCCAAATACACTCATTTGAAGGGGTGTCCAAATACTTTTGTGTATACTGTATAGGGTATGGTCCCTTGTTGCTGTCACTTGTTAAATCCACTTCAATCAGTGAATCAAATCAAAGTTTATTTGTCGCGAATACAACAGTGAAATGCTTACTTACAGACTCTAACCAATAGTGCAAAAAAGGTGTTAGGTGAACAATAGGTAAGTAAAGAAATAAAACAACAGTAAAAAGACAGGCTATATACAGTAGCGAGGCTACATACAGACACCGGTTAGACAGGCTGATTGAGGTAGTATGTACATGTAGATATGGTTAAAGTGACTATGCATATATGATGAACAGAGAGTAGCAGTAGCGTAAAGAGGGGTTGGCGGTTGGTGGGTGGCGGGACACAATGCAGATAGCCCGGTTAGCCAATGTGCGGGGGCTCTGGTTGGTCGGCCCAATTGAGGTAGTATGTACATTAATGTATAGTTAAAGTGACTATGCATATATGATAAACAGAGCGTAGCAGCAGCGTAAAAAGAGGGGTTGGGGTGGCACACAATGCAAAGAGTGACCACATTTACACGCGCACAGTATTCTGGATAGTCAAGCTTATATCCCGCCTGTCTTATTCGGGATAAGCTGTTTACATGCACCTTTGATATCCTGCTCACGAGTATCCTTGTGTCCGTGAATAAACATAATATTTCTGATTTAAGATCATATGGGCTAAATTGAATAGTAACTGAAATATGGACACTGACTGTAGGCCTATAACCTCTCACATGTAGCGTAATATAATATTAAATCCTGCAGAATTATGCATTTCTTGCAGTAAATTGATAGAAAAATGTTCATTTTGTCTCAAAAACAGGACTGAGAAATACGAATGTGAATGTGCCTGTAATGTGTTGTCATTGACACTGTTATGCAAACAGAGGGAATTTAAACCTAGTAAAATATGCACCCAAGACCAACTGTCTTATCAGAAATGTTTTACATCATTTTCTCAGCTTTTCATTTCCCTAAAACCGGCCAAACTGATAACATTTTGCCATTTTACAGAGGACTACCAATATTACCACTGTTTTAGAGTTATTGCGTTTTCTACAGACAGCTTTACCAATGTTAACTATATTACTAATGCATTCATTTTATAGATGTAAGATATTATTCTGGTGAGCACTATACTATATTTAGTCTCATAGGGCAACAAGTTATGATGAAAGAGAAGCTGCATGTATCCAACTACAGTTGACAAATAAATGACCTACCAAATGTTGGAAATTATAAGCAGAAAATTGTCTAAATTAGGGGTGAAAGTAGCCAGTAGGCTATACGGTCCAGTATCAGCAACATAAATTATTATGGTGGATGGAACTGAGCAGGTAGCCTACTTTTTCAAAGTGATTTGTTTAACAATCAGACGAAAACATAATCACACAACATGATATTGGAAACTGAGCCAACGCAAACCGCTAAAATCAACAGCAAACAGGATCAGATGTTTACATGCCACAGCTGTCTAAGATCAGCATATGCCAGGCATATTATCCAGGTTTCTCATAACCCGGGATACATGCAAAAACAGAATACTTGAGTATCCCGAATACTAGCGTGATATTAGTGCGCTTGTAAATGTGGTCAGTGTAGATGAAGGGGAGGAGACAGGTTAAAGAAGGATTTTTAAGCCTTGTGCCAATTGAGACATTAATTATGTATGTGTGCCATTCAGAGGGTGAATGGGCAAGACAAGAGATTGAAGTGCCTTTGAACGGGGTATGGTAGTAGGTGCCAGGCACAACGGTTTGTGTCAATAACTGCAATGCTGCTGGGTTTTTCACACTCAACAGTTTCCTGTGTGTATCAAAAATGGTCCAAGGACATCAAAACAACTTGACACAACTGTGGGAAACATTAGAGTCAACATGGGCCAGCGTCCCTGTGGAACGCCTTCGACAGAGTCCATGCCCTGACGAGTTGAGGCTGTTCTGAGGGCAAAAGCAGCAGGTGGTGGGGGAAGGTGTTCTTAATATTTTCTACACTGAGTATACCAAACATTAGGAACACCTTCCTAATATTGAGTTGTACCCCTCGCCCCCTTTTGCCCTCAGAACAGCCTCAATTCGTCGGGGCATGGACTGCATTTCGCAGTGATGCTGGCTCATGTTGACTCCAATGCTTCCCCCAGTTGTGTTAAATTGGCTGGATGTCCTTTGGGTGGTTGACCATTCTTGACACACACTTGAAACTGTTGAGCATGAAAAACCCTACCGCGTTGCAGGTCTTGATACAAACCGGTGTGCCTGGCAGCTACATACCCTGTTCAAAGGCACTCTCATATTTTGTCTTGCCCAATCACCCTCTGAATGGCACACATACTGTACACAATCCATGTCTCAGTTGTCTCAAGACTTTAAAAAAAAGTTATTTAACCTGTCTCTTTCCTTTTATATACACAGATTGAAGTGGATTTCACAATGACATCAATAAGGGATCATAGCTTCACCTGGATTCACCTGGTCAGTCTATGTCATGGAAAGAACAAGTGTTCTTAATCTGTATATCAGTGTATATCTCTAATAGAGACAGTTCATTTGCACCCCCTAAGAGAGAAAATGCACATTTTCAGAAAAAAAAACAGATTTACTAATCACGGGCAACATTCATCTGTATGGTAACAATAATTATGGATTTGCTAACTTATTTCTATTTTACTTGGGGGTCATAATTAAGAGATCAAATTGTTTATGCAAATCTGGCCAAGGGCTATACGTTGGAGAGGCAGGAGATTAGCAATGCTAGGGATAAAAACAAGATTAATACAGACATCAGACAGAGAATATGCATAAAGTAAAATGCAGAAATGTTTGTGATTTTAGTCTTTAAATAGACAGTAGCTAGATCAGGGGAATGCAAAAATCAAGCTCATACAGTTGAAGTCTGAAGTTTACATACACCTTAGCCAAACATACAGTGCCTTGCGAAAGTATTCGGCCCCCTTGAACTTTGCGACCTTTTGCCACATTTCAGGCTTCAAACATAAAGATATAAAACTGTATTTTTTTGTGAAGAATCAACAACAAGTGGGACACAATCATGAAGTGGAACGACATTTATTGGATATTTCAAACTTTTTTAACAAATCAAAAACTGTAAAATTGGGCGTGCAAAATTATTCAGCCCCCTTAAGTTAATACTTTGTAGCGCCACCTTTTGCTGCGATTACAGCTGTAAGTCGCTTGGGCTATGTCTCTATCAGTTTTGCACATCGAGAGACTGAAATTTTTTCCCATTCCTCCTTGCAAAACAGCTCGAGCTCAGTGAGGTTGGATGGAGAGCATTTGTGAACAGCAGTTTTCAGTTCTTTCCACAGATTCTCAATTGGATTCAGGTCTGGACTTTGACTTGGCCATTCTAACACCTGGATATGTTTATTTTTGAACCATTCCATTGTAGATTTTGCTTTATGTCTTGGATCATTGTCTTGTTGGAAGACAAATCTCCATCCCAGTCTCAGGTCTTTTGCAGACTCCATCAGGTTTTCTTCCAGAATGGTCCTGTATTTGGCTCCATCCATCTTCCCATCAATTTTAACCATCTTCCCTGTCCCTGCTGAAGAAAAGCAGGCCCAAACCATGATGCTGCCACCACCATGTTTGACAGTGGGGATGGTGTGGTCAGGGTGATGAGCTGTGTTGCTTTTACGCCAAACATAATGTTTTGCATTGTTGCCAAAAAGTTCCATTTTGGTTTCATCTGACCAGAGCACCTTCTTCCACATGTTTGGTGTGTCTCCCAGGTGGCTTGTGGCAAACTTTAAACAACACTTTTTATGGATATCTTTAAGAAATGGCTTTCTTCTTGCCACTCTTCCATAAAGGCCAAATTTGTGCAATATACGACTGATTGTTGTCCTATGGACAGAGTCTCCCACCTCAGCTGTAGATCTCTGCAGTTCATCCAGAGTGATCATGGGCCTCTTGGCTGCATCTCTGATCAGTCTTCTCCTTGTATGAGCTGAAAGTTTAGAGGGACGGCCAGGTCTTGGTAGATTTGCAGTGGTCTGATACTCCTTCCATTTCAATATTATCGCTTGCACAGTGCTCCTTGGGATGTTTAAAGCTTGGGAAATCTTTTTGTATCCAAATCCGGCTTTAAACTTCTTCACAACAGTATCTCGGACCTGCCTGGTGTGTTCCTTGTTCTTCATGATGCTCTCTGCGCTTTTAACGGACCTCTGAGACTATCACAGTGCAGGTGCATTTATACGGAGACTTGATTACACACAGGTGGATTGTATTTATCATCATTAGTCATTTAGGTCAACATTGGATCATTCAGAGATCCTCACTGAACTTCTGGAGAGAGTTTGCTGCACTGAAAGTAAAGGGGCTGAATAATTTTGCACGCCCAATTTTTCAGTTTTTGATTTGTTAAAAAGGTTTGAAATATCCAATAAATGTCGTTCCACTTCATGATTGTGTCGCACTTGTTGTTGATTCTTCACAAAAAAATACAGTTTTATATCTTTATGTTTGAAGCCTGAAATGTGGCAAAAGGTCGCAAAGTTCAAGGGGGCCGAATACTTTCGCAAGGCACTGTATTTAAACTCAGTGTTTCACAATTGCTGACATTTAATCCCAGTAAAAATTCCCTGTTTTAGGTCAATTAGGATCACCACTTTATTTTAAGAATGTGAAATATCAGAATAATATTAGAGGGAATGATTTATTTCAGTTTGTATTTATTTCATCATATTCCCAGTGGGTCAGAAGTTTACATACACAGTATTTGGTAGCATTGCCTTTAAATATTTTAACTTGGGTCAAACATTTTGGGTAGCCTTCCACAAGCTTCCCACAATTAGTTGGGTGAATTTTGGCCCATTCCTCCTGACAGAGCTGTTGTAACTGAGTCAGGTTTGTAGGCCTCCTTGCTCGCACACGCTTTTTCGGTTCTGCTCACAAATGTTCTATAGGACTGAGGTCAGGGCTTTGTGATGGCCACTCCAATAACTTGACTTTTTTGTTGACCTTAAACCATTTTGCCACAACTTTGGAAGTATGCTTGGGGTCGTTGTCCATTTGGAAGACCCATTTGCAACCAAGTTTTAACTTCCTGACTGATGTCTTGAGATGTTGCTTTAATATATCAACATTATATTAAAAATGGCCACTTTAATAAATGGCTCACTTGTCACTTAAATAAACTTCCGACTTCAACTGTATCATGATAGACAGTGGCCATGGGAGTGCTTGAAAATGAAATGCTATACAGTCAAAAACAGAGACATGATCACAGTCTCTAATTGTCAGCTGTGCAAAAGAGAGAGACAATAATTTGCAGTCAAGCAGTGATAGCTATAATCAAGTCAGAGTTATTTTACAAGAAAGGTCTATCATACATGCACAGCACCTGCTTTCTCCATGGACTGTCGAATATAAGACATTGGAGGAGATGGTGGTACAGTTATATGCAACGCAGGAAATGCTAGATAAACTAGTAATATCATCAACCATGTGTAGTTAACTAGTGATTATGTTAAGATTGATTGTTTTTTATAAGATATGTTTAATGCTAGCTAGCACCTTACCTTGGCTCCTTGCTACACTCGCATAGCAGGTAGTCAGCCTGCCACGCAGTCTCCTCGTGGAGTGCAATGTAATCGGCCATGATCGGTGTCCAAAAATGCTGATTACCGATTGTTATAAAAACTTGAAATCGGCCCTAATTAATCGGCCATTCCAATTAATCGGTCGGCCTCTAATCTCAACCCTATTGAGCTGTTGTGGGAGCAGCTTGACCGTATGGTACGTAAGGAGTGCCCATCGAGCCAATCCAACTTGTGGGATGTGCTTCAGGAAGCATGGGGTGAAATCAGCTTCTATCTCAAGGCCATCAGACTGTTAAACAGCCATCACGAACAGAGAGGCTGCTGCCTACATACACAAATCAACCCTCAAGCATGGCAGAGAAGATGAAAACAGGACAGAGCTGGTTTAGTAAAATGACATGTTAGGAAATGTCTTGAATTAGGGAATAAACAATAACCAGATAGATCGACAAGTGATTTATCCTTCAGCTTTTTGTGTATGTGAAATGATTTGTTGGCATTGCAGCTTATGAGCTCATGCAGGTTCATGAGTTAACACTCATGGACTGATTTCCAATTTGAATTCCCACAGTCTGAATTCATCTCTCTTATGTCTCCTCTGATTCCAAAGTGTATCCCCTTTCCCTTTGATCCTGTTTCCACCACGTTCAGCCTAGATTGTGTTGCTGGTTTCCTGGACACTGGGAGATGCACAGCGTGATTCACAGCAACATTTGTTTTAATGTGTTTTAGATCATGTCTTGCCATATTAGTCAGAGAGCATTACCAGTGAGATCTGCATTCAGAATGGTTGGTGAGATGGTAATCTTTAAGTTCAAAACATGCTTAAGTGTTAAGTCTATAAGGGGAGAACTGTACCGATCAAGCAGAGCTGGGGTACGGTACCTTCTGGAACTTGACCAGACTTGAGTTCTAAATCTTTGTTCAACTGAAGAAAAGAATACTGGTCTTGGTATGGCTTGGAATGGTCTCCAGACAATATAGCAAGAGTTGATAGAGGTATGGTGACACCTGAGAATGGCAAAACATATTTTTTTGTTTGCACTTTGAATCTTTCGGGGTAGGGTATGTGTCGGCAGTGTAGGTACAGAAGTCTGGTACAGTGCAGCTGATGTAATGGCATAGCAAGAGGAAAACAATACCTGAAAGTCATGCATGCAGTATGTCTGTAAGCAAGGGACTGCCTCTCACATGTAGACAACAAAAGGGCTGAGTACCAGAATGACCTCATGCAAAGAAGGCCTGTAATGTGGGGCTGGTTCTTTGCCTTGGAGAGATCGGCCTATGATCTCCTCAGTCCCAGTCTGGTTGGCAGTGGTCTGCCATGAACTATATTGAACAAAAATATAAATGTAAAGTGTTGGTCCCATTTTTTCATGAGCTGAAATAAAATATCCCAGAAATGTTCCATACACACAAAAAGTCTATTTATCTCAAATGTTGTGCACAAATTAGTTTGCATCCCTGTTAGTGAGCATGTATCCTTTGCCAAGATAATCCATCCACCTGGACAGGTGTGGCATATCAAGAAGCTGATTAAACAGCATGATCATTACACAGGCACAACACTCTAAAATGTGCAGTTTTGTCACACAACACAATGCTGCAGCTTTGAGGGAGAGTACAATTGAAATGCTGACTGCAGGAAAGTCCAACAGAGCTGTTGCCAGAGAATTGAATGTTATTTTTTTCTACCATAAGTCGCCTTCTACCATAAGGGGGGAGGTCTCAAATGTCAAGAAAAAAACACTAAAACCTTTTTAACACTGAGTTCCCTGTGTTTTGTGGTCTAACTTATACAAATGGCATGGTTCCTAGTTTCTGTGAAATGTATGTAGGCTGGTCTTGTACACTCTGAGAGGTTGTCTCTCACAGAGGCGAAGGAGAGTGGGTTGGGAGCACTGTGATTATATATTTTATATTTGATTTGTTTAAATAACATGAACCGCAGAAATTCTCAAATACAGCCTCAGGGCCACCCACCCTGATATTAGACATATTGATACTGTAAGTACATAGATTATTTTGCTCTTTCTGGTATTTGTAGCTGGAGGGCCTATAGGACTTTGGCAGTCCATGAGAGAAAACACCAACAGGGCACTGTGGAGAGTCTTAATTAAATCCAATTGTTTCCCATATCCCACTATCACAACAGCTGCCCTGCACTTCTGTGTCATTTCATCCTCAGGAATGGAAAAGGCTATGAGGATACTCCTGACTTGCAAACCGATTTAATTAGCCGAATTGATTCAAATTAGGTTAAGGTTAGGGTTAAGGTAAGGCCAGTTTCAGATTAGTAATTTTGCAGGTCAGCATTGTCCTTAGTCTCTCCCCTCTGGAATGCCTAACTGGCCACTTCCTGGTGTTAACAGGGAAATGTCATTGCTTGTCTTGCTTTGTTTACTTTGAGAAGGCATTCCCAAGACAGGAGGTTATAAGAGAGGAAAAACTGACACTTACGTACACAATGATAGTTTGGGATTCAACTGGAGGGCCGAGGGACATTCCTTAGTGGGTCAAAGGAAAATGGTAAAGGCTTTAGATGGGTCGCAAAAGCAAATTGTTTCGGAGTGTCCTCTAGCTGTGAGACGCAGTAAAGAGTGTGCTGTAGGTAGACATCATAAAAGGTGTCCTTTGAAAGCAGGCCTTGCCTCAGAGGCATTCTGTGTGTTCCAAGAAAAACTAAAGAGGGGAAAGGGGTGACTACAGTAGCAGGGGTTATCACCAACCAACGGAAGAGTTCTAAAATATGCCAGAAGTTTGGTCAGTATTTTTTTTTATCACATCCTTCAAACCGCTGGTCGTAACAAAAATGCAGAACCATATTTCTCTGTTTACATCTTGATTGGCTCAAAACCCCTGAACATGCGGTTATGTGGAGCTGGAGTCTCTGCGTCAAATCAAATCAAATCATTTTAGTCACAGACACATGGTTCGCAGATGTCATTGCGAGTGTAGTGAAATGCTTGTGCAGCTAGTTCTGACAGTGCAGCAATATCTAACATGTAATCTAACAATTCCACAACAACTAGCAAATACACACAAATCTAAGTAAAGGAATATATACATATATGGATGAGCAATGACTGAGCGGCATAGGCAAGATGCAATAGATGGTATAAATACAGTATATACATATGAGATGAGTAATGCAAGATATGTAAACATTATTGAAGTGGCATTATTAAAGTGACAAGTAATCCATTTATTAAAGTGCCCATTTTAAAATTCTGTATGTAGGCAGCAGCCGCTCTGTGTTCGTGATGTCTGTTTAACAGTCTGATTGCCTTCAGATAGAAGCTGTTTTTCAGTCTCTCGGTCCCAGCTTTGAGGTACCTGTACTGACCTCGCCTTCTAGATAGTAGCGGGGTGAACAGTTAGTGGCTCGGGTGGTTGTTGTCCTTGATTATCTTTTTGGCCTTCCTGTGACAATCGGGTGCTGTAGGTGTCCTGGAGGGCAGGTAGATTGCCCCCGGTGATGTGTTGTGCAGACCTCACCAACCTCTGGAGAGCCTTGCAGTTGCCGTACCAGGCAGTAATACAGCCCGACAGGATGCTCTCAAAAAGTTTGAGGGTTTTAGGTGACAAGACATTTCTTCAGCCTCCTGAGGTTGAAGAGGCACTTTGCAGAAAGGTGGCTTTAGAGACCTGCATTCAAGGTGTTAACTAGGCTTTGGAGACCTGGATTCAGGGTGTTAAATAGATTTAGAAAACTGCATGCAAGGTGTTAAAACCCTTTACATGTACTTAGTTCCATGCATTAAATTCCCCTCGCTATTTCCAGACATTAAGTGGAAAGAGCTGAAAAGCTTTGTGTTTTGCAGCTCCATGCACTCCTAATCATGGACAATAGCAGATAATCTCACTAAAACATTTCCATGTGTTCCCAGTCTAATGCATGACTTTTGTTCATTTAACATATTTAAAACCCAGGAGATGCATTTCTTCATCTGCATCAATAAGTAGTTCACATATGGGTATCAGATGTAAACACTTGACTGAAAAAGTATTGTGATTCATATTATATTCAATGTAGAATACAGGCCTACATTTGCATGTCTCTATGTATTTTACCCTTGTCACGTTCGTCATAACGAGGAGACCAAGGCGCCACGTGACTGGAATACATTCTTCTTTTAATAAACGAAGACCACGTAAACAAACTATCACCAACTAGTGCTGACATGCAACTACACATCAACAATAACCCACAAAACCAAAATGGAAAATGGCAACCAAATAGGATCCCCAATCAGAGACAATGTTAAACAGCTGTCTCTGATTGGGAACCAATTCAGGCCACGATAGACCTACATTTACCTAGACAATACCAAAACCCCATAGATATACAAAAAACACCTAGACAAGACAAAAACACACATACCACCCTAGTTACACCCTGACCTAACCAAAATAATAAAGAAAACAAAGATAACTAAGGTCAGGGCGTGACAACCCTATATGTTTTCATTCTGTTCATGACATACAGTCAAATATATTCATTGTTACTTCTATGACTGGATGAAATACCACACTTTATATTTCCTTCACTTTCGAAAGAAATAGACTTACTAATAAGGACTAAGTTCTAAGATTTTAACTTTGGTAAAACCAGTAATGTAACGTACTTAGGTAAAAATACTTTAAAGTACTACTTAAGTAGTTTTTTGGGGTATCTGTATTTTACTTTACTATTTATATTTTTGACAACTTTTACTTTTACGTCACTACATTCCTAAAGAAAATAATGTACTTTCTACTCATTTTCCCTGACACCCAAAAGTACTCTTTACATGATAAATGTCCTTAGCAGGATAGGAAAATGGTCCAATTCATGCACTTATCAAGAGAACACGTGGTCATCCCTACTGCTTCTGATCTAGCAGACTCACAAAATATATCGTTTGTATGTCTGAGTGTTGGAGTGTTGGAGTGTACCCTTGGCTATCCATACCTTTTAAAACAAGACAATGGTGCCGTCTGCTTTGCTTAATATATGGATTTTGAAATTATTTATACTTTTACTTTTAATACTTAAATTTCAGCAAATACATTTAGTTTTGATACTTGACTTTTACTCAACTAGTATTTTACTGGGTGACTCACTTTTTTACTTAAGTAACTGTCTATTACTCAAGTATAACAATTGGGTACTTTTTTCACCACTGGTTAAAACTATAACACCCCGTAGGGCCTGGAAACTCTTTACAAGACGCAGGTGTGCTCTCACTTTCATTATATTCACCCTTAATTCCCATTGTGTACCCCCCTGCAGTGCCACAATGCTCTGTCTTTACTGGGCTGTATTAAAGACTTCCTTCCCTCACTTCATCATTGACCTCTCTCTGATAGGAAACACATTGGGCTGCAGCTAGGGAGGAGGGCTGGCTTTTAGAACAGAGGGACTCAAACTTTTTATTGACCAATAGCCTACAGCTAAAGCCACATGTTGTGGCAGGTGGCCTAGTGGTTAGAGCATTAGGCCATTAACTGAAAGGTTGCCAGTTTGAATCCCTGAGCTGATAAGGTGAAAAATCTGTTGTTCTGCCCTTAAGCAACAACTCCCCAGGTGCTCAATATGATAGCCCTCTCTACCTCTCTGATTCAGGTGGGTTGGGATAAAAGTGGAAGTGATATTTCAGTTGAACCTTGAATGGGATTATACACACCAAACATTAGGAACACCTCCTAATATTGAGTTGCCCTCAGAATAGCCTCAATTCGTCGGAGCATGAACTGGGTATGCTGGCTCATGTTGACTCCAATGCTTCCCAGTTGTGTTAAGTTAGCAGGATGCCCTTTGGGTGGTGGACCATTCTTGATACACACGTGAAACTGTTGCGCGGGAAACACCCAGCAGTGTTGCAGTTCTTGACACAAACCGGTGTGCTTGTCACCTACTACCATACCCTGTTCAAAAGGATATTTTGTCTTGCCCAGTCACCTTCTGAATGGCACACACACACAATCCATGTCTCAAGGCTTACAAATCCTTTAACTTGTCTCCTCCCCTTCATCTACACTGATTTGAAGTGGCTTTAACAAGTGACATCAATAAGGGATCATAGCTTTCACCTGGATTCAGGTGGAAAGAGCAGGTGCTCTTAATGTCTCGTACACTCAGTGTAAGTTGCCCATTAGTATTATGATTTATGCTTCTATATCATTTACTTCTGTTAATGTTCATGATTTGTAATGTTTCATGGATGCTTTTCCAAAATAGTACAATGTAAACAGTTTCTATGCATTTCTGCACACTCAATAGGGCCTACCCAGTAAGCAAATGACATTGAAAAGACGAAGTTAGGTTCATTTTAGGTACTGAATGGGAGGTGAAAAGACATATTTTCCGGATGTTGAAAATACATATTTTCCAGACTTTGAAAATATGTATTTTTCTGACATTGAAATCAGGTTCATTTTCTGTTCTGAATTAAAGTTGAAAATACATAACTCAAAGAAAATGTGTATTTTTGGTCAATGTTATTATTATTTAATCCATTTAATATAGGAAAGAGGAGCCAACGGACAATTGCAATGGAATATTAATTATTGTTCCCATCTGTCACATGCACTCATGTTAGCTTTTTCAAATGCTTTAAAACTGTCAGCAGTGATGTTAAAAGTAGGCTAATGTACAGAGTAAACCAACAGAACAGTTAAAACTACAACAACATTCTCAGTAACGGTTACAGAAATAACAATCTTGCTATGACTGTGATATGTTGATATGTGATATGTTGTGACTGTAAAATTGCTCTGGACTAGAACGTTTGCTGAATGACCAAAATGTAAATGCAAACAAACACTTGCAAGGCTTACTGGTATTATTCTAATGAGCTTCGCCCCCAAACGAGTACAAATTTGGTCAGTCCGACTAGACCAAATCTGAATGAATCATAGACGTCTAGGCTATGTTTTCACAAGTTTCAACAGCACAATACAGTACAGCACAGTTCAGTACAGTAGTGCACAGTACAGGAGAGTAGAGTTTTATTCAGTAGAAGACAGTAGAGTTTATTTCAGTAGAGTACAGTAGAGTAGAATACCTGTCCTATACGCTACTGTGCTGTACTGTACTTTACTGTACTGAACTATGCTTTCATTTTCCGGACCGGACCAAATATGAACCAATCGTAGATACCTATGTTCGGGCCAAATCAAGGCTGGTCCAAACTGGATCAAAAATCGGACCAATAATCAACGTCTGTGGATGTTGAAATCAAGGCCGGTCCCGACCAAAAAACAGAAAAAGAAAAGACTACCGGTCAAAAAAAAAAGAAGTACAAAAGACGTCGATGTCGGTTCAGGCCCTGGTGGTAGTGGCAATAGACACACAATGAGGTAATAATGGACAACACTAAGGATGAGGCAATAGACGAAATCTTACAACCCTACACTATGTGACTATTGTAGACTTGCAGCTTGGGAATCCCTCCCCACCTGTTCAAACAGATGGGAGGTCAGCACACTGTGTCACACAACAGGAAGATAACATTAATTAACACCTGCTGCACTCAAGGGGTCCCTAGTAGTACTAGACAATGATGTCTACTTCAATGAGAAGAATGTGGATGTACAGATATCTACAACCCGGCTCTGCCCTGTACGCGGTGAGATTGAACCAACTCTGGTCAAAAGAAAGAGATGTTAAAAACTGGTAATAAACCACTCCCAAAGTTCTTTGAGAAATGTGTAATGGTGGAAAGTGCTGGAGAGTTTCTGGAGGGACCCCTCAGTAAGTGGGCCCCATTAGGTGGATTATTAAGAGGCAGGACTGCGGGCGGTAGGGTGGGTGAATTAGTATTGGCAGAAGTCACCATTCAGACATGCATGACTGGGAAATAACAACAGAGAGGGGTGCAATTACCTTTCCCGGATCAGCTCTGAGTCATATCAGGTTACCCTGCGCTGAGAGGCATTACCACAGTCAGGTCACCCACTAGGAGCCTCAGACAAGCACTCACAGGCCAACTAATGCGGAGCAGCCTGCCTCTCTGGCCACTGCCTGTGACATGATGACGTTTTTCACAAGTCATGTCGGCACTAAGACAGAGCTCAACGAGCTGTATAGGGCCATAAGCAAATAGGAAAATGCTCATCCAGAGGAGCCGTTCCTAGTGGCCGGGGACTTTAATGCAGGGAAACTTAAATACGTTTTGCCTCATTTCTACCAGCATGTTAAATGTGCAACCAGAAGAAAATAAACACTAGACTCTACTCCCCACACAGAGATGTGTACACAGCTCTCCCTCGCCGTCCATTTGGCAAATCTGACCAGAACTCTATCCTCCTGATTCCTGCTTACAAGCAAAAACTAAAGCAGAAGTAACAGTGACTCACTCAATAAGGAAGTGGTCAGAGGACTCAGATGCTAAACACACAGAACTGTTTTGCTAGCACAGATTGGAATATGTTCTGGGATTCTTCCGATGGCATTGAGGAGTACACCACATCAGTCACTGGCTTCATCAATAAGTGCATCGATGACATCATCCCCACAATGACCGTACATACGTACCCAACCAGAAGCCATAGATTACAGGCAACATCCGCACTGAGCTAAAGGGCAGAGTTTCCACTTTCAAAGAGTGGGACTCTAACCTGGATGCTTAAGAAATCCCGCTATGCCCTCCGGCGAACCATCAAAAAAGCAAAGCGTCAATACAGAACTAAGATTGAATTGTACTACACCGGCTCCGATGCTCGTCGGATGTGGCAGGGCTTGCAAACTATAACAGACCACAAAGGGAAGCACAGCCGAGAGCTGCCCAGTGACACAGCCTACCAGAAGAGCTAAATAACTTCCATACTCGCTTCGAGGCAAGCAACACTGAAGCATACATGAGAGCATTAGCTGTTCCGGACAACTGTGTGATTACGCTCTCCGTAGCTGATGTGAGTAAAACTGGCAAGTGTCTTCACTGACATTTTCAACCTGTCCCTGACCAAGTCTGTAATACCAACATGTTTCAAGCAGACCACCATAGTCCCTGTGCCCAAGAACGTCTGTAGCCATGAAGTGCTTTGAAAGGCGGGTCATGGCTCACATCAACACCATTATCCCAGAAACCCTAGACCCACTCCAATTTGCATACCGCACCAACAGATCCACAGATTATCTCTATTGCACTCCACACTGCCCTTTCCCACCTGGACAAAAGGAACACCTATGTGAGAATGTTATTCATTGCCCCCAGGTGGTAAGGGTAGGTAAGAACACATCCGCCACGCTGATCCTCAACACATGGGCCCCTCAGGGGTGCGTGCTAGGGATGGGCATTCTGGCTCTTTTGGCTCCCAAAAGATTCTTTAAAAAAAATATGTTTGCGATAGTCAAACTATCGTAAAACATGATTGGTGTTAAAGCAATTCAAAATAAATTATGAAATGAAATCATACTCTACCTTAACCACAATGTATTTAAAAATGCATTGGTTTGTTATGAAAAAGAATGCTATTAAACATTTGGATTTAAAGTAAAGTAAGTTTTTAATGTATAAAAAACAAAGTGCATATCAATCTAACCATTCAAAACAAATACAATCTGAAGAGCATAATAGAATATTGCACCATATCTGTCACGCCCTGACCTTAGTTTTATGTATTATTTTGGTCAGGTCAGGGTGTGACGAGGGAGGGTATGTGTGTTTATCACTGTCAAGGGTTTTTGTATATCTATGGGTTTTTTGTATGTCTAGGTAATGTAGGTCTATGGTGGCCTGAATTGGTTCCCAATCAGAGGCAGCTGTTTATCGTTGTCTCTGATTGGGGATCCTATTTAGGTTGCCATTTCCATTTTGGTTTTGTGGGTTATTGTCTATGTGTAGTTGCAAGTCAGCACTCGGTCTATATAGCGTCACGGTTGTTTTGTTTAGTGGGCTTTCTTTATTAAAAGAAGACTGTATTCATATCACTCTGCGCCTTAGTCTCCTCTATACGACGAATGTGACAGAATAACCCACCATAAAAGGACCAAGCAGCTTGTTAAGGAGGAATGGACATGGGAGGAAATTTTGGACGGGGCAGGACCCTGGACGCAGGCTGAGGAGTCGCCTAGGAGCAAGAGAGGACAGCAATGATGTTGGGGAGGTAGGCCACAGAAATCCCAAGAAGATTTTGGGGGGTGGCACATGGCGCAGTCGGCGAAGTTGAGGGGTGAGTCTCTGAGATTGTCGAGGAGTTATTGGACAGATTGGAGGGGAGATTGAGACCTTTGAGGAGTTGTTGATTTAAATTGGAGAGTGAAGAGAGCTGTTGATTTGGTGTAGTATGCACGGCATTCGCCCTGAGGAGCGTGTTAGCTATCCGATGCCACCTGTGTCAGTTCCTCATACTCATCCTGAAACGTGTTAAAGTTTCGGAACAATTGATGCCGGCTATACACACCAGGTCTCCAGTGTACTTTCACAACCCGGTATGTCCTGTTCCTACCCCTCGCAGGGCCATCAAGTGCGCCTCCAGGGTCCAGTATGCCCCGTTTCTCCTCCCCGCACTCACCCTGAGGTGCGTGTCCCCAGCCCAGTACCACCAGTGCCGGCACCATGCACCAGGCCTACAGTGCGCCTCGGCACTCCAGTATACGCTGTTCCTGTTCCTCGCACTCACCCTGAGGTGCGTGTCCCCAGCCCGGAACCACGCACCAGGCCTATAGTGCGCCTCGGCAGTCCAGAGCGTCCGGCGACAGTACCCAGTCCTGAACCTCCAACTGTGGGCCCCAGTCCGGAACCTCCAGCGACGGTCCCCAGTCCAGAACATCCAGCGACGATCCACACAGCGAGGGTCCAGAGCCTCCGGCGATGAGCCACGGTTCAGCTCAACGAAGGCAGAGAGACAAGTGTTAAGAGGGGGGGGGTGGCGTCCAGAACCAGAGCCGCCACCGAGGTTAGATGCCCACCCGGACCCTCCCCTACAAGTTCAGGTTTGCGGTCGAGAGTCCGCACCTTTGGAGGCGGGGTGGTACTGTCACGCCCTGACCTTAGTTATCTATGTTTTATGTATTATTTTGGCCAGGTCAGGGTGTGGCGAGGGTGGGTATGTGTGTTTTTGTGCTGTCTAGGGTTTTTGTATGTCTAGGTAATGTAGGTCTATGGTGGCCAGCATTGGTTCCCAATCAGAGGCAGCTGTTTATCGTTGTCTCTGATTGGGGATCCTATTTAGGTTGCTATTTTTCAATTTGGTTTTGTGGGTTATTGTCTATGTGGAGTTGCATGTCAGCTTCACGTTAGTTTTGTTTCTTTGTTAGTTTTGTTTAGTGTTTCCTTCATTAAAAGAATGTATGCTTACCACGCCTTGGTCTCATCAATATGACGAATTTGACAATATCAAAGAAAAATAACAATTTGCAAAACTGCAGTATCCCACAAATTGAAATGAATGTAAAAAAAGGAGGATGCTATTACACATGTGCATTTAAAGTAACACTTTTAATGTTTATAAACAAAGTGCAAAGAAATGTAACAATTCAAAATAACAACAAAATAATAGAATATTGCACCATATTAAAGAAATAACTGTGCAAAATGCAGCATCCCACTTAACATTAAACTGGTCTCACTTTCTTTATTGCCATGTTTTAAGCAGCAGCACATAGCAATGCTGACCATATTTTGCTTTTGAGATTTGCATTCAGAAATGCAAGCTGCCTTACCTTTTTAGGGGCTGATGCGGAGTCTTCTCTCAATTATTTGTTCTGCTTTTGAGAATACCTGCCACTATGCAGAGTCTCCCCGTCATGACTTTAAGCCGTGGGTAGACAGAGGCCTTGTTCTTCCACCAGTTCAGAGGATCTGCAGATCTGTATTTGGAAGGGCTCCTCCAAATAAGATTGGCCCTCCATTATGGCATCTGCTGAGAGATTCCTTCGTGCTGCATCCCCAGTTGCTCTCTCGTCAAACAGCATCCAAACCCCAGACATTTGTGGCTCTACTGCTGGTGCTTCTACTCCATCTGATCACTCTTCTTCCTGTTGCCCTGGTGCCTGAGCCAGCTGACTGCTGGGGCTGTCCTTCCCTGCTGCTGAGGTTATTCTTTGAAGAGCCTCATCAATCGCAATGGCATCATTGAAGGTTAACTTCTTAAACCTGGGGTCAAGTGCAGCGGTTTCTGATAGCATGTGATTATATTCCATTCTGTGGAACTTTCTGTCCATTGATTAACATGGTGTCCATCAACTCTGTCACATGTCCTGTGGTTACATTTGCTTCTCTCTGGTGGCTGGCTGTGATTCACTGCAGACCCTTACACAGGAGTATCATTTTTGAGGCTGTCACATAGCTGAAAAGAGAGAACAGTAACTTATTAGTTCAGGTTCATGTTTTGTCTGATACTACATTCTCATCTACTGCTCATATACATATATAATGCTGGATTAAAAAATGATGTAGTAATAATTGCTTACTGTACCTCTCTCCACTGATCTCCACAGTGACCTGCTCAAAGGGTTCCAGGGATTCTGCACACCTCCACCACCCTTCCTCTTGGGTCAGCGCATCAACAGGTGCATTGACAATGGCCAGGGTAGAGTTGATGACATCCTTTGACTCAAGAAACCGCTTCAACATATAAAACATTGAATTCCACCTTGTAGTGCAGTCTTGTTTAGGCCTCAGCTCAGGCATCCTCATCTGTCGTTGTGTAGACTAGGTTTTCAGCGCTCCTGTGGAAGTATTCCACAGCTGCTTTCACTTTGTCCACAGTGGGATTCATCACCTTCAGAGCGTCTCTTACAATCAGGTTGATTGTGTGGGCAAGACATGGATGATGGGTCCATTTAAACATTTTCATGGCAAAAATATTTGGGTTGTGTTAGCTGCATTGTCGCTAACACAACAGACCACTTTTCCATCTACTTGCTATTCTCAACAGTTACTCTGCCAAGTTCTCTGAGGTGTTTCTGTTGCTGAACTCAAAGCAGTCCAGAAGACAGCCAGACATCGAAGAATCTTCAATGAAGTGACATGTAACCGACATGTAAGAAGTGGTTACCCTTGATGTCCAGCAGTCAGTGGTAAGGCAAACTGCAGTAGCTTTGTGAACTCTTTCCCGCACTGAAGCCTGTGTGCTCTCGTACAGTTGTAGAATATGTGATTTTGAAAGGGTTTTCCTGCTTGTGTACATTGGATTTGGGCTATTGCTATAATTTCTAAAACCTCTGTCCTCCATGATCGAAAATGTCTGGAAATCTGTGGCAATAATTTTAGCCAATGCAATATCAATTTGGCCTTGTTTTGCTACAGACATAGACATAGACTAAACTGTTCCATAGAAGACTGCGTTGCGGAGTAGGCCTACTTGACTGAGTGGATACATCTCCACGTGTGGAGGTGCTGGCTCCACCACTATCACTAGCAGGCCCGCTAGTTACTCAAAGCTCCGCTACAGCTAGCTTCACAGTTGGGTGCACAGTTCCCATATGCCGGTGTAGGTTGTGCGTAGAACTGGCTTTATATGAGATTTTGTTTTGGCAAATTCTACACTGTACTCCAACATTGTCTACATTATTAAAATGCATCCAAATGCTACTTTGTTTCCAACTCTTTTTCCAGCTGTTAATTTCATAGCTGTCCTTCCTCTCTCTCCTCGGCTGCTAAGTGTGTGACTGTAAGAGATTTGGCTCGGCCCTCCCTCACGCATCTTTGGTTCATTGGTTGACACTGCGTGTCTGATTGACAGGAACAACAGGTGAGGCTGTTAGTCTGAGCAGAAAGTCAGAACGAATGTGTGTGTGCTTGAGCATTTAGGCCTATATTATTTTATTTATTTTTTAATTCTTTAAATTAGTTAATTCTATTAATTTAAATCTTTTGATTATTCATATCTTATTTTTTTTAAAGAAATTTAATTAGGGTTTTCTGATATGCGAGCCGGCTCCCAACGTTCACCCACAAGAGCTGGCTTTTAGAGCCGACTCGTTCGTGAACGACCCATCACTAGTGCGTGCTCAGTTCCCTCCTGTACTCCCTGTTCACCCATGACTGCATGGCCAAGCACGACTCCAACATCATCATTAAGTTTGCAGACGACACAATAGTGGTAGGCCTAATCACTGACAACGATGAGACAGCCTATAGGGAGGAGGTCAGAGACCTGGTAGTGTGGTGCCAGGATAACAACCTCTCGTTCAATGTGTTAAAGACAAGGAGATGATTGTGGACTACAGAAAAATAAGTACTGAGCATGCCCCAATTCTCATCAACAGGTCTGTAGTGGAGCAGGTTGAGAGCTTCAAGTTCCTTGGTGTCCACATCACCAAAAAACTATCATGGTCAAAATACACCAAGACAGTCGTGAAGAGGATACGACAACACTTATTCCCCCTCAGGATACTGAAAAGATTTGGCATAGGTCCTCAGATCCTTCTACAGCTGCACCATCGGGAGCATCACCGTCTGGTATGGCAACTACTCGGCCTCTGACCGCAAGGCACTACAGAGGGTAGTGCGTACGGCCCAGTATATCACTGTGGCCAAGCTTCCTGCCATCCAGGACCTCTATACCAGGCGGTGTCAGAGGAAGTCACAGCAAATTGCCAAGGACACCAGCCACCCTAGTCATAGACTGTCCTCTCTGCTACCGCACACCAAGCGGTACCGGAGTACCAAGTCTAGGTCAAAAAGGCTTCTTAACAGTTTCTACCCCCAAGCCATAAGACTCATGAACAGTTAATCAACTGGCTACCCAGACTGTTTGCATTGTCCCCACCCCCTATTTTTACACTGCTGCTACTCTCTGTTTATTATCCATGCATAGTAACTTTACCTCTACCTACATGTACATATTACCTCAAGTAACTGACTTCTTTTTCTAAATGTTTATGTTAACTTTTTGAAAATACTAATATTAATGGACCAAAATACCAACAAATCTTCAAATTGATAGGTGCAGAAATGTCATATCAGCCTTTGGTGCCTGGCCTTAAAGACCTCCTCCAGCTATTTTTTTACTTTAACTTTTGAAAAGCGATATTCAATGTGTAAATACAGTATAGTCCACACACTAAATGGTAAGAAAATGTGTTTTAAGCCCAACTGCAAACTTCATGGAGTAGGGCATTCAAGGAGTTGGTCTGATGGGAATCTGTGATGTCATCAGCCTCCCCCTTAATTGAGGAACAATAGATGAGTAATAAAGAACAAGAGAGGAAAGCCCCCCCCCTCCCCCACTTATACTATGTCATGTGCCTTTTGTTAAGTCAATCACGTGTTAAATGAGGTGAAACTGCACTGCCACTTTAAAACAGCTCCTACTTCTCAAGTCACTCCCTTTGTGTCTCAAGTCACAACTGACTCTATTCTCCATACAGTAGTGTACTGATTTTTGACCAGAACTTAATTTAGGGCCCTGGTCAAAGTAATGGACTGTATTGGGAAATGCAAGGTATTTGAGAGGCAGTCTGGAGCAAGGAGCAGAGGTACACCATGCAAGTTCCTCTGGGCATTAGTGAGCTGAATGGATCTTCACAGCCAGTTAGCTCATGGGCTCAGGTCATTAAAGAATCAGAGACGGCCTGTCTGCCAGGCACAGCACAGCCCAGGCTGAGATCACAGTCCTGCTCTGGACAAGAGGAAAATCTATGCGTTTGTCTCCGATGCGGTCACTATTATAGTATGTAGTCAGTCACGCTACACATGAACAAACTGTGGGTGGATAGACTTGACCTGCACTGGACAATATCCATGGATGCTGGCAAGCGGACAGTGGGGGCATATGTTTTATCCAGTTACAGAATAGCACTGAACAACACATGGATTAGACTTGTATAGATTTGTACAGATGTGTCTATAACACAGTTTCTTAATCCAGTGAAGCCTGACTAAGGGGATTTCTGAAAATGAAAAATTTGCCATATTAATTTTGTCTCTATAACCTTACAGAAAAAACAGGCTTCTGGCAAAAGTTGTGGCAAATCCTTTGCCAATTTGCTGCAATAAATTATGCAGAGATTTTGCATACTACAACAGATCAATAGTATAGAGGAAGTTTTCAACAATGTGGACACAAAAACAAATGCTGGAGCCATCCATGTCATCGATTTGTTGTAGGAGTGTCCCTAAAACAAAGCCGCGAATGGCACCATATCCCCTTGTGTCTGTCATTTAACCCCGGCAAGGTGACTGGGAATATGGTTGAATACAAACAGTCCAGTTATTCCCTCTGTAAGGCAATCAAACAGGCAAAATGTCAGTACAGAGACAAAGTGGAGTCGCAATTCAACAGCTCAGACACAAAATGTTTATGGCAGGGACTCCAGACAATCACAGATTATAAAGGGAAAACTAGCTACTTCGTGGACAGCCTAAACACTTTCTTCGCCCGCTTCGAGGAAAACACAGCGCCGCCAATGCGGGCCACCGTCGCTTCCCAGGACTGTGAGCTCTCGTTCTCTTTGGCCGAAGTAAGTAAGACATTTAAGCGTGTTAAGCAAGGGGCCCTGGGTTTGTACCTCGCCCTGTGCAACTGGGTCCTAGACTTCCTGACAGGCCACCCCTAGGTGGGTTAGGTAGGCAACAACATCTCCACTATGCTGATCCACAACCCCACATGGGTGCGTGCTCAGTCCCTTCATGTACTCCCTGTTCACCCATGACTGCGTGGCCACGCACATCTCCAAATCAATCATCAAGTTAGCAGACAACACAACAGTGATAGGCGAGTCAGCCTACAGGGAGGAGGTGAGGGCCCTAGCGGAATGGTGCCAGGAAAATAACCTCTCCCTCAATGTCAACAAAATGAAGGGGCTGATCGTGGACTTTAGGAGACAGCAGAGGGAGCATGCCTCCATCAACATTGACGGGGCTGCAGTGGAGAAGGTGAAAAGTTCCTTGGTGTCCACATCTCTGCAATCTGAAATGGTCCACGCACACAGACAGTGTGGTGAAGAAGGCGCAAAAAGGCTTCAGGAGGCCGAATAGTTTTTGCTTGACCCCTGAGACCCTCAAAAGCTTTTACAGATGCACCATTGAGAGCATCCTGTCGGGCTGTGTCACCGCCTGGTACGGCAACTGCACCGTCTGTAACCGCAGGGCTCTCTGGAGGGCGGTGCCGTCTCAATGCCTGCCCTCCAGGACATTTACAGCACCCGGTGTCACAGGAAGGCCAAAAGGATCATTGGGGACCTCAGCCACCCGGGCCATGGCCTACTCACCCCGTTACCATCCAGAAGGTGAGGTCAGCTTCTTTCTCAAGGCCATCAGGCTGTTACATAGTCACCACTAGCTGGCCGCCGCCCAGTACCCTGCCCTGAACTTTAGTAACTGTTACTAGTCGACTACCACCCGGTTACTCAACCCTTTACCTTAGAGGCTGTGGCCTATGTACATAGACATGGGACACTAGTCACTTTAATAATGGAACAATGGTCACTTTAATAATGTTGACATACTGTTTGACCCACTTCAAATGTGTATACTGTATTCTAGTCAAGGCCTATCCTATTTAACTATTGCTGTACATATTCAATTCTATCCTAAGTATTCTTCAGATATACTACATATTCTATCCATATACTGTCCACCCTGTTCATCATCCCCGCACTCACCCTGAGGTGCGTGTCCCCAGCCCGGTACCACTAGTGCCAGCACCACGCACCAGACCTCCAGTGCGCCTCCAGGGTCCAGTACTCCCTGTTCCTGCTCCTCGCACTCGCCCTGAGGTGCGTGTACCCAGCCCGGTACCACCAGTGCTGGCACCACCACCAGGCCTATAGCGCACCTCAGCAGTCCAGTACGCCCTTTTCCTCCTCCCCACACTCACCCTGAGGTGCGTGTCCCCAGCCCGGTACCACTAGTGCCAGCACCACGCACCAGACCTCCAGTGCGCCTCCAGGGTCCTGTACTCCCCGTTCCTGCTCCTCGCACTCACCCTGAGGTGCGTGTCCCCAGCCCGGTACCACCAGTGCCGGCACCACGCACCAGGCGTATAGTGCGCCTCACCAGTCCAGAGCGTCCGGCGACAGTGCCCAGTCCAGAGCGTCCGGCGACAGTGCCCAGTCCAGAGCGTCCGGCGACAGTTTACAGACCGGAACCTCTAACGACGGGCCACAGACCGGAACCTCTAACGACGGGCCACAGTCCGGAACCTCTAACGACGGGCCACAGTCCGGAACCTTCCACGACGGGCCACAGTCCGGAACCTTCCACGACGGGCCACAGTCCGGAACCTACCACGACGGGCCACAGTCCGGAACCTACCACAATGGTCCCCAGCCCAGGGTCTCCAGCGACGGAACCCAGTCTAGGGTCTCCAGTGACGGTCCCTGGACCGGGGTCTCCATCGAGGGTCCCCAGCCCTCAGTATAAAGAAGTGGGGCGGCGTCCAGAACCTAAGACGCCACCAAGGTTAGATGCCCACCCAGACCCTCCCATATAGCTTTAGGTTTGTGGCCGGGAGTCCGCACCTTTGGGGGGGGGGTACTGTCACACCCTGACCTTAGTATTCTTTGTTTTCTTTATTATTTTGGTTAGGTCAGGGTGTGACGAGGGTAATATGTGTTTTAACCTGTCTAGGGTTTTTGTATGTTTATGGGGTTGTGACTTGTCCAGGTGTTTTTATGTCTATGGTTGCCTAGATTGGTTCTCAATCAGAGGCAGCTGTTTATCGTTGTCTCTGATTTGGAACCATATTTATGCAGCCATATGCCTTGGGTAATTTGTGGGTTATTGTCTATGTGTAGTTTCCTGTGTCTGCACTCATTATATTTATAGCGTCACGTTCGTTTTGTAAGTTTGTTTCTTCGTTGTTATTAAAGAAGATGTACTCACATCACGCTGCGCCTTGGTCTCATCGTTATAACGAACTTGACAAAGAGCCGCAGAGATCATATGATATTTTCTTATTGAGTGAGAAGATTTGCAGGAGAGTTTGATTATCGTGTGTAGGCTTTTTAGCCTTTATCCTTTTCAAGTTATGGACATTAGATGGGCATAACATGGGTATAAGAGTTAGTTATTCACCAGAACAACCTACTTTTGGGTGAATCATCTGGAATTACAATATACAACGTCACAATAATGACAATGTAAATGGGAAAAATTACTGCATTCGTCAAATAAACCCAAGTGCAAAGACTAATATTGGAATGTGACAGCAAGCAGCCTATTTCAATAAAGTAAAACAGCAGCTAGATACACAGATTGAAGCGATTTGGAATTCGTTCAAACGTGAATCAGCAGCTTAATGAAATAGAGGCTCAAAAGTATTCCTGACCTCATAAGTAATTTGCTGAAGTATTCGGAGGGCAAAGTTTTTGTTCCGCCCCTATCCTCTCTCAGTTTTCAGAGAGCGCTTGCACATCCCCCTTCTCTTCAGAATGCGCTCAGCTAACTTTGGGCCAGCATACAAGATACCAGTCGCACACTGACAGAACTGAGACGTAAGGTAAAGAAAAACTTTTCAACCACTGCCTCACTCCCTTTGCACGCTTGTTTGTGAGAATGTGTTTATGTGCTAACCTTAAGAGACTGCATGTAACATGTAAAAAATTATGGTTTTCCTTTCCAACATTTCTACCCATCAGTTATGTGCATGGCAGGTTATATTGACATTTAATTCTCCACATAACTAAGAACATTTCAGGATTTTATTTATCCTCTATTAAATTATGCCTATTTCACTTTCACACTTAACGTTTATTGTTAAAACACAGAGAGAAAAATGTGTTTAAGTCCTGTTTCCAATATCAAATTATGGCGTATTCTCAGCCCTGAAGTCTATTGCTTATGTCCATTTGTATGTAATGACAAAACGTAAACAGTAATATTTGTTAAGTGATGTGAGTTTGTGCACCTTATCAAACCTCAGGCTACTGACTTTATTGCATTCAAGTCATTATTCGCAGCCTAGCAGATAGACTGACATTATCTTGTATGATATCTTTAAATCTTTACACCAGTCAGAAAATATAGTATTTAAAAACGTGAAGACAAACATTACTGTTGAGAACTTTTTCTGTTAAATCACATGACAACAATGTTTTCTGTATCCTGGCTCAAACTCCTTGGTACTTGGAGAGGTACATGAGCAAACCATGTACACAAACATTGTCTGGAAAACTTTGGACATTTTTTTAGCTGATAGAAAAAAAAACTATAATTTGTTTCATTTAAATAAACTAATCTTACATAGGTCAGCAAAGATACAGCGGCTAGATGTGTCTTCCATTCACTTTATCTTCTTATCACAGATTCTGATAGTGGTTGTGAGTGGGTGACTCATGTTTATACAATTAGTTTGATTTGCCCAGCCCCAACTTTCTTTTTCTTTTTTGAATCTCACTGTCAGCTGTGGCAGACATAGGAACTCTGAGCCTCAGCCTTTGATGCAGTACATCATGCCATGTCGTTGCATGCCATGTGCTGAATTCAACATCATTAAAACACCAAACCAGTGGGGCACATGCCAGTCAAGACTGTGAGACCTGTTAAAATGATTCCTTACCCGCTGCATACAAAGCCATCATTGACTGTCTAAGTGGTGCATTCGTCTGTGCTTGCAGTCCTTCTCATTCTGTGGTCTGGGTATGATGAAGTGAGAGAGACGTAGCCCCAGATGTGCGAGAAGTAGCCAGAACCAATGTTAGACATCCAACTGGAAGTAAAATGGCTCTCAAAAACGTATCATTTGAAGAAACGTTGAATTTGGAAGGGGGGATTGTAATATTTCATTTAGAAAACCTCTGCAGTTGGCTGTGACTGCCATAACCTGTGATTGGTTGACTTTGACACAGAGGGGTTGTGTTAGTGATAGAATCCTCACTGAAAGGAAGTGCATGGTCCCCTACATAATCAGCACTGAAGGGCAAATTTGCGCCAAGATAATAGGATTCCTCAACACAGAGCAGCACACCATAACTCTGTATATGCAGGTTGATAAACTCAACATTCTCATTAAAATATAGTCATGGAACCAGGACATCATATGGCAGGATTATAGCATTTTGAATATGTTGATATAGAAAACAGAGGGACTGTATGTAGAGTTATGAGTTGCTGCTGGGAGTTTAAAGACGTGTCAGTGCAGGCTTCTCCATACAACCAATGTACACATGAGCGTGAAGGGTGTCTATTGAGGAAAATATACCATGTCAACACTGGGTGACTTTTGCCCTCCCAAACTGCTCCACCATATGTTGGAATCCATGCACCAGCAAGCTGTTTCTAGGCATTATGGCGGCAATGAGTCTGGGCTGTTGTGCTATGTGTGTGTCTTTTGAGTCTAACACTGTTCATATTCCTCAACTGGGTTAAGCTCGGTGTTAAAGATTAGTCAAATGTTAGGAATGGATCTAATATTTGTTTTATACACATCATGTTTCACTTAGAACTGGAATGCATTTTGAAAATAACTTGTAGAATCGTACCAACAGATTTCTTTGATTGAAACGTTACAGTGTTTCTTAGGACTGGATCAAGCACACAAACAGTTGGGGGGAAAAACAGGAAAAGTGAAATAGAAAACACCTGGTTTTCAATATATTCTCTGATTTGTAGTCCCATCACTGACTTGGATCACACACACGAGTTTAGAATTGGCTGGATATGGATCACTGCAAAGATTGTTCAGTCTCCGTACAGTAGTGTAAGAAAGGCATCTTATTAAAAGTTACAGAACGTACTTCTTAGAAAGGACACATTTTGAATTGCCGATTTGGAAAATATCTGACACTAGCAACCACATTAAGCCTACTGTAGTGCATGAGCTTCGTCCTCTCTTATCTGTGTTATTCTGTGTGTAGGAGCTGTCAGGTACCTTTTCTTTTCTAACTTTGGACGGTTTGTCTAGGGTTGTCCATATTTCCCCCTATCCCTATCCGGCATTACCTGTAGCCACATTTCCATACCAATGCAATGCAAACCACAGTATGCATCACGAGCTGTCCTGTGACCAGAGAATGGACATGGAAAAACATACATTAGCCCAATGGTCAATTTTATTATAGGCCTAATGACAGTAATGATAGCTAGTTTAAACAGTGGAGACTGTTGGGACCCAGTTCAATGACAAACAACTTGGTGATGCCTTGGTGATGAACTTGGTGATGATCTTGTGGTTCTGTCACTACAGTAAGTTGACATAACAGTAATGTCATGTTATTTCTCTTTCATTCTCACAGGTTAAAGGAGGCCATTTGAAATCAAACCTTCAACATCATTCTCCCTCCAGGTCGACTGCAGAACACTGTGGACAATAGTTATCATCAAATTCCATTTTCAACAATTGTTCTTGGGCTCTGGGACTTTTATGAAAAATGAACCAAGAAAAGCTGATGCTGTTTCAATGTGTGCTCCTGTTGTGCCTGGGCACCTGTCTAAGCCAAAGGGACTGTACAGGCGTGGATTGTCCAGTGTTGGACAACTGTATTGAGGAGGTTTTGGAGAAGGACGCTTGCTGTGCCACCTGCGTTAAAATAGGATGCTCATGTGAAGGTTATCAGTACTATGACTGCATCCACGCAGGCTTCCGGAATGGGAAAGTTCCAGAGGGAGAATCTTACTTTGTGGATTTCGGAAGCACAGAATGTTCTTGTCCACAGGGAGGCGGGAGGATCGGGTGCCATTTCATTCCATGTCCCCAGATCCCTCCCAACTGCATCACTGTCGTGGAACCTGCGGATGGGTGTCCGCAGTGTGAGAGCATCGGTTGTGTCCGAGGCAACCTGAAGTATGAAGCGGGTCACTCCTTCCAGATGGACCCGTGTCAGGTGTGTCACTGTCCTAACGATGGCGGGAGCCTGATGTGTTCTCCTATCCCTGACTGCGACCCTCGTCACATTAAGAAGCCCATGTTAGCAACAACCAGACAGAAAAACATCTCTCTGAGAGACCTCAGCAAACCGCATGACAATGAACAGACAAGCCCATTAAACCCACTCGCCCCCGGTAACACCCTACCTCTTTACAAAGAGGACCCACCTGTCCTGGATGAAGATAAGGATTATGACTACACACTGCCTGACTCCTCATCTACTATACCACAAGACCTGGTCCAGCCAACAGAATCGACCACAGTGTCACCATCCTATGCTGAGACAAGCTTTCCTACTTATGAGATCTTTAATGACCTGAAGCAGGAGCTGAGAGAGAGACTGGGAACATATGATCAGGAGACAAGAGAGGAGGTGACTGTTACCGCGGATCCACATCACATGGACCAGACCACCTCAAAGGCCCAGGGGGAGTCAACAACCTCAACAACAACAACTAAGCAGGAAGTTACCTCAGCGAGCCACAGGCATCAACAGGAAGTTGTTGACCAGAACAGCAGACATCACAGAGATGGTGACTTAGTGATGAAGAGTGACACCTCGAAGGACATCACACAAACTGTCAATAGTGACAAGGGAGTGAGACACACTGGCCGCCACAAACACAGAGACAACCAAAACAGTAACCACCATGATGGCAGTCGTTCATCCCAAAGCTACGGGTGGCACCATGAGAAGCACCTTGAGGAGCATCTTGAGGAGCAGCGTGAGGAGCCCACAAAGCCCCAGAGTAAACTTGACCAGGACTTTCTCACAATGAAGTTCAGCCCGACCAGCAGAGCTCCTGTCATGAGGGAGGAAGGAGACCAGGCAGCCAGGAGACAGTCCCAGGTCCTCTTCAACTACCAGGGTCCAAACGAACAGTCTCGAAACACTGAGGGTAAGTCAGCAATATATGGCCACTCTACCAGTCCACAGTCTAAAATAATAGTGTGCTGCTGATATTTTTGTATTCATTTTTTATAATTACTGTACTTGTATTTAGGGTAAGTAAATCTCCTACAATGTCCTCTGAGACCTACTTAAAGGCCATACATAAAAGCAGTTCTTTCATATGCATTTTTTTTTGTTCATTAAAAGATAGGAACCACATTCATCCAATGTAAATGGTTTATAAATGTGTGCCTGTGAAGACAGTAGCCCAGTGTAAGAACTAGAACCTCAGATGATGTACTGCCCTCCTTCTCTTACATCCTATGACATTCTTAATCAGTCAATAGTAGCTGCGAGCTGACACTGGTCCGGTAAAAACTAGGCTTCACGGAAAGCATACGGTCTCTAGACAGTGAGCCTTCCACTTTTCTAGAAAGTTCATTTTATCAAATAGAAATTCCTTAGGATAACCTCGCAATAAAGGACTACAATCGAGTCATCTGGAGAATTCAGGGATTGTTTCCATGTTTGCGTTAATTCAAACCCAAAGTGACAGATAGATACAGTAATGTGACATCTTCCTTGTGGCGTCTTCATCAGGTCTTCCCTCTTCCCAGTAGCCTCCTGAACACCAAATGTTTTTATATTTTTAAAGTGTATATCAGATAGCTGCAGTGAAATGTGTTATTTTACAGGGTCAGCCGTAGCAGTACAGTGCCCCTGGAGGAAATTAGGTTAAGGGCACATCGGGAAATTTTTGCATAGTCACCTCAGGTATTTAAACCAGCGTCCTTCGGTTACTGGCCCAACGCTCTAACAGATAGGCTACCTGCCACCCACTCAGCTTCTGTAGATTCTGTAGCAGTGTCCCTCGCGTACAATCATCAGTAGGCTCAGCATTAGCAGCCCTCCCCAAGGCATAAATACTGTACATCGAGAGGAGCTTCTGAGATGGAGAACAGATCATGAAGAGACTAGCTAAATGTCTGGAGGATGGGTTAAGAGAGTACAGTATTCATAGAGCAGGGATCATCAACAAGATTGAGGCCAGCGGGCCACCAGTTGGGTTCTCTATAATAGAGAACCCATCTCTGCTTTGAGATTGGGGTTGTTTGTAACACATATTCATAGGTAATACCTGTGATTGTGTATGACCTCCAAATTACCACTGTAAGGGGCCTCCAATATGTTGCATCATCTTCTCATGAAATCTAGGTTTCCCACTGGAAGAAAAAATCCTCAATCAGTTCTTGAGATTCCAATAGGGTTTACGGGTTTACCTTTCATAATATCTACAGTACTACTATGGATTACACATAATAGGATTTCAGTGTACTGCACTAAAACTGCACTAAAATGTAATAATCCCCTCCTGATTTTAGCACTGCCACAGCTACTGAATTACAGTACAAACTAGGTCAGAGCTATAGGAATTCAGACTCTTGCACTATACTGTAAGTAGGTAGTGTGTGACAGTCAACTGTGGATTTTCCCAGCTTTGACTAGCCACCCTTCTTTACTATACTATAACCGTTGAGACCTGTTGGGATTTTTTTCTGCTTTCAGCACTTGGCCTCCATAGGAATGTATAGTGTATGTATTAGCTGTATGGGGTGTTTCTTTGGGAGTTAGCATGAGAGATGCCTATCACGTAGATTCCATGCAGCAAGGATTCACGAGAGCGAGAAGATTGAAATATGCCAGGTCATTATTGGCATTGGTGTTTACCATTCACACGATTTGTTTCTAAAGGCAAGGCCAAAGTCAACTTCTCCAGTATGTCTTGTAAGTGCCTATGAGTTAATATCCCCCAGCTTGCCTTGGATGCAGTGCGACACATATATTTGTTGTGACAGATGCCCTCAGCTGTTTTCTACGCTGCATATCTGAATATTAGGGTATGATCCAAGAATGAAATGGTAGACTACTGTTGCTTCAGAGTAGGTTGACAGAGAGTCTAAGTTAATTCACGTAAATGTCTGTCCAGCACACTCTGAGTATGTCTGTCCCATTTGGAGCAGCTCATTCCCAGGGGCAGTGGAGACAAAGATGACTAGCCTGGCTACTGTCCAGCCCCCTGGGTCAAGCTGACATTGTTAAGGGTCAGAAGTCATGGTCACTGGGTGAAGGGAAAGAGGGTCCAGCATGGTGACATCCTTAAGGACAGGAAGAGACTCAATCGATAAGGTCCCTGAGTTATGCCTGTTATCAACCCCCATTAGGGCAGCATGCCAGAGTCATTCGGAGAGGAAAGGAGAAAGCATGCACTGGAAAAACACAAAATATGTTTACTACACATAAACAGGCCTGGTTTCGATTGGAAAGCGGTCCAAGGTAAATAATTTTTCTTTCTGTTAGAGTCGATAACTACCCTGCTCCATCTAGAGTCTGGGCTACGTCCCTCCCTCTACCAACTACACGGTATGGGGATTTCTAGGCACTCCGTGGTGGTCATGGTCGTGGTGGCGTAGGATGTCTTGGGGGGTTGTACTTGAAAAGGGCATTATATGGAAGTGATGAAGGCGACCTCTGTTGTGGCCTGATTGCCAGACGATACTCATTGCTCCCTCATGACCCGCTTTGATTACTCTTCTCCCACAAGGCACTGGGCCTCCCAATCCAACCAGTAATCACTGGAGCTCAGCTAGACTACACCTTCACACTCACTCCTCCTGCTCATTAGGGAACCCACTTACCCTACTCAACCAAGCTGAAGCCATTTTGGGATTGATCTGTTAAACGGGCATGGGAAAATGTTAGATGTGTACAAAAGTCAATTTTGGACTTTCGTGTAAAACTATCATTTTCAGTGGCCACTTAGCTGTAATTGTCACCCTCAGTATTGGTGTCAGGCAACACTGGCTCAGTATTCAGGTAGGCTTCCACACACAATCATACAGCCTAGCCTATGGTTATGATGGTGAACTCAGCATAAGACAATGATAAGGACACCCCCTCAATTGGGTAAAAGGAACACTATTATTGTTGCTGTTATTATTATTACTGCACATTGGATTTGGCTATTATTACATTATTTATGGTCCAAGACATTTACCCAATGATGACAGACACCATACCAATTAATGAACAACGGACAATATATCGAAGTGTATACAGATTGGGGCTGCTTCCTTGTGGCGCTACAGCACATTGCATCCTTAAGGGCTAAATATGTACATTTAAATTGGAAGCTATTCCCCTAATATTTGTATTCATTCTGTGTTGGATAGATGGCCAGTCCGAGATGGCCAGTCCACTCGATTCAGTTCATGTTGATGTCTGTCCGCCTCCGTTTAGGCGACAAAATGTATTTCCCAGGGAGGACTCGGCCTACAGGCCACGATTAAGTATTGTGAGATGTAGATTATAGACTGCGTTTAATCCACATACCCTATTTCATTTTGTACATTGTATAGAGCACTTAAATGCTTAATACATATTGAGGGTCAGGTTATGTTTAAGGTAATTTAAGCCATTTTACTAATAATAATGAGGATAATGGATCAATAACTATTGCTCCTACAACCTTTCTATTTGACATTTCTTCAAATATGGTGGTGAGGCTTGCATATCTGTTATATTTAGCCTACTTTTTAAGATTATATTTGATATTTTTCTTCATTATTCACGCTAACACATTACATCTACTAACTAAACTGTAATGGTCTGAAAATGGTTACTTGTTTTATGTTTAACTTTATTTATATGTTTCAATGCCTTAAAGACCAAAAACATATACTGCTTAAAAGGTCCTGCTTTTAGTTACACATCCATGTGCTAAAGATAACAATGATATCATTGATATAACATTCTCTCTTGGAATTTGAAAGGCCTAAATCATCCTATCAAGTGTTCCAGCTGTCTTGATATTCTAGCAAGAAACCATATTGACATAACAATGCTCCAAGAAACACACTTGCTCCGTAAGGACGCACGTAGAATGAAGAACCATTTTGTACAAACTGTCTGCTTTTCCATCAGCCCCAAATACAACTAAAGGTATAATCATAATGATGCATAAGATACTCAAAATTAGTTTAGTTTAGTTAGACTGACGCACATGAAAAACATTATGCAAATACATTTGAATCTGAGTTGAACAAGTTAAAGAAGATATCCAAATTGGAAATGTTCTTAACGGCTTTAGAGCGTTCAACACTTTTTTCAGATCAGGTAGCTATTGCTCTTTCCAAGGTCAAGAGAGAACGTTGGTAAGACAGAGAGCAAAATTTGCCATCCATCGAGTTATAGACTCAACCATTACTTCCATGGAAATCGTACCAATCTTTAACTGGCCAACAAGCTGTGCAGAAACTACTATCAGAACCCAAATTAATCAATCAAAGATTCTCCCGCTACTATAAAGAACTAAACACCTATGATTGTTAATCCACACCAAGCCAGACAAAGAATTAAGAACTCCTCTTCTCTCAACCAGTCCACTATTGCTCAGAATGATTAACACAGCTGTTTTTTTTACCCTTTTTTGTGGTATCCAATTGGTAGTTAGTCTTGTCCCATTGCTGCAACTCTCGAATGGACTCGGGAGAGATGATATTCAAGAGCCGTGCATCCTCCGAAACACGACCCAGCCAAGTTGCACTGCTTCTTGACACGGAAGTCAGCCGCACCAATGTGTCGGAGGACACACCAAACTCTCCCCTAACCCAGACGACGCTGGGCCAATTGTACGCTGCCCCATGGGTCTCCCGGTCGCCTGCGACAGAGCCTGGACTCGATCCTGGATCTCTAGTGGCAGAACTAGCATTGCGATGCAGTGTCTTAGACCACTGTGTCACACGGGAGGCCCCCGTAGGTTCATTTTTGAGAGATGTGAATACAGCACTAATTCCGCTTTCATTAAAAAAAGGTAAAGATGCCACCCAGTGTTCTCACTTTTGTGATAAACACAGATATTAATCTCTTTTACAAAATGTTGTCACGTCTCGAGACTTAGTTACTCAAATTGTTCCACACGGATTAAATAGGCTTTGCTCAAAAACTTTTATCCTCAGATAACCATTGACTATTACATATCTTACATGCTTCATCAGAAACAACAGCTCCTTGGGCTGTTTTATCTCTTGATGCAGAAAAAGTTTTTGATAGACTAGAATCACACTGTGGCTCCAATGTTAGTGGCTCCAATGTTATTTATATGATTAAAATACTACAGTCAGGTCCAAGTATTTGGACAGCACAACACAATTTGCATAATTTTGCCTCTGTATGCCACCACAATGGATTTGAAAGGAAACAATCAAGATGTGCTTTAAGTGTAGACTTTAATTTAAATCTTTGTCAAAAGTATTGTATGAACCATGTAGGAATTGCAACCATTTTCTCTCCAATTTTAGGGGCTCAAAAGTAATTGGACAAACTAACGTAATCATAAATTAAATTGTGAGTTTTAATATTTGGTTGCAAATTCTTTGCCTAAAGTCTGGAACCCATAGACATCACCAGCTGCTGGGTTTCTTCCCTGGTGATGCTCTGCCAGACCTTTACTGCAGCTATCTTAAGTTCCTGCTTGTTCTTGGGGCATTTTGCTTCCAGATTTGCTTTCAGCAAGTGAAATGCATGCTCAATTGGATTCATGTCAGGTGATGGACTTGGCCATTGCAGAACATTCCACATCTTTGCCATAAAAAATATTGGTTTGCTTTTGCACTATGCTTCAGGTCATTGCCCACATTTCTGTGAGCACCATCCAATGAGTTTTGAAGCATTTGGCTGAATCTGAGCAGATAATATAGCCCTAAACACAGAATTCACCTTGCTCCTTTGGTCAGCAGTCACATTATCAATAAATACAAGGGAACCAGCCATACATGCCCACGCCATAACACCACCTCCACCAAGCTTCACAGATGAGGTGGTATGCTTTGGATGGTGAGCAGTTCCTTCCATTCTCCATACTCTTCTCTTCCCATCATTCTGGTACAAGTTGATCTTTGTCTCATCTATCCATAGGATGTTGTTCCAGAACTGTACAGGCTTTTTTTTAGATGTGGTCGTCCTGTTTACATCTTGTGGTAAACCCTCTGTATTTACTCTGGTGAATTCTTCTCTTTACTTTGACATAGCTACGCCTACCTCCTGGAGTGTGTTCTTGATCTGGACAACTGTTGTGAAAAGGGGTTTTCTTCACCAGGGAAATAATTACTCTGTCATCCACCACAGTTGTTTTCCGTGGTCTTCAGGGCCGTTTGGTGTTCCTGAGCTCACCAGTGTGTTCTTTCTTGTTAATAATGTACCAAAAAGTTGATTTGCCAACACCTAATGGTTTTACCATCTCTCTGAAGGGTTTTTCAGCCTAATTTTTCAGCCTAATGATGGCCTGCTTCACTGGCAGTGACAGCTCTTTGGACTTCATATTGAGGGTTAACAGCAACAGATTCCAAATGCAAATGCCACACTTGAAATCAACTCTAGACCTTTTATCTGCTTACTTGTAAATTAACTATTGAGGGAATAAAACACACCTGATCATGGAAGAGCTGAGCAGACAATTGTCCAATTACTTTTGGTCCCTTTAAAAGGGGGGCACGTATATAAAGTGCTGTAATTCCCACGCCGTTCACCTGATTTGGATGTAATTACGCTCATTGTTTAATTTCAACTCCAATATGCTGTGGTAGACAACTAAAATAATAATAACTTGGTCAATGTCCAAATATTTATGGACTTGACTGTATATGCCAAATCCCTCAAACATTGTTATAACAGGCAGTATCTGCTCTGTTCAGAATCACAAGAAGCAGTAGATAAGGTGAGCCGATTTTTCTCCTTTGCTATTTTTATTATCCATGGAACCCCTGGCCCAGGCAATTTGTCAATCGAATGAAATAACAACAATTTCCCTAATCTCATCATACCCAGACAATATTTGACATCTAGACAATGTATCTCAATCGCTCCCAAACGCATTGAAGATCATAGATAAATTCAACTTCGTCTCAAGTTATAAAATTAATCCTAACCAAATCAAATCAAATCAAATCAAATTTTATTTGTCACATACACATGGTTAGCAGATGTTAATGCGAGTGTAGCGAAATGCTTGTGCTTCTAGTTCCGACAATGCAGTAATAAAAAGCAAGTAATCTAACTAACAATTCCAAAAAAAACTACTGTCTTATACACAGTGTAAGGGGATAAAGAATATGTACATAAGGATATATGAATGAGTGATGGTACAGAGCAGCATAGGCAAGATACAGTAGATGATATCGAGTACAGTATATACATATGAGATAAGTATGTAAACCAAGTGGCATAGTTAAAGTGGCTAGTGATACATGTATTACATAAGGATGCAGTCGATGATATAGAGTACAGTATCAACGTATGCATATGAGATGAACAATGTAGGGTAAGTAACATTATATAAGGTAGCATTGTTTAAAGTGGCTAGTGATATATTTACATCATTTCCCATCAATTCCCATGATTAAAGTGGCTGGAGTAGAGTCAGTGTCATTGACAGTGTGTTGGCAGTAGCCACTCAATGTTAGTGGTGGCTGTTTAACAGTCTGATGGCCTTGAGATAGAAGCTGTTTTTCAGTCTCTCGGTCCCAGCTTTGATGCACCTGTACTGACCTCGCCTTCTGGATGACAGCGGGGTGAACAGGCAGTGGCTCGGGTGGTTGATGTCCTTGATGATCTTTATGGCCTTCCTGTAGCATCGGGTGGTGTAGGTGTCCTGGAGGGCAGGTAGTTTGCCCCCGGTGATGCGTTGTGCAGACCTCACTACCCTCTGGAGAGCCTTACGGTTGAGGGCGGTGCAGTTGCCATACCAGGCGGTGATACAGCCCGCCAGGATGCTCTCGATTGTGCATCTGTAGAAGTTTGTGAGTGCTTTTGGTGACAAGCCGAATTTCTTCAGCCTCCTGAGGTTGAAGAGGCGCTGCTGCGCCTTCCTCACGATGCTGTCTGTGTGAGTGGACCAATTCAGTTTGTCTGTGATGTGTATGCCGAGGAACTTAAAACTTGCTACCCTCTCCACTACTGTTCCATCGATGTGGATAGGGGGTGTTCCCTCTGCTGTTTCCTGAAGTCCACAATCATCTCCTTAGTTTTGTTGACGTTGAGTGTGAGGTTATTTTCCTGACACCACACTCCGAGGGCCCTCACCTCCTCCCTGTAGGCCGTCTCGTCGTTGTTGGTAATCAAGCCTACCACTGTTGTGTCGTCCGCAAACTTGATGATTGAGTTGGAGGCATGCATGGCCACGCAGTCGTGGGTGAACAGGGAGTACAGGAGAGGGCTCAGAACGCACCCTTGTGGGGCCCCAGTGTTGAGGATCAGCGGGGAGGAGATGTTGTTGCCTACCCTCACCACCTGGGGGCGGCCCGTCAGGAAGTCCAGTACCCAGTTGCACAGGGCGGGGTCGAGACCCAGGGTCTCGAGCTTGATGACGAGCTTCGAGGGTACCTTGGTGTTGAATGCCGAGCTGTAGTCGATGAACAGCATTCTCACATAGGTATTCCTCTTGTCCAGATGGGTTAGGGCAGTGTACAGTGTGGTTGAGATTGCATCGTCTGTGGACCTATTTGGGTGGTAAGCAAATTGGAGTGGGTCAAGGGTGTCAGGTAGGGTGGAGGTGATATGGTCCTTGACTAGTCTCTCAAAGCACTTCATGATGACGGATGTGAGTGCTCAGTTACCAGTTTAGCTCAGTTACCTTAGCTTTCTTGGGAACAGGAACAATGGTGGCCCTCTTGAAGCATGTGGGAACAGCAGACTGGTATAGGGATTGATTGAATATGTCCGTAAACACACCGGCCAGCTGGTCTGCGCATGCTCTGAGGGCGCAGCTGGGGATGCCGTCTGGGCCTGCAGCCTTGCGAGGGTTAACACGTTTAAATGTCTTACTCACTTCGGCTGCAGTGAAGGAGAGACCGCATGTTTCCGTTGCAGGCCGTGTCAGTGGCACTGTATTGTCCTCAAAGCGGGCAAAAAGTTATTTAGTCTGCCTGGGAGCAAGACATCCTGGTCCGTGACTGGGCTGGGTTTCTTCCTGTAGTCCGTGATTGACTGTAGACCCTGCCACATACCTCTTGTGTCTGAGCCGTTGAATTGAGATTCTACTTTGTCTCTGTACTGGCGCTTAGCTTGTTTGATAGCCTTGCGGAGGGAATAGCTGCACTGTTTGTATTCAGTCATGTTACCAGACACCTTGCCCTGATTAAAAGCAGTGGTTCGTGCCTTCAGTTTCACACGAATGCTGCCATCAATCCACGGTTTCTGGTTAGGGAATGTTTTAATCGTTGCTATGGGAACGACATCTTCAACGCACGTTCTAATGAACTCGCACACCGTATCAGCGTATTCGTCAATGTTGTTGCCTGACGCAATACGAAACATCTCCCAGTCCACGTGATGGAAGCAGTCTTGGAGTGTGGAGTCAGCTTGGTCGGACCAGCGTTGGACAGACCTCAGCGTGGGAGCTTCTTGTTTTAGTTTCTGTCTGTAGGCAGTGATCAACAAAATGGAGTCGTGGTCAGCTTTTCCGAAAGGGGGCGGGGCAGGGCCTTATATGCGTCGCGGAAGTTAGAGTAACAATGATCCAGGGTCTTTCCACCCCTGGTTGCGCAATCGATATGCTGATACAATTTAGGGAGTCTTGTTTTCAAGTTAGCCTTGTTAAAATCCCCAGCTACAATGAATTCAGCCTCCGGATAAATCGTTTCCAGTTTGCAGAGAGTTAGATAAAGTTCGTTCAGAGCCATCGATGTGTCTGCTTGGGGGGATATATACGGCTGTGATTATAATCGAAGAGAATTCTCTTGGTAGATAATGCGGTCTACATTTGATTGTGAGGAATTCTAAATCAGGTGAACAGAAGGATTTGAGTTCCTGTATGTTTCTTTCATCACACCATGTCACGTTGGCCATAAGGCATACGCCCCCCCCCGTCTTCTTACCAGAAAGATGTTTGTTTCTGTCGGCGCGATGCGTGGAGAAACCCGCTGGCTGCACCGCTTCGGATTGCGTCTCTCCAGTTAGCCATGTTTCCGTGAAGCAGAGAACGTTACAGTCTCTGATGTCCCTCTGGAATGCTACCCTTGCTCGGATTTCATCAACCTTGTTGTCAAGAGACTGGACATTGGCAAGAAGAATGCTAGGGAGTGGTGCACGATGTGCCCGTCTCCGGAGTCTGACCAGAAGACCGCTTCGTTTCCCTCTTTTTCTGAGTCGTTTTTTTTTTTTTTTGGGTCGCTGCATGTGATCCACTCCGTTACACTGGTTGTAAGGCAGAACACAGGATCCGCATCGCGAAAAACATATTCTTGGTCGTACTGATGGTGAGTTGACGCTGATCTTATATTCAGTAGTTCTTCTCGGCTGTATGTAAAGAAACCTAAGATGACCTGGGGTACTAGTGTAAGAAATAACACGTAAAAAAACAAAAAACTGCATAGTTTCCTAGGAACGCGAAGCGAGGCGGCCATCTCTGTCGGCGCCGGAAGTATGATTCAGCCAGCTCACATTGAGCCCGACCCGAGTTAACCAAATCTGCTCCACTGCCTCTCAAGACCCTGAACGAGGACTCCATCTCTACTTATGGAATCCCAATTGTTTCCCATATTAAATATTTAAGAGTATATATATTTTCTTCCTTAATAATTAATAAATAAAACCATTGCAAGAAACGTTTTACATAAAAAATTGCTATTATTTGGTTATTTTGTTATACACAGTGCCTTCAGAAAGTATTCAGACCCCTTGACTTTTTCCACATTTTCTTAAGTTACAGCCTTATTCTAAATGGATTAAATAAATACAAATCCTCAGCAATCTGTACACAATATTGACAATGTGAAAACTGGTTTATAGAAATAATAATATAGAAGCAAACTACAGAGATATCCTTGATGAAAACCTGCTCCAGAGCACTCAGGACCTCAGACTGGGGAGAAGGTTCACCTTCCAACAGGACAACGACCCTAAGCACACAGCGAAGACAATGCAGGACTGGCTCGGGACAAGTCTCTGAATGTCTTTGAGTGGCCCAGCTAGAGCCCAGACTTGAACCCGATCGAACATCTCTGGAGAGACATGAAAATAGCTGTGCAGCAACGCTCCGCATCCAACCTGACAGAGCTTGAAAGGATCTGCAGTGAGGATGGGAAAAAATTCCCTAAATGCAGGTGTGCCAAGCTTTTAGCGTCATACCCAAGAAGACTCAATGCTGGATTTGCTGACAAAGATGCTTCAACAAAGTACCGAGTAAAGAGTCTGATGTAATATTATGTAATATACTTATGCAAATGTTATATTTAAACAAAATGTTTTTTATACATTTGCAAACATTTCTAAAAACCTGTTTTTGCTTTGTCATTATAGGGTATTGTGTGTAGATTGATGAGGGAAAAACAACTATTTAATACATTTTCTGATAAGGCTGTAACCTAACAAAATATGACAAAGTCAACGGTCTGAATACTTTCCAAAGGCACTGTAAATATTTATTTTTACCCAATTGCTATTATACAGTCTTGTCCAATCTCTGCAACTCCCGTACTGTCTCGGGAGAGGCAAAGGTCGAGGGTCATGTGTCCTCCGAAACACGACCGTGCCAAGCCGCACTGCTTGCTTAACCCGGAAGCCAGCCGCACCAAAGTGTCGGCGGTAACACCATCCAACTGGCGACCGAAGTCAGTGTGCATGCACCCAGCCCGTCACAAGGAGCTGCTAGAGCACGATGGGACAAGGAAATCCCGGCCGGCCAAACCTGGACAATTGTGCACTGCCTCATGGGTATCCCAATTGCGACCGCCTGCAACACAGCCTGGGATCGAATCCACGTCTGTAGTGACGCCTCAAGCACTGCGAAGCAGTGTCTTAGACCGCTGTGCCTCTCGGGAGGCTCCATTGCTAGAAACTTTAACAGAATGCTCAAATCAATTCAATTTGACCTCAGTAGATGGACTAACATCCCAGTTGCTTTAACCAGCAGAATATCTTTTGTCAAAATGAATATATTGCAATGGCAAAATTTCGGTCGTTCAATGCTTCCCATATCTCCCCCTTCTGGCTGTTGGGATAAAGTTAATAGTGTGGTTTACATTTGTATATGGCAAGGTAATCGATCTCGCATAACATTAACAAACTTACTAAGAGGGAAAGACGTAGGAGGACTATGCGTACCAATTGTATTTCCAGGAACTACCATTTCGCCCCATCTTAAATTGGTTTAGTCATGATTCTTCTGCCCCTTGGCCTATACAGAGAAATATGGTGTATCCTATTGCCCTGGAAGAGGTCGTCTTCACTGATATATGCCTTAAACAATGTAAACTACGCCTTGGTTGTATTATTGTTCACACAATTTCTATTTCACTCATAATTGAAAAACGATGTAACTGGAAATCAAAATGACTCATACTCCATTATTTCACAATAATGCCTTGCGATCTGGAGGGTTGCAATAATGCCTTTTGCATCCCCCCCAATGGTCCAAATGAGGAATCCGTACCCTTGCCTTTATCATGGACAGTAATGGTTTAAGAACATTCCAAGATTTGAAGGACACATACACATTACCAGGCAACTCCTTTTTTCGTATATTTACAACTTAGGTCACCTATGCTGGCCTATGGAGTCCCTTGGGAAACCCAACTACTGAACCCTACAACGAGAAAATTATCTGGTCTCCCAAAAGGACTGATCTCTATAATATAAAACAACTTTTGGAAAGCTCATATTATGAGCTAGCCATTAAAAAAGTATGGTCCACAGACCTTAGTGAATCTGAACAACCCTTTAACTGGAACATAATATGGAGAAATATGAACTTTGCATCTCATAATGCAAGCCATTAAACTATACATGTTAGGTTTGTTCACAGACTGTATTTAACACCAAGGACAATTTTACAATGAAATTGGCCTCAACTCCCAACTGTTCACTGTGTCGCCTAAATCAGGTAGGCACATTCCTTCATAGGATGTGGTAGTTCCCTGCAGTTAAATGCTTAGATGCAGGCGGTTGGACTAAGATATGTGGGGTTGGGGGGAATGGGATGGGGAGTTGGGGGTGTAGGCCCACCTCCTTTTTGTTTCTTTTTCTTTATATACCAATTTGACAATATCCGGTTTGGTCAATATGATAATTTCTCTATGTATTTCTTACTTTTGTTTTTCTTTTGCGTGGCAGCCCACGGGTACATGTTATATAAACCGAATACATGAATTGAAATTGATATTGTACCTGTAAACCCCCCAACAACCAAAAATGTGGTTAAAAAAAGAGAAAAGCAAAAAAAAAAAAAGCAACATGGACTGTCCCAAAACACATACTGGAGCATCTGGGAGTGAACTAGGCAGATATGTAATTTTGGTGAGGATAAAAGGAGTGGGAATTCCAGACCTGGCCACATCAGGGTTAATCTCTACCACTACTGTCAGGATGGGCTTGCAGGTGGTTGACTCTCTATCCAATCTAGGGGGATTTCCAGGTCATTTCCAGGAATTAAGGCATATCTCATTATTGCAACATATCCTTGCCATAAACCGGCAAACGGATCTGCAAAACCACTTATAATTAGACGACAAGGCCAAATGCAGAAACCAGATCGTCAACAAGATCTATAAAAAGCATGAGATTGGTTATACATTACAACTGAATAACAACTGCAGTCAAGACCAATGACCAGCTATTTCCAACCAACCATAAATCTGGTCTCATGGCTAAAGATTAGATGATATGCTTTATTATTCTTCGTCGATGTGTTGTGATTTGGCAGTAAAACATTTACAACGGGCCTAATAAGATTAGAGGTTTACCTGCGTGACCACAGATGGACAGCTCCCCGAAATGCAACCCTCTTGAGTGTGTGTGCGCACACGCTTTATATTTAATAAAGTTATTGCATAACTAGTATAACTAATTGGATTGTAAGCGTATTATGAAATATACATGTAATCTTCAGTATTGCATTAAAAAGGGGGCACTGTTAGCATAAAGGCAATAATGAAAAGGAAACACTAATACAGTACCTTTTGGAAATAAAACCTTTTTCTTTCTATATAGTAACATTAGACTGTTTTAACTGCAGCTTGCAAATCCAACCATGAGCAATTGGACAATTTTTGTCCCATGGTATTTGGTGTTATGTTGTCCACAAAATGCAAAATCTGGATTTGGATGGGTTTGTAAAGGCATGGTAGTAGATCCTTTCCTGCCTGTTGACTTGTGATGGCCGGCTGTGAGATATTACTCAAAGAACACCAACAAGAAATGGCTCCTCGAGTTAGAATAAATTATAGGTCTGGTGAGGGTGTGCTGCATTTCTTACCATTACTCTACATGTAGGGAAATAATCACATTCAACAGCTCTATCTATTTTAGTCTGTTTCAACATAAATCAAATTAGTTGTATTTATTTACATTTTTCACATAAATATTTTACATAATTGTGAGTAAAGCATCCCCAACCAGACTCTAAACCAGACTCCTTATATACAGTGGGGAGAACAAGTATTTGATACACTGCCGATTTGGCAGGTTTTCCTACTTACAAAGCATGTAGAGGTCTGTCATTTTTTATCATAGGTACACTTCAACTGTGGAGACGGAATCTAAAACAAAAATCCAGAAAATCACATTGTATGATTTTTAAGTAATTAATTTGCATTTTATTGCATGACATAAGTATTTGATCACCTAGCAACCAGTAAGAATTTCGGCTCTCACAGACCTGTTAGTTTTTCTTTAAGAAGCCCTCCTGTTCTCCACTCATTACCTGTATTAACTGCACCTGTTTGAACCCGTTACCTGTATAAAAGACACCTGTCCACACACTCAATCAAACAGACTCCAACCTCTCCACAATGGCCAAGACCAGAGAGCTGTGCAATTATTAGAAAATGGAAGAAAATGGAAGTTCAAGATGACGGTCAATAACCCTCGGTCTGGGGCTCCATGCAAGATCTCACCTCGTGGGGCATCAATGATCATGAGGAAGGTGAGGGATCAGCCCAGAACTACACGGCAGGACCTGGTCAATAACCTGAAGAGAGCTGGGACCACAGTCTCAAAGAGAACCATTAGTAACACACTACGCCGTCATGGATTAAAATCCTGCAGCGCACGCAAGGTCCCTCTGCTCAAGCCAGCGCATGTCTAGGCCCGTCTGAAGTTTGCCAATGACCATCTGGATGATCCAGAGGAGGAATGGGAGAAGGTCATGTGGTCTGATGAGACAAAAATAGAGCTTTTTGGTCTAAACTCCACTCGCCGTGTTTGGAGGATGAGTACAACCCCAAGAACACCATCCCAACCGTGAAGCATGGAGGTGGAAACATCATTCTTTGGGGAAACTTTTCTGCAAAGGGGACAGGACAACTGCACCGTATTGAGGGGAGGATGGATGGGGCCATGTATCGCGAGAACTTGGCCAACAACCTCCTTCCCTCAGTAAGAGCATTGAAGATGGTTCGTGGCTGGGTCTTCCAGCATGACAATGACCCGAAACACACAGCCAGGGCAACTAAGGAGTGGCTCCGTAAGAAGCATCTCAAGGTCCTGGAGTGGCCTAGCCAGTCTCCAGACCTGAACTCAATAGAAAATATTTGGAGGGAACTGCAAGTCCGTATTGCCCAGCGACAGCCCCGAAACCTGAATGATCTGGAGAAGGTCTGTATGGAGGAGTGGGCCAAAATCCCTGCTGCAGTGTGTGCAAACCTGGTCAAGAACTACAGGAAACATATGATCTCTGTAATTGCAAACAAAGGTTTCTGTACCAAATATTAAGTTCTGCTTTTCTGATGTATCAAATACTTATGGCATGCAATAAAATGCAAATTAATTACTTAAAATCATACAATTTGTTTTAGATTCCGTCTCACAGTTGAAGTGTACCTATGATAAAAATGACAGACCTCTACATGCTTTGTAAGTAGGAAAACCTGCAAAATTGGCAGTGTATCAAATACTTGTTCTCCCCACTGTAACATTGGTTGCAAACCTGTCAATTCGAACCTTATGGGGCTCCTTCAGATCACCAGAGCCAATCGGGCACACTTCGGTGTGTGTCTGTGTCGCATACTGGTCTGGTCATCCATCCAACCACATGGAACTGCAATGGGATTGGAGGTTAGAGAGGGAAACCATTAAAGACAGTGTAGTCTGGATGGCCCTCAGGTCTCCTGCCCACAAACCACAGCCCAGTCAAGAGTTCAGACTTCAGAGAGATGGATGGATCACACATGTCCTGCTATCTGTTCTACTATCAGTCTCACTGTCAGGGAGATTAGGATAAATAGCTGTCGATTCACTGTCTTCTTCAACATGTCCATGGAAATGGAGTCATATGGGGGGGGGAAGCCCCTCTTCCCTGTTATGTCATGGACAGCTTTTGATGGACAGGCCAAGCAAAGCAACTAGGACAGGGTGATGTATTTTATTTACAAGATGGAGTCATCTCCGACTGTGATGTCAAAGGTGTAAACAGCATGGCTCCAATGTATCTGCTTAGCTTATGTAACATGGTATTCGCTCACACATGTGCATACGATCATCCCAATATAGCTTACCTTGATGGAGCATGTTCACGTGTACCAACCATTTCTGAGTGAGAAAGAGAGCATCCATTCATTCGTTTTGTGTGACTGTGGACACCTCACCTGTACTGTAAATCAGTGGCATTCCTGGAAAGGGAAAGATGGAATGATCCATTCGTTTTCATTAACACCAAGGTGAACTGTATGGCAGCGACGGCCACCAATTTATGGCACGAGGATGGGAGCTGCTCTCCCCTTGTTTTTTGCTCCTCTCAGAGGATGATGTCGGATGTTGGGGCGATAGTGCCGTGTGTGGTTGATGTCACCGTAACTTAGTTTTGGACAATTGTTTACAAATGATTTCTGAAACTATGGCTCCTTTTCTCTAGACTCTACACACAAAACCCCAAAACACACGCACAACATGCAAGACGTCACACATCTCTTGAAAAACCAAACACTTTGTTCAAAACTATTTAAACTCTTCTCAAAATTGTGTTTTTGCATATAACCTCTATACACAAACCATCAAATGATGTGACAAAGGTAGAACACTACTATCTTGTGTCTTTTGCATGTTCAGTGTGCAGTGGAGTCCACGGCAGTTTGTCATAGCACTCACCCGTACAAGTACACTACTAAGTTTGGGGTCAATTAGAAATGTCCTTGTTTTTGAAAGAGAATCAAAGACACCAAGAAAGCCAACCTGAAGCTTATTTACAGTGCTCAAGATCTGATTTCTCAGTGAATAAATGAGCTATAAGTGTTTTCACACGTGAGCACTGGGTGTAGGTAATCGGTAAAGGTGTGGCATTTTGAATGGCAGCGTTTTCCAAACGAAACACGAGACCCTGTTACTTTTGAGTGATGTGTCTAATGTAGAGAACTATGTTTAGTGTTTTGCAAAAAGTGTGTTTTAACCATTTGCCAACCGAGTGTAAAAGCAGATAATGTCCTTGCAGTTTTGCAGACTTGGTCTGAAGATTAGGTACATGAGTTAATGGTTTCACTGAGTGTGCCTCAAGTGCCACATTCAGTGTAGAAGAGATTGTAAAAAACTGTAAAGGCTAACAGACAGATGTAATGACAGGCCAAGAGAAGAGAGATGTACCTCGAACCACCTATCAAGCCCACCTCCACAACTCTCCTCCTAACATGATGAATCCGCCATTACACACCTGAATGGAACACATTTGCTTTAGTTCCTTGATTAGAAGGCTTGTCAGAGGGATGTGCGATATTCACAGGCTGAGCTTAGACGTATTTTCAGTTACTCCAGGTATTTGTTTCAAAACCATCACTGTAAAGTGGCTGTTTCAGTGTTAATGTTTGACCTTTATCTGCACAGTCCCGTTTCAGAGCCTTTTTGAAGTTACTCAAAGGGCTCAATTCAATCAAACCCGCACTGTGGTATTTTCACAGTAGCTCTTTTTCCCATGGTCAAATAAAAATGTAGAATGGTCTTGGGTTCTGTAAAGACTCGCTATTATTACCAGGTATACTCTCCACACTGGTAGATGCTTCCAGATTTCCGAATAAGAAGTATGTGTTTGTAAATAAAGGCAGTGCACAAACATTGTTTTGGCAGGTTTAACTGAATTCAAGTCAAACTGCTGTTAATATCTTACCTTATTGATGAGCACATGGGACCATTCTGTACTGTTTCATGATGACTGCAGTGATCCCACCTGGAGAGAAAATGAATAGGATGCAAATAAAATGGATGACTGATGAAGTACTCTGTCTTCTAATAATAACAAATTCATTCAGGTTCAAAGAAGCTTGTCATATGGTGTGACTGGGGACAGATATTTATGAATCAAAGAGGCTTTTGCATCCTCTAAAGTTTTCATATCTTCTCATTTCTAAACCTATAAATTATGCACTGCTGTGTAGCGCATTCTCCACTGGAAATGAACGGCTTAGTGCTCACATGAAAAGGCATGTCAAGGAGAGAGGACCATTAGGACTAAAACAAAGGAAAGTAAATCACTAAGGAAAGGTATGGTGAATAAAAAGAGAGAATTAATGACGAGTTAATGTAAGCTCCTTCAACAGATGAATATTTTTGTTGGTAAATGTTTTTTTTTTCTTGCTTACGTGTTATACTATGCAATCCTGTCATTATTTCTCCTTTCTGCCTGTTTCTTTAATTAGACTCGTGTTTTAGTTGATTGTGTAGACTTGTGAAGTTTTCACGTCTGTGTGGAGTTTAATCATGTGGAAATGGATCAAAAATCTCCACTTGGCACCTTTTCCCCTCCCTCCTCCAGCTGCTCATTCTGTTAAATCAAATGTGAAATTTGAATCAGCCTACATAATAATTCACAAATGAGTTTAAAAGATGTAGAAATGTGTTTTTTCCAGTCTGCTGGTTTAGAAACAGGGCAGTTGTAAGGCCCACAAACATAAAACAGTTTTGGAACAATGACCCAATTTTGTGTTTCACAAGGGTAAACCACTTCATGCCAATTGCCTTCAATGATGTTGTGACAGTCTTAGTTTTCCACAACTGTTTACACACGTTTGCTGAATCTTTGGGCCATTTTCCCAAAACTCGAAACACAAAACACAAAAACACCAAATGCAAAACTCTACAAATCTCTAGCAAAAGCAAACACTGCATTCAAAACTGTTTTATCTCTTTCCAAAATGTAATTTCTTTGCATCAAAATGACAATATATGAATAGATCTGTCTACTAACCAACAACACACGGATGTGCTCAACACAAAACACTCTATGAATATCCCATCAGTAGGTTTATGCCTTTTGCCTTTTCAGTGTTACACTGTAGCCGGTTGTAAAATATTGCTACAGTAATGTATACCTACTCAAATATACATAAATAAACACACACAAATGCGTGTGCATGCATGCCGGGCCATGGTGGAAGACACTGGTTGTTTCACACCAGAACAGGAGACCACTATTGTGAACATGGTGGTGGCAAACAACACCATTAGACTATGAGAAATCCAGAGCCACATAAATGCAGACAACACAATATTCAATAACATTCATCAGGTGGGCTTGTCTACATTGGACCGTGTATTACAGCGCAACCGAATCCGGATGAAACAGGTCTACAGGGTGCCATTTGAGCGAAGCTCATAGTGGGTTAAAGAACAGCGCTATGAATATGTGCAAGTAAGTACTACACTGTGAATTTACTATCATATCAGCACTGTATGTACAGTACTGTAATCCAGTGTAAAGTGCCTCATCATATTGACTGCTCTAGGTTTATGTCACATATTGTCTTGCTGTCTGTTTCAGAGAGTCTTGGAGCTGGATGCCGCTGCAATTCAGCACGTTTATATTTACATTTATGAGGCTGGCTTCAACCGAGCCAAAAGAAGGGGAAGGGGACGGAACATTATTGGCCACCGTGAATGTCCCTGGACAGCGTGGAGGGAATATCACCGTGTGAGCAGCCGTTAACCAGTAAGGCGTCCTCCATCACCATGCCAACCTTGGTCCCTACAACACCGCCCTTCTCTTCACATTCCTGGACACACAACATGGCATCCTTATTCCAACCGAGCAGAGGGGTGGACCAGAGCAGCCCAGGTATGTTGTCATCTGGGGACAATGTGAGTTTCCACCAGGCTGCAATGGTCCACATCTGGTTTATCAACCACCCACAATTGAAGACTTTTTTTCTGCATGCGATGGAAGGTGTATGACCGACCTCTATGACCGACCACGCATGCCTCTTCTCCGGACAATGGAGGATGCATGTGGTGCAGTTGATGTGGGGGCTTTTGGCGGCTGGATCCGTCACTCCAGAAGATTCTTCCCCGCTGTTTAGCCAGGGAGAACATCGCTTGTGATGTAGATGAGTTATGCTGTGGCCAGACCGAAATAGGAGGCAGGATGCAGCCTAATGTCTTTTTTCTTACATTTTGCATGTGTTTATGTATTTTTGTGTTTAGAGTTTTGAAAGAATGAGCCCCTTTTATTTTTATTTTTGTACAGAAAACCCTTTACCTTACTGAATGTTTTTCCTGGTTTTCTCCTGTTGGGTATGGAAAGTGTTACATACAAAACACAAGTGTTAAAAAATACTGCATTTTGGAAATAAATGTCAAATGTTTTTGTTACTGGGGACGGGGACGGAACATTATTGGCCACCGTGCCATTATTGGCCACCGTGAATGTCCCTGGACAGCGTGGAGGGAATATCACCGTGTGAGCAGCCGTTAACCAGCAAGGCGTCCTCCATCACCATGCCAAACCATGGTTGAGCACATGGTCAACCAATGTGGCCCTGATCTCATCTGAGACAACTGTCCTTCCTCATCCTCTTCCTCCTCTTGCTCTCTAATTCTGCCCACCCAACCCCCTGCATCCTTGGGCAAGTACTGTCTCAAATTCCTGCTGCATCTTCTTGAGGAAATGGCAACACTGCTAAAAGGTCAGCTTCACTGTCAAGTTCCAAAGAAAGCGTTCCCAACAGTCCTTTTTTGATTGTGAAAATATGGGCCTAACACTCAGCCACCAACAGGATTGTGGCCAGTAAAAGAGGAAATGGTGATTTGAGTGTCTTACCCTTACTTCTTAGGAAGTGAACAGGGTGGAGCTGTGTTGACTAATGGAAAATGTTATTTTGACACAACGATCCTGATGAAATGTGGTATGATTCAGTTCTCAGTAAGTGGGGGTCTGACGTTTTTGGTTAAAAACAAGTTTTTTTGTGGAAATCAACGAGACAACAAATTTGACCTTTTTGGAGATTTCAAACAGATTGCAACAGAAGGGGAAACTTTCATTCCCACTGAAAGGTGACTTCCAAGCTGTGTGGCTCAGCAAAGCTTTCAAAGATGTTCAAAAATAGTAAATATTTGTGCGTTTAAGGCAAACACTTGCAGCCCACATTTTGATATTAGAGGAAGTAAGCCTAATCCAAAATATAATCAGTTGTTTTTAAGAATGTAAAACCATTTTTAAAAGTAATCCAGTCAGATTACAGTTACTTCATTTCTGTAACCTGATTACGTAATCCCAGTTAAATGTAATCCATTAATATCCATCCCTGGTCCCATAATAATATAAAATATTTCAACAGAAAGACATGGTCCAAGATGGCTGCAGTTGGCAGTAGAGGAGCCTAGTTGGTCTGGAGCAGCAACAGAACACGCAGCTGCCCTAATCTGTTATAAAATAACACCTAGAACAGGTGCAGTTGAAGTTTACATACACTTAGGTTAGAGTCATTAAAACTCGTTTTTCAACCACTCCACAAATTTCTTGTTAACAAACTATAGTTTTGGCAAGTCGGTGGGACATGCTCTTTGTGCATGACACAAGTAATTTTTCCAACAATTGTTTACAGACAGATTATTTCACTTATAATTCACTGTATCACAATTCCAGTGGGTCAGAAGTTCACATACACTAAATTGACTGTGCCTTTAAACAGCTTGGAAAATTCCAGAAAATGATGTCATGGCTTTAGAAGCTTCTGATAGGCTAATAGACATCATTTGAGTCAATTGGAGGTGTACCTGTGGATGTATTTGAAGGCCTACCTTCATACTCAGTGCCTCTTTGTTTGACATCATGGGAAAATCAAAAGAAATCAGCCAAGACCTCAGAAAAAAAATTGTAGACCTCCACAAGTCTGGTTCATCCTTGGGAGCAATTTCCAAATGCCTGAAGGTACCACTGTACATCTGTACAAACAATAGTACGCAAGTTTAAACACCATGGGACCACGCAGCCATCATACCACTCAGGAAGGAGACGCATTCTGTCTCCTAGAGATTAACGTATTTTGGTGTGAAAAGTGCAAATCCATCCCAGATCAACAGCAAAGGACCTTGTGAAGATGCTGGAGGAAACAGGTACAAAAGTATCTATATCCACAGTAAAACACGTCCTATATCGAAATAACCTGAAAGCCCGCTCAGCAAGCAAGAAGCCACCGCTCCAAAACCGCCATAAAAAAGCCAGACTACGGTTTGCAACTGTACATTGGGACAAATATTGTACTTTTTGTAGACTGGTGCACTTCACAAAATAGATTGCATCATAAGGCAGGAAAATTATGTGGATATCTTGATGCAACATCTCAAGATATCAGTCAGGAAGTTAAAGCTTGGTCGCAAATGTGTCTTCCAAATGGACAGTGACCCCAAGCATACTTCCAAAGTTGTGGCAAAATAGCTTCAGGACAACAAAGTCAAGGTATTGGAGTGGCCATCACAAAGCCCTGACCTCAATCCCATAGAAAATTTGTGGGCAGAACTGAAAAAGCGTGTGCGAGCAAGGAGGCCTACAAACCTGACTCAGTTACACCAGCTCTGTCAGGAGGAATGGGCCACAATTCACCAAACTTATTGTGGTAAGCTTGTGGAAGGCTACCCAAACTTTTGACCCAAATTAAACAATTTAAAGGCAATGCTACCAAATACTAATTGAGTGTATGTAAACTTCTGACCCACTGGGAATGTGATGAAAGAAATAAAAGCTAATCATTCGCTCTACTATTATTCTGACATTTCACATTCTTAAAATAAAAGTAATGATCCTAACTGACCTAAGACAGGGAATTTTTACTAGGATTAAATGTCAAGAATTGTGAAAAACTGAGTTTAAATGTATTTGGCCAAGGTGTATGTAAACTTCCGACTTCAACTGTATAATACCAATAGGCAGCAGTCATAATACATACACAGACAATAATATTGCACACTACACATACTGAAGGACAATACTTAATGCTGAAACAATAAAAACATAAATATGAAAGTTTATGAGAAACATTAAAAAACATACATGAAACAGGATAAACCAAAGAAGGAGAGGTGCAACCTGTGGCTAAAAGGTGAATTTGACCAGTGCGTGCACCTCACAAAGACAATTCACAGAGGAGGTGAGTAGATTAGAAAAGGTTGGCAGTGGAACAAAATAAATAATAAAGCTCAGGGATGGATAGAAATTGACAGAATGGTTACCTGGAGGAAAATGGGGGAGGGCCATGCTTTTTCAATTTCAGTGAATGGGAGGATATCCTATTTTTTTATTTCTGTGTTTTAATCTAGTCCAGGGGGGTAATGCAATTTGTAATTGATTACATTTCAATATTTCTCAAGTGTTTCAGAATTAGTTGCTTATTAGGCTATATATCCATGTGTGCCAGATGCTGCCCCTCACCTGTGATTCATCACTAGGCGCACAATATCTAGTGTGTCTATAGGCTATTTAGTGTGGTCTCAATCAAATTATCCATAGGCTATATAGGCTATAGACTATGACATGCTCAGAGAAGCACACAGCTGCTGGGATGGTGTAAATATAACTGGGCTGCATTACACACTGCAATGGATATCCCAACCCTCATTCCAGCCTGCTCTTCTCTTGCTGATCAAAAAGTTTTGTGTGCTGCCTAACCAATGGCTGTGCTGTGTAGACCTGCGGTGGCAGTTCGGGAGAGTCAACGGCTTCTTCAGATTTGTTTTATTTTTATTAGGCCTAGTCAAGATTTTTTGGGGGGGATTAGGCGTAGTCAAAAAAAGATTGCGCGCCGACTAGCCTATGTTCTGTTCAGTTTGACAAGGAGAGCACGAAGAAGGATGACCGGCGGTTAACTTTGATAGCTTACTACTACTATAGTTTATTTGATTAAAAACAATCTGTTTCCTCCCGAGTGGTACTGTCACATCCTGACCTTAGTTCCTTTTTCATGTCTCTATTTTAGTTTGGTCAGGGCTTGAGTTGGGGTGGGCATTCTATGATTTTGTTCTATGTTTTGTATCTCTGCTTTTGGCCTGGTATGGTTCCCAGTCAGAGGTCAATCGTTGTCTCTGATTGAGAACCATACTGTGTTTCCACTACGATTTGTGGGTAGTTGTTTTCTGTTTCGTATCTGTACCAGACAGAACTGTTTTGTTCTCGTTATTCCTCGTTGTTATTTTGTTTAGTTTTCAGTTTTGATTGCGACGACCGTTACAATACAGATCTGGGTTCTATCCAGGACTGTGTTTCAGCCGGCCGCAACTGGGAAACCCATGAGGCGAAGCACATGGGGTTGGGTTTGGCCGGTTGGGGTGTCCTTGTCCTTGCCCCATCGCGCTCTAGTGACTCCTTGTGATGGCCGGGCGCATGCACGCTGACTTCGGTCGCCAGCTGTATGGTGTTTCCTCCGACACATTGGTGTGACTGGCTTCCAGGTTAAGCGAGCAGTGTGTCACGAAGCAGTGCGGCTTGGCGGGGTCGTGTTTCGGGGGACACATGGCTCTCGACCTTCGCCTCTCATGAGTCAGTATGGGAGTTGCAGCGACGGGACAAGATTGCAACTACCAATTGGATATCACGAAATTAGGGGTAAAATGTATGTATAAAATGGGGGCCCAAAAAAATATATATATACATACATTATATGTTTCTTGCCCATAATGTATTTATCGGAGTCATTGACCTCACAATAAGCCAGATTCAAGTAATATACGCTTGAGTTGCTGAAACAGGTCAGGTACAGCAGGCACTGCAGAATCAGAAATTACAGCTCATGGTGTTGGAAGTAGGCAAATTCGAGTAGGCATAATTAATTTACAGTGGGGCAAAAAAGTATTTAGTCAGCCACCAATTGTGCAAGTTCTCCCACTTAAAAAGATGAGAGGCCTGTAATTTTCATCATAGGTACACTTCAACTATGACAGACAAAATTAGAAAAAAAATCCAGAAAATCACATTGTAGGATTTTAAATGAATTTATTTGCAAATTATGGTGGAAAATAAGTATTTGGTCACTTACAAACAAGCAAGATTTCTGGCTCTCACAGACCTGTAACTTCTTCTTTAAGAGGCTCCTCTGTCTTCCACTCGTTACCTGTATTAATGGCACCTGTTTGAACTTGTTATCAGTATAAAAGACACCTGTCCACACCCTCAAACAGTCACACTCCAAACTCCACTATGGCCAAGACCAAAGTGCTGTCAAAGGACACCAGAAACAAAATTGTAGACCTGCACCAGGCTGGGAAGACTGAATCTGCAATAGGTAAGCAGCTTGGTTTAAAAAAATCAACTGTGGGAGCAATTATTAGGAAATGGAAGACATACAAGACCACTGATAATCTCCCTCGATCTGGGGCTCCATGGGGGTGGAAACATCATGCTTTGATGCTGTTTTTCTGCAAAGGGACCAGGACGACTGATCCATGTAAAGGAAAGAATGAATGGGGCCATGTATCGTGAGATTTTGAGTGAAAACCTCCTTCCATCAGCAAGTGCATTGAAGATGAAATGTGGATGTGTCTTTCAGCATGACAATGATCCCAAACACACCGCCCGGGCAATGAAGGAGTGGCTTCATAAGAAGCATTTCAAGGTCCTGGAGTGGCCTAGCCAGTCTCCAGATCTCAACCCCATAGAAAATCTTTGGAGGGAGTTGAAAGTCCGTGTTGCCCAGCAACAGCCCCAAAACATCACTGCTCTAGAGGAGATCTGCATGGAGGAATGGGCCAAAATACCAGCAACAGTGTGTGAAAACCTTGTGAAGACTTACAGAAAACATTTTACCTCTGTCATTGCCAACAAAGAGTATATAACAAAGTATTGAGAAACTTTTGCTATTGACCAAATACTTATTTTCCACCATAATTTGCAAATAAATTCATTAAAAATCCTACAAAATCATATCATACATAGGACTGATGGAGTTATGTCACACATGCAACTAACAAAAATATATGAAAATGTCTGCTCTACTCAAAAGTGAAAGTAAGGAACTTGTCTGTCGGCCCTGCATTAAAGACCAAAATTGGTTAAAGAAAATTGTGATAAATAAAAAAGTATTGCAAAATATTTAGGAAGATATTTTTTCGATGTACCGATTCCATGGCACATGGTTTATAAACTTTTCATTAAAATACGATGCAAAATTCTTTCAACTAAAATAACGTTAAATATATGTGGAATATCCCAGCTCTGAAGATTTTGCTGCGAAAAGACAGAATCATTAGATAATTTGTTTTGGTACTGTCCATTAGGTACTTTGTTTTTGGTCACAGGTTCAGGAATGTCTGAAGAATTGCAACATTTACCTGGAGCTAACTCTGCAAATAGCACTGCTGGGTGATTTTAAAAAGTCATAGTCAATCGATCAATAATACTCTTAGCAAAAATGTGTATCTGTAATATACAATATGTAGAAACTATGAGAATAGAAAGGATCAGAACTTCTGTGAAATATCACAGCACAGTTAAAAAATATATGGCAAATAGAATAGATGAGGATAGATGCAGGATGGGACTAAAAAAGACAAAAGATAAATATTGTAGAATATACTGTGTCCATAAAATGTATATAGTATGTATAAGATGGAAGTAGAAGCCTAAGTGATGTTGTCCATTAGTTTACTTCAATTAGGACAGGGGTGGTAGGGTAAAGAAATACAAAGTATAAAATTGAGATCTCTCTCTCAACCAAAAATGCAAGTTAAAGAATAGGAATAAATCGAACATTAAATTAACTTTAAATAAAGTTCGAGTTGATTTAGGTCTACTCTTTAACTTAGATTTTTGGTTGAGATGGAGATGTGAATCCAACATATCAGTTATTCATTTGTAGACAAACTGGAATTAAAGTCAGAATAAATCAGTGGCACTGATGGAACAATCCAAGCAGAAGATACGTCTCCTTCAAATGTTGATATTTGGTTGCGTTGACAACTAAACACAATTCAATATCCCTTTTGCAATTCAGTAAATAAAATAACCTATGAACTTGTCGACAAGTTAACAAATGATATGTTGGATTCACGGCTCCAACTAAAACAAAAGTTAAAGAATAGGATGAAGAAACGATCCAAGCATTGGATTACATCTCCTTTTAAGTTTGAATATCTGGTTGCATTGTCAATTCAATAGGACTTTTGTAATACAGGTAATAGCCTAAAGGTAAGGCTATCTTACAAACTAATGTAACAGTTTTTATTCAACATTAAAATTAGTAACAGATCCACGGCCACATTTTGAGCTTACTGTAACTGTAAAAGTAGTATTATGTAATGATGGAAAGTGTGTATGTTCAAGATAGCATGCAAAGGTCGCCGGTCTGTGGGTTCTGCACAATATAAATATCTGTGCAGAAGCTCAAACAACATTGATCACTTGCACTATGTACTTGTAATGTAATCTCGACTGCAATCGAGGTCACTTGGTTATGATATTGGATGAAGCACATTACGTTTTTTTTGTCTTTTTATTGAACCTTTATTTAACGAGGCAAGTCGGTTAAGAACAAATTCTTATTTACAATGACGGCCTAGGAACAGTGGGGTAACTGCTTTGTTCAGGGGCAGAACCAGTTCTTATATAAATTCAAAATATCTAACATTGTATTCCCATTCGCTCTTTGTTGTGCTTTTAAATGGTTTAATGTGCACTGAAAACACATTTAGATGACAACTAAGCCAACAATCAGACATTGTTACTCCATTGAAATTTGGTTATGCTTTCAGATGATTGAAAGCATAGTGATGCCACATTGGGAATTCAACAAACTTCAGGCTGTCTTTTTGGAGTGGGTGAATAAAGGTTGAAATCGCATTGATCAACGTCTCAACCAAAGATTACCCACGTTGAAATGACAGTGTGCCCAGTGGGACACCTTGGTTAGAAACACAATTTGTAGCAAACAATGAGTTTGTGTGGGAGAAATGTCCTGAAAGAGGCACATCATAGATTCACCTAATTATACCAACCAGAGAGATACAGTATTGTAGGCTACGGGCCTACCTTTTCAGCAGGCATGGCTACACTAGGAAACATATCTTTATCCTGGAGGGTTAGGTTCAGTCTGTCCAAATGAACTACAATACAGCACAGGAGGCACCAATGAAAGTTGGAATCGATGATCTGGAGTCATCATAGTCATGACCACTGAGGAGGCCAAGCATATTTTAACTCTAAATGAGATGCTATGTTTTTTCCTCTGTCTGTTCCTAGTGATGTATGGGGGTGATAACGTGTTGCCTGAGCACTGATTAGCCTTCAAGCTAAAATGTAGGATGTATTGCCTCTGAAATGTACTTTATAGTCTAAGGTTTCACAGTGCTCCGTGCCAGGGAAACACACAGAGGTGGAAAAGAATAACAATTTGTTCCTCATTCTGTTGAATGTGTATTCAGTCTATTCACCAAAAACACATTCAGACAAGGTCAACAACTCTTAAAATACATTGTGGAACAGTAAAAGTCAAGCTGGGATGCAGACTCACTCTCAATAAACTTGCTAGGATTCATTCTATTTTGATATTGCATAGACTACAATCGTACACATTAAAAGCTGCCTTCCATGAAGGACTGAGTGAAATCTATAGCGTGAATGATACAGTCTGAGATTGCGCTGTCCAATGGTGATCTCTTCATTATCTTCTATGACTTTTTTTTTTCATTTCATGTGTTCCCTCTGAAACACTGACTACAACCATGTCTGTCTGTCTGTTTCTGTAGTTTCTTCCAAGGAGTTGGTGGAGATCTGTTGTGAGACTGGGGAGAAGTGGGCCTCAGCCAACGGCCACTGCAGAAACATGGAGCTCCCCAGAGAGGACAGACACTCCATCTGTCGGTAAGCCCATGGAGACACACTGGACACAAGTACTAGGATGCCCGATTTTTGTGTAGTAAATCCTTAATTCCTCAACTCAAAACCGGAGTTTTTCCTGGTCATGCTCAGGGTCCTACTTAGCTACAGAATGTCTTAGAAATGTCAGCTTTACTGCTTTCACCATGCCAATGAGGGATGGCCTGTCTGCTTCTGCTTCAGCCGTGGATGGCAAGGCCACTATGCATTAGTTTAGTTCATTCTAATTTGTGTACTTTTTTAGCCTACTTAAAACTTGATCATCTTAGAAATGTATTCTTACAGTATGTTATTTCAGACTTTCTGGGCCCATGTCATTATTGTATAGCATGATTTAAAGAAAGTTGTCATTGATGTTTTGTATATGAAGGGAATGATATGACTTTCTATCTACAATTGGATTACAAGTGACAATAACAAAACCAAACATTTTACAGGCCCTGTCATAATCTTTTGAAAATTATATTATATTGCACAGCATAATACTGTTAATGTTTGCCTTAATAGACTTCCAATTTGGTTCTATAACAATTCCAGACGATGCTGGTTTTGGCTAGAGCTAGGCAAAGATAGACTAGTAGTAGACTAGACTAGTACTAAGACCAGTTAGGCATAGGTACAGTCAAAACACTGCCTCACATTCTAACATCCCTCCTGTGTTTCTTTCTTTCTCTGCCAGGACGGCTCAGAGACAGTGCTGTCTGGGCTCTCTGAAGGAGAGTCACTGTTTCTCTGGTATGAATGCAGCCAGAAAAGGAACTGTGTGTGAGGTGGACAACAATGACCAGTGTGGAGCTGACTCCTACAAGGTAAAGCTGCTTCCCATGGTACTGTTGGTTGGTTGGTGCTACACCAGAGTTGTGGGTTTGATTCCCACATAGGCCACATTACATATAGTGAGTAAAGTTCTGTTGTTCTTGCCACAACCAACTCCTACTTCTGTTTTAACACTCAATATATGTGCTTGGATTTGGATGAAATCATTTGTTAAATGTCCATATATTCTTATCTGACCCTGTTTCCTGAACTGTTGAGAGCTGACCGAATTTGCAGGGTCAGTCCCCAGAATGATTTAAGGTCAAACATAGCCTACCTGGAATGAATTTAAATCAAACCAACTATCTCTACAAGACATTAATAGTCACAGTTTCATCGATTAAAATGTACAATACAGAGACAACTGTAAAAGTAGTTTAAAGGAAACCTCCCTGCAGATTTCGACTGGCCCTAGTTTTTGCCATTGAAGACCACACCAATCAGGAGGACCGTTTGGAATCGCTCTGTGATTCAATGACCTCTTATTCAATTAAGACAAATAACAGAGGGAGGACCATGTTTGTGGTCAAGGTTCCCACAACTTTATGGTTCACAGTCATGAAATGCGGTTGCAGTACTGCAGGAGATGTCTCATGCAGTTTTCAGCATCCTCTCTAGATCAATAACTTGGACTTGCTGGTATTTTGAAAACAGCAACAATATTGAATATTTCTGGGAAAATGTAGCTATGTAGCTCAAGGTCTGTTATGGCCATCAGTGAGAGTCCAGGCATTGTTATGTAGTGTGGACTTGAAGTGTATTAGCCCATATTTACAGAACCATTTATCTGCCATCATACCTGTGTTCCAGGAAGTACCCAAAGCGCCCAGAACAGTGGGGGGCCATTATATATACAGTCGTGGCCAAAGGTTGAGAATGACACAAATATGAATTTCCACAAAGTGTGCTGCTTCAGTGTCTTTATATATTTTTGTCAGATGTTACTATGGAATACTGAAGCATAATTACAAGCATTTCATAAGTGTCAAGGGCTTTTCTTGACAATTACATGAAGTTGATGCAAAGAGTCAATATTTGCAGTGTTGACCGTTCTTTTTCAAGACCTCTGCAATCCACCCTGGCATGCTGTCAATTAACTTCTGGGCCACATCCTGACTGATGGCAGCCCATTCTTGCATAATCAATGCTTGGAGTTTGTCAGAATGTGTGGGTTTTTGTTTGTCCACCCGCCTCATGAGGATTGACCACAAGTTCTCAATGGAATTAAGGTCTGGGGAGTTTCTTGGCCATGGACCCAAAATATCGATGTTTTGTTCCCCAAGCCACTTAGTTATCACTTTTGCCTTATGTCAAGGTGCTCCATAATGCTGGAAAAGGCATTGTTTGTCACCAAACTGTTCCTGGATGGTTGGGAGAAGTTGCTCTCAGAGGATGTGTTGGTACCATTCTTTATTCATGGCTGTGTTCTTAGCTAAAATTGTGAGTGAGCCCACTCCCTTGGCTGAGAAGCAACCCCACACATGAATGGTCTCAGGATGCTTTACTGTTGGCATGACACAGGACTGATGGTAGCGCCTCACCTTGTCTTCTGCGGAAAAGCTTTTTTCTGGATGCCGCAAACAATCGGAAAGGGGATTAATCAGAGAAAATGACTTTACCCCAGTCTTCAGCAGTCCAGACCTTTGGCAGAATAAGAGTCTGTCACTGATGTTATTCCTGGAGAGAAGTGGCTTCTTTGCTGCCCTTCTTGACACCAGGCCTTCCTCCAAAAGTCTTCGCCTCAGTGTGCATGCAGATGCACTCACACCTACCTGCTGCCATTCCTGAGCAAGCTCTGTACTGGTGGTGCCGAATCAACTTTAGGAGACGGTCCTGGCGCTTGCTGGACATTCTTGGGCGTCTTGAAGCCTTCTTCACAACATTTGAACCTCTCTCCTTGAAGTTCTTCATGAGCCGATAAATGGTTGATTTAGGTGCGATCTTACTGGCAGCAATATCCTTGTCTGTGAAGCCCTATTTTGTGCAAAGCAATGATGACGGCACGTGTTTCCTTGCAGGTAACCATGGTTGACAGAGGAAGAACAATGATTCCAAGCACCACCCTCCTTTTGATGCTTCCAGTCTGTTATTCGAACTCAATCAGCATGACAGAGTGATCTCCAGCCTTGTCCTCGTCAACATTCACACCTGTGTTATCGAGAGAATCACTGACATGATGTCAGCTGGTTCTTTTGAAATGCAGTGGATTTTTGGGGGGGGGATTCAGTTCATTTGCATGGCAAAGAAGGACTTTGCAATTAATTGCAATTCATCTGATCACTCTTCATAACATTCTGGAGTATATGCAAATTGCCATCAAAGAAACTGAGGCAGCAGACTTTGTGAAAATTAATATTTGTGTCATTCTCAAAACTTTTGGCCACGACTGTATACTCAAGGCCTTGGTGTAATGTTAAATATTGTCTTTCATCACCCCACCATGGGCTCTACATAACTCAAGTCGTATAACACTTCTGCACAGCCACACTATATCTCAATGGTCACTATTTCAGTTTTATGTTTCACTCTCCCCCTTGTAGCTTGAACGATATCCTGCTGAGACGGAAGATAGAGGGTTGAAATAATTGAGAGAGGTGGGGATAGATGTGAAAGGGGAACTTTGAAAGTTTTATATGAAACCCCTTAAACATAGCATACAGTATATTGTTTGACCGTACAGCCTTCTTCCAATAAGGCACAATGGATATGGTACATGTCGATGTTGAATCTGTCCACCCTATAGGAGTGTTGTAGCTGCTGCTCTCTGGGGCTGAGGTTCCGTAGCGAGAGCTACCGCTGTGAGGCTCACCAGTACCTGGGTTACCCCTGCAGCCACGTCTTTCTCACCTGCTGTGAGGGAGAGAAGGGGGAGGCAGGGGAAGATGGAAAGGGAGGAGAGGGAGATGGCTGGGACAACCTCAAAGAAAGGCCCGCACTGGACCCCACTGCAGTGCCAAAAAGAGGTAGAGTCGTGCAGACACGCACGCACACACTACACACACACCACTGCACTGTCAAGGGGTAGTGTAGCACACCAGTGTACTGCCAGAGAAAGGCATAAACGAGAGAATCTTTACCTCTCCTTACTAAAGAGAGGCTTTGTAGTGAACTCTTCCCACTTTGTGCACCACACTACCCTGCCTGAGTGAGGGCAGGTTATTACTATACTGTACACTCTTTTATAAGGGATAGAGTTCCTGTTCTGTATTCTCTTGTATCCAACTTCCTTGGTTCATCTGCTCTACTTGACTCTATCATACTGTACAACACAGAGGTAAGGCTATTAGTGACAGTCCTCTCTCCTTGTCCTGTAGTGTCAGACACCCCGTTCCCTAAAGAGGCCTTCTCCATCAGGGAAGAGGAGGAGCAAGAGAGGGAGAACACGGTGGAGGGCCCTCCAGAGATGGAGGATGTAGATGAGTGTCAGGTGTACCAGAGCACACTGTGCCACCACAGGTGTATCAACACCTCCGGGTCCTTCAGGTGTGCCTGCTACCCTGGCTATGTGCTGCAGCAGGACGCGGCCAGCTGTGTACCAGGTAAAGGAAAACTTCTCGTAGGTTATTAGAGTATGTCAGACCATGCACCTTGCAGTACTCCACAATACTGTATGTGCAAGATCACTTCACAAATAGCCTGGGTGTCTGGCTGTTTCGCCATTGAATAATGGCACACAGTTGCCTTAATTGGCAAGAGGATGGCAAGTTGGATAAAGTGGAAACAGATTGGCAACCCTAAAGTATAGAACAGTTATGTAAATGTAAGTCCATAAAACCACTGAAAGAGGACTGATTCCGGAGTGTGGTACCTTTGTGCCAGGTAGTACATTGTGCCAAAACAAACAGTATGATTGACGGCATTCTGTGTTTTCAGATAGAGACTAGCAGTTATCTATCTGTCTATATTTATCTACACTTTGACCGTATATGATTTTCCTGCTCTAACTGGAAAGAGTTCCTGTCTACGGTCTGATTGAATGGTCATTGTTATCGATATAGAACATTCAGAATCACTTCCTGATCTCGTAGAGGTGCTCACCTAATAGCTAGTAGGCTAATGCTCACCATCAACTGAACACGTTTAGATTGTAGAGACTGATCTTGGAGATGAAGCTTTTTTTACTGGAATAGATAGATGTTGTACCTGTATATCATTAACGTCTCATACTGTTTCAATAAAGCCTCTTGTCACAGTTATTACAACAGTAGGCTACATACATTTAGATGAGTAAAGAAAGTATTTCCAGGTATTTCCAACCTACTGTAAGTGTATTAGACCTTTAATGAGGCTTTCACCAGCACAAGCCTGTCTCAACAGGAATCTGATGTGAGACCTACTTTACAGAAAATTACAGTGAGTCTGCAGGTTGAGTCCCACTAATAAAAACACAGGTTTGTCTGCAGGCCATGCCTTTTCCTATTGTACCCCAACTCTCTCTCTCGCTGAGGGAACTTTTATCTGTGCTCCGTGGCTGTCTAGCCTCATATCTGTGGACAAATTGAAGGCATTTCACAGATTTCTCCTTATCCACAAAGATTGGATGACTTGGCGGTTTGTTGGTTATGCTGTTTAATTAGTCTTTTCCGTGATGAGTTTATTCCTGTTTTCACAGAGACGGTGGATGAAGAGAACAGACTGAGAGAGGATGACAGGCCAGAGGTTGGGTCTACCTCCACTGCACCCCCCACCACTACAACCCCTGTCAACCCCTGTGAGGGTGAGTACAACCTCACTGTAGGCCAATGTCTACTGTGTTTTCATATCTTAAAATCAGTTATTATTAGTCTTGATAGGAGAAACCAAACGCAGGTCTGGAATCAGTGTGTAAAAGTAGTCCCATTAGGGAACAGCCTATTAGGTAGGAAACAGAAATGTAAATCATTAGACAGCCATCCGGTCCCTTAAGAGACTCCAAGGCACAGGTTTTCAGTTATACACCCTTCTAGTGTGATTCATGTCACATTCCTTCACATGACAGTTTGTTCCTCGATACCATTGTAATACCATTCCATTAGTTCCGTTCCAGCTATTACCTTGAGCCCTTCCCAATTAAGGTGCCACCAACCTCCTGTGGTTTAAATGTCACATAAAAGCATTCCGATTGCATCAAAGGCCATGAAGCTCCTGTGTGTATTGAGACGTCTCCAGCCATCCCTGTGTAGTCCAGCATATGATATCTAGTGTGGGTCTCCTCAGGGTGTGTGTTTGCCTCCATAACTCCAGGGTGGGGTCCGGTCCCAGCGGCCGCAGGAGGAAATACAATACAAACAGGTCAGGGGTTAAAGTGGAAACAGGAAATGAGTGAACAGGGATACAGTAAATCACACAGAGGTTATCTAACACACACATGCAAGGCCAGGGACCTGCCCACTGACTTATGTCACCCTGATTAGAGTGTGTTTTGGAGTGATGTTGTGCCCCTCTGAGCAGGAAATAGCCACTGTATGCAACAGTGCTCCTCAGTGGCCGGAAGGCCTCACTGCTCCTGTTTCCCAGGGTTCTCTCTGATGGCTGACGGGCAATCCTGTGAAGGTAAGGGACTCGCACGCACACACACAGAGCACTAATCCCCTTTTCTCATCATGACACTAGAGGAGATGCTCAGCTGCAGACAAACAGAACCTCATATTCAGAAGCAGGCTCCACTATGGGATTAAATTAGTTTCTATATATGTGATCTCACACTGTTCCTTCACTACTACACGTCACACACGTCTACCGGTTGAGATCTCCCTGACCAAATCAAATCAACACACAATATGGGATTGTATAGTTCAGTGGCGGTCGGTGACATTTAAGATGAAGGAGGACGATTTTTCTTTTCACGAGCATGGCCTTATTTCTATTACAGCATATTGGATGACTGTCATTCATTTTCCATTCACCCAGTTCAATGTAACAGCGATAGGTCAAATTTTCCCTATCCCCACCATGAGGTTGCTACAACCTAGCCTATGAATGAAAGATTACAATGTTGATGCACACAGGTCGAGAGAAGCATTTGAGGTGACAGACAGTGACACATTCAATACCGCCTTGCACACTCTTGCCTGCATCTAGCTGATCTAGGGTGTAATCATTAGTCCAACAGTTGCAAATGAGATTTCTATTGGACAAATTTGTTTATCCCCGTTTCGGAAATGTTTTTCAACAGTATCGGCGGAATGGATACACCCCTGATCACGCGTAAACACAGTTCACTTTCATAGTAGCCACGTTATATTCCTTCTCGCATCTATGCACTCTACTCCTCTCACCCTTTCCCTTCTCTTGTAGACTTCAATGTACAATACATCAGCTGTATGTGACCAGGCAAAAAAAACTTTCCAAGCCAAACCATATCATAATCGCTACACACAGCCCACATCGTTGTCACCATATTAGCTAAAGTAACATCATAGTCAACATAGCTAATATAACTAATGCCTTAGTATACCTGCAGAAATCATGCATTAACGTTAGTGTACAGTCAGTAAGCAGTTTAGCACATACCCCGGTGGCAATAAATTAGTAAAACCAAAGCTTACCTTGACTTGGAAGAGTTCCAGTGTTGTGTTGGATAGTCATAGTCAGGTAGCTAACATAGCATCCCTCTGTTTGAGCAGGCTAAACTAGCGAGCTGCATTTTCAAGTTAAGTGAAACTGAAAAACAATGACAGTCTCTCTCTCTCTCGCTTCTCCTTCATTTTGGAAGAGATGTATTTGTTCAAAACTGTTCAACTATTGTCTTACTCTCTCTTTGAGTCAACTACTCACCACTTTTTATGCACTGCAGTGCTAGCTAGCTGTAGCTTATGCTTTCAGGACTAAATTCATTTTCTGATCGTTTGATTGGGTGGACAACAGTTCATGCTGCAAGAGCTTTGATAGGTTGGAGGACGTCCTCCAGAAGTTGTCATAATTACTGTGGAAGTCTATGGAAGGGAAGAACCATGAGCTTCCTAGGTTTTATATTGAAGTCTATGTACGCAGAGGAGGACAGGATCTAGCTGTCCTCCAGATACATCATGGTACTACTGTAGACCTTCATTGAAAGACAGTTTGTTTTTATCAATTATTTGGTGATGTACATTTATTGACTATAGTTTTATGTTTTATGAAATTCACTGAGGAATATGGTCCTCCCCTTACACACCTCTGAGGAGCACTCACTGGTGTGGTTGTATGGCTGTATGGTTGTATGGCTCTTACGATGAAGCCATCTCTTCTTGCAGACCTAGACTTCCTGCTTGGTGGCGGTGGACTGTTCTGTTGTGACGTGGTGAATGGTGGTGCAGTGTGTTGACAGATCTCTCATTGTGTGAGATTTATACCCAGTGGCCGTGCCCCCAATCCCTCCTCTCTGTGGAGGCCAAGGCCAGGGCCATGCAGGCTGCTTAATCTATCTGGGACTGGCACTGTGTTACACTGAGAATTACACATGACTAGAGGTGACTATGGGGGTTATTCTAATGTGCTTACTTTCTCTCTGTTCTCTCTCACACACACTCTCTCCTGCCCCTATTCTGTCTTTCCACTGTTACCCTCTCCCATTTGCACTCCTCTCTCTGTCTCTTCCTCTTTCCCCCCGCACTCTCTTTCCACACAGATATCAATGAGTGTTTGATGTCCACCCATACCTGTCAGATGAATGAGCATTGTGTGAACACGGCTGGGAGTTTTGTGTGTCGGCGTCAGATCACCTGTCCTCTGGGTTACCAGATCAGCAACGATGTCTGTGAAGGTACTGTAGCTGCAATCTGCAGCAGCGCCCAAAGCATTCACTCTCCAGTAGGCACATGTATAGGTGTAACTTGTAGCAACACAACAACTGTGCATTAACTTGACCTTTCAAAATGTGAGGAAAGCACATTGTTTAGCTTTACAATCAGTTGCCACCCTTGGGAGAGTGACTACGAGTCAAAGGTTGGAAGCTGCCTATCAGATCTGTAACCATTCGTCATGTCAGCTACAGTGCAGTTATATCACAATTTCGCGACTGACCACACAAGCAAGTGTTTTTGATACTGAATATGATTACAAACTAGATAATAGCATTATGCTGTAGTTTCGGTTTTGCTCTGTCTCTGTACAAAGATCTAATTTGACTTGTGTTTATGTTGGTTGTGCCCACGGCTCCAATGTCAGAGGAAACTGCAGAGTGTTCTTCATTATTTCCATAACCCACACTTGGCAGAGTATGCTAACGCCGGGCTCTTAGACACAGCCAGTGTGCTCTGAGATAGATCTGTGAGATGAGCGGGTTGTGAAAAGTCCTGTTGGTGATCACTGAAGGATGAGTCTCACTGGGCTCTGGTAGAGGCTTCAATGTAAATGAAACTCACACAGCGGTGAACCAAATGAGCATTTAAACAGGGCTCATAACGGCTGACACATCAGACGGCTGGTTGGAGTGAGGTGTGTTTCCACTCCCCTTTGAATTCCCTGCCCATGACTTCCTACACATCGACCAATCTCCCTCTCATCGACTGAAGTCCACAACCCCTCCCGCATCTTACAGAGAGAGCAAAATTCTCTCCTCGTTGCTTACTCCAGGAGTTGATTGCCATCCCCAATTTCTTAGCCAATAATTGCAATCCCTGCTTGGGGGGGAAGAGTGAACTCCCTGGTCTCTGTAAGCTCATCGAGCCAGTTCCCTCCTTGATTTGTTGTGAGCCAATTACCTTCCTACAGTATTGCTTTGACTGCGACTGAACACCCTGCCAATCTCTCACACGTTTATCCCTAGTCTCTCTCTGTCTCAGTGTGCCTGGTTCTGTCAGGCCTGAGCTAGCCTTACCAGGCATGTCTCAGGGCCGGGATGGTGTTAATAAGCTAGTTAAGCCCTGCCCTACCCAGGGGACATACTGGGGCTTTAGCGTGGTACATAATGTATAATTTCCCTACAGGGATCATGGAGCATCCCGCACGCATACAGTACATGCGGTTTCACGCACAGACTAGGACACACACTTGGTTGCTTCCTGCATGCACTCGCACACACACAGACACACACATAGTCTTGTATAACTAACCTTGTTGGACACACAATTCAGTCCCATTCAAAATCCTATTTTCCTTAACCCCTAACCCTTACCCTATCCCTAAGCTTAACCCTAACCCTAGCTCAACCTAACTCTAGCTCCTAACCCTAAACCTAATTCTGACTCTAACACCAATTCTGACCTTAAACCTAAACCCCCTAGAAATAGCATTTGAGCTTGTGGCAACAACAAAAAGTCCCCAGTTTGTTTAGTATTCTTGTGGGGGCTTCTGTTCCCCACAAGTATAGTTAAACACACACACACACACAAAAGTTGTCTCTTTAAGTCCTGTTTATGACAGATGTGATTTCCCTACAGTGATGAGGCTCTGTACAGCAGCAGATATGTCAGTGTAGACAGCTGGGGAATCCCAGTGTAGACAGCTGGAGGAGCTATAGCACAGAGCTGGGTGGGTGGAAATGGGTGGTCCCTTTTATATTTTAAGTAGAAATTGTGCACCAATATTGCACAAATATTGCATTTGAAAAAGCATGTAATATTAAATGAAGTAGCCTTGAATGTAGACCACATGGATAATTGACTTGCTAAAGGGGCAAAATGCAGCATTTTGACATGTCAACCCTTGTGTCACCTCTACGGAGCCTTTGACCCACTTATAACCCCAACATCATTCACCATCCTGGTAAAGCCCTAGTTATTTTGTTGCTTTGACGGTCATTTCCGAATAAATATTATTTATTTCATGTGGTTAGTGATTCATTTACATCTGTCCCTCATTTTAAGGTGAACAGAATTTATTTATTTTTTACTTCAAAAGAAACATTGGAACATTTAATAGTCAAATCATAGTGTAAAAGCAAGTGAGTTAGTCCTACTCTTCTTGGCCTTTTTCTGGTGTTTTGTGGTGGAAAGCTGAGCAGGTCGAGCATAACACGTCAACCCTGTTCCCAATAGATAGAGACAGGCTAGAAATGTTTTAACAATTCCATTTGTTTTGTGAAGCTTGCATTTAATTGCCACTCCCTGTTGCGCACAAGCTTCCATTTCCCCTGTCACAAGGGGATTTATGTCTGATTAAGATGAAATCGTCAACCCTGTTATCATCCACCCTGAGAACACTGGAGAACAGCCAGACTAATAATGCACACTATTGTCTGACGGGCTGACTCAATGGAGACAATTCATCATGTATAAATGATCATTCTACCTGCTGTAGAACTACTGCAATGAGGATGATTGATAGTGGGATCATTCCTAAGATCCTCTCTGACGTTGGAGAACAAACCATTTTATTGTTGAGGCAAAGAAGGGTGTTTGGATAGATCTATGTGAAATGATTTATCTGGCACTCTATCTCAAAGCCACAGTGACACCCAGTGGTTACAGTAGACATGACACTAACAGGCTCGCAACGTATGAGTAGTTTTGCTTCTCTTCAACTCGATGGATTACAAATGGATCGCAAGCTGACATTAGTTCACCAACCAAAAAATGTGTTGTGTATTAGGCTTTTATTTATAACCTACATCCTGTTTATAATCACCGTCTCTGTCCACAGATATTGACGAGTGTGTTCAGGGGACTCATAACTGTGGGCCAGGCTTTGAGTGTGTGAACAGTGAGGGTTCGTTCAGGTGTAACGCCAAACCGCACTGCTCCATGGGCTTCACACAGGACACACGTGGGAATTGCATCGGTAAGAGGGGCTGTCCACACTGACTGGGTGGGCTAGGCCTGGGCAGACCTGGGACACTTAACAGGTGTAATAGTATGCACAAAACAATATGAACATAACTATAGTAGTGTGTCAAAATGAACGTAATGGTTTACCCAATCCTGATCAGGTAAAGAGGGGCTAAATGCCACACAGGTAGTGAGGTTTAAACCAACACCCAGCAGACCAGACCAGGTACAGAGGGGTTAAATGCCACACAGGCAGGGGATTAGAGGGGAGCACAGCAGACTGCAGCCGGGCGGATGAAAGCCAACCCTCCTCCTCCAGTCAGTACATTCTGATGCTGAGGAATGAGCCCGAGGAACAGGAACTGGGGCATGTCTAGGCAGTTCTGAACCACTGTAAAACATTGTAAAATACACAGTTAGAAGATTAGAAATTAGAGTTACACACACACACACACACCAAAATGATCCCAAGGAATGGAAGTGTATGGTGTGTCTGCCTGAGTAACACAGTTTAACTAAATGGCTGCCACTCTCTCTCACTCTCTTTGTCCCCTCTTTCGCCCTGTCCTCTGGTTTTCCTGTTCTTCCTTTTCCATCCTCCCTTCTCAAACTGTCCCTCCACACACCTCTGTTCCCTCCTCCCCCTATGTGACCGACCCGCTCTCTTCCCTCCGTGTTCATCCTCCCTCCATCTATCAGACATAGATGAATGTGGTGTAGTAGGCCGGCCCTGCAGTCATGGCTTTAACTGTATCAACACAGTGGGATCCTACAGCTGCCAGATGAAAATCATCATGTGTAACCGTGGTTACCACGCAAGCCCTGACGGAAGCAGGTGCATAGGTAAGAGGTGGAGTAGTATACAGATCTGTGGTTTTCATTTTCATGGTTACCACCAACAAGATCTCTCCTCTCTTCCCCTTGTCCCTCTCTTCCTCACTTCCTGTGTCCAGATGTGGACGAGTGTCAGAGCGCTCTGCATCGCTGTGGGGAGGGACAGATCTGCCACAACCTGCCCGGATCCTACCGCTGTGACTGCCAGACGGGCTACCAGTACGACATGTTCAGGAAGATGTGTGTGGGTAGGTACTGTGTGGCCTACTGACCTCAAGCAAAGAAGTTCATGCTTTTCACTTGCTTATTGAAATGAACCCTTTGTCAGAATAGTTCTGGATCATTTTGGTAGGCTGCTGCAATATGGATTCAAATGTTCAGATGCTGTTCTGTCTCTCTCTCTTAAATTGAGAAGTAACATAGTCTCTCTCCGAGCCCCCCCCACCTCACCTTCATACCATTCCTGTATCATACCGGGGTATATGGTATTACCGGCAGTGCACACAAGGGGCACTATTTCTTTGCAAATGTATAAAATAACACAAAAACTGTATTTAGGCAGCAGGGAGGGCGTTGATTGTCTCTGCTGTAATCAAGAAGCTTGATCTTGCAAGCTAGCCACTTAGTTAGCAAGTTAGCAAACCAAATGCATAACTGGAGCCCTAAGCTGGAGATACAATATTAGATAGTTAACTTGTAGCTTTTTTTACGGTACATATGTGGTATACCGCCCAAGCCTATTTTGTTCCTCGCCTGGTCTTCTCTGTATTGTGTCAGAGTTGCTGCAGTTGGTCTCCCAGGCAGCTAGTCAGCCAGCCAGGCAGCCTCTGCAGAGAACAGTGTGCTGATTCACTGGGTTGTGACTTTAATAATAATGGACTCGTGGGATGTTTAGACTATCAGCAGGCAGCTGGCCCCTCCACTTCACACCCCTATTCACACACACATACACGCACTAAGGAGGTGTACAAAAACACATACATGCGTTTTGTAAACACACTTTCTCTCTCACACCCACATTCTCTCTCTCTCACACACAATCTCCCTCCACTCTCGTCAGATGTGAATGAGTGTTGGCGCTACCCCGGCCGCCTGTGTGCCCAGACCTGTGAGAACACCCCGGGATCCTATCAGTGCTCCTGCACCGCTGGCTTCAGCTTATCCAGCGATGGCAAGAACTGTGAAGGTGAGAGAGTGTGTGTGTGTGTGTCCTGTTATACACCCCCAGCAGGACAGAGAAGGCTTTTGTTCCCCACCGTCACACCTCTAGAGGACTGCGAGATTGGACTGATAGTCTAAAGCCAGTAGTGGCTGTTGGCGGAGAGACATAAGAGCCTTAAACATATTGCATTCTGTGACGCCATGGACATCATGACATTGTTTCATGAGTTACTTTGAAACGCTACAGCGACGGTTTAATTCCATCCTTGAATGTCTTACAGATGTGAATGAGTGTCTAACCAACCCCTGCAGTCAGGAGTGTGCCAACATCTATGGCTCCTACCAGTGTTACTGCAGACAAGGCTACTACCTGAGAGAAGATGGACACACCTGTGATGACATTGATGAGTGTGCCCAGAGCATTGGCCACCTGTGTTCCTTTAAGTGTGTGAACGTCCCAGGGAGCTACCAGTGTGCCTGCCCTGACTACGGCTACACAATGTCTCCCAATGGACGCGCCTGCAGAGGTGAGGAAACAGTGATGGACACATGCCATACACCTAATACATACACACATGACCTCTGAGCTGACTATGGGTTTGGGTTACAGACATAGACGAGTGTACCACCGGGGCCCACAACTGCTCCTTGGCTGAGACCTGCTACAACATCCAGGGAGGCTTCCGCTGTCTGTCCTTCGACTGTCCACAGAACTACCGCAAATCCTCTGACACGTAAGTTACTGTATCTCAAGTCATCCGTTATCCCAGCAGTTGAATTTAAGAATTTTAAGCTTCTGTGTCGTTGGAAAAGTTCAAACAAAAAAAATATGGGCATTTTCAACAGTGTTTTTGTGTTGCCCTCTGGGGCTGGTCAACTGTGTTCTCTTGATTTTCTCAAAGCTCAAAGTTCTTTTGAGGTCTTTCTCCAATCTGGCGCAGTGTGCGCGGGAGGGAACGATGCTTCCCTTAAGGGTAATGTGTCAGGCTGGGTAATCTGATCTAAGCTGTGAAACAGAAAGCCCACCTGGGACAGAGGCCATGACAGGACTAAGAAGATCTGTCTGGAATCACATTATTGAGTTTATGGCTTCATCTCTCTTCTATTTCTCTTTGGTCTTATTTTGAAATGGACCTGGACAAACAGACATGTTTTGCATATAAGATTCTGACCACTATTATTTTATGTTTTGATTTCATGACTCTGGCTCTCTGACTCGTGTTTTTACTATACTCGTTCGTTTTTTAAAACAATTGTTTTATTTATTAATATTGCTTTTCATTATAGTGATTGTGTGATTCTGACTCTCATTGGCTGGTCCTCTAGCCGCTGTGAACGACTGAGCTGCCCCAACTTCCTGGACTGTCAGAACTCTCCCCTGAGGATCACCTACTACCACCTGAGCTTCCAGACCAACATAGTCATCCCCGCCCAGATCTTCCGCATTGGCCCCTCCCCTGCCTACTCCGGGGACAATGTCATCATCAGCATCACCCAGGGCAATGAGGATAACTACTTTAGCACGCGGAAGCTGAATGCCTACACAGGCGCAGTGTACCTGCACAGGCAGGTCCATGAGCCCCGGGACTTCCTGATTGACGTGGAGATGAAGCTGTGGAGACAGGGCACCTTCACTACGTTCCTGGCCAGGCTCTACGTCTTCATCACAGCCAACTCACTCTAACAGACTGGCCCCCAGCCTCCCCTTGCTCCTACCCACCTCCCTAATGGACAGCCAGTTCCCCTCTGACCCCCTACCCCTCAATGGACAGTATGAATTTTGACAATAAGTCAGTCAACTTCAATAATCATACCAGTTGCCCAATTTCATAACACATTGATGATTAGGGTTGCAAAATTCCTGGAACTTTCTATAAATTCCCTGGTGTACCCGGAATCCTGAATGGAGCATTCCCGGAATCAGGAGGGAATACGCAAGAAATCCGGAATTCGGGAAATACAATTTCAAACCAGGATTTCTGGAAAACCAGGGAATTTATAGAAAGTTCCAGGGATTTTGGAACCCTACTGGTAATAGCAAAGGTCGTTTTGCACTGTAAAAAGAAATATGTTTGAACTTTAAAAAAACAAGTGACCTGGCTGCCTTAGAATTGGTTATGTCCACTCAGTAGGTGAAGATGAGTTGAGAAAACGTAAAATGAGTGACATTAGTTGATTTACCTTGAAATCTTAAGTCAGTGGGCTAGAGGTACCACTAGTTTTTACAGCCTAGAGCAGGGGTAGGCAACTAGATTCAGCCGCAGGCCGATTTTTGTCAGAGCTGATGGTCGGCGGGCTGGAACATAATTATTGCAATTTGTACACTGCAAATTGACTACAACTAGACCCAAAAAGAGATTGTATTTGAAAATAACAATAATTTCATACCTTGATTACTTTTTTTGATTGTTGTGGGAATACATTTCCTAATTCTATTTTTTTTACTAAATCATTTGCGGGATGGTTTTGACTCACGGGCCGGATGTTGGTGACCCCTTGTCTAGAGTGTCTTTAACCCACTAAGACAGGTTGTGTTGTTAGTCAAAAAGTTACAGTATCAGTGCCTCACTCCAAATTATCATTTTATCTCTTTTTTTTAATCCCTTATGCTGCTGTTCCCTTCTATCCTCTTGAAGAATTTTGTACCACTATGCTAATTTAATATCACAGTATATTATGACATGTATTTGTACCTGTGTATTATTCAGACACATTATGCCTGGATGCATCATATTTCTGCTGGTTTTGTAAGCTGCAAATTATTGTATTTTTTAACTAAAACTACACAAACTGTTTGATGTTCCGTGTCTATATAACCTATAACAGTATCCATATATGATGAACAGATTCAAATTAAATACCAGGCACATTTTTGGACACATAAAATCCAACTTATGAAAAGAAATCAATTAAATTTACTTAAAAGTAAACCAAGTTACTGCTACTCCTGGTTCACAAAGTACAAGTGAATCCAGACAATAATTTTCACCTTGTGTTAGACTTGGGTGACGTGATTACGATATGTCAGAACATGTCACACTGCAAATATACATGCCTATTTACATACCTTTTCACAACTTCCTAGTGAGATCACCGCCGTGAGAGGCCTTCATTTACACTATCTACCCACAATATAAAGACACACGTTTTACAATGACTAATAAAAACAAACTAATATCATAGTGCGAAATGCTTGTAATATAAACATGTAATGATCTTATCGTATAATAATATAATTAGTCACTATATGACGCAGATGTTCTTTCTCCCACTTCCTCTCTGATTTTGTAGCACTTTTTGAAAGAGTAACATCTCCATCTACAGGACACAGTGTGTTCTACACAGTCTGTAGTGTATAACCCAGTGATGCATGGCTGGAATTCAATCAAACTCAAAATGGAAATGTTTAGTGTCTGTTGACAAACTGCTGCCCACATACACCACCTGGGACAATAGTAGGTTTTCACAGAATCCTAAATGAATTCTGTGATTTTGTTTGAACATGGCACAGAGCTACTGTGTTAATACCACAATGCAGGTTTGATTCGATTGAGCCCAAACTGAAATGTTTGCCACTTGCCAGTGGAATCTTGTTTTTTTTCAACATTCAGATTATTTTGGTTTTATCTGAAGGTCAGAAAGAGTACAGAATGTGGGACTATAATTAGAATCTCAGGATGGAAACTTTTTTTAAATGGAGTGTATAAAAAATATTAGATGCCCTCCCTGTTTTTTTTATGAGCTTCAGTTTGCGCTAAGGTCATCTGCTCCTCTAGCCCTGGGCTCTGAGGACCTCCCTTACCATTGTAAACACGGAAAGGGTGTGAGTGGCTCCTTGGCAACTGTATAAATGTATATTGCACATCCAAAGAGAGACGTTTGCCAGTTATCTGCTCATTAGAATGAGTTATATTTCCAAAGGTCATTTCAACAAAAGAATCTAAATTTCATTTCGTTTTCCACTCTCCCTGGTCTAATTTTAGTCCAGAGGCCTTCTCTTGGCTCCGAGAGAAAATGTGATAGCAATTATGAGGCACATGCTTCATAGCTAAACTGTGTCTTCCACACAGGGGAGATACTGAGCTATAGTGAGGTAAGATAACTAGCACTGTGCCTACCTGTGTCGTTCTGTAGCCTAGTACACAGAACAAAACCTACTGACAAATATCAACATACACAAACAGTCATGTCCATATATGATGACTATGCTATCATACTGACATTCTTTCTCTTATAAAAGGTGTTCAACACAAGATGCCTCCAGAGTGGCGCAGCTGTCTAAGGCACTGCGTCTCAGTGCTTGAGGCGTCACTACAGAAGGTTTGAATCCAGGCTGTATTACAACCGGCTGTGATTGGGAGTCACATAGGGCGGTGCACAATTGGCCCAGCATTGTCTGGGTTTGGCCGGTGTAGGCTGTCATTCTAAATAAGAATTTGTTCTTAACTGACTTGCCTAGTTAAATAAAGGTAACAACAAAAAAAAAGATAAGTGGCCAGCAGTTTTAGCTATAGTGACCAACCCTACAGTACACTACATGGGTGTATTGGGCGGCTCTCCCCTCCGTGTTCACTAGAGTCAAGCCCAAGCACTTCCTGCCATTGAGGTGCCATCCGACACGTACTTATGAGTGCACTGGCCTTGATCGATGGTCCTTTTCCACAATTAGCTTTATCTGCTGCTCTAGATTGGCTTGTGTTGTGTTTCAGGGACACAGTGAATCACACATCCTAGAGAGGGGAAGTTAGGAGACATGCGGATATAATGGTTTCAAAGGACAGTCACAGGAAGTTATGAAATGAAGGGAGAGGGACAAGAGAAAGTTCTAGGATAGATAATGTGGAGACATTAAGCCAATGAAAATTATACCAGGTCAGAAGGCAAGTAGTGTTTTGGCATTTGTGTTTCAGGGGAAGCCTTGACAGTGTTTACATTTAAACAAGGCAGCATGAAATGAATGTTAATGAGACTGTTTGAAATTCCATTTGTCTGGAATGAACCTGACGGAATCTTTAGCCGTATATACTATAACCCCAAATGACTCATTCATGCCCCCTCCTCTCCCCTGTAACTATTCCCCAGGTGGTTGCTGTAAATGAGAATGTGTTCTCAGTCAAATCACCTGGTCAAATAAGGGTTAAATAAAAATGTAAAAACCAAACACATTCCTTATACTAATCAGACGCCACCTCAGCATCCTTGTCCTGACATGACGATAAGCAGAAATATGATGACCAAAATCGAATGCGATTCTTTCAGAAGCTTAGGCCTACCTCCCAAGTGTAGAGCTCTCTCTCTTGGGTGAATTGGATCAAGTAAATGCAGATAGTTTGTTTTCTCATACTGTACAGAAGAGTTGTGTCAAGCTGTAAGTACAAACGCAGAGATTGTAGGGTGTTTATTGGTTTTTACTGTACTTTACATGACTATCACTATCAATGTCACTATCTATGGTCTGTGAGGAGGGGATATGTAGGGGGAGGGGGGGGTTGTTTCAGACACGGTTGTCTTTGATAGCTCAGGTGGTCACCACCTGAGGGGGGAAAGAGTGTTAATGGGCATTCTCAGCTCCAGACAAGCACAGGCTAGTGCACCCTCTCCTCTGGCTGTCTTACACTGAGGGAAGTATGCATCATTAGAGACACTGGAGTTCCTAACTACACAGAGTTCTGGTGCTTAGGCCGACCCCGTCACTAGCACAGTTGTCTCACAGACAGACAGACAGACAGACAGACAGATACATTTGCTTGCATGATAGAAGGTATGTGAGAGTATATGTTACACCGAGGCTCCTGTGTGTGCTGTTTCTTGGTTGGGTTCCAGTCCGATACCTTTATCTCTACCCCTCTCTCTGATCACAAAGGACTGGACCGTATCAAATAACAAATAGGATAATAGCTCTACTTACCCTTCTGGTGGGCCAAATGCTATTCATTGTCATAGTTCTTACATCTCTATCCAAACTGGGCAGATCTGGGACAGGGGGTAGAAGTGCTGAGCGATTAGTGCTTTTAAGGACAATGACTTTTTAAAAACATACAATTAAATATGAAATAATGACTTTCAAATTATTTTAAAGCTTTTAAATGGAAATTCCAAAGCCCAAAATAGTGATCAATAAATTGCCAAAACATTGAAAACATCCCATTGTCAGGTCCAAATGAACAGAAAGCGGAAATTACTATGAAATAATAAAATATTTTAGTTGTGTATATTTTTAATTCCTTAAATTCATCATCTCATCTCTGCCAGCCAGCCAGCCAGACAACCATCCAACATTATCTCTGTGCTCCCCACACGTACGGTCTTTGAGTCATCCTATTTAGCTAGGCTAGCTAGTAGCTGCCTAAGTATGCTGCAGAGCTCTCTGATAAAATAATTTTACTAGTTCTTTAAAGTACATAGGGCATACTTTCAAGACTGCTTATTACCAATTACTACAACTATCAATTGGGTAGCGCTACCTCACAAACTGTCTCTATCCCTCTGGTCATTGGGTTGTGTACATTCCTCTCATGTGTCTGTGTATAGGCTATACTTCTCTGTCCAATCCAGGAAGAACAGGAGTAATGGGTTATGGTCATTGTAGTTAAATAACACATTTCTGCATTAAACTAGATTGAATATTTGACTAATGAAAACTACAATTCCCTTCAGCCTAGTGTTCTACAAAGATCTTGACCTATGCCACTTTCAGATGCTATTGCAAAATCGGAACCTCCAAATTCAAATTAAGGTAAATTATTTGCATAGAGCTTCCTATTGGTTGATTTTTTGGATCCGACTCTTCTGCCAAGGTTTGCAAGTCGGAAATTTCGGAATTTCCTAGTTACGACTAGAACATGAACGCTGCACTCATTTATTTTGTGAATTATTTGTTTTCTCTCTAGTGAAACGGCAAAAAATTCATAATTCAAGTAATTGAACCGACGTTGGTCAATTAGTTGTTAAATAACAGAAGAAGACAAAATGCTGGTTAATCGCTCAGCACTAGGAAGTAGTGGACAAGGGCAGAGGAAAGTGAACAAGAGAGCAAGGGAATGAGCAAGGGAGCATATTGGAGTCCACCGTAGGGCTTTAATTGGACATGCATAGGTGTGTTGATCACTGAAGAGGCCTGACCTGGAGGGATTTCTGCCCACTGCTCCCTGGGTGGGGAGAGTTACTGCAGTCCTAATCACAGGTCTACACCTCAGCAGGCCCTCTGTTCAAAGCGAGGCAAGCTGAAGATGAAGAGTTTCTTCGTTAACTGCCATTCTGACAGTGTGCAATGCCAGACATCTGTGGCATGTGTGACTTTTGACCTTTCACCATTGATACACTTCATGCAGAGTAGATTGTTTAGTTTAATTTGTAACGACAACATTTGATTAATTGTATTTCATTATTGATTTACAGTAAATATCAAATTAAAAGTGATTTAGAGAGAAATTACAACTCCATAAACAGTATAGAAATAAATCAAATAAAACTACTATATTCAATGCTTACTTTGAGGCATACATTTAGAATGTAATTCATGTTGTGTTGTCTAACACTTAATAAATGTTTGGATAACTGGTAAATTTGTACATTTCAGAATCTGAATTTTACAAGATGCAGCAGGTACTGTAATGCTTTCAAGGCTGTCTGCATACCAGGGTGACCGCAGAGCAGTCTAACTATTACTCTCTTCATCTCTCCCCCCTCCGGCTCTCTCTCTGTGTATTCCTTCCAAAAAACCCTCCACTTCTTCGGGATGTGTACATTTGTTTGTTTTTAAGCCTAAAGCAACGTCTTTTCATGGCAGTTGACAGCCTTCCATTTAGAGAGTGAACATTGAGTTCTGAAAGGAGCCTCTTTTTACATCACTGGAGTCTAGACGCAGTGGTTCCCAACTCCGGTCCTCGAGTACCCCCAACAGAACACATTTTTATTGTAGCCCAGTACAAGCACACCTGATTCAACTTGTCAACTAATCATCAGGCCCTCGATCAGTTGATTCAGGTGAGTTTGTCCGGGGTTTCAACAAAAATGTGTGCTGTTGGGGTTACTTGAGGGCTGAAGTAGGGAACCACTGGTCTAGAGGAAGTGTTTTTGAAAAAGGCCGACATAACCTACAGATCTCATACATTACCTGAGCAGCCGTAGGGTCTCGGATTCATTAGCAAATGAACATTTCCACTTGCCATTGTTCTTGTCTCTGTCATAAGTTTACTGCTCTGTTAGAGAGCTTGATGCCTGTGTGTTTATCTATCCTCTCTCTGAGTGACTGGTTATTCAATAGAGGCTTATTCATAAACACAAATAGCAATCAGCATAAATCTTGTCACTACCAGTGTTCTTTACAATACGCTTGAAGAAATATTATTCTAAAGACGAGCCTGAATCCTTGTTATTTCTATCTAATTATATAACTTGTCACTGATGCACGCTCTTATGACTCATACCAAACACGCCCAGATAATGGTTTTGTTAGAGGGGAAATTTCCCTAACTCTTCACATTAACTTATCTACCCAAAAGCCTGTGGACATGTATGGGGACTGATCACTAGGCTGTAGACACCTGTCTACAGCCTAGAGGATCCACAACCTCTGTCTTGGAAAACAAGAAACTTGACATTCAACAATGTCACATGACACACTCCGAGCCTGTGGAAGGTGTCATCAGACTTATACAGTGTCACTGTGTAGGCTTGTCAGTACCTCAGCAGTCTGGCATGTCAGCAACGTCACCTGGATGTCTCGAGACTTTGAATTTAGGTCATGGATTGTGTTAAGTATTGTAAAATATTGTGTTTATGCCACAATGCCCACATAACAGATAATCTGATTTAAGCCAATGGACAGCACTCATTCACAGTAATGTAGCTGTAGTGTACATGTCCTTTACGTTTCCTATGTTCCAGTTGAACTATTGTGTAATTGAACTATGTGGCCTTGTGGTTATCTCTGCCCTGAGATTGGAAGGTTGTGAGTTCAATCCCTGGCCAAGTCATACTAACGGCTAAAAATGGGACCTGATGTGTCTCTGCTGGCATTCAGCATTAAGGAGATAGATTGGGGGTAAGGCCCTGTGATCGACCCGGGTCCTATCCACGGGCTGTACTTGTACATCAAGCTACTACTTACTTACATTACATTTTGTATAGTTCAATTAGTTAGGATGTCAAACAGTGACCTGAGAGAGTGAGACATCAATTACTTGGCAACAGACAAACACACAATCCTCCCTCCCCTTTTCATCCATAAAATCCCTTTCCATGTGCACATATTACACAATCTTAGTATAAAAGCTGGTTTTACCACTCTAAAACTGACCAAGCCCTGGAGCTGCCGGTTAAAATAGGAAGACTATGCCATTTCCGCTGGTGTCCCTGGGTCGCATGTTCAGAAAGATAGCCATGAAGAAAGAGTGAAAGACATCATTCCCCAGGTGTCTTAACATATGTAGAAAGCCAGAGTAGGGTGGATGAAGAGCAGATTGACAGGCTGGGAACTGAAGCTGAGGGTGACACCGGTTCTGAGCTGATGGGACAGACTGTGATCTGGGCTGAGATGAGGGCGTCAAAGAGACATGGCGGTGGAGCAGAGAGTGGAGCTGCTAAGAGCCACGTGAACCAACTGAGAGATTTTTAGGTGAGCTGAGAAAAGAGACATGTTTATGTAGTATATTCAGTGTGTACATTGAGTGTACAAAACATTAAGTACACATTCCTACTATTGAGTTGCACCCGCTTTTGCCCTCAGGCCCCCAATTCATCGGGGCATGGACTCTACAAGGTTTTGAAAGTGTTACACAGGAACTCCACAGGAACTACAATACTTCTTAGATAAAGTTGAGTGTGTCAGTTCGGAGGGCCTGTTATTCGGACCTCTGGCTGTCTCTATGGGGGTACCACAGGGTTCAATTCTTGGGCCGACTCTTTTCTCTGTATATATCAACAATGTCGCTCTTGCTGCGGGGGATCCATGATGCACCTCTACGCAGACGACACCATTCGGTATACTTCTGGCCCTAACAAACCTCCAAACGAGCTTCGATGCCATACAACACTCAGTCCATGGCCTCCAACTGCTCTTAAACGCTAGTAAAACTAAATGCATGCTTTTCAACTGATGGCTGCCCGCACCTGCCCGTATGACTAGCATCACTACTCTGGCCGGTTCTGATTTAGAATATGTGGACAATTACAAATACCTATAGTTGAAGTTTTAGGTCAATTTAGGTCAATTAGGATCACCACTTTATTTTAAGAATGTGAAATGTCAGAATAAGAATTTATTTCAGCTTTTATTTCTTTCATCACATTCCCAATGGATCAGAAGTGTACATACACTCAATTAGCATTTGGTAGCATTGCCTTCAAATTGTTTAATTTAGGTTAAGCGTTTTGGGAAGCCTTCCACAAGCTTCCCACAATAAGTTGGATGAATTTTGGCCCATTCCCCCTGACAGTGCTTGAACACACTTTTTCAGTTCTGCCCACAAATTTTCTATAGGATTGAGGTCAGGGCTTTGTGAGGTCCAATACCTTGACTTTGTTGTCCTTAAGCCATTTTGCCACAACTTTGTAAGTATGCTCGGGGTCATTGTCCATTTGGAAGACCCATTCGCGACCAAGCTTTAACTTCCTGACTGATGCCTTGGGATGTTGCTTCAGTATATCCACATCAATTTCCATCCTCATGATGCAATCTATTTTGTGAAGTGCACCAGTCCCTCCTGCAGCAAATCACCCCCACAACATGATGCTGCCACCCCTATGCTTCACGGTTGGGATGGTGTTCTTCGGCTTGCAAGCCTCCCCCTTTTTCCTCCAATCATAACGATGGTCATTATGGCCAAACAGTTCTATTTTTGTTTAATCAGATCAGAGGACATTTTGCAAAAAGTATGATCTTTGTCCCCATGTCCAGTTGCAAACCGTAGTAGGTTTTTTTATGGCGGTTTTGGAGCAGTGGCTTCTTCCTTGCTGAGCGGGATTTCAGGTTACGTCAATATAGGACTCGTTTTACTGTGGATATAGATACTTTTGTACCTGTTTCCTCCAGCATCTTCACAAGGTCCTTTGCTGTTGTTCTGGGATTGATTTGCACTTTTCGCACCAAAGTACGTTCATCTCTAGGAGACAGAACACGTCTCCTTCCTGAGCGGTATGACGGCTGCATGGTCCCATGGTGTTTATACTTGTTTACTATTGTTTGTACAGATGAACGTGGCACCTTCAGGCACTTGGAAATTGCTCCTAAGGATGAACCAGACTTGTGGAGGTCTACAATTTTTTTTCTGAGGTCTTGGCTTATTTCTTTTGATTTTCCCATGATGTCAAGCAAAGAGGCACTGAGTTTGAAGGTAGGCCTTGAAATACATTCACAGGTATACCTCCAATTGACTCAAATGACGTCAATTAGCCTATCAGAAGCTTCTAAAGCCATGACATAATTTTCTGGAATTTTCCAAGCTGTTTAAAGGCACAGTCAATTTAGTGTATGGTTTGACTGTAAACTCTCCTTCCAGATTCACATTAAGCATCTCCAATACAAAAGTAAATCTAGAATCAGCTTCCATTTCGCAACAAATCCTCTTTCACTTATGCCGCTAAACATACCCTCGTAAAAATGACTATCCTATGTCATGTCTTTACTGTCATTAACTGAAGACTGATAGTTTTTTGTCAAAAATTCTCTGTAATTAGTTATTACGCGATCAACTGATTAATCATGTAACTAATTAACTAGGAAGTCGGAGCACCAAGGAAAAATATTCAGATTACAAAGTTATAATTTCCTAAAATAACTTTTCAGATATTTTATCTGATCAATTAGTCTTCGAATTAATGTATTATTTACTTTAACTCCCGTTGGTCTTATTCCAAACTTCGTAAATTGTTGGTTATCTGCACGAACCCAGTCTTCACTATGAGTCATCCATACATCAATTGTCTTAAATCATTTATTTATTACTATCTAAGTAATTCACAGAAATGCATAAACAAACAAGGTAAATGTGGTTACATGAAATGATAGGAGAATGTGCCCTAGTGGGCTGAACCAGCATGGCGGCTTGTTAGACAAAAGGGGAAGTGGGGGTCGACTAAGAAGTCACGACAGATTGATAATTATAACAATTGAAATGCTAATCCTTTGCACATGAACGCTCACTCATTCGGGAACAATTGCAATCAATATATATATTTACGCTCAGTGTGTCGTCTTGATCGCTGGTGAAAAGTTATTTTCTTTTGTAGAATTGTCCGTCTCTCTCCCTCTCTCTCTCTCGGTTGTGGTTAGAGGGGATTGTTCAGAGTGACATTCGTTATAGAATGGATGTTTCGGCGGTTGTCGTTCTTTGTGTTCAATGATATCGAATTCCTAGCTGCAGACTAGTAATTAATATCAAAGACTTGTTCTTATTCTATCGGTATCAATAGTCTAAGGGTTTAATCACAAGGTATGGTTAAAAGATTTAAAAAATGGTCTAGAACCTTTGTCCTCCTAATGGAGAAAAACATGGTCTGCAACCTTTAGCCATTGAGGTAAGCTCGGTCTGCTGATCAAAAACCCGAGTGGGGGTTTTATTTGGAAGGGCCGAAGAGGGCTGTCCCAGGATGTCTGACCCTAACTGGGCTGAGGGGCGGTCCTCTGATTTAGTTCAAATCAAAAGGGAATTGTATTTTTCTTCATTAAACAGTCCAAAATCATATTACACAATTATACAAACCGTAACATACTCACTCATTCATCTTATACAACAATTAGATGCAAACCTCATATCTGAGGCTATTATATAAACAGCGTTATGGTAATGTGGCCACACCATCTCCCATGAACTTCCCAAGTTGTGACAAATGGACCAGTTCGTAGCTGGATTCTTCACCGATCTTTTATACTTTCTCCGGAACATGAAATTTGTTCATACCTCAAGTTCTGTGAGGTGGAAGAAATTACATTGTGCTCCATGAAAATCTACCCTCTCTATACTGTGTCCATGAGGAGGTCTTCTCAGGAATTTACGACCTCTGACCACAACAGCCTAGTTGAAGGAGGCAAGGGGGAGGCAGGGAGAGGGGGATGGGGTTGCTATACCCAAAGAGGCCAACGTCATGACACCTACCAATCCTTGACTTCAGCGATGTCATTTACAAAATAGCCTCCAACGCTCTACTCAGCAAATTGGATGTAGTCTATCACAGTGCCATCCGTTTTGTCACCATAGTCCCATATACTACCCACCACTGCGACCTGTATGCTCTCGTTTGCTCGGTATCTCAGCTCACTGGTCACCATAGCAACACCAACCCGCAGCATGTGCTCCAGCAAGTATTTTTCACTAGTCATCCCCAAAGCCAACTTTGCCAATGACTGGAACAAATTGCAAAAATCACTGAAGCTGGAGACTTATATCTCCCTCACTAACTTTAAGCATCATCTGTCAGAGCAGCATACCATTTATTGCATCTGTACACAGCCCATCTGTAAATAGCCCATCTGTAAACTACCTGATCCCCATATTGTTATTCATTTTTGCTGGTTTGCACCCCAGTATCTCTACTTGCACGTTGTCATCTGCACATCTATCTCTCCAGTGTTAATGCTAAATTGTAATTATTTCGCAGAAATTGCCTATTTATTGCCTTACCTCCCTAGTCTTATTGCATTTGTACACACTGTATATAGATTTTTTCTATTGTGTTATTGACTGTACGTTTGTTTATCCCATGTGTAACTCTGTGTTGTTGTTTTTGTCGCACTGCTTATCTTTATCTTGGCCAGGACGCAGTTGTAAATGAGAACGTGTTCTCAACTGGCCTACCTGGTTAAATAAAGGTGAAATAAAAAATACAATAAAAACCATCTGTGGATCTGTTAAGGTGGTATGCAAATTGGAGTGGGTCTAGAGTTTCTGGGATAATGGTGTTGATGTGAGCCATGACCAGCCTTTCAAAGCACTTCATGGCTATAAACGTAAGGGCTATGGGTTGGTAGTCATTAAGGTAGGCTACCTTAGTGTTCTTGGGCACCGGGACTATGGTGGTCTGCTTGGAATATGTTGGTATTACAGACTCAGTCAGGGACAGGTTGAAAATGTCACTGAAGACACTTGCCAGTTGGTCAGCGCATGCTCAGAGTACACATCCTGGTAATCCGTCTGGCTCTGCGGCCGTGTGAATGTTGCCCTGTTTAAAGATCTTACTCACATCGGCTGCGGAGAATGCGATCGCACAGTCGTCTCATGAATCTTTCAGTCTTACTTGCCTCAAAGCGAGCATAGAATTAATTTAGCTTGTCTAGTAGGCTCGTGTCACCTGGAAGCTCTCGACTGTGCTTCCCTTTGTCGTCTGTAATAGTTTGCAAGCCCTGCCACATCCGACGAGTGTTGGAGCCGGTGTAGTACGATTCGATCTTAGTCCTTTATCAACGTTTTGCCTGATGGTTTGTTGGAGGGCATAGTGGGATTTCTTATAAGCTTCCTGGTTAGAGTCCCGCTCCTTGAAAGCGGCAGCTCAATCACTGTGGGGAGGACATCATCAATGCACTTACCGATGAAGCCAGTGACTGATGTGACGTACTCACCAATGCCATCGGAAGAATCCCGGAACATGTACCAGTCTGTAATAGCAAAACAGTCCTGTAGCTTAGCATCTGAGTCATCTGACCCTTCTTTATTGACCTAGTCACTGGTGCTTCCTGCTTTAATTTTAGCTTGTAAGCAGGAATCAGGAGGATATAATTCTGGTCAAATTTGCCAAATGGAGGACGAGGGAGAGCTCTGTACGCGTCTCTGTGTGTGGATTAAAGGTGGTCTAGATTTTCTTTCCTCTGGTTGCACATTTAACATGCTGATAGAAATGAGGTAAAATGGATTTAAGTTTCCCTGCTTTAAAGTCCTCGGCCACTAGAAGTGCTGCCTCTGGATGAACGTTTTCCTGTTTGCTTATGGCCTTATACTGCTCATTGAGTGTGGTCTTAGTGCCAGCATCAGTTTGTGGTGGTAAATAGACAGCTACAAAAAATATAGATGAAAACTCTCTTGGTAAATATTGTGGTCTACAGTTTATCATGAGATACTCTACCTCAGGCGAGCAAAACCTCAAGACTTCTTTAATATTAGATTTTGTGCACCAACTGTTGTTTACAAATATACACACACTGCCACCTCTTGTCCTACTACCAGAGGCAGCTGTTCTGTAACTTTAATGTCCTGTTGGTAGGATATTCGTGATCGTAGCTAATCTATTTTGTTATCCAATGATTGTACGTTGGCTAATAGAGCTGATGGTAGAGGCAGATTACCCACTCGCCGTCAGATCCTTACAATATCTCAGTTCGCCGTCCTCGATATCTCAGTTTCTTTCTCATGCGAATGACGGGGATTTGGGCCTTGTCGGGTGTCTGAAGTAAATCATTTGCGTCCAACTCGTTAAAGAAAAAATCTTCGTCCACTACGAGGTGAGTAATCACTGTCCTGATATCCATTAGCTATTTTCGGTCATAATAGACAGTGGCAGAAACATTATGTACAAAATAAGTTGCAAATAACGCAAAAAAACACACACAATAGCATAATTGGTTATGATGCCATAAAACAGCGCCATTCCAATGCGTCCAATGGTGTTGTTCTGCATTTAGGAGTGGGAGATGTGGTATAAATAAGAAATATGCTTGGAACCCACATATGGGATGGCCAATATCATAGAACCACCTTCAGTGGCTTCCTGCTCTTTCTAACGTGAGAAGATTGTAGTAGAGAGAAGAAAATTGCACAGTGTCGCACTATAAAGTTGATAATGCAAAAGCACAGCATGAAAAAAAAGCCACATCATTTGTTTTATTGAATTAGAGTTATGTTACTTGGATTGGGTGTGTTATGTGAATCAGTAGTTTGAGCAGAACCACAATATTTCTGTAATACATCTAGTATTTCATCCTTCAAAAGTTGTTGTCTCCTTGGTAGCGTACTGTTCTGTTACAGTCATGGTATTCTACATTACTTTTTTATTCTTGTTTTTCCTAGCCACCGTGCTTCTACACCTGCATTGCTTGCTGTTTGGGGTTTTAGGCTGGGTTTCTGTACAGCACTTTGAGATATCAGTTGATGTACGAAGGGCTATATAAATACATTTGAATTGAATTGAATTATTCTGACATTCAATGGGAACATCATTATTGCTATTAGGTTGAGAAAAATGGTAATGAACAAAATGGCCAGCCTAGCATTGTGCAAGTAGGCTATTTACCTGCCGAGGGCAATACCTATTCACTCTGTCCCTGTTTCAGTGAGCATAAGGTCAAGTCTCGAACATTGCCCTTTAACAAAGTGCCACTTTGGTTGAGGTGGGCATATTACGTTATGAAAACCCCCCAACAAATTCCTCAAATAAAAGATGAGGAAAATGACATCTCATGAATGTGATCATTGTTTCCTTCCCTTTGGTGTTTCACATCATAAACCTCTCGGAATGCAGCTGCATCACTGTTTGAGCTTTGACTCAAATCCATTCAGACGCTTTGTTGTGCAGTCAGTCAGATCGTACGTATGAACACACACACACACACACACACACACACACACTCTCCTTCTTTATCAGTCATCTACTACAGCCCTGATAACCATGATGAACACCAAAAAGAGACGTGCAAGTACTCCCTGTCCCCTCATTCACTGCCCGTGACCGTGGTTAAAACGGGTTAAGTTGAGAAGTAGCGATTAGTCCGTCCCCCCCCCGTCTGCTATCTCCCATAGAAAATACTTATTTTTGCACGTCTGTATCTCGGTGACGATGAATGATATGAGTTAAGATCTCCACAGAAATTTCAACATGGTGTCAAAGCATGCACTTACTGTATTTGTGTCACATTCCAAGTTCTCATACTGACAGATTGGGTAAGGACATAGTAGCATATCTACTTCCTCAAAGTATGATAGACACTGTTTAAAGATGTACGATAAAACAACAAAATACTTTTCTAACGATAAAATGATGCTTTAGTCAGTAGGCCTACAACAATTCCTTCTCATACAGTATGCAAAATTAAAAATGCAGGCCAAAGTGAGAATGCTCGTCCCAGTATGCAGAACTAATTCACCAGTGTTTTTGGAAAGCGGCTGCAGTGCCTTGGAGAATGGTGGCTCCTTTGAATGTGTTGAGAAGTTTAGATACTACCACCAGCTACAGCAAGAGAGAGCTTGCTTTGCTGCACCGAGGCTAGTTAAGCAGCTGCCATTGTGAAAGAGAGTCCCATATACTCTCTGACAACCCAGGACTGTGTGAAATGAATGCACCTTTCTTGCTTCCCACTCCTTTCACTCCACATCCTCTCTCTCTCTCTCTCTCTCTCTCTCTCTCTCTCTCTCTCTCTCTTTCTCTCTCTTATAGTACATCCCCATCACCGGTTGGAAAAATGTTTTCATAATTGCGTTTAATTCTACATTGCGTGTCCCCAATATAGAGGGTTTGGATAGAGTTTCAAGACAATTGAGAATGTTCAGAGAACCTCACTTTTACAGAGGTTATGACTCACAGAGTGGTGTACAATTAAAGACATCAAGCCAACTTATTACAGCACTCCCCCTGAAAACCCAATATCCATATCCATGTGAATGCATTGTCCATCATACTCCCAGACTCCTTTCTCTCATGTTAACTTTGAATTGTGTGTGCAGCTGTGAAAACACCCTGGATTATCAACTCTTAATTGTGTGGATGATAAATCAGATGGGTAGAAGAGACACAGGATGGTTAAGGCTTAAAGGCTTGTAAATTACCATGGGAATTACCTATTGGAAAAAGTCAATCACAATGTACTGTATAAGGGCACAAGGCGAGACCCAGATGCAGACATGGAAGGCAGATGGTTTGAGTCTTTGTTCTGGTTTTGGATTATGAATAAATATCAGAGTCCAGGAGGTACAGTGTGGCTCGAGGTCAGGGCAGGCAGAATGGTCAGACAGGCAGGTACAGAGTCCAGAAAACAGGCAAGCGCACGGGAAACCACGCTGGTTGACTTGGAACATACAAGACAAACTGGCACAGACAGACAGAAAGAAAACACAGGTTTAAATACTCAGTGGATAATGGGGTAGATGGGTGACACCTGGAGGGGGTGGAGACAAGCACAAGGACAGGTGAAACAGATCAGGGTGTGACACAATGTTTAATTTGAGCAACGACTTTAATCTAAGTGATTTTCTTTGTGGGATTGTTCAGGTGTGAAGGCAAATTAATCGTGAGAGTGTTGGACAACTTGAGTGCCACCTCTCTCTCTCTGATGGCTTAGCTGTAGGGATTTATTAAACTGTGAATGTTATGGTTAGGGCTGGGTTCACCCATAAACCACAAGTTCAAGGGGCAGGATGCGTGGTGTCGTGTCTTTGGCCCTGCCGGATTAATTGATGCTATTCTATAAAATAATTTCTCTGTAATTAATATCACCTGATTGAGCTAATCATGTAAATGTAATTAACTATAGAGTCGGGCACCACTAAATTAAGCTTCCCCCTACTTTTTCTGAAATTCTGTTAAAAATCGCGCAACATTTCAGCGCCCTGCTACTCATTCCAGGAATATAGTATATGCATATGATTAGTATGTGTGGATAGAAAACACTCAGACGTTTCCAAAACTGTTTAAATCACGGCTGTGACTATAACAGAACGTCTGTTTCATCGAAAGCGCAGGAAAATCTGATCACTGGAGATGGAAAAAAATATCCATGCGCCACTCCCATGAATTGTTAAAGGTGAACCGTAATATATTAGGCCAAGCTTGCAGTACCTACAGCTACCACAGGATATATAGAGTCTCCTCATTTGAATCTGAATTGATTCTTGGTAGATCCGCCCAAAGGGAACCGATTCTCTCCGACCACCGAATTGTCTCTGTGTTTTTCCGGACATTTTTCCACACGGCAGGCTATCGAATTTACATCGCCTCCTGATGATTTTTATAGCTTATTAACGTGTAGTTATACCTAAAGTTGCATTAGAAAGGTATTTCGAGGTGTTTTGTGAAAGTTTATCGTCGAATTTTTAACTTTTAAAAAATGACGTTACGTTATGAAACGCTCTTTTTTTCCGTTTTCCACACAGTCTTCATAGATCGATATCTAGGCTATATATGGACCGATTTAATCCAAAAAAAGACCCAGTATTGATTATGGGACATCAAGGTGTGCAAAGAAAGAAGATGGTCAAAGGTAATTAATGTTTTATATTTTATTGTGCGGTTTGTGTAGCGCCGACTATGCTAATTCTTTTGTTTACATCCCCTACGGGTCTTTGGGGTGTTGCATGCTATCAGATAATAGCTTCTCATGCTTTCGCCGAAAAGCATTTTAAAAATCTGACACGGTGGCTAGATTCACAATGACTGTAGCTTTATTTTAATACCAAACATGTGTATTTTAATGAACGTTTGCGTTTTAACTAATACTATTAGCATGTAGCGTCGCGCATGTGCATTTCTAGAGCTCTAGGTGGGACGTCTAAGTAAGCTCAAGAGGTTATAGAGCTGTTATCTTCCAAATAAACTTTTAAAGACCTAGTAATATTTTACATCCATAGCAGTCAATATCAATCGTCACCTCAATTCAGTCTCATCTGAAAGTTGTAAATTATTTTATCTGCACGAATCATGGCCAACAAGTTGAATCAGCAATACAAAATTGGGTTTAATTATTTATTTACTAAATACCTAACTAATCACACAGACTTACACATACACACAATTAATCATAACTTGATTACAAATTACGTCATAAAGGAAAACGTCCCTAGCGGGCGGAACAGATATGATAGCTTGTTACACAAAAGAAAAGGGGCTGGGTTGAGTGAAGAAGCGGGAAGACTGAGGAACAAAGGGAAGAAGCTGTGCTATCGTAAATACAGTATCCTATGCGTTCTAAATTACCGCTCATTTGGAAAAGGAAAATGCAATACATATTTACTCAGAGCTGCGCTTCGGTAGGTTGGTGGTAGATGGAAGGCCGTGTTGCCCAACCGAGTCCTTTGAAGAATGTCTCTGGTGGTCAATTGGATACGTTGTAGTAACGTTGTTGTGTGGTAGACGGGATACTCTGTCTGTTCCTTCCTAACCTATGCTATGTCTTGCTTGTCCTATGTTGCTATTGTCTATATTGTAATTGTTTTTAATAACCTGCCCAGGGACTGCGGTTGAAAATTAGTCGGCTGGCTAAAATCGACACATTTACTGAAACGTTGATTAATGTGCACTGTCCCTGTAAAAACAAAATAAACTCAAACTCAAACCTGCGTTTGCAGCTGCGGTCGCTAACTCAACGGCTAGGAGGTATCACTTCTGTAGTGAATAAGAGTTCAAAGTTTATACCATTCGCAACCAAAGTTCACGCTGATGTTGGCTTCATTCTGTAGTTATTATCTGAACCATTCTGACATAGGACCGTCATCCTACATCCCCGGAACAGGAAGTTATATTGTTGTCAAGGGCTTATATAGGAAGGGAGAGGAGCGTGTGTTTGAAAAGTTTTATAGCCCATGTCCCTTCACAGGGCGAGCCACTGATTGAGTAGCCCTATCTTATGGAAATCCAAATCTCTCATTTTAGAAGCTAAAATCACATTTCATCCCATCACAAATAATTTCATATTCAAACATTTAAATTGAACAACAATTCCATGTGAACCCGATAACTCTGATGTGTAGACTTTCCACTGTAGAGTTTATGTCATCTTTTCATGGATGAGAATGTCTCAGATGACAACCAAACTGACATCATATTCATTAAGTACCGCATATGTTCAATTGTTCGGATTACCAGAATATAGTTCATTTCCCCCCACCTACTGATGTTCCCAGAATCTCTATGTTAACCAAGGGTTTTGCAAATGTAACCTCAGTAGGGTAGAGAGAAGGGGGGGGAGGTATTTATGACTGTCATAAACCTAACCCCCAGGCCAACGTCATGACAGTGGTTTCATGGAAATATAGATGCAATAATCGTGCGCACATCTGTCTGTCTTTCTGGTGGTTTCATGACTTCTATTACAGCCATGAACTTTGTCAGGCCTTCACAAGCTTTGCATCTCATTAATAACATGTACATCAACAATCTAGTCTATTTCCACATACAGTAATAGGACATTTCTGTTTGTAATTTGTAGTTCATTGCTATAAAATACTGTATACTGTCTGAGATGAGAATTGGAGTGGAGCCACGGTAGCAGTATCTGCTACTCATAGCAAATGAGTTCCCCAGTGGGTACTATTAGTGCTCCTTTCTCCACCACAAAAACATGTTTGGTGCAAGCAAAGCCCCGAGGCTAAACTGACTGTAGACGTGCATTCCATTCTGCCCAATTTAAAAGCAGAGTCTAATATTTTTAGGAATTAACTTGATCAGAGATGAGCATGAGGCATTTTCTTGATCAAATAGAAATGGAGTATAAAGAAAGGTAGGAGTCATGTTACAGTTCGAGGGGACCTACCACGGATGATCAAAGCGTTAAATCTTCAATCACCATGTTAAAATTATATGAGTCTATGTCGGGAGCTTCAGTGAAAATATGGTTGAGCCCAAGGGCTTCTTTGAGATGCAAATTCAAGCGTGTTCAATGTGTGTTTCAGAGTTTATTTACCACACATATACACACACACACACACACACACACACACACACACACACACACACACACACACACACACACAGACACACACACACACACACACACACACACACACATACACACACACACACACACACACAGATACTATGATATACAGTATGACATTATGTGCATATAATATCCCATAACAGCCAAATATAATTGTGCAGTGACAGAGAAACCCCTGGCCCCTGATGGCTTGTCTGTCGGCATGTTAATCTGCACAGGTCTTTTTAACCTGCCATTGGACCCTGTGTGATCTGGGAGAAGGGAGGCGCACACACACACAGCCAGAGCCGCTCGGAGCCAGCTGTTTCCATGGAAACGAGGCCTTGTACCGTGGCCAGAGCCTGAAGATGCATATCTCCTTAGAATCCTGAAAACACCTGATTGTACTCAGATTCAAATGCATCGCACTGAACCAGACAGAGAGGGGCTGTTCACTGAAAATGCACACAGGAACTCCTTTTCATCTTGTCTGTGGTAACATGGTGAATTAAATTCTATCAATGACCAATATACACAAAAAAACTATTCTAGTTGTCTATACTTAGTTCTTTTTTCATTTTATAGCCAGTCTGTTGAACTTGTGTAACACCAAGCATGATGAGAGATGGAGGGAGGGAGAGAGAGACAGCAGCATGTGAGTGCTCGCATTTTTCAACATGTTTTTTACAAAAAGATAGATTTGGAGTTAGATAAACTTGGATTTTTCAGCAGGGACATATACAGGATGCTACCCTTCACTCCAGATTCAGAACTCCAAACCTACAACCTAATTTTGGACAAAATTACCTGGAAGGATTACTACTAACAAGGATTCCTTTTTCAAAGCTATACAGAGAGTGCTCTGGCAAACAAACTGCAGAGACCTGAGGACACCATCCAACCTGGAACTGAGACAGACCAACGTCAAATAGCAGTGAGGTGTGAAGTGAGAGGTGCCGAAGCCTTTGAGCCCAACAAATGGCAGGAGTCTCACAGGCTACCCCACCCAAATCCAGAGGCCTTTGAAGCCCTCTCACACTGTTCAGAGACCATCCACTGGCATTTTCTACAAGAAATCTGCCTCCAGAAATAAAAGCTTCTTCCAAGTGGGTGTGAAACCGCTGCTTGGATTCCACCTGGCGACCTGTTCACCGTCTTCCCTGGCTTGTCTCCCCCTGTCTGGTACAGGTACCCCCACTACACTCCCCCCTCTCTCCCGAGCTTTCGATCGCCTCCGGCACACAGGCACTATTGGGGCAAGTGACTCTGAACTTACAATGGCTAGCCCCAAGTCGTTATATTTGTTTTCTTGTGCATTTTGTTGTTTTGCTGTTTGCCTCATGACTCCTGCATGCTTTGTAGACTATGAACTTTCTTGTTTATCCAACCGTGGGACAGACTATGTTTGTTCCCACACTCAGGATTCTAACTCTTTATTGGCTACACAGACTTTTGGCCTCCCATCCTATTTTAACCACCCCTCGCCGGCTTTGTATTCATGTTGCCTGATGAAATTGCTGTACAATATGATATTGTTGCCATTTAATGCACATCCAAATGTCATAAATCAACTCTGCAGAGCTCTCCCTGTCCTATTCCGTGCCTTGATTGTATTACTGTTGATGATATATGTGCATGTACACCCTGGTCCATCTACTGTTGCTAGCCACAATTCTGACTTGTGCTCTGATATCTGCTTCACTAATTTATGCTCTCATAAAAGACTGAGTTTTCTGCACGTTAATACTAGAAGCATATTACCTAAAATGGATCAATTGAAAGTGTGGGTTCACAGCGCCAATACAGATGTGTTGGTCATTACTGAGACGTGGTTAAGGAAGAGTGATTTGAATACTGATATTAACCTTACTGGTTATTACCTTTTTCGGCAAGACGGTTCTTCCAAAGGTGGGGGAGTGACAATCTTTACCAAGGATCACCTTCAGTGCTTGGTTGTCTCCACCAAGTCATTCCCCATACAATTTAATTGGCTGGTTTTAAGCATTAAACCTTCAAATAGATCTTTGTTGACTGTTGGTGGGAGTTATCGTCCCCCATCAGCACCGGTCTGTACCCTACCTGCCCTAAGCTCTCTCCTGGCCCCTTACACTAAGTCCTAAAGCATTGGGACTCCCAAAATATTTCTCAGATTATTACCAATCCCATAAGGTATGACTCCAAACACCCAGAAAAGGCTACTCTCCTCGATGTTATCCTCACAAATAATCCTGATAGGTATCAGTCTGGTGTTCTCCGTAATGACCTTGGTGATTATTGTTTTACAGCTTGTGTTCAAAATGACTACTCAGTGAAACGACCTGTCCTGATTTGTCATAGACGCTTGGTAAAAATCTTTAATGAGCAAGCCTTCCTTCATGACCTGACCACTGTAAATTGGTATAGAACCAGCTTGATCCCCTCTGTCAAAGATTCTTGGACCTACTTTTTGATATTTTCAGTGGTATTGTTATCAAACACGTCCCCATAAGAAAATTAGAATTATAAACAGGTTCAGCAGAGTTACTCCACCGCAAGAATTTGATTTGGCGAAAGGCTTGGCACACGCATACTCAGGCTGACTGGCTCTCATTCAGGCAAATGAGAAATAAGTGCACTCAGGCTATCTGGATGGCTAAAGTTAGTCCTCTCTCTGTGGGTCTAACCCCAAGAAGTTCTGGAAAACAACTAAAGACCTGGAGAATAAACCCTCCCCCTCACAGCTGCCCAAGTCCCTTGAAGTTGATGATGTGGTTGTTACTGACAAGAAACACATGTCTGAGCTCTATAATCACCACTTTATTAAGTTAGGATTCCTATTTGACTCAGCCATGCCTCTTTGCCCGTCCAACATTTCCTCATCTCCCACCCCTTCTAATGTGACTTGCCTCGATGCTCCTCCCTCTTTTTCCCCCTGCCCCGCTACAAAGTTTCTCCCTGCAACGGTCACTGAGTCCGAGGTGCTAAAGGAGCTCCTTAAACTTGACCCCCAAAAAAACATCTGGGTCAGATGGTTTAGACCATTTATTTTTTAAGGTTGCTTCCCCTATCATCGCCAAGCCTGTCTCTGACCTTTCTAACCTGTCTCTTCACTATGGGGATGTTCCCATTGCTTGGAAGGCAGCCACAGTTCGTCCTTTATTTAAAGGGGGAGATCAAGCTGATCCTAACTGTTATAAGCCTATTTCTATTTTGCCCTGTTTATCAAAAGTGTTGGAAAAACTTGGCAATAAACAACTGACTGGCTTTCTTGATGTCTATAGTATTCTCTCTGGTATGCAGTCTGGTTTCCGCTCAGGTAATGGATGTGTCACTGCAACCTTAAAGGTCCTCAATGATGTCACCTTTACCCTTGATTCTAAGCAATGTTGTGCTGCTATTTTTATTGACTTGGCCAAAGCTTTTGACACGGTAGACAATTCCATTCTTGTGGGCCGGCTAAGGAGTATTGTTGTCTCTCAGGGGTCTTTGGCCTGGTTATAGGACACATCACTGCACTCTATTATCCTCTGTAAACTGGTCATCTCTGTATACCCATAACAAGACCCACTGGTTGATGCTTATTTATAAAACCCTCTTAGGCCTCATTCCCCCTATCTGAGATATCTACTGCAGCCCTCATCCTCCACATACAACACCCGTTCTGCCAGTCACATTTAGGTAAAGGTCCCCAAAGCACACACATCCCTGGGTCGCTCGTCTTTTCAGTTCGCTGCAGCTAGCGACTGGAACGAGCTGCAACAAACACTCAAACTGGACAGTTTTATCTCAATCTCTTCATTCAAAGACTCAATCATGGACACTCTTACTGACAGGTGTGGCTGCTTTACGTGATGTATTGTTGTCTCTACCTTCTTGCCCTTTGTGCTGTTGTCTATGCCCAATAATGTTTGTACACTGTTTTGTGCTGTTACCGTCTTGTGATGCTGCCATGTTGTGTTGCTACCATGTTGTTGTCATGTTGTGTTGCTACCATGCTGTGCTGTCATGTGTTGCTGCCATGCTATGTTGTTGTCTTAGGTCTCTCTTTATGTAGTGTTGTCTCTCTTGTCGTGATGTGTGTTTTGTCATATATTTCTATTTAATTTATTTGGATTTTTAATCTCAGCCCACGTCCCCGCAGACTTTCCTAGTTAAATAAAGCATTTCAAAACAACAACACTTAACAGGTAGTTGAAATCATCTTATTTCAGGATGTTTTGATGTCAATACATGGTCCTCTTTTCAGTGATACCCTAATAAAACATGGCAATAACATACTATCATTACATTTTACATTTACTGTTCAAACATTACAAATTATACTTGTGTGCATGATATTACACAATAATGAGACTGAAATGCCACACTCACACTTTGAAGTCTCCGGAAACCTGTTCATTATCTTAAAGCGATGGCACCCTTTTTACATCAATTGACCCGGTCTGGTGGGATGTAACTTATGTGTAGTGATAGTATGTTGTGAATGGTTGGATGTGTTTTTCTTCAAAACCTCAGCTGTCTAAGGATGAGAAATGTTGACCTTTGACACCGGAAGTGATACATGGTCTAGGTGATGAAGTATCACTGCCTATCAATCATGTTAGAAACCCCTCATTTGGCTGGGCTGCTGAGTTATGTCGCAATCACTAGGAATATTTTTTTCCTTTGGTATGGGGCTTTTTGTTGAAGATCTGATTTCATTATTGAGGAATAACTTGAAGTGTTGTATTTCTGTAGTAGCTGTATTGACTAATTGACCAGGCTCGGCCTTTGGAATGAGCAGTGCCACCTAAAGGGCTCTCTGTTTTTACCTATTCTGCCTCATTTACTTTAACATGGGATTCCTCTATAGGTTATCTTGTTCCCACAGGAGCCAATGACTCAAAACTTTGTAAAGGACACATCATGGAAACGAGGAGAAGCTTAGGTTGTGAAACAACTTGATTTGTGTTGTTCTAAAACCCCTTATCAAACAATGGAGTAAATGCCACTCACCACAAATGAGTCTACCTACAGTAGAACATGTTGTTCTCACTTAGTTTGTGTCAGGAATGCTGCTTCACTCATCCCTACTCTACACACAGAAAAGCTCTCTTTGCTCTCTCTCTCTGTTGAAACAATAAAAAAGTTTTGATCAACTACAGTTGATCAATATTTTTTTATTGCTTGAAAAAGACTGGATAGGTGAAAGCAATACAACGGAGAACTGTCGGTCATGTTGTTTTCACCTATCCATGGTAGACGTAGATCAGTTGTCATACACCTGGAAAGGAATCCATGTGTGAGTATTGGGCCTTCTTGTCTGACACCTCTCCTCTGCTCTCCTCTCAGCTGGTGTAATGCATTCGGCCTATATAAATTACGAGTTCATTATGATCAAGTTCGATCCTCATGGTGAATTCTTTTAAAGTTTGCTACAAATCGAGATACTGTATTTAATTAAATAGTGATCCAGTTTGACTACTACATTTGTCATCGCACAGGACCACATGCTGACACAGACCAATCACTGGCTGGCAGGCTACGAGGAGGCTCCATAGATGCTAAGGTTGACTCTGTCAGGCAGGATGAAATCGACCATGATTCTTTGCTAGTGTAACAAATGTGATCTTTACTCTCTCTTGTGTTGTGTAATAAAGAAAAAGAAGGCTAGCCAATGGTCCCAGTTGATTTGTAGTTTATTCTGTGACAAAGGATATCAGATGTGTATAGCTCGAGGATGTTGATGGCTGTAGATTTGCTTGCATGTCAATATCAGACTGGAAAGAATTTACGTTCGCAATCTCCCCATAACTGAGAATGCGGCTCGTGCAAGAAAGTTGACACAGTTCATATGCACACACTAGGTGTGCATCAGCAACCATGATACTTCTTGACGTCGACTCGCGGATCCCTCGATGCCACGTCCAGCGTAGACAAGAGCACCGGACTCGGCACCAGTGTAACATTATTGCTTCCATCCCTCTCCTCGCCCCAGCCTGGGTTTGAACCACAGACCCTCTGAACACACCGACAACAGTCACTCTCGAAGCATCATTACCTATATCACTCCACAAATGCCACGGCCCTTGCAGAGTAAGGGAAACAACTACTTCAAGGTTTCAGAGAGAGTGACGTCACCGATTGAAAGGCTACTAGTGTGCACCGCTCACTAGATAGCCTTTTCACAGCGGTTACACTAGTTACGTCCACTTTCAACATGATACTTAGCGATTTTTGGGGGGCCATTTAGCTCCATTCAGCAAAATGGCGATGTTCATATTCAAATAGTTCCAGCTTCATGCACCATAGGGGGTTTTCCATAGGAATACATGGATGACATCAGCGCCATCCCTATCTAATGGTTTAAATGTCTATGCTCTGAAGGCTGTGGAATGCACACTGTCTGTCTGCTTTAGGCGGCATTCTGCCTTCTCCTTACATTTCTCTGCCTTCAACGTCACCTACAACTGGCTCATGTGAACTACAGTCCCTACGCTTTGTTTTAACGTTTAGAAATCATTGCTTGCGATACAACTTTTGAAACATATGGCCCTTATCTTTCATATCAGCAAGAAATAATCCTTTAAGTAAAAACTATTTAAGACTTACTGTAGCAGTTTTGCACAGATCCATGCAGCTATGAGTGCCTCCATCTGACGAAACTACACTTCAGCTACACTTCCAGAATTATGCTTACACACAGGTGTTCGGAGCACGCTAGATAGATAATTATCACAGGTGGTCGTCTCTGTACTCCTTCCTCCTTCTGTTTTCCGTAAAGAAGCGCTGTAACATGGATATATGGCCGGGTAGCAACACTAACCCTAACCCTATAAAGGTGTGTATCAATTTAACCTTCTGTTTTTTGAAAATGAAAGGCAAAGTCCTTATGCTTCCAAAACCATACTGCAAAGCGATACGTGTTAATGCTCAGGCCAAGCTTCTGGGCTCTTAACAAAACTCCCCCATACAGTAGACACCTTCGTCCATTGATTCTTATGTGTAAAGTAATGTAACTGAGAGTCATGATCTAGGGCAGTACGTGGATTTGAGAGTAATACATTTTCTGTAGGTGAGCAATGGGCAGAGTTGTAGAATGATGGAGATTTGGGGCTTGTCTCAGGAGAAACAGTGTCGCTGCTGGAGTAATGAGATCAAGTGTTTGGTCAAGGCATGTTTCCTCTTCGAGGTGCAAACTTTGTCACATTACAAGACTGCTGCGACATGTTCATCTCCAAAGATCATTTTAAGTTGGGAAAATCATGTGTCATTGGAATTTTCTGTAATATTACTGAAATACAAACATTTTGTAGGATTGAGATAAGGAAATTAATGGATGCACACTGAATAGTCAGCTCCAAATTACATAGGCAACCTTATTATATTGGTTTATAATGCAAGTACAGGAAGGAATGACCGACCACATACTGTTCAGCCATGACAGGTAAACAACAATAGTTTTACCAAAATGTTGTATTTAATGACACGGAACAACAATAAACAACAATAAACAAACCAAACTGTTTACCACAGTGAAATTGGCAGTGGTGAACATAACCAAGAGTAGTCAAACCAAACCATGTCATCTCCTCTCTCTCTACAATGTGCATGGGACACTTATTATTCCCATAAAACACTGTGTCGCATACACGAGCTTACCCACCAACACACCTCTGGCTAGGGGAAGTAGTATACCTTGCAGGCAACTAAATGTAACTAATAAAATGTTAGAGAAATATAGCTAATGATGGGGAGAGAAAGTTTAAAAAAAAATACAGTACCAGTCAAAAGTTTGGACACATCTACTCATTGAAGGGTTTTTCTTTATTTTTTACTATTTTCTAAATTGTAGAATAATAGTGAAGACATCAAAACTATGAAATAACACATAAGGAACCACGCAGTAACCAAAAAAGTGCTAAACAAATATTATATTTTAGATTCTTCGAAGTAGCAACCTTTTGCCTTGATGACAGCTTTGCACACTCTTGGCATTCTCTCAACCAGCATCACCAGGAATGCTTTTCCAACAGTCTTGAAGGAGTTCCCATATATTCTGAGCACTTGTCTGCTTTTCCTTCAATCTGCGGTCCAACTCATCCCAAACCATCTCAATTGGGTTAAGATAGGATGATTGTGTAGGCTAGGTTATCTGATGCAGCACTCCATCACTCTCCTTCTTGGTCAACTAGCCCTTACACATCATGGAGGTGTGTTGGGTCAACAAACAAATGATAGTCCCACTAAGCGCAAACCAGATGGGATGGAGTATCACTGCAGAATGCTGTGGTAGCCATGCTGGTTAACTGTGCCTTGAATTCTAAATAAATCCACAGCAGTGTCACCAGCAAAGCACCTCCACACCATTACACCTTCTCCCCCATGCTTCATGGTGGTAACCACACATGCGGAGAACATCTGTTCACCTACTCTGATTCTCACAAAGACACGGCGGTTGGAACCAAAAATCTCAAATTTGGATTCATTAGACCAAAGGACAGATTCCCACAGTCTAATGTCCATTGCTCGTGTTTCTTGGTCCAAGCAAGTCTCTTCTTATTATTGGTGTCCTTTAGTAGTGGTTTCTTTGCAGCAATTCGACCATGAAGGCCTGATTCATGCAGTCTCCTCTGAACAGTTGATGTTGAGATGTGTCTGTTAATTGAACTCTATGAAGCATTTATTTGGGCTGCAATTTCTGAGGCTGGTAACTCTAATCAACTTATCCTCTGCAGCAAAGGTAACTCTGGGTCTTCCTTTCCTGTGGCGATCATCATGAGAGCCAGTTTCGTCATAGTACTTAATGGTTTTTGCGACTGCAAGTTCTTGAAATGTTCCGTATTGACTGACCTTCATGTCTTAAAGTAATGATGGACTGTTGTTTCTCTTTGCTTATTTAAGCTGTTCTTGCCATAATATGGACTTGGTCTTTTACCAAATAGGGCTATCTTCTGTATACCACCCCTACCTTGTCACAACACAACTGTATCAAAGGCATTAAGAAGAAAGAAATTTCACAAATGGACTTTTAACAAGGCACACCTTGTTAATTGAAACACATTCCAGGTGACTACCTCATGAAGCTGGTTGAGAGAATGCAAAGAGTGTTCAAAGCTGTCATCAAGGCAAAGGGTGGCTACTTTGAAGAATCTCAAATATAAAATATATTTTGATTTGTTTAACACTTTTTTAGTTACCACATGATTCCATATGTGTTATTTCATAGTTTTCACTTTTCATAATTCACTAATAGTGTCCTCACTGATATTGTACAATGTAGAAAATAGTATAAATAAAGAAAAACCCTTGAATGAGTAGGTGTGTCCAAACTTTTGACTAGTACTGTAGATGTTTTATTGTCACATACCACCAGATAGATGCAGTGAATTGTGTTGTTTTACAGGGTCAGCCATAGTAGTATGGCGCCCCTGGAGCAAATCAGGGTTCAAGCTTTGTTCGCATTGCAGTTTGAGGTGACTTAAATAATTTATTTTTGCATATTTGATTAGAATCTGTTATTTTTCCTGCAGTCTGAACAGTCAAAAGGTGGTTTGAAATCAAATGATTCAAATGATTGATTAATTGTTCAGCAGTCTTATGGCTTGGGTGTAGAAGCTGTTAAGGAGCCTTTTGGTCCTAGACTTGATGATCCGGTACCGCTTGCTGTGTGGTAGCAGAGAAAACAGTCTATGACTTGGGTGAATGGATTCTCTGACAATTTGATGGGCTTTCCTCTGACACCACCAATTATATAGGACCTGGATGGCAGGAAGTTCTGTAGTCCACGATCAGCTCCTTTGTCTTGCTCACATTGTGGGAGAGGTTGTTGTCCTGGGGTGTATGCTTTATGATTAACAAGTCGTGGTGTGATCATAACAACATACAGGAACCTAGAATGGACCTAGAATTCCTTACGATCAAATGCCGACTGCATTATCTACCAAGAGAATTCGGGCTGGCAAAACTCTGGATCATTGCTACTCAAATTTCTGCGACACATACAAAGCCCTCCCTCGCCCTCCTTTCGACAAATCTGACCACGACTCCATTTTGCTGCTCCCAGCCTATAGACAGAAACTAAAAAAGGAAACGCCCATGCTCAGGTCTGTTCAACGCTGGTCCGACCAATCTGATTCCACGCTTCAAGATTGCTTCGATCACGTGGACTGGGATATGTTTCGGATAGCATCGGACAATCATGGCAAGGCGACCGGAAACATGACCGAATATTAACAGTGTAGCAATTCCCTCCGCATGGCAATCAAACAAGCTAAGCTTCAGTATAGAGACAATGTAGAGTCGCAATTCAATGGCTCAAACACAAGACGTATTTGGCAGGGTCTACAGTCAATCACGGAATACAAAAAGAAAACCAACCCCGTCGCAGACACTGATGTCTTGCACCCAGACAAACTAAACAACTTCTTTGCTCGCTTTGAGGACAATACAGTGTCACTGACACGGCCCTCTACCAAAACCTGCAGGCTCTCCTTCACCGCAGCCAACGTGAGTAAATCATTTAAACGTGTTAGCCCTCGCAAGGCTGCCGGCCGGCATCCCTAGCCGCGTCCTCAGAGCATGCACAGACCAGCCGGCTGGTGTGTTTACGGACATATTCAATCAATCCCTATCCCAGTCTGCTGTTCGCACATGCTTCAAGAGGGCCACCATTGTTCCTGTTCCCAAGAAAGCTAAGGTAACTGAGCTAAATGACTATCACCGTAGCACTCACTTCTGTCATCATGAAGTGCTTTGAGAGACTAGTCAAGGATCATATAATCTCCACCCTACCTGATACCCTAGACCCACTCCACACAAACAGCGTGGTGAAGAAGGCGCAACAGCTGAAGAAATTTTGCTTGTCACCAAAAACACTCAAACAACAAACTTTTACAGATGCACAATCAAGAGCATCCTGTCGGGCTGTATCACCGCCTGGTACGGAAACCGCTCCGCCCACAACCGTAAGGCTCTCCAGATGGTAGTGAGATCAGCACAACGCAATCACCGGGGGCAAACTACCTGCCCACCAGGACACCTACAACCCCCAATGTCACAGGAAGGCCAAAAAGATAATCAATGACAACAACCACCCTGTTATCATCCAGAATGCGAGGTCTGTACAGGTGCATCAAAGCTTGGACTGAGAGACTGAAAAACAACTTCTATCTCAAGGCCATTAGACTCTTAAACAGCCATCCCTAACATTGAGTGGCTGCTGCCAACATACAGACTCAATCTTTAGCCACTTCAATAATGAATAATTGGATGTAATAAATGTATCACCAGTCACTTAAACAATGCAACTTTAATGTTTACATACCCTACATTACTCATCTCATATGTATATACTGTACTCTATACCATTTACTGTATCTTGCCTATGCCGTTCGGCCATCGCTCATCCATATATTTATATGTACATATTCTTAATCATTCACACTTGTGTGTATAAGGTAGTTGTTGTGAAATTGTGTGATTACTTGTTAGATATTACTGCACGGTTGGAACTAGAAGCACAAGCATTTCGCTACACTCGCATTAACATCAGCTAACCATGTGTATGTGACCAATAAAATTTGATTTGATTTGACACAGCCAGTTGTCTGACCTCCTCCCAATAGGCTGCCTCATCGTTGTCAGTGATCAGGCCTGTTGTGATGTCAGCAAACTTAATCCTGTTGGAGTCATGTTTGGCCACATAGTCGTGGGTGAACAGGGAGTACAGGAGGGGACTAGGTACATACCCCTGAGGTGCCCCAGTGTTGAGGATCAGCGTGGCAGACATGTTGTTGCCTACGCTTACCACCTGGGGCTGGCCCATCAGGAAGTCCATGATCCAGTTGCAGAGGGAGGGGTTTAGTCTCAGGGTCCTTAGCTTAGTGATGAGCTTTGTGGGCACTATGGTGTTGAACGCTGAGCTGTAGTCAATGAACAGCCTTCTAACATAGTTCCTTTTTTCAAGGTGGAATAGGGCAGTGTGGAGTGTGATTGAGATTGCATGATATGTGGATCTGTTGGGGTGGTATGCAAATTGGAGTGGGTCTAGGGTATCCGGGAGGATGCTGTTGATGTGAGCCATGACCAGCTTTTCAAAGCACTTCATGGCTCCAGACGTGAGTTCTACGGGCCGTGACCTGTGACCTTCGTTTCCTTGGGCACAGGGACTATGGTAGTCTGCTTGAAACATGTAGGTATTACGGACTCGGTCAGGGAGAAGTTGATAATGTCAGTGAAGAGACTTGCCAGTTGGTCAGCGCATGCTTGAGAGTACACGTCCTGGTAATCTGCCTGGCCCCACGGCTTTGTGAATGTTGACCTGTTTAAAGGTCTTCCTCACATCGGTTACCTAGAGTGTTATCACACAGTCATCTATCTAGAACAGCTGGTGCTCTCGTGCATTGATGGTTCGTCTGAGGGCATAATGGGATTTCTTATTAGCGTTCAGATTAGTGTCCCGCTCCTTGAAAGCAGCAGCTCTACCCTTTAGCTTGATGCGGATGTTGCCTGTAATCCATGGCTTCTGGTTGGGATATGTACTGTATGTACGATCACTGTGGGGACGACGTTGTCGATGCACTTATTGATTAAGTCGATGACTAAGGTGCTATATTCCTCAATGCCATTGGATGAATCCCGGAACATATTTCAGTCTGAGCTAGCAAAACAGTCCTGTAGCATAGCATTCGCATCATCTGACCGTATTGAGCGAGTCACTGGTACTTCCTGCTTTAGCTTTTGCTTGTAAGCAGGAATCAGGAGGATAGAATTATGGTCAGATTTGCCAAATGGAGGGCAAATGGAATGCATTTCTGTGTGTGGAGTAAAGGTGGTCTAGAGTTGTTTTTCCTCTGGTTACAGATGTGACATGCTGGTAAAAATGTGGAAAAACTGATTTAAGTTTGCCTGCATTAAAGTCACCGGCCACTAGGAGCGCCACTTCTGGATGAGCATTTTCTTGTTTGCTTATGGCCTTATAGAGTTGGTTGAATGTAGTCGTAGTGCCAGCATCGGTCTATGGTGGTAAATAGACAGCTATGAGTAATATAGATGATAACTATGTTGGTAGATAGTGTGGTCTACAGCTTATCATAAGGTTCTCTACCTCATGTGAATAATACCTTGAGACTTATTTAATATTAGACATCGCGCACCATCTGTTATTGACAAAAAAAGACACACACCCCTACCCCTCGTCTTACCAGATGTATATTTTTCTCTGTTCTGCCGGTGTGTGGAAAGTCCTGTGTCGTCGTTCAGCCACGACTCGGTGAAACGTAAGATATTACAGTTTTTGATGTCCTGTTGGTTGGATAATCATAAACGTAGGTCCTCAATTTGATTTTCCCATGATTGCATATTAGCAAGTAGAACGGATGGCAGTGGGAGTTAACTCGCTCACCTACGGAATCTCAGAAAGCAGCTCGATCACCGCCTTCTTTTCCTCTGTCTTTTCTTCACGCAAATGATGGGGGATTTGGGCCTATTCCCGGGAAAGCAGAACCTCTTGAGTGTAGTTGGCAGTATTTTGATGTTTGGATAAAAAATGTACCCAAATGAAACTGCATATTTCTCAGGCCCAGAATCTAGAATATACATATAATTGTCAGATTAGGATAGAAAACACTCAAAAGTTTCCAAAACTGTCAAAATATTGTCTGGGAGTATTACAGAACTGATATTGCAGGTGAAAACCTGAGGAAAATCCAACCCGGAAGTGCAGTTTTTCCAGAAAGCTCTCTGATCCATTGCATGCCTTCCCTCCATTTAAAAGGATATCAACCAGATTCCCTTTCCTATGGCTTCCACATGGTGTAAACAGTCTTTAGACATAGTTTCAGGCTTTTATTTTGAAAAATGAGCAAGAAAGATCACATCGCGTCATTGGATGGCTGGGTGCCAGCAGCGTTTTGCATGCGCCAACAGAGTGGAGCAAACATTTTCTCTCTCTCTCCTATTGAAGAAGCTACAGTCCGGTTGAAATATTATCGATTATATATTGTAAAAACAACCTGAGGATTGATTATCAAAAAACGTTTGACATGTTTCTATGGACTTTACGGATATTATTTGGAATTTTCGTCTGTAAACTCTGTTCTGATGTCCAGAAGTAATTTTTAGTATTAAGAGACGATAGCAGCACCATCATGTACAAAATATATATATTTTTAAATGTTACAAACAACGCAAAAAACTAAATAAATAGTACAGTTGGTTAGGAGCATGTAAAACGTCAGCCATCCCCTTCGGGCCATCTTCCACATGTGGTAGCTAACTAGCTTGTTAAAACCCTTTCCTGAGTCAAATGACCAAATCGCCTTCTAGTGGCCTCATGGGTGCAATGTTTTTAATATTTTAATAATTTCGTAAATCCAGTGTTTCTATGTCAAACGGTTTTGTTATATTTCAGTCTTCTGTGAGGTATATAAAGTGTAATATTGGGACGCAAACTCAAATTATAATACATTTCAACTCTATATATGACATGGTACAGGTGTCTTCTCTTTTTTAAGCCCATAACCATGTGTGTGAGATGTATGTATACTTTAGTTTCAAAGTAGATATGTTAAGACAACCAAGAAACACTTGGGTGACCCTGATTTAGTCACAGCAGTTAGTTGACTAGACAAAGAGGACTTGTTTTGAAAGTTGGATCATCCTTTGAGGCTTTAAAAGCGTTCTTACAGTATAATGTTGAACACTCAAAGCAACTGGTAATCGTCCATGGCAGGCATTGTTGTCACGTTAGCTTGCTACAAAACTTCTGAGTGATAGGAAGCACGAGCTCCAACACCAATCAACCTACACCACTGCGCACACACCCGTCGTTACCTTGACAACTAGCATAGCCATGTCAGCAAATGACTGCTGTCTGAACAGACACACATCTGATTTGGTCACTTGTAACTTGCAGTTTGGACAGAATTCCAAAATGGATTTTGGAAAGGCCTGCTGTGTGAACAAGACTTAAGTGCCTTGCTCAAGGGCACATCAACAGATTTTTCACCTTGTCAGCTCAGGTATTCAAACCAGCGACTGTTCGTTTACTGGCCCAACACGCTAACCGCTAGGCTACCTGCTAAGAGAGAGTGAGAGAGAAAGAGAGAGAGCATCTGAACATCATATGAAAATATGAAGCTTTATTAGTTGATTATAGTATGCAACACAGTGTAAACTTGTTTGTATAGCTGTAAAACCTAATACAGTGCCAGAGAAAGAGTTGGGTTGTTTGTGTATGACAGTTTATTTAACTAATCCAGAAGAATCATTGGGCTGTTGTTGACTCTGTTGTTTTTGCTTTACCTAAGCATCTGAAGATATGATGTTAAATCATCCAGCTCCTGGGTGTTAATAAATGGATTAACCTGCAATCATGGCAGTCAATCTGTTTTTATTCTCCTGGTGACATTATTCATGCATTCTTGAGCACGGTCGCCTCAAAGGAATGCATCACTCTTCTTCTTATTGAAAACATAAATCTAGAATGACTTGCTACCCAGAAAACCTCCAAACGCACGCCATTATCTTCTGTAAATATATGCAGCAGCTTTCAGCCAATCCGATCCTTTGTTTTTTAAGATGAAGAGACATTGAGTGTGGCCCTCTCTGACAGAATTACTGTCATGGTTGGCAGGATGACTGTCTTAAAGTGATGAAAGAAGTGTTGATACTAAAGCAGCTGGTGTTAGTGATATTTTGACAGATTCTACTCTTACCTGACTTCCTTAGAATGTAACACAACCTATGGTCTGTACAATAGATCAGGCTCAGTCTCTTAGAATTATGTTGTTTCCATGTGTACACTCCTGAACAGAAAATCATTTTGAAATCAATCGACTGATTAAACTCTTTGAATGTCTTGTAGGCCAGAGAATGATGGGTCACATACATCTCTCTATGTAGTCTGGGCCCTCTCATTTCTTTTCTCAGTAGTGTACAAATCAAATTCTCCACTTTTAAATCAACACTGAGGGTGGTAATTTAAACGCGGTTCCAGTGTCTATACGGGTCCATACATTTCAGTGTTAAATTAACAGTTTGCTTAGTGTAAAGCCTTCTTTGCATATTTCCCAGTGTGCCTTTCAAGTGAATTGTAGAGTTACCATCCATGACTGTATTTGTTTGTGACAGAGACATGGTTGTTGCATTCCTTCCTTTTTAAGTCTATGGTGTTCACATAGTGAGATCCTAAGTCAAAATGGAATCAGTCAAATGGAATTCATTTATGACAATATGTATTTCATAAGACAGTATTTTGAAGTGCTAGTTTTGTCCTAATAGAGTGAACTGGAACTCCTGACTTACAGACCACATAAAGCCTGCAAATCACATGTTGGCTTGCAAAGTATCCAACTTTTGGCATTTTCATTCAAATATATTCAGAATGACTGCCAGGGTTGGGAAGACTAAGATATGAGACTACCTAAAGAATCTAAACTGGAACAACCATTTCAGTAACAGGTGCAATAAATCCAAGTCACAGATTAGATTACTTTGAAAAAAACATGTTATTTATATTTGAGTAGCATAAGATTAATTAATCAATCAATGTACATACAAAAACATAGATATTGAAACAAACAATTCTAAAAATCAACCTGCAATAGAGCATGCTGAGAAATGATAATGATGGTCATGGTTTTCTGGTTATTAACACCAACACTGGGGTTATTTTGCACCAAGGAGTTAATTTAATTTAACACTTAGAGTTAATGTAACTCCTGACTCAACACGAGACATTTTACACTGAAAACGTTGCTGTGCACTTTCAATTGAAGGGGAGATATTATTTATGGATTTTCTAAATATGTCTCAAAGTTTTTTTTTAACCAAAATATCATAGGTTTTTAGTCGAAACCATCATAAGGTAAAGTCAAATAAAAGTGTCATGCTTCACATAATCATCATTCATTAATCATTATTTATTTTTTCATTATTTTACTGTAATTACTTCAGCTTGAACCTCCTTTTGTGTCTAGTTCAGGTATCTAATGGGGCCGATACACCTTAAAGGAGAGGGATGGGAGAGCCTTTAAAGCCAGGTCTCTCTCTCTCTCTCTCTCTCTCTCTCTCTCTCTCTCTCTCGATATGACCAAAGCGCTGGATGAATGAAGCCATTTTTCATGTAATTACAGCAAACCTGCCTGACTGGCTCTGAGACAGTTTGTGAAAGGAGGAACCTTGACTTACACTATACAGCTCATCCAGTCATCCGGGATCCCCATACACTACAAAGTATTCAGACCCCTTAACTTTTTGTGACGTTACAGTCTTATTTTAAAATGGACAACCTACAGACAATACCCTATAATGACAAAGTAAAAACAGGTTTTTAGAAATGTTTGCAAAACTAAAATCTCAGATTTACTTAAGAATTCAGACCCTGTACTCAGTACTTTGTTGAAGCACCTTTGGCAGCGACTAGGCAAGTCAGTTAAGAACAAATTGTTATTTACAATGACTGCCTACCTCCCCGGCCAAACCCTCCCCTTACCCAGACGACGCTGGGCCAATTGTGCGTCGGAGCCGGGGGAGTACGATTCGATCTTAGTCCTGTATTGACGCTTTGCATGTTTAATGGTTCGTCGGAGGGCACAGTGGGATTTCTTATAAGCTTCCGGGTTAAAAATGACCCCATCTTCTTTGGCCTTGGAAGATGCTAGCTCGGAAGAAGCACCAGCATGGTTCAGAATGGTGATGGACAAGGGTATAACAAAAATCCAAGAGAAACTTTCTGAACACCTCAGCAAAATTGATGTACTGGTCGATAAACTCCACGAACACCAGGAAATCACAAAGGGATGAGTGACAAAGTTAGAAAAATACCATGCTGACACCAGGCTGCCATCCTGGACGTCTGCGAGGACGTGGACCAAAAATACAGGAAGTTGTTGATTCTTACGAAAATGTCCAAAGGCACTCGAATTTGAGACTTCAAGGTCTCCCGGAGGGCATGAAGGGAAGAGAATGGATTCCCAAAATTCTGGGTCTACCCCCTTCCGTGCACCCACTGGAAATCGAGAGGGCCCATCACACCCTACGGGGTGGCTGCCTGGCCAGGTTGCACCCAGGGCATTTGTCATTACATTTCTATGGTACCAGGACACTGTTGTGTGCGTCCTCTCTGCTGCCTGAGCAAAGGGAAAGCTCAATAACGGTGAAGCCAGAATCATGATCTTTCCGGATCATTCTCCCATACTGAAGAGCCACTGAAGAGGCCTCAGGCTGGTTTGGCATACGGCCTGTGCTACCTGGCGACTTCGTGGATCGAAACCAAGAATGGTGAGCGCACATTTGACTATGTGAAGACGGCTGAAACATAAATGAGGAAAGAACTCCCTGACTTGTTCACGTCTACTACATCATGAGGAACTGTCTTTTGAACTTAGAGACAGTGGATAGTGAACTGTTAGAACATGAGGATCAACAACATTATTCATATGATCGGCTGGCTGGCTGGCAAGATGCCTAGAGCAATAATGACTGCCGAGGTAAAGTTGGATCATAGCTAATGCTGGCTGCGCTATTTAGCCAGCTCGCTAAGTTTACAAGGGTGTGACTGTAGCTACAGCCACACTATGCCAGGTAGTTACATTTTTGCTGTATACTTTTATTTTACACTTAGAGGTCCAGTCGGGTTTGGTTAAAGCGTTATGTGGCGTTTGACTGGGTTTCAAGCGTAACTATGTTGTTTATATTACTTCAGGAATTTGAGCTACTACGTTTGCTGGCTTGTTTATTGTTAGAGATGTACACTACCGGTCAGAGGTTTTAGAACACCTGCTCATTCAAGTTTTTTTCTTTATTTTTACTATGTTCTACATTGTAGAATAATAGTGAAGACATCCAATTTGTGAAATAACACATATGGAATCATATAGTAACCAAAAAAGTGTTAAACAAAACAAAAATATATTTTATATGCCTTGATGACAGCTTTGCACACTCTTGGCGTTAGGGGTACTAAGTGCCCTGTCAAGAGCAAACGCATTCTGAAAGATCTAAAGCAGCGTAAGGTTGATATAGCTCTTGTTCAGGAGACACACCTGACTGACTCTGAGCATGATAAACTGAAGAGTGAGTGGGTCTGTCAAGTGGATTCATCTTTCACCTCTCGGGCAAGAGTGGTGGCCATACTCATTATTAATAAGCATTGTCCCTTTCAGCTACAATCTCAGATTAAAGAGGTGTAGGTTTGTGATCATTCAAGGTTTCACTAACACTGAGACCATTATCATTTTCATTGTGTAAGGGTCTAACCATGATGATCCTAAATTTGACCAAGACATCTTTTTGAAGTTAACATGCTCATCATCAGAGATAATAATGGCATAATAATGATTTTAACTTGGTACTGGACCCTTCCAGTGATAGATCTTCCTCTCATGGTATTAACCTCACACAGGCAGCTAAAATGTTAAAAGCAGAAATGAAAAATGTTGGACTTGTAGATGTATGGAGATTTCACAACCAAAAGGTAAAATAATACTAATTTTACTCCCCTGTCCATATCAGTTACTCTAGAATTGACTTGTTTCTTATTCCTGCAGGCAAGGGAAGCTTAACTACTTGGTGTAAGTACTAATCTCACATTTGTAACATTTCTGAACACTCATATTGACATATCTTGACACATCTTGTAGCACCAATAACAACTCTGCCTCCCCCATAATTTTATGGGCAGCTCTCCTTGCATATCTGAGGGGGCAAATAATATACTTTAGTTCAGGTGCTCATAAGATGTATAAGGCTCAAGTAGATATTTTGGAGAAAGAAATTAGAGATCTGGAAACGACTCAACTCAACAAAGAATTTGACTCAAAGCGATTGGAAAATAACACCATGACGACCCACAAAGCGGAAAACGCTCTTAGGAGAACAAAACAATACTACTATGAACATGGAGATAATGCAGGAAAGTTGCTTGCTTGGCAGATAAGGCAAGAGGAAGCTAGTAGAGTTATTAGCTCTATTAAGATGCCCAATAACACAGTTGTTCACAGTCCTGAGGAAATTAATCTAGTCTTCGGGGAGTTTTATGAAACATTGTACACTGCCATAATGCACGAGTTTTGAACAAACTCAATTTAACTGATGAGGATAGAGAGTACTTGGAGAAAGAGATTACGTCCAGGGAAATTAGAGAATCCATTTTCAACACTGCTGTGGGAAAATCCAGGGTTAGCTTTTAGATCTCATGCATCCATGGTGTTCGTATAGTTGGGCATGAACATCAAATCAAATCAAATCAAATTTTATTTGTCACATACACATGGTTAGCAGATGTTAATGCGAGTGTAGCGAAATGCTTGTGCTTCTAGTTCCGACAATGCAGTAATAACGAGCAAGTAATCTAACTAACAATTCCACAAAAAAACTACTGTCTTATACACAGTGTAAGGGGATAAAGAATATGTACATAAGGATATATGAATGAGTGATGGTACAGAGCAGCATAGGCAAGATACAGTAGATGATATCGAGTACAGTATATACATATGAGATAAGTATGTAAACCAAGTGGCATAGTTAAAGTGGCTAGTGATACATGTATTACATAAGGATGCAGTCGATGATATAGAGTACAGTATCAACGTATGCATATGAGATGAACAATGTAGGGTAAGTAACATTATATAAGGTAGCATTGTTTAAAGTGGCTAGTGATATATTTACATCATTTCCCATCAATTCCCATGATTAAAGTGGCTGGAGTAGAGTCAGTGTCATTGACAGTGTGTTGGCAGTAGCCACTCAATGTTAGTGGTGGCTGTTTAACAGTCTGATGGCCTTGAGATAGAAGCTGTTTTTCAGTCTCTCGGTCCCAGCTTTGATGCACCTGTACTGACCTCGCCTTCTGGATGACAGCGGGGTGAACAGGCAGTGGCTCGGGTGGTTGATGTCCTTGATGATCTTTATGGCCTTCCTGTAGCATCGGGTGGTGTAGGTGTCCTGGAGGGCAGGTAGTTTGCCCCCGGTGATGCGTTGTGCAGACCTCACTACCCTCTGGAGAGCCTTACGGTTGAGGGCGGTGCAGTTGCCATACCAGGCGGTGATACAGCCCGCCAGGATGCTCTCGATTGTGCATCTGTAGAAGTTTGTGAGTGCTTTTGGTGACAAGCCGAATTTCTTCAGCCTCCTGAGGTTGAAGAGGCGCTGCTGCGCCTTCCTCACGATGCTGTCTGTGTGAGTGGACCAATTCAGTTTGTCTGTGATGTGTATGCCGAGGAACTTAAAACTTGCTACCCTCTCCACTACTGTTCCATCGATGTGGATGGTGGGGTGTTCCCTCTGCTGTTTCCTGAAGTCCACAATCATCTCCTTAGTTTTGTTGACGTTGAGTGTGAGGTTATTTTCCTGACACCACACTCCGAGGGCCCTCACCTCCTCCCTGTAGGCCGTCTCGTCGTTGTTGGTAATCAAGCCTACCACTGTTGTGTCGTCCGCAAACTTGATGATTGAGTTGGAGGCGTGCAGGCTGTCAGTCTGCATGGAGCAGCCAGAGCTGTCAGTCTGCATGGAGCAGCCAGAGCTGCCAGTCTGCATGGAGCAGCCTGAGCTGTCAGTCTGCATGGAGCAGCCTGAGCTGCCAGTTTGCATGGAGCAGCCAGAGCTGTCAGTCTGCACAAAGCTACCAGTCTGCATGGAGCAGCCAGAGCTGTCAGTCTGCATGGAGCAGCCAGAGCTGCCAGTCTGCATGGAGAAGCCAGAGCTGTCAATCTGCATGGAGCAGCCAGAGATGTCAGTCTGCATGGAGCAGCCAGAGCTGCAAGGTTGCATGGAGCAGCCAGAGCTGCCAGTCTACATGGAGCAGCCAGAGCTGTCAGCCTGCATGGAGCAGCCTGAGCTGTCAGTCTGCATGGAGCAGCCAGAGCTGCCAGTCTGCATGGAGAAGCCAGAGCTGTCAATCTGCATGGAGCAGCCAGAGTTGCCAATCTACATGGAGCAGCCAGAGCTGTCAGTCTGCATGGAGCAGCCAGAGCAGCTAGATCCGCCAGTCAGCCATGATCTTCCAGATCTGCCAGTCAACCAGACTCTTCCAGATCTGCCAGTCAACCAGACTCTTCCAGATCCGCCAGCCAGCCAGGATCTGCCGGAGCCAACTACCTGCCTGAGCTTCATCTCAGTACTGGGCTTCCTCTCAGTACTGGGCTTCCTCTCAGTACTGGGCTTCCCCTCAGTACTGGGCTTCCCCTCAGTCCCGGGCTTCCCCTCAGTCCCGGGCTTCCCTTCAGTCCCGGGCTGCCCCTCAGTCCCGAGCTGCCCCTCAGTCCCGAGCTTCCCCTCAGTCCCGAGCTTCCCCTCAGTCCCGAGCTGCCTCAGTCCCGAGCTGTCCCTCAGTCACGAGCTACCCCTCAGTCCAGTGGGGTTCTGGGTGAGGACTACGAGGTCATGGTCGGCGGCGAGGGTGGACTATCCCAGGACGCAAGGGGGAGGAAATAAGACATTTATGGAGTGGGGTCCACGTCCCGAGCCGGAGCCGCCACCATGGACAGACGCCCACCCGGACCCTCCCTATGGTTTTGAGGTGCGTCCGGGAGTCCGCACCTTGGGGGGGGGACGCAAAAGGTGCAAAAGGTTTCATTTCTTACATGTACTCTAGTCTTCAAGCTCTGTTGGGGAACGATGAAGCTCTGAAGGCTTGCATAAAGTGGCATGATGACCTTGGTCTCATTTCTGAGGATGCGAAATGGGGAAAGCTCTTTTTAGATTGACACAAGGCAAGTTGATGCAATTAAGTATTTTACATAGTGTCTACTTTATACCAGATAGACTGTATAAGATCAATTCTAAATATTCTACATTTTGCCCAAGGTGTAAAACGGGGGTGGGCACACTTACGCATATGTTTTTGTCCTGCCCTGAACTAGGTAATTATTAGAAAGACATTGTTCAGATCTTATCACAGGTCACTAATATGATGGTACCAGTAGATCCTTCCCTTATTCTTTTTGGAGATGGCTCTGTTCTACCAGTTAATATTGGTAGCAAAACCAGATTCATTTAATTGGCAGTCATTGCAGCCAATAAATGCACAGCTATTATATGGAAGACTGACACTCCGCCAAGCAAGCAGATGTGGCTAAAATAACTAACTTCCTATATTCCATCTGAAAAAAATAATGTACAATTTACTTAATAAACCCTTTGAATTTACTGATGTCTAGGGGGACTTTCAGCAGTTGCTAGAGACGCACCTTAGCCTCCTAATTATTATTTTCTTCATTAATATATTATTATTATTATTTGTTTTTGCGTTGAATAAATTATTTTCTAGCATTGAATGTGAAGGTGAATCTTTTTCTTTTTTTGTTATCGCCCTGGGGCGGCAGGGTAGCCTAGTGGCTAGAGCGTTGAACCGGAAGGTTGCAAGTTCAAACCCCCTAGCTGACAAGGTACAAATCTGTCGTTCTGCCCCTGAACAGGCAGTTAACCCACTGTTCCTAGGCCATCATTAAAAATAAGAATTTGTTCTTAACTGACTTGCCTAGTTAAATAAAGGTAAAATAATTGACGCTAGTACCGGTAGAGGGGTGAGGGGGGTGTTCATGTGCTGGGGAGGGAAGGGTTTTGTATGATGTGCTCCAGTGTAGCACACTGTTTTGTGTAGGTGGAAGGAATAACCACATTATCTGTGTCATATTTTGCTGATTGTTAAATTGTAAAAAATGCCAATAAATACATTCTAAAAAAAGTAATAAAAATAATAGTGGAATCTTTCCAACTGACATTGTACACATATATATCATCATATGACCAAATGTTGACAACTGCAGTCTGTTCAGAGAGGGGCATTGGTGGAATGGAATTCCCCCCAGGATAGATCTCTACTGTCCATAGATGGCTGCTCACGGTCTTCTGGGTTAGAGCAGAGCTCAGCTCCAACAACCACAGACGGCTTGTCGTCTGTTTGTCTCTGTCTTTTCTCAATCACCTGGGAAATACCTGTGGTGTAGTCTCACCCAGTTATTGGAGTGTTGAGGATCTAGCTCACATCCTAGCATTGTTATTCCTCTGTCTGTGATACAGTAATTAAATTACTCATGGTAAGTAATACTGTGTTGACACTGTTAATGTATTGACATATTTGACAAACAATAGGCAGAAATGCAGAGTACAGGGTGATGTTATACTTGTCCTTAACCCAAGGGGGCGACACTCCCTTTCCATTCTCTCTGCCACACAAGCAGCGTCCCCTCTCTCAGCAGAACTCCTTTATTTGAGACTGACTAGTATTTTCATCCATCTTCTTTATCTTCATTTGTCTTATACTCTCCCTTTCAGTGCACTTAAAAAAAAACACATTCAAGGGTGTGGATTAGGCTCCAAGTGGCCAGCCTTTCTCTCTATTCCAAAATAACAACCAGGATCTCTGAACATGTCTGCATTACCCATCGAATGGGAGGGATTTGTCCTGTGATGACTAGTCACTCATTCAGACTTTTATGAATGAATCCCCTAGGAAAAAGTGGGCCCTGTCTCCATACAGGCTGATGGAGTGTAACCACTCTAGGCTGTTTATTAATGCCTTTACTTCAGCAGGTCTTTGAAGGGTTGCCCTACAGTACTACCCGGGACAGAGGGGTGGAGAAGTTACCATAGACTTTTGTCATAGCCTTCTGAAACTTGGAGTACAATGCTTATAAATAATGTGACTGAATCTGCCTGCCAGACAAACAACATGTAGAGCCCTTTAGAAATACACTATTGGGTTAGAAACCCATGATGTATCTATCATGAGAAAGTTCATGCCCTCAAAGGATGATAACAACTCAGATTGTGTTCCTCATATAACAACATTATTTTAACATTTTTAAAGGGAGTATGTATGATCACTGGGGCAAGGCATTTTACATTCATGGTATCTCTATTCTGGGCAGTTTACTATTATGTGTGGCTAAATAAGTAAATGTAATACTTTTTTGAAAGATACTGTTTTTGCGTCCACGACCCATGACCCATATACCATATCAAACATGTAAAGGTTTTACTGTAGTTCTCATCTTACCTTCAATTTTATTGAATCACTATGTGTGTATGACTACATTATCTTTGCATGCAGCCTCCCCCATAGACTGTATGTATTACAGTAGGCCTAGCGTTTTCTTGATGTCTAAACTTGTCTCCCTTTCTTGCCTTTGAAGGCCTTCCACCTGCAGCAAGCTTCCACCTGTTAAAGGCATCAGTAGTGTAGATGTTTCCAGCCTTCACCTGGAAGAACTCTGTGTCATGCTTCATCTTGTAGCGGATTGTAGCTCTCTTGCCAATGCTCATCATCATTTTCATAAATATCATAATCAAAGCAAGCCAGATATATGCAAGCTCTAGTAAGGGACTCACATCTATTGAGACATTCTGTGAGAATCTGTCAATTTTATGAACCAATCATATGAAAATCAGCAACCCCTGGGCCAAATTGTGTATTTTTCATAGATGGATGATTGAAATACAAAAGAAGCCACATGCTGCAGTGCATAATCTTGTATCAACCTGCATACTGCTTACTGGGCTATGATGTACTACATTATAGTGGGTAAGGAAGGAAAATAGTAAAGAAATAGTGGTGCTTATTCAGTCTTAAACAGACACACATTCTAGGGAAGATTTTCAGTCAGGAAATATTGTGTCATCATCAGGTAGGCTTGCTGTGAGAGGAAACCGTTAAAGTAGAAAAGATATGAATTAGAACAGTGGTTCCCAACTCCAGTCCTCGAGTATCCCCAACAGCACACATTTTTGTTGTAGCCCCACACAAACATACCTGATTCAACTCAGTGAGTTCTCCCTCTAACACCTGCCTTTACTTGTGGTGTTAAACCATCCCGCTTCTCCCATTGAGATGCTACTGTAGCTGGACTACCAGACTACCAGCTGGACTACTCTTCCTGTAATCAGAGATCAGTGATTTTGAAGAAGTATAATTTATGATGGAAGTGATAGCACTGGTATCCGTGCTGGCTGACAATACTCAACCTCTCTTTTTCATCTGAAGAAGACAGTGGTGCCAATAATTCATAGTGATAAGAGTATACCTTCCCCCTGTGGGACGGGCCTTTCAATAGACACATCCTTCCACACCATCTCATTTATTAAGCCTCGCTCTAACCACCCTGACATGTGCCACTAATGTCTTCCTCTCCTCAGTGCATGTCAGAGGGGCTGGTCTCTTGATTGCAGAACAGCCTCCAGTCTTAACACTTCCTGTCAGAAACCCCTCATGGGAGTTTGGAACTGTCTAGCTCTTAATGCAGTGTCACCGTTTACCAGCCTGTGGTTGTCATACTCAAATAATGTATGCCTAAATACCAAGTACTGTAATTATGACTCAACATCTCTTTTTCATGATTGATCATGTCCATCCTAATGATACAGACCCAGCTAGCACATTTGGTTCCTTTGAAGTTGTGGGAACATAAGTTTTTGGTTTCCCATCGGTTCTAGGAGCTAAGCCATATGTTTCCTGACCGATTAAACTAAACGTATTTTAGAAGTCAAGATTTTGACTGTTCTGGGAACATTTATTTTTAGGTTGCAGGGAGGTTCTGAGAACAATTTATTCCGGTTCCTTGAAAGTTATCTTTTAAGGTTTTATTAACGCACTGACAACGGAAATTATTTGGAGGTTTTTGAATATAATAACACCTTATTTTGGGTTACTTTTGTAAACTACAACTACAGATAGGACACATGGAAATTAATTTCATAAGGCATTAATCATGCAAACACATTTATTTTATATTGCGACATAGCATCAGTGAGATTCAAACCTATAATCTTCTGTTCCTATCCATTGAATTAGTCCACTGTGCCACCAGGATGGGGCTGGTGTGCTGTGTTTTTTTTACGCATACAAAGCTGTTCATTTTATTCCATTCAAACAGACCCTATTTCAAAGGAAACAAGCACTCATTAAGGGTTCAGGTGTGGCCCACACACACATGAACACACTTAACAAGACAGAGGACAGAGAGAGTTTTGTTGATGCTGAGAACGGAGTGTTTTTAAATACAGTTCTCTGAACATTACTGAAGTTTTGTTGTGTTTTTTCTGGAAAGTTTTCTTAATGTTCCCAGAACAATTTGAGAACATGACATTAAATAGAACCTTGAGGAAACCTGTAGGAAACGTTATGCTGAAGTACTGAAATTCTCACAGAAGAAAATTGTTTCCTAACATTCTCTGAACTATTTGAGAAACTTCCCAATGTCAAACCAGTTGGAGAACGTTCCTAGAACATTACCAACATTTTTATTAAATTAATTTTAGGAAGTAATGAAATACCAAGAAAATAATGTTTTTTGGCAAGTTCCTTAAATGTGCTAAGAATGCACCATTCCCAGAAAGTTGTGGGAAAGTTGTATGCAAAATAACCATAAGACAACTACGCCTTCACCTAGCTCTAAGAAACATATGGTTCTTAAAATACATCAATGGAACCATTCTGGAGAGACAAACTAATCTCTGATTAGTGTCTGGATGATACAATTATCCTCTTCTCCCCCATCTCTTTCTTTACCCTCCATCTTTTGTCCCATTTATTATCTTATTACCATTACTTAGGCTGACCTCAGAGCAGTGCATCCAGCTGTGGTACTCTGCCCCACACAACAACCTTTGGCCTCCATCTGAACTGTAGAACCATCTAGAACTGTCACAAGGGGCCGTTCCCACACTGGACCTTATTCAGTACACTGTTACATGGTGGATACAAATATTTTTTTGAATAGCCTAACAACCAGTCCAGTGTCTCTAGAGAGAATGACCGGAGGTACCACTCATCAGAGCTCTTCTCTACTTTCAGCTGTTTACAGCAAACACTTGCCCGATTATTTACAGGGAGGGAATCGGGAATGTAGAACTACTCTGGAGGGAAGATTCTCCCCTTAACAGATCTACTGTTATGTTTCTACTCTTTTATCATTTGAATTCTAGGGTGATTTTCAATCTCTTTTTAATTGGGCAGAACACATTTTCTCTGCTAACAGATTGTGTTGCTACAGCTAAATAAGGCTTGGCTCTGAAAACACCTACCAAGTTGAAATTCCCCTGTTATTATGCTGTTTGAGGATCCCATGTAGCTCAGTTTGTAGCACATAGTGCTTGCAACTCCAGGGTTGTGGGTTCAATTCCCACAGGTGACTCATATGAAAAGATATGTATTCACTACTGTAAATCACACTAGATAAGAGTGTCTGCTAAAATATGAAGTTGAAACTTGCCTGAAGTGTTCTAGGTTTTCAAGAATTGTTAGCACACATTTGATACCTACGTGAAGGTGTTGTGTATCAAACAAAATACTTTAGAGTATCATTTAGGGTGAGGGTGTTATCCATCGCTTGGCACAGCATGAGTAGAGGATCAGAAGATTAATGATATAATAGCTCTGACCACACGGTTTAGTTATTTAAACTGGTAGCATCAGCTCAAATTGTTTCATGGTTCCCTGCAATGATACATTTCGAAGCAAGTCCGGGCAGGTAGCAAGATGCTGGAGGAGAGAATACCTTGCAACTCCCTCTGAACCCCTCAGCCAAGTGACAGGGTTTGGAAGCAATGACACCATCGGTAAAGTACACACAGAATATTTACTTCACAATGACTTATTTGTGCACCTTTCCTCGTCATTCCTTAAGCAGGTCATCACCACTTGAATATCAAAGAAACAGGACATTTGATATGTTTATGAATATGTACGTAGTCGTAAGAGTATGAGTCTCTGTAATTAAAACGTGGAGAAGATTTGGCTTAGTCTCAATTTGAAGCTTGATACTGTTCCTTTCTTCTTCCCAGATCACAGGGTTATGTGTTGAACCGGTGAGGTGAACCCTATTTGGAGAGGGCTTTTGTAATCCGTCGGCAACTACTGACAAAAAGTGAGCCTGCGCGACTCTGAGGTTAGTTATGAACCTGTTGCACTGTCAACCAAAGAGGAAAAATCCAACGATAGGAGATTACAGTTTTTATTGTTTTCAGGGCAGCTTGGCTTGCTGGCTGGCTGGCACGTTGCTGGAGGAAGATCAGGGATATTTCCCAAGAGTCTCTGAGTTTAGTGTTTTTGTTCAAAACATCCCGTGTCAGGATGCCCAGGACGTCAGCGGATTACTGTAAGCTTGACTCAGGTGACGTTGTCAGAGAGGGGCAGGCATGAGGGTCCTCCATAACCTACCCTGTTTCAAACCACTCGCAGAGAAAAAAAGGAAAAGTATCATATGGGGCCGCTCTGATCTTTTGAAGATACTGCATTATATTCCACAGCTCATTCACAATCATCAAAGGCAGTCGTTAAACAGTGCACTCAAAGGTCTCATTTCTCAGATGCATTACTGTGTCCTGATTACATATTTCAGGAGCTTTCTCAACCACAGGGGCTGTTAGAACGGGCCAGTATTCTCCACTTGAATGTCTCCTTGAAAGTCCCCTAGAGAGCTGATACGACCTCTGTCAAGGGCTCTTACTGATTTTGTTAATGCCACTGACAATACCAGGAGGCTATCATGCCAAAAGTGTTTACATCTGAAATCAGATAGAGCATGGGAAGCCAGATAGACCCTGTGAGGGTTGCTTTGAGACAAACAGTGGAGGATCTCTCTTGTTGGGAGTGGATATTGTCGGCTATCTCCCGCTTCGATCGCAGGGCCTCCAACACCACGCACACACTGTTAAGAGACTGCACAATGAGCTATGTGCCCATATCTCAGAGAGATCGCATAAAGAGAGCCTTGTGCTCTGCAATTTATTGCTGCGGAGCTCAGGTGCTTGTGCATGTCCCAACCAGAGGAACAACAAAAGTATGACTGACAGAATCTTGTGTCAGAAGATTTATGGACAAAGTGAGAGAGCGAGAGAGAGAGAGAGAGAGAGAGAGAGAGAGAGAGAGAGAGAGAGAGAAGCAAATGTTCTATCTCCTCCCCTCTCCCAAATTACTGTCTTTACTGGTGTCCTATGAGTGAAGTGCTTGAACCCAGCTAATTATTGTTCTTACAAAGTCTGGTTTGTTTTGAATTAAGCTTATATCCAATTCCTTTTAACTTTTATGCTGTGAAGTTGTGTCACCTCCCTTTACCATAGATGTATTTTTATACATAAAGTATGTAGTGATAAACCGTACAAGTGACCCTAACAGAAAAAAACACGTGATTTCACATTAAATTTCACATGTGCAATCATTTGAAAACATGTGTTTTTGAAACACTCCACGTCATCACATTACAACGTGTATTTTCGTCAAAAGTGTAACGTGCGCTTTACCACATAACACGGTGCCTGACCAGTACCACTCTCCTTGCCGTGAGCAAGGGGAGTTAGCTACGCCAACCTCCACATGTGCCTCTAATTCCTCGTATCCTCGCCGTTCCGCTCTAGCTGCTTCTATCTCCTCCCTTGGACGGTGATAGTCTCCAGCCTGCACCCAGGGACCCTTGCCTTCCAGTATCTCCTCCCATGTCCACTCCTCCAGAAAACACTGCTTGGTCTTTTTGTGGTGGGATCTTCTGTAACGTGCGTTGTTTGAAGGAGACCAAGGCGCAGCGTAATTTGTGGTCATCATATTTATTAAATGAGAACCAGCAACAAAATAACAAAGTGAAACCAAATGAACGTACCATTCCGTAGGCTACAAGAGCTGTACAAAAACAAGATCCCACAACATAGGTGGGGGAAAAGGCTACCTAAGTATGATTCCCAATCAGAGACAACGATAGACAGCTGCCTCTGATTGGGAACCACACTCGGCCAAACACAAAGAAATACAAAACATAGAATGCCTACCCCACATCACACCCTGACCTCACCGAATAGAGAAATAAAACGTCTCTCTAAGGTCAGGGCGTGACAGTCGTCCCCCCCCCCCTCCAAAGGTGCGGACTCCCGGCCGCAAACCTGAACCTATAGGGGAGGGTCCGGGTGGGCATCTACCCTTGGCGGAGACTCTGGTTCGGCCCCCGCTCCACCTCTGACTCCCCCCATTTTGGTGGTGCCTCTGGTGCAGGGACCCTCGTCGCCGACCCCGGACTGCGGGCCCTTTCCGCAGGCCCCGGACTGGGGAACCTCGCCGCAGGCACCGGACTGGGGACCCTCTCCGCAGGCCCCGGACTGGGGACACTCGCTGCAGGACCCGGACTGGGGATCCTCGCTGCAGGCCCCGGATTGGGGACCCTCGCTGGAGGCTCCGGACTGGGGACCCTCGCTGGAGGCTCTCGACTTGGGACCGTCGCTGGAGGCTCCGTGCCATAGATCCTCACTGCAGGCTCCGTGCCATGGATCATCACTGCAGGCTCCGGGCCATGGATCATCACTGGAGGTTCCATGCCATGGATCATCACTGGAGGCTTCGTGCCATGGATCATCACTGGAGGCTCCGTGCCATGGATCATCACTGGAGGCTTTGTACCATGGATCATCACTGGAGGCTTCGTGCCATGGATCATCACTGGAGGCTTCATGCCATGGATCATCACTGGAGGCTTCCTACGTAGAGCCGGAACTGTCTCACCAGACTGAGGAGACGTACTGGAAGCCTGGTGCATGGAGCTGTCACAGGGCTTACCAGGCTGGGGAGACATACTGGAGGCCTGGTACGTGGAATCGGAACAGTTCTCACCGGACTGGGGAGATGCACTGGAAGCCTGGTGTGGAGACACAGTGCGCAGAGCCGGCGCAGGATGTCCTGGGCCGAAGAGACGCACTGGAGGCCAGGCGCGCTGAACCGGCACCATCCATCCTGGCTGGATGCCCACTCTAGCCCGTCCAATGCGGGGAGCTGGAATGTAGCGCACCGGGCTGTGCACACGCACTGGAGACACCGTGCGCTTTACCACATAACACGGTGCCTGACCAGTACCACTCTCCTTGCCGTGAGCAAGGGGAGTTAGCTACGCCAACCTCCACATGTGCCCCGTGTGGGCTTCCCGGTCTTCCTTGCCAGCCTTGACCTCTTGTATAGTTGCCGTTCCTCTAATTCCTCGTATCCTCGCCGTTCCGCTCTAGCTGCTTCTATCTCCTCCCTTGGACGGTGATACTCTCCAGCCAATCTCCAGGTAACACAGGTACTACCCCTGGCATAAGTGTGTGTGTGTGTGTGTGTGTGTGTGTGTGTGTGTGTGTGTGTGTGTGTGTGTGTGTGTGTGTGTGTGTGTGTGTGTGTGTGTGTGTGTGTGTGTGTGTGTGTGTGTGTGCACGTGTGAGTGTGTCTGTATGCTTGTGTTTGTGTGTTTGTAAACATTCATCAAAAGGGTCCAAACCCTCCATTACAGAGTGACATGGATATTACACCTGAATGTTTTGGCAGTGACATATTCGTGTTTATGGAGAAACACAGCTTAGCGTATAATTAGTAATGCTGTGATCTTAGAACTTGATGTAGGGTTTCTGGCTTACTGTATGCCGTGATATCAAAGAACATGGGATTTGGGTTGATGAAACGGTGTGTGTGTGGGGGGGGGTGACTGTTTCTTCTGTTGTGGTGTAGATCTGACTGGGGTCACGCTGCAGGTGGATCACACATACACACAGACACATACATGTGTAGGGTTTCTTTGGGTCACTGGATCTGACTAGTGGATAGGTGACGATATGACTTTAACAGCACCTCATTAAGTCAGCTCTAACATAAGGACACATCATTCACAGTCTAGCCAAGCCTGAGATTCTCCACAGTCATTTAAAGGTTAGCTGAAGACATGACTAAGTGAGTGTGAATAGGTCTAAATAGATTACCCATATTAGATCCTCAGATATGTAAAGAGAGGGAGGTCTTCAACACAAACCCTGGTTTAACTTTAACCAGAGTGTTTAGGCAGCTGCCTTTCTTATGCGGGACTCTGTTGAAGCATTATTATGAACGCTGGGAGGTTTTCTGTCAATCAAAAAGAAGTCACAGTTACTACCCTCCTTCACTCCCATGTTCCTCTTCAGGGGTCATCAAAAGCAATATATTCCAGGGTCCTTTTAGTTCAGGTACTTTTAGTTAGCCGGACCCTTATATCCTTAGGCCTGTAGTGCTGATCTAGGATCAGGTCCCACTATCAATTCATTATTATCTAAAATACAAAACTGATCCTAAATCAGAAGTCATACTCTGATATGCTTTACGAATGCGGCCATGATACAGAATATTACATCAGAAGATTTTATTTGGGAGAGAAAGAAGGGCCCTCACCATAGTAATGTAAGTGGTATACTCAACATTGGTGAAATATTGAGATAGGTGCCAAATTCATTGGGACCAACTTTTGCGTTGACACCTTTCTCTCCGTGTTCTAGTTATATATGGGGAGTGGAAGCGGGCGATTGTGGGCTTGAGCATCGTTAACATTTCCTTGACGTGTCGGCCGGCATCTCCTGGAGACTGCCTCACATTTTCTGGGGCGCAGAGGGAGTTGCTGTAGCAACTAGCGGCTTTAAGAGTGAATGAAGCAGATGTGCTAGTCATCTATCAACAGACAGCTCCAACTCCTCCCTGCCCGAGCAAGTCATCACTGCCATGACAGCCAGCCCGACCAGCCTCATCAATTACACCAACACCCTACCATTAGTGCACAAACGCTTTTCTCCTCCGCTACATTCATCCACTTCCTTCCCAGTCTGCAGGGCCAAGATGGGCCCTCAATTAAGCCTGAATAACTTTGCCCCCTATCCAAGAATGTCTTTCTTTCTTTTCCGCTACTTACTTCACGGATTGCAATCATAAAGTGAACCATTTCAGTGATTGATTTAACTCAAGGCATGTAGGCCTACCCAGGATCACCATATGAAATCTATGTTCTTTTAACTTCATTGTCTTTAGTAGATAATAGCTTGCTCAATGTGGCGGCGTGTTGTAGCCTAATGGCAGCATTAAACTGTCATACAATACAATCAACTTAAAGTCCAAGTAATAAACCCCATAGTTAATGAATGTGTAGTTAACATGTAATTAATATGTAATAACAGTGTGTTTTAGGGACCGGGCTAGATTCAGGCTGCAAATCAGAACCAATTTCGGCTGCCTGTTTTATCATGCAAGGTAGGGTTGGTAGTGAAATGAAACCCTCAGAGTCATGGTTTGTTAGTCATATCCTGTTCCTGTATTCCAACCATACCAGTCATGAAATGCAGTAAACAGAGCAGTTTGAACACAGCCATATACTCACAGGGATAAACTCAGGGTTCCAATCACATACAGTAGACAACAATGGCAGTGAAGTGACACCAGTGGCGAAAACAAGATCACACATTTTCCCACAAGGATTTTACAGAGGGATAAAGAGGGAAGAGCTTGAAATTGAATTATGCCAGAAGAAATAGTATAAATAAGACATTCATATAAAAATAGGATTTAACAAAATATACTCTCTTTACCAGTATTTACCAAAAAAGAGTGTCTGTCTGGTTGAATATGTCTTGTTAAATTTAGTCAGCTTGAGGTGAGCATTGTCATTTAACACAGACAGTAGTGTTGATGCCCTTAGACCACAGTGAGTGACTCTCCAGACTAGCAGCAAACAGAAGGAAGACTAAAGCCACATCTGAAATGGCACCATAGTCCCCATATAGTGCACTACTTTTGGTCAGAGACTCTATAAAGGGAATAGGATTTCAGATTAGCCCAAACTCATGAGAAAGTAAATGTCAGTAGTCTATTACCAGCCTAACCTGGAACAATATGAGGGACATAATATTCCACAGAGGACAATTCCAGGCTGACTCATTCCAGTGTATGACTGTATGTTCTATGTTTGATTGCAACAAACAAACCAATAACAAACTCTAATTGGGGGAACCACCCATCATCTACACAATTAAGACTTGCTCCATAACGGACAAAATCAGTAGTTTCTTTATAAAATAAATTATTATTATTATTTTGTCTCTAAATACAGTATGTTAAATATTCCAGATGGCTCTTTCATTTCATTTGTGCATAGCGTGTCCTATTGAGCTACAGGTACAGAGAACTACAGTAGTAGCACAGTCCAGCATTATATCCAGCATTGATTCATGGTGAGCGTTGGAGAATCCATTAGCTCTACAGTCAACAGTAAGTAGCTAGTACACATCAATCCAGGTAGGCAGGCAGGTAGGCAGCTCAGTGTCTTATAGTTCATGACCTGAGGCTGTCCCATCCTGGCTTCCAAGACACAGTGTTTCCCTTTATGTTGATGTGTTGCACCATAGCACACAGCTCCTTATGTCACCAGCGAAAGCAAGCATCCCAGTACATGTATATTGAGAGGGGAGGAGGAGCGTTGTGTGCAAACAAAATCGCTGTTGTTCCATCTTCTTAGTTCCTCAATGTCTATTTCTGCAAAGACAGCCTCTATCCATTAGTTTTAAAAAATCCACTATGCACAGACACACAAACACACACATCTGACGGTCCAATAAATATTGTCATTTGCAGGTGTACACCTCTGTCCTCTCGCTGCAGGTGTTGCACTTGACGTAGCAGCACCACAAGAACTTGCAGTTGCACTGCCACACGCGGGAGTACTGGTGTGTGTTGTACCCCCGTCCGCAGCACATCAGGTCACAGCCGCTGATCTGCTGCATAACAGTCTTATTACACAGCCGGCCTTGCGTTCCAACACTGCCCGTCATCGGGTCCGCTTCGCAATAATTAGGGGACTTCTCCATGTACACCAGGTCTGTGTCCATGGGTTTCCGGTAGGAGTAGAGCTTCTTGATCTTGAGGAATTTGGGCCGCTTGTTGCGGCTGGCTTTGACCGGTTCCACGTGCACAGCATGGGCGTACTTCTCTTTGAGAATGTAGCCGAGCTCGCGGAACTTGGGAAGTGTCGTCCAGCAGGTTTTGGTGGTGCAGGAGCCCGAAACACCATGACACTTGCATTCCAAATGCATGTTCTTCTCCAGGATCTAGACACACAAACAACCGAGAGAGAGGTTACCTTTACAGACCTGGCAAACCATCTGCTGAAGGTTATATTACTATACATGAGTAAGTCACTGAAAAAGAAAAGCCTCTGCAAACATACCATACTATTATGTAGATAATGAACTTATATGTTTATTGTCATAATAACCTGAAAATGATCCCTCTAAAATCTAAACATTCTGTATGGGCCCAAGGGTCAGTGGAGGTTGAAGTAAATGATAGGCCTACATAATTCGATTGTTGCAATCCCATTGAAAACAGCAACATAGCACGGTGACACACACTGACACTCACGTATGCTAAAGTCTAGGAGGTGGGTAACATTGTACGCACAGTGCAGCATTAGATCAGCAACAAGCTACTTGTGAGGTTGAATACAACAGCCCTTTACAAAACAGTAGCTTTGTACAGACTGTACACAGAAGCCATAATGCTGGATCAGGTTACGTCTCCTCGTGTGTAGTCACAACACAACACGGTAAGGTCAGGATTGACTGCACAAGCTGCTGAATGATGTGGATATAACTGTTAAAGCCTGCTCCGATGACTATTACAAGTGTCTCATACCTGAAAAGGCACAGCCAACACTATAGCTACACTACTTGTCCCATTTCCTTGAACTAAAATGTATGAGGAGCTTGTTTGGCATTCTACTATCTTCATACTAAGATAGATGGAGATTTTGTGAGTTCCCGCAATCAATGAGTGAAAAGTGAAGAAAAAAAAACGAAATAGTGAAATGTCGTATAAGAAAAATATATATGGATTTTCCTTTTCCACAAATGCAATTTGATTCTAGAATCAATAAAACAAATGAATTTTAGTGCCTTGTACTGAAAATGCATACAAATGCAGTTAGCTTTCTGTGGTATACCAGACAACACTTGGCTTCCCAGCTACTAATCCCTCAGTAGCCCTGTGACCAACACTTGTGACAGGCTTTGTCTGGTCGTATTGGACCTGGGGGCTGTGAACTGCGCTCCTTCTCAGTGTCACTGCGTTGATTAGCATAAATAAAGGGGGGGTGGACAACTATCAAAACAGAGAGGCCATTTATTACCAAGGATACGGAAAAAAGAAAAAACCCAACTGATAATCGGAATCCACGAGTGTAGCCTGTTTCACTGTGAGAGGCAATTTAGCTGTCTAGATAAGCAGGGCTGAATTCAGGCCCCACACAGAAAGGCAACAGTGAGCTGTTGAGCACAATGTGTGAGTGGAGGCTTTTCAGTCTGTCTGGGTACGTGTTGGTGGTTTGAATCAGGCCTCTGTGGCACAGAGAGAGACGAGAGGGGTAAGGCTTGACTCTGGAGGGAGAGGTGCTTCTTTCCTCTTCACTAACTCCAGTGTACTGCTAAGGAGCCTCGCCCAAGTTGTTTGGCACAATTATTCTGCTCATTCTTTGACCTCCAGACTTGCTGGAGTCTCAGAGCTGATCTAGTATTTGCTGCAGCCATGGATGCACAGGAGCCTTGATCTGAGAATGTGAACATTACCTAGTCCCTGATCCATCTTGGTTGTTTCAAGGGATTTGCCACAATGTGAGTCATTGACAGACTACAAATCCTACAAAACACTAGGTGTATCACACAAGTTAACGTAACATCTCTGTTAGGCAGGTAATGACTTCCAAGAGACATAGTGATACAGTAGATATTATTCGACAATACTAAGTACCACACAGCAACCCATGGCACAAGACTATTACACACGATAAGCGCTTGGCTCTAGGATATCAGACAAACCAAGGAATTTAGGAATTGCGATAAACAGTAACTGTATCCTCTCTCAACAGTGCAGATCATAGGGGAGCAGGCTAATGCCTTTTTGTACAGTGTCAATCTGTTTTCAGCCCAGAGATCTGGGTCGTAATAAAACCCTGCCACTTAAACTGCTCTTCACCTCTAAAAAAGCTTCCCTTTATTTCACTGCCTGTTTAATCTTGGCCCCAATACCCAGATCCTTGGCAAGGTCCAGCCACTCCCAAGCATGGTGGAGACTACTAAATCACAACAACCATGGTTACTGAGGCCTAGCCTATATTCGGTAGGCCGTGTAGTTAACCAACACTTCGGACTCAGATTTAGATTCGGTCTCTTCTCTGTAAGGCTGGGGTTACACTAAACAACTTTCACACAATTTTAGTTGCAAGTGACATAATCTCAAGCAACTTCGCTGTTACATGAAGCAACTCAAACGCACTAAAAATTGCATGCAACAGCCAATCAAATTGAAGCTGCTTGTTTGAGAATTCTAATTTCACCCGATGTCATCTGCTGCATTACACCTTGGTTTCACAAATAATTTGTTTATCCAACATTTGGCTATTGTAATAGCAAGGACATAGAAGAAATGCAGCCTGTACAATTTAGCTAACTTTTTAAATGGAACCTTTATTTTACTAGGCAAGTCAGTTAAGAACAAATTCTTATTTACAATGACAGCCTTCCGGGGAACTGCCTTGTTCAGGGGCAGAACAACAGATTTTTTTTTACCTTGTCAGCTCATGGATTCGATCCAACAACCTTTCAGTTACCTTTCAACCACTAGGCTACCTGCCTCCCACAAACACAGCTAGCTAGCTAGGAACAAGCTAACCAAGCTAGCAACGAACTAAGCTAGCTACAGTAGCACAGTTCATGGGGGACAATTTCAGTTGAAAGGTTTGGGTTCACTAAAAGCCCTGATTGCGGATTCTGCTGCGCAGCACTGACAGCTATGTTGACATGACAACAGGGTTGTAATTCCCGAACCATCGAATGGATCATGTGACAAAAGTGTTTGTTTTGATTGGCTGTTGCTTGAAACTATTCGCACAAGGTTGAAACATTTTAACTGGATGCAACCAAGTTGCAGATCAGTTGCTTATTAGTTGCAACGGGGTGTTTCATGAAGCAAGTAACTACAATTGCATGCAAGCTGTGTTGTGTAACAGCAGCTTTAAGTAAACTACAGCACATGTTAATCTTCAAGGAACCATCTCCCGATTACAGTAAAGACATATAAGAGAATAAAGCAATTCATCCAAAATAATCTATTTGAGTTTTTTTACCACAAAAAAAGTTGTATTTTTGTTGTTGTTGAGTGAACTACCTGCAGATTTAGCTGTATTTAACCTTTTTTTGGAATGGTCCTGCTTCTTTCCCACAACCTAATGAAATATTCCGGGATCCAGTTTAGGTTTGCTGGGATTACATTTTTACCATCAAAATGCATGCAGCCGTCCATCTAAAATCCTTCACTATGGAGAGAGAAAAGGGAAGAGGAGTGGCGTGGTCACGTACCTTGCGTCCCACTTCGTTGTTGTGCAGGTTCATGAGAGACCTGGCATTCTGTTTGACCTCTCTGGCGTCCACGAACACCTTGGAGAAGCCCAGGCCGTAGCTGATGTCTGCTGAACAGCCGCCCCACTTCCAGCCCTGGCCTTTACTGTAGAAACCCTGCTTCTCCGTGTCACAGCTGCAGTCACTCAGGTTCCCCTGAGTACAGGCTGCAGTAATGGCGTGGGCAACGCCGGCCGCTATGATGGCGTAGGTGAACGCAGCCTCTTTACTGCCTAGGAGGGAAAACAGTTGGGACTTAGTATTTAGTATGCTTAATCATTTTTATGTGTAAACTGGTGTGATATCTGGGAGATATCAGATGTCTGGGAGAATTCATATTTTTTGTATGGTGCTACAGCTGTTTGTTTCACAGCTTGATAAATGGCACAGGGTTGGGGGGGGGAAATCTGGATTTCCATGACATACTTCCGTCTATATGGTGTATATCAAATATACTGTATACTGTATGTTAAAGAATAGCAACTTGAGAGCAGTTTAACCATTAAGTGTCAGTGCTCATGTCAACATATTTGACAAACAAACCACTCAAGGACTACAGTCATCTGAAAACTGACCTTGAAACTGGCCTGCCTTAGAATCAAAATGTCTGTAAACTTCCTAGTCAATAAAGTAGTATGAATGAGATGGCTGTGGAGAAGGATGAGCTATTGATCAGCTTAGAGCTCGGTACGCTCTGTGTATTCTTGCAGGGAGGATCTTGATTCAGGTTATCTCTCCCATGTCCACTGAACAAATCATTTACGCACACTGGGATGTTTGAATTATCAGCATATAATTAAAGGTTAACCTGTCATGATTGAAAGAGTGAGCTTCTTGTTAAAAGTTCTTAGTCATAGCATCATTTTAAAGTCCAACACGCTATGCAAATAGAGAACTGGGAAAATGGCTTAAACCAATTCCAATTTTTACTGTACAAGTGCATCCATGTGTCATTTTCCAATATGTTTGTTAAGTGTAATGTTATCTCCTGATGCAAACAAATGGGTTTCAGTTATCAATATTAATCGTATTATTAACCCAATTGTAATTCTGTGTATGCATGCATATGGAGTGAAATACCTGCATCTGCAGTTCGGTATATACAAACAACCAGCTACTGATGGCAATATCCATTATATCTATGTAAACAAACTACTCCACATTTCTTCAAAACAAACATGATACCTTCCTCTGTACTTCCTGGTGAACCCAGAGTCACTAGGTGCTGCTGCCCTGTTTTTGATAAACATCTATGATCTGCGCCCTTGCCATTGAAAGAAAACCTCATATTGAGGCATCAATTATGTGGACGTTTTTATAGATTTGATGGGCCCCGAGCCAAAAAAGAAGGTGTGCCGGGCAGTCAGTTCTAACTGCTCCGTTGTTAATTTTCCCCCAGGAGTCCCTAGTGCATTGGTTCAAAACAAAGGATGGCAGGAATTCTTCAGTACTTTGTCATGAGACCTGAGTGGAAAGACCTAAAAGCAACGGAAGCAATGCTTTATCCTGTATGAGTAAGTAGTAAGAGCCATATGCAAATTGAATACTCTCATTGCACCAAGTGTAGAATAGTTTCTTTTTAAATAAGTCACATCAAATGTTATTTTAGTTTTAACTTTACATATGTGTGTTGGTTGATCTGCAATGCACAAACTACTACAGAAACACTAAAAACATTAGATGCACCTTGCACCCCAGCAAACATAAACCCTATACAGGCTGCCTTTCTTTGGCTGGCACAAGCAAGAGTGTGCAAGCTCCACCCAACTCACGCTAGACATCAACAATGGCATTCATTTCTAACCTCTAATCTGATCAGTGAAACCAATCTATTTTGCATGGTTGTCTATGCCAGACTCTTCAGTGACTTAAAACACTCATTCAAGAAGAAAACATATTGTGAAAGACCACAGCTTTCACTTGAACAGCAGAAAAGGATTATGCCCTTCACACCAACAGCTGTAAAGAGCTTTTCATAGTGCCAACCAGTAATATTATGAATCACCATTGAATGCACTAGTTGTGGATTTATAGTAATACATTGTATGAAGGTCTCTCTAGTCTAGCTGCTTGATGGTTAGAACACGTGTTCTATTACAATGCTACTAGCTATTTGTTGTGTGTGACTCTACTGAACAGCCCAAATCCAGGTTGGGATAGGATACAATCCTAGATTACGTTCTAGTTGCTCTCTGAATATGCAACAATCTGGTGAGTACCACAGAATCTGCACAGATTAGCCGTCTCCTGTTGTGTTATTCAGAGTAACTGTAACTGTACAGTCAGTATAGTGATAATATTATGTAATATTATGCACAGGAGAATACCCCAAGAAGTCCTTCAGACAACTTCCGGGCATGTGTGATAGGCACAACATGGAAACGTTTTGAAGCAGAAAAAGAAAACTGTACATGTTTCTTTGGAAAGTTCAGCTTCCAGTGGACCAGCCATGAACCTGCACCTACTGTAGGCCATCTCTGTGTCCCCAAAGACATCCAAGACATCCATCACTGCTGTGAAACCTATTGCCTAACCAGGTAGATACAGTACTTCATTTGAACTTTTCCTTTCTTTCATCACTCCTCTGTGTATGTTCAGCTCAGTATTTAAAGCTTTTATTCCTCTGTACTTTCTATCTACTGTAACTTATACCCGTGGTAAGATCGCCGTCTTTACAGTGAGAGCCACAGCACCCAGTGAGAGAGAAGGATAAAGACCAGTGAATATATGCCTCGGGAGACTACGCTGACCTGAAAAGACAGGCTGTCAATGTTCACAAGAGTTTTGTTACAGTGCTGGCTTCTGATACCTTTTGGATTTGTTCAGTTCCCATCCTTTCTCTCGCACTCTCTCTATCTTGAAAGACCAGTGTATGACACTGCTTCAATCTGTTCACCAATTATGAGCATTTCAGTTTTGAGGAAACGTTCCCTGTCGATACTTCTAGTGTATAGCCTATGGGAAACTGCTCAAATGGAACTATTTGTAATTGCCACCACATGTTGTTCTCAAATGACACACAATAACCTTCCTCCAAAGTCTGTCCATGTTGTCAAGGCACACATAATGTGTCATCCGCAAATGACATTCAGAAAAGCTAGGAACTATTTGTGTCAACTCTCATTGGAGCAGATATGCAGGCACTCAAAAAGATACGGGCCATTTGGCTACATGCGCCACAGTGCGCTATTGAAGCACAATGAACCTTCAGGCCTATATAAACATGGGGACATTTTCAGTGATGAAATGACATTTCAAAATGTTCTAACCAAACTTTAATTGATTTGCAACATACCCACTTTCAACTCTTTTCCGAAGACCGTCCGTTCTCCAAGCGCAGAGCAGTTCCAGCGCCCATTTTTGAACTGAAACTGACACTCGTTTATCCCCATTTGTGCTCCCTCTCCGATGACGATAATGGCATCCGGGCGACTCTGACAGATTATCCGCTGTCGGGGAGCCAAACCGGGAATCTTGTTACAGATTATACTCGCACCTAGCGCGACCACCGATGAAAAGCCACTGTAAGGGTATAATAGTTAGACATTGATTGACTTTTTTTTTTTTAACCTATATAACAATGGTATATTGTAGTTTTGTGGCTATTTAAAGAGAAATTACTGACTGCCAGATAACCATGATAAATGTAGTATAGGCTTTCAATGTCCTATAGGCTATACAACGGTGTTTATTAAAGCTTTATAACCTACAAGTTTATAACGTGAAAAAGGGATTAACATTCATACAATTTAAACGCGCACTTATTGTTTTTCTTGTCTAGAGGAGGTTATAAAAACATATGGGCTGTAGAAATACGAGAGATGAGTGGTGAGAACACGGTTTATCTTAAACTCAATTATTCTGTCTTTGAGTGAAATACAAGTGTGTCACAAAATATGAAGGACACATCTGAAGCCATCTCTAATTTATAAATGAACCCGGAACCCATGTATTTGATGTGTAGCCTATAGATATAAATAATTCAGAATAAACCTTTGTCAGGTGGTTTCTAACTGTAAAAACTCAAACTCTATATGCTTTTTAGAACAGATTAATGAAGCTCTCAGACATGATGACGGGTCAATGTCAAATAAGCAATGGACATAGTTTAGTTAGATGAATAATTATAATAATTTATATACAGTTTAATTTATAGAAATGTAGGCTATGTCTATTCAAACAAACTTCACACCGAAACTTTATGTTATAGGCTACTCTTATATTTTCTATTTTTCTTTTTAGGAACACGGGCTACCTAATGAACATGCCAATCACAAACTCACCCAATTTTCAAATAGACAATCCCAAGGCAAAGCAAAACCCGAAAAATCCAGCGTCTAGTTTTTCGACTCATGGTGCTTCCACTCTCAGCTTCATGCAGTGTGTAAAAGAAAGCGATGAATATATATTCTCCCGATAGTCACTGTCCAAGTTATCCAAAATTACTTCAACTCGGTACAAACGAATATCCCCAACAGATAGGCCAATTATTTTATATACTAGGCTAGTCTTAGCTGTAGACTAATGATATCCGTAAACTCCCCTACGTGGCCCCTTTACTGTGCCGTTTTATCATTGCGAGGGTGTCACAGGTAAAACGGAGGATGAGCAAGTGCTGTAGTGCGATTATCTCCTTCTCACTGTATTTTTTGCTACCAGCAGGATCTATATAGGCTATCTGGTGTATCTATCTGGGGCGTGTTCAGAGAAGCCATGGCATGGAGCCCTACTCTGGAATCCCGCCTGGGCTGAATCTCTCCACAACTATTCCAGTTGTGTCAATTCACCTGCTCATTAATTGCTCATTAATTAGCGTTCTAATAAAAACAACACAAGCAGTGGATAGTGATGGTTGTCAATATCAAATCAAATCGTATTTGTCACATGCGCCGAATACAACAGACCTTACAGTGAAATGCTTACTTACAAGCCCCTAACCAATAATGCAATTAAAAAATATATATAAATAAGAATAAGAAATAAAAGGAACACGTAATTAAAGAGCAGCAGTAAAATAACAATAGCGAGCATAAGAGACTATAGCAGCAGCATTATGTACAGAATAAGTAAAAAAAATAAGTTACAAACAACGAAAAAAACGAACGAAAAAACACATTCGGTTAGGAGCACGTGAAACGTCAGCCACTTTTTCCGGCGCCAAATAAATGTGTGACTATAATGAGAATGAATGACTTTCACTGAAGTCGTATGATTATCATTGAATAATACTTTGAAATATGTAACTACAAAAACTATTTGACATTTTCTGTCTATTTTGTATATGTTTTGTTTCCTTTATATGCCTACTTCAAACATGCATTTTATGGGTTTAAAACTAATCTAGGCCTAGGCAATATATTGTACTTGATGCACGCATGTAACTCGAACTGCCGCGCAAAAACTCAAATTGAATTGCAAGTATCACATTTCATTGCACTCACTTGATAAATTGTTCACATAACCTACTGGGCATTAAACAATGCCAACAAATGGCCACCTTTATATATATCGTATGTTGGCACAACATTTCTACACGATTTGCTTAGCTGTGAAAGCTACTTCATCAAGTGTCCAGTGTCTCCTCTGCAATTACTGCTTTGGAGATGTTTGTACCCTTTATAATAGCGCCACCTGCAGACAAATAAGTATTGGTAGTATTGAAAAAATAAAAAGAACGGAAATTAGTTTTGTCCTTTCAGCCTCCCCGTAGCCTATGTAGAAATTGCGGACAAAATATTGATATTTCGCTGATAGTCTTACCTCACAGCCAGCAATACAGCATAGCTGTAAAACGTCGAAATGAATTATCATCCTTACCTAACTAATGATTGCCTAATTCACATTTTCTCTTTTTTTAAAGAAGATGACTTAATTCGAGCGTCAAGTGTCTGTAAGGTAAGAGAGTCACAAAAACTTGCGGAAGTAAGAGGCATAAAATCTGGTTATGTTAAACAGTTATAGTTATAGTGTTCCACATATTGTTCTTTTGTCAAGCGGTTGCTTTACTTTGAAACATCATGTTATTATTAGTTTGCAATATATATGTTGATAGATATATTTTAATAACTGGACTGGTGTAACAGCCTATTTTAACAACCCGAGATAACTTGTGGCTTTTTTATCTAGGAATGGCAAGAAGCAGCAGAAACACCTTGGTTGTGGCGGTGAGTTTGAGGGTTTTACCCACTGATCAGTTTTACTTACCCATGTCAGAATGAATAATATACTGGGTGGGTATGAGGTTGGTTTGGATATGGGTGAGGGCGAGAGTGTGGTTGGGCATTTGCATACTTTATTCACTATACATTTGCATAGATTATTCATCAATGTCTCTTGGCATGTTTTTGACAATGTGGTCAGCTGCATCATATTTGAAGTACAGTGACTCCGGGAAAGTATTCAAAGTAAAAATGCCCCTTTACTTTTTCCACATTTTGTTAGGTTACAGCCTTATTTTAAAATTGATTAAATATTTTTTCCCCCTCAATATAAACACAATATCCCATAATGACAAAGCAAAAACAGGTTATTAGAAATGTTTTCTTATTATTATAACGGGAATATCACATTTACATAAGTGTCTCTCGATTGGGTTAAATTCCAGGCTCTGGCTGTGCCACTCAAGGACATTCAGAGATGTGTATCGAAGCCACTCCTGCGTTGACTTGGCTGTGTGCTTCCAACAGCTCGTTGTCCTGTTGGAAGGTGAACCTTTGCCCCAGTCTGAGGTCCAGAATGCGATGGAACAGGTTTTCAATCAAGGGTCTCTCTGTACTTTTCTCCGTTCATCTGTGCCTCAATCCTGACTAGTCTCCCAGTTCCTGCTGCTAAAAAACATCCCCACAGCATGATGCTGCCCCCACCATGCTTCACCATAGGGATGGTGCCAGGTTTCCTCCAAACGTGATGCTTGGCGTTCAGGCCAAAAAGTGTAATCTTGGTTTCATCAGACCAGAGAATCTTGTTTCTCATGGTCTGAGAGTCTTTAGGTGACTTCTGGCAAACTCCAAGCGTGCTGTCATGTGCCTTTTAATGAGGAATTGCTTTTGTCTGGCACTCTACCATAAAGGCCTGATTGGTGGAGTGTTGCATAGATGGTTGTCTTTCTGGAAGGTTCTCCCATCTCCACAGAGGAACTCTAGAGCTCTGTCATATTGACCATCGGGTTCTTGGTCACCTCCCTGACCAAGGCCCTTCTCCCCCAATTGCTCAGTTTGGCCGGGTGGCCAGCTCTAGGAAGAGTTTTGGTGGTTCCAAACTTCATCCATTTAAGAATGATGGAGGCCATTGTGTTCTTGGGAACCTTCAATGCTGCAGAAATGTTTTGGTACCCTTCCCCAGATCTGTGCCTCATCACAATCCTATCTCGGAGGTCTACGGACAATTCCTTCGACCTCATGGCTTCGTTTTTGCTCTGAGATGCACTGTTAACTGTGTGACCTTAAATAGACAGGTGTATGCCTTTCCAAATCATGTCCAATCAGTTGAATTTACCACAGGTTGTAGAAACATCTCAAGGATGATCAATAGAAACAGGATGCACCGGAGCTCAATTTCGAGTCTCATAGCTAAGGGTCTGAATACTTATGTAAATAATGTATTTCAGTTTTTTTATTTTAATGCATTTCTAATACGTTTTTACTTTGTCATTATGGGGTATTGTTAGTAGATTGTAGATTTTATTTGATCCATTTTAGACTAAGGCTGTAACGAAACAAAAAGTCAAGGGCTCTGAATACTTTCCAAAGGCACTGTATATTCTATATAACACGTATATAATAATAATAATAATAATAACTGTATATTAATGCCTAGTAATCTATCCCCGCAGAGAAATGTGTCTGCAGCGTTGGGGTTTCTGTAACATTGCGGTGCTGGGCTCTGAACATGGGAAGCAGGCTTGGAAGAGCTACTTCCTGCGTCGCTCTCACCTGGAGCTGAAGATGACCAAGGGCAGGTCCGGTGGGGACTACACCTGTAAAAGCTTGAGGGGACACACAGGTGAGCATACAGCCTCTTTCTTTATTTAGAAAGGATGGAACTGTCTATGGAAACAGTATTTAGATAGCTGTATGGTCTACAACATCTATATCTTCCAGGCAGGGTGGTTGGGTGTGTGTACCTGTCAGGGAACTCTCCCCAGCTCCCTGACTTCTGGAGCTCCACCCCTACTGTCTGCAGTTCATCCTCAGATGGTACAGTCCGTGCCTGGGATGTCCAGCAGGTGAAAACAATACTACCCTTTTATACTTATTATGAGGCTTTTATTTACCAGGCTTCAGAGCGCTTTACATTGTATGTAGGCTACTCATCCTACCCACCACCAAGGTGTAGCACCCGCACTTCAGTAGCCATATTATATGGTCTACTGGTCTACACAAAGAAGGATTTGCAGTTAGCACTTAGGAAATGGTGTTTCCTTTTCCCCTTTTAACCAGGGGGTACAGCTGTGGTGCAGTCCTGTTCAGAGTCCTCTGACTGGGATGGTAGCTGACGGTGGGCATGGTGGGGTCATCACGTCAGATTCCACAGGGCTGCTCAAAGCCTGGGATGGTCAGAGTGGACAGGAGATGTCCTTCTACTCCTCAGCATCCCCACAGTGCACCTTACTGCCCTACAGTATGGAAGGCAGCTCTTTTCTCTCAGTGAGTACCCAAACAGCCAACCATGTCTGGTTGGTTGCCAGATCAATATCTGACTTACGCATAATACATAACATTTTTCCTTTTCACCAGGTGGGGACCAGTCAAGGCTCTGTCCATACTCTGACTAGCCCCTCACTGTCAAAGCTGTCCACTCTGGTGGTGTGTGACACATTCAAAGTAAACCTACTCCTGGCATCGCCAGACAAGAAATGGATCCTAGCTGGAACTACAGAGAATATGGATATGAGTCCAAAGGTAATTGTAACAATTGACATGTTTGTCTATAATCATTATTGTGGATCCCAGAAGTCCTGAAAAGTAGTAATGTTTCATCGTTGTTCAAATGTGTATTGTGTTGTTTGACTGGCAGGTGTTGTCCATTCAGAGTGTGACGTGTCCCTCTGAGGAGGAGGATCCTCTGTGCCAGTGTCTGCCTGTCTCAGGCTGCAGTGCTGCTGCCTTCCTGCCCTCCCAGCCAGCCAGACTGGCCACGGTCCACTGCAAGGACAACTCACACTCAAACACACATCACAACAAGGTCCTCTCTGTGTTCGATGTCATCATAAAAAAGACCAGATTCAAGACAGAGATCCAGGGTAAAGTGTCAAGTTGAGACGTTTAATATCTTCATCTATTTAGATTATCATTACCTGTTACGTTAGCAAGCTTCTTCCCATGTGCCATTTTGTCAGTTGTACTCATTTTTGTGGTTATGCTAGAAATGGAGCGATGGCCTAACTTTCACAGATGTTCAGTTGAGCAGGTGGAGAAATTCGAGTTGGTATTTGAGGGCTGGACTTCGGACATCCTTCTGGAAGGCAAGGGAAGCAGCACTCTGGTTGTAGCTGCTCACAGAGAGCTGAAGGTCTACACTGTGAAAGGAGAACTCATCTGTAGCTTCAAGGACCATACTGAACCTATCTGCTCTATTTGTGTGGTATGCTTTTCACTCTTATTGTGCGTATGGACTACTGATAATAGTAATTACGCATTGGAATTTATATATTGGAGTTCAAAGTGCTATACATATTATGGGGAAAACTGCAGTGTTCTAGATAATATATTCCCCATGATTTATTTTTTAAATAGTTTGGATCTTACCTAGCAGAATATCCCTTGGGATATAGACCTTGTGGTGAGAGTGTGTGGGAATTGACGTTTACGGTTATATGGTGCTCGGGGAAAGGATGTCCATGAAATTTATCCTAAAAGTGAGGCTTTTCTCTCAGGATAGTTTCCGTGTAGTCACTGCTTCTCGGGACCTGTCCTTAAGAGTGCTGACGTGGAAAACTGACAGAGACAAAGGGCTCACACTGGAAAGTCGATACCACTTATTGGGAGGCTCTCACTCCATGTCCAGGTACAGAAAGACATTTCTGTCCGTCAATGAAACAAATGGTACATTCTGGCTCTGTATTTAAAGTTGGATTGTTATGATGTAGTAATGAACTGATGTACATTTCATGTCTTGTGTTGACAGAGGGTTCAGTTATGTGGTTTGTGACTACTCAACCATTGTGGCTTCAGTGGAAGCAGTGGATGGGAAGGATGTCCTGAAGGCCTACTCTTTCAACTCCTGAGCAACACTGTCCTCTAGGAGGTCTTCGCAGGTACTACAGTAGTTAGCATCAGTCGCTAACAATTAATTGTGCATGTTTCTGAGTAGTTTAATCACTGATGTTGTGCCTTGTCTTTACAAACCCTCTGCTTATGGAATATACATTGTAATCAAGAGTTATCGCAGATGTGTTTACATGTTATGCAAAACATGCAAGTATGAAGGGGAAAAACATTGCAGTTTGCTGTGCCATGATACTTTATTTTTGTGCAATAACACATTTCTGTACAGGAATGAATGGTTATAATCACTTAGCTGGCTTTATGTGGAGCTTAGGTATTTAAATCCCTGTGTTGGATGTTACATGTTCAATATAACCTAAATCCTTAGGGCATATACTGTAACAAATACTGCCCCTTGATCTTCTTATCAAAACCAAACTGACAATTTATTTTAACTCTCAAATAAACTGCATTTTCTTGGGTCTGCATTTTAACTGTACAATACAGAGGTAAACATTGGAAAGTGATCTTTCATGTACAATACACTAACTGTACAATACTTAATGACAAAATATTGTATGTGAAAAACTATCCAAACTGCGCAGGAAGGCACAACATATGTTTTAGTATAGCAAGGGATGGTCTGGAACAGAATACAGAAGGTTTATGGGATCAGTACAGTAGGAATGGGCGCCATATCTGGTACCTCATCCTCCTCTATGGCTATAAACCTCATGTCGTGTAGGACCAGCCTAAGGATCTCTGTCATGTCCGGATACACCGCTGAGCCTTTTCCCATCTGTGGAGAGTCAGAACGGTTGAGATACCCATTGAATATTTTTTTTTTTATAACTGTGCCGCGGTTAAAAAGGAGAACCCTACATCATCTAGTGTTCTACCTTTGTGAAAGCCTTGATGGTGCGCTCCAGGAAAGCAGCCTCCACCTCCTCTGGAATTGTGAGAACATGAGCCATACAGTCCAGAATGCACACTAACATCTCCCTGGGAGCCTGGAGGGGATGTGGTTGAATAGAATACAACTTTAATTGTCCATTGGTTAGAACTAAAATGTGTCTTCTGCCTTTCACAACACCCCCAGATACACACATCCTTGGATGAAGAGCAACTGTGGGCATTAAGTGCCTTGCAGGAGATCGTACATGGGATCAAAGACCAGCACCTTTTTAGCTGCCAGTTCCCATTCCCATTTTGTGTTGCCTGGACCAAGGCTTGTACCAGCAACCTTCCAGCTGCCAGTTCCATTCCCATTTTGTGTTGCCTGGCTCAAGGCTTGTACCAGCAACCTTCCAGCTGCTGGTCGGCTTCTCTAACCTCTAGGCTACTGCCACCCCAAATGAGTTGGTTAACTGAGCAGAAGTAGTCAGTAGAAATGAATTTCATACAGTATGGAGCTATTCCAAGTTTTCTGTAGTAAATCTGTCATGTACAGTATGATTGGGTCCAGAGTGAGAAGCCCTGTTGTGGCTCAGTTGGTAGAGCATGGCACTTGCACCGCCAGGGTTGTGGGTTTGATTCCCACAGGGGACCGGTATGAACAAATATGAAAATGTATGAACTCTACTGTAAGTCACTCTAGATAAGTATCTCCTAAATGACAAATGTACAGTGTCAGTCAAAGTTTTGACACCCCTACTCATTCTAGGGTTTTTCTTTATTTGTACTACTTTCTACGATGTACTGTATAATAATAGTGAAGACATCAAACTATGAAATAACCCTTATGGAATCATGTAGTAACCAAAAAAGTGTTAAACAAATGAAAATAGTTCATATTTTAGATTCTTCAAAGTAGCCTCCCTTTGCCTTGATGACAGCTTTGCACACTCTTGGCATTCTCTCAACCAGCTTCATGAGGAATGCTTTTTCCAAGATTCTTGAAGGAGTTCCCACATATGCCGAGCACTTGTTGGCTGCTTTTCCTTCACTCTGCGGTCCAACACTTCCCATACCATCTCAATTGGGTTGAGGTCGGGTGACTGTGGAGTCCAGGTCATCTGATGCAGCACTCCATCACTCTCCTCCTTGGTCAAATAGCCCTTATACAGCCTGGAGGTGTTTTGGGTCATTGTCCTGTTGAAAAACAAATGATTGTCCCACTATGCGCAAACCAGATGGTATCGCTGCAGAATGCTGTGGTAGCCATGCTGGTTAACTGTGCCTTGAATTCTAAATAAATCATTGACAGTGTCACCAGCAAAGCATCCCCACACTATCACACCTCCTCCTCCATGCTTCAGGGTGGGAACCACACATGCAGAGATCATCCGTTCACCTACTCTGCATCCCACAAAGACACGGCGGTTGGAACCAAAAATCTCAAATTTTGACTCCTCAGAACAAAGGACAGATTCCTACCGGTCAAATGTCCATTTCCCGTGTTTCTTGGCCTAAGCAAGTCTCTTCTTCTAATTGGTGTCCTTTAGGAGTGGTTTCTTTGCAGCAATTCGACCATGAAGGCTTGATTCAAGCAGTCTCTTCTGAACAGTTGATGTTGAGATGTGTCTGTTACTTGAACTCTAGCATTTATTTGGGCTGCAATCTGAGGTGCAGTTAACTCTAATGAACGTATCCTCTGCAGCAAAGATAACTCTGGGTCTTCCTTTCCTGTGGTGGTCCTCATGAGAGCCAGTTTCATCATAGAGCTTGATGGTTTTTGCGACAGCACTTGAAGAAACATTCAAAGTTCTTGAAATGTTCCGTATTGACTGACCTTCATGTCTTAAAGTAATGATGGACTGTCATTTCTCTTTCCTTATTTGAGCTGTTCTTGCCATAATATGGACTTGGTCTTTTATCAAATAGGGCTATCTTCTGTATACCACTCCTACCTTGTCACAACACAACTGATTGGCTTAAATGCATTAGGAAGGAAAGAAAGTCCACAAATTAACTTTTAACAAGGCACACCTGTTAATTGAAATGCATTCCAGGTGACTACCTCATGAAGCTGGTTGAGAGAATGCCAAAAGTGTGCAAAGCTGTCATCAAGGCAAAGGGTGTTTTTTTGAAGAATCTCAAATATAAAATATATTTTGATTTGTTTAACACATTTTTTTGGTTACTACATGATTCAATATGTATTATTTCATAGTTTTGATGTATTTACTATTATTCTAAAATGTATAAAAGATAACAATTAAAGAAAAACCCTTTAATGAGTATGTGTCCATATCTTTGACTATTACTTGTAAATGTAATGACCTACAGTAAGTGCTGCTGACCTGGTCCAGTGGTTTGAAGACAGCCTCTGGGTTTGCAGGGTCACTGTTGTTACGGTCCAGATTCTGTATATCCTTGATGGAGATGACTGGCTCCTTCAGCTGCTCCAGCCAGGTCCACATCAGCCCAGACAGCACAAACGGGTCCTTCTCCAATGTACATAGCCTCTCCCATGCCCCTCCCATGTTCAACTCTGACTGCAAAAATGCACAGAATACACAATCAGTGTCACCAAAACCCACATCAGGTGTAGTGGAGCTAACAATCTAACGCCACTCCAGTATTAAAAATGGAAAGTCAAACCTCTGTGAATTTCCTTTATGTACAAATGTAGTTGTCAGATACTGTTCAGGTAAACAGGATTCGTCAATGACTAGACTATTTCAATATATAATATTGTATGTACAGTATTCCAAAAGGTAGATACAGTATTTTAATAACAATGGTGTAGAATATGAAGTTCGTACCTGCCAGGCTTGTAGTCTCTCCCTGTGCTCCTCCTCTCCATCCTGCTCCAGATCCACAGCCAGGGCCTGGGCCACCAGCAGCCGCCTGGCCTCCTTGGACAACTCTGTCTGGATGGTGATGAAGGGCACCTCTGACTCCTCTATCTGAGACACATCACCATTGTTCGCTAACTTGGCCCTCTGCTCCTCCTTCCACCTAAACAACATGCTGCTATACCCTTTCTTCTCGGGGTTGCACTCGGACTCGCTGCGCTGGCAGGCTTTCTGTGTCTTCTTTAGGAGCGGTGATCCCTCCGCGAGGCTCTTCTGCTCCCAGAGGGATCCATCTTGGGTGCCGTAGGATGTGGTTATTTGCCTGGGCCCCATGGGGCTGCCTGTGGCCGGGGTCCTAGGCAGGGAGTTCAGGGAGGGAGAACAGGCCACAGACATGTTGCAAGCGGACAGCGAGTTGGAGAGAGGTAGGGTCGGCAGGTTCAGCTCAGAGCCCAGCCTCCGCAGGTCCGATTCGCTGTAGCTCAGGCTCTTGCGGTGGTAGAACAGGGGCGGTTCGTTGGCATGCCGGGGTTTGGTTGGGGGTCCCGGTAAACGGGGCTGCCCTCCGAGGCCGCCTCCCCCGAAGCTTCCCTTGGTGAATCCAAAGTCGCGATAGCGTTCAAACTCCATCTCCTCCTCTGCCGTCATGTCATGGATGTCCAGCATGTCCTCCTCGATGACCTGCCGGTTCTCAGCGATGTCCAGCAGCAGCTTGCAAATCACCTGGATGATCTTGGGCAGGTGCCTGAGCTCCCGGCGCTCATAGCCATGCAGCATGTGTCCCTGGCGGGTCAGGAACTGGGACAGGGTCATGGGGTTAGTCCTGGGCTCAGCGCAGGAGAAAATACTCCTGACAGGGACCAGGAACTGGGCAAACTCCCGCACGCAATACAGCTGACCTCTGGTCTGGATGGAGTTGGGTCGTTTGGAACGTACAAACACGATGGCCTGGTCAGCGGTCATCCTGGTGGCAAAGACCAGGTAACACGCTAACAACACACCTGATGGAAGGCAGTGGCAAAACCATTAGCGAGAGGTTCAGTCATGTGACCACAAAGCATAATCATTTGATTAATAATACAACTTTTTTGTCCTATACATTACCTGTTCTTCCCAGACCAGCATGACAGTGGACAGCCATTTTCCCCTCCTGCATCGCAAAGGACATGACCTTCACCATGTCCAGGATGGATGCGAGGGAGGCCACCCCATAGTCATTCCAACCAAAGTTGTAGAAATATACTGGAATATAAGGACAGTCATTTAACCATTCACACAGTAAATTTGCATTGGCCCGCAACAGTTTTTGTCACTGTAGAGGAATGGTCATAGACTTACTGTTGTTCTCCATGAAGACCTCAGGTTGGTAGGAGAATCCACTCTCTGATTCCAGTGCATTGGGACCACAGCTGGCGTGTTCCCCAGGTCTCTGCAGGTTTATCACTGTCTTCAGGCCACATCTAGACACACGCATACACACACAATTAATAACATCTCAATTTATTTATTTGATCTATACTAGGAGCATTGAATTGACTTATGGTGACAGCAAACCCTGAAATAAAATAGTGTTACCTTTTAAATTGGTCAATAATGTTGTACTTTTCTATTAATACAGTAGATGGTCTGGCCATGGCAAGTAGGTTTTCCGTGACCCTGAAAGGAAAGACATGTTTCTGCATTAAACTTACGGGTATAATCCACTTACATTCAACATACACATTTTTATAGAGCCTTTCTGATTCCTACCAGGAGGAGTAAAGGCCTTTGATGGCTTGCTTGTCCTTGCTCCAGCGGTCAGGGTTCTCATACTTGCAGTTCTGACCTCCACACCCTATGGAGCATTGTGTGGCTCCAGGGATGACGTGACGTATCACCTCCCCCACCAACGTGTACTTCGACTGGGGTGTCCTGACTGGGGGTACGCATGGAGGGTTGGAGGGTTTAAAAGGAGACAGGAGGGGTGTTGTAAAACAATGTCCTCGGTCATTTCAACCAGCTGACCTCAGCAGTTTACATTCAGAATTATATTTTATGTTGCAGTCTGGAAAGAACTGATACTTCAATGGACTACCAAAAACGTAAGTTTGACTAGTGGAGCCCAATCAATGTAATAAAGCGTACACTAGTATGTCTTCTTACAGAAACAAACTGTAGTGACAATATCTGTGATTAGCACATTGTAAAGAAATGGTGTCAAGCTTAACTAAGAGATGTTCCTAATGTAAAGAAGTAGTGTAAAGCTTAACTATGAGATGTTCCTAATGTAAAGAAGTAGTGTAAAGCTTAACTATGAGATGTTCCTAATGTAAAGAAGTAGTGTCAAGCTTAACTATGAGATGTTCCTAATGTAAAGAAGTAGTGTCAAGCTTAACTATGAGGTGTTCCCAATATAAAGAAGTAGTGTTAAGTTTAACTGAGCTGTTCACATTGTAAAGAAGTAGTGTCAAGCTTAACTATGAGGTGTTCCCAATGTAAAGAAGTAGTGTCAAGCTTAACTATGAAATGTTCAGCAGGGAGTGTGCCATCTACAGCAAGCTAATCTGTCGTCTGGCACACACCACCAGGCTTAACAGTATTACAATAAAAATAGCAACGCAACACCCTGTTCAAACTCTCTTCAAATAGATTGATAAATCATATTAGTTAACGGTACTACATGATAATTTATGTTAGAAATGTGAGTAATGATATAGTATATCAATACCTGACTCCATGAGGGGGTAGGGGACTCCACTGCTTGTCTGAGGGTGGAGTGTTGTATGACTGAATACTCAAGCAGACCTCCACTGCCATGGCAGTGCCTTGGGACACACACTCACGTTAGTCTAAGATAAAACCTCATTTACATTTCATAATAGTGAAATAGTGTGGTAGGTCCTTATATTGATCAGTTTACGAGGCTACATTGTAAAAAACATACTGGAAGCAGTTACCTACCTGTAAGTTACTGTAAAAACAAGTACAGTATGTTACTGTAAATTCCAAAGAAAGCACTTCTTTAAAGTAATGTACTGTTAATAAACCAAGGTTTATTTGGAATTTACAGTAACATACTGTACTTTTTTTACAGTAATTTACAGATTACTGTCTGCCAGTAACTTACTGTAAAAACATGTGTGTTTTTTTTACAGTGTACACACATAATCAGAGAGCAGTGTCAGCTGTCAAAGATGAAAATCCATGATGACCTAGGTGACATCAACCATTATAATCCATAATGTAATAATCCATTTAGGAATTGGAACACAGCAACCTCCCAATAAGGTATCCTCAGCACGTTTACCTGAAGCAAAAAGATTGTGGAGCTAGTGATCGTCAGCATCTTCAAACATCAACATAAAACTACTCCACTTTCCCACGTTGGACCACTGACACAGCAATGTCCTCAAATGCTTTCTTTCTTAGTTTTGGTAGTCCTGCACCACCTCGGGTCTTCAGTTAATTCAGTCCAGATTATCTTTGTAAATTAGGGGTGTGGCAACAACACCATCCACTTCATCCTTTATGTTCACCAGGAACAGGCATTTTGCTTCAGCCATAGGAATACAGTACCCTGGCCTGGCCTCCACTGTGGTTTTACAATGTAAGGAGGACCATCAGAGGTGTAGGTTCATCTGTAGCATGGCTCTGAATGGTAACACACCTCATTGGATGCTCCTTCTCACTCCTTATTCATTAGACATGCACTGCACCTAGATCCATTCCTGACTCCTCCCTCCGGATTAACCCACTAATCTCATTGCTGTAGAAGTAGGCTCAAGAGGCAAAGGCCCCCGTGGCCACTTCACCTCACAGTAGAGCAAAAATTACTGATCATCTCTGACCATCTGTTTGAACTCCCTTCAGTTGATAACCACAATGAGATACTATTTGTTTGACATTTCATTACTGGCTCCGGATCAATCAGCCAGGGATATCATGTGATCAGAAATCAATACATTCAATTTCACCTTGGTCCAAATGGATAAATTCCCCAAACAATACAAATGGTTATTTTATAGGGGCCAGTCATCCCTTTCCCCATTGAGAGGACACAATTCCTCTCTGCCTTACAGTATCCAGAGGACTGACTACTGCAATGTGTGTTAGATACCAAACATGGGTGCAATAGTGTTATTCTGAGAACTTTGATGTCATCTATATGGATATGTGAGGTTTAATATGCTGTATGTCTGGGGCCATCTGTATTCTGTAAACCTCTATTGTACTCAGATTTCCCTCTCAGGCCATCACACGAAGGTGTGACCCCCTTCCTAGAGAATGTTAGCTGGTTTGATCTGATTGGCTATCATAGTTGTATTACTTCTGATTTGGTCTGTGGTTGGTCAACAACTGATTTCAAATACAAACAGGTCAAATGGTATAAAAGTACTGATTGACCATTGTTCTGTCTCTTTTTGCTCTTGTCCACTATATGGAAAAGGTTGTATGTATGTAAAATGCTCCCCACTACAATACCAAAATATGAATTGTAATCTCATGGAATCATTCAGGGTGCTATGCTGTACTGTGTATATATATATATATATATATATATGTTCAAGTTACAATACATTTGTTTGTTTGTTGATGTGAATAACAACCTAACTGAAGCAGCTATCATTAACTGTGACATCCAGTCTCAGATACTGCAGAGTAGCCTGAATGACATAGGAAGCACTGTCATGTTAGCTCCTGATTGGATTACCTGAGGTACGTGAAAGCTGATTATGTATACATCCACTAAGAAGGAAAGAAGTAAAAGATATGACGCTGATTTATCTTTGGCCACTCTTTAACAACTCCACAATTAATGGTAATTGGGTCTCCTTAATTGGAAGAGAAAGTGTTACCTCAGGTTTCCTTGACGTCCCTCTGGTAAAGTAGAACCTTCTGGTATGGTGTTGCCAGCAATGGCTTTCACAACAGATGATTCATGAATGTGTGACAGGATCAGGGGGCTCAATTGATGAGAAGGATCTTAGTTAATATCTAAGCTTAGTATTTCAGTCTTGTTGGATCCTCTGGGGACACAATGCACCATTGTGCAGGTCTATGCCATTACACATAACCTCATTTAAAGTGTGACCAAATACCACTACTTTTCTGCTTAGTTGTACACTCTTTTGTACAGATATCTAATTGTGTAGGAGTCTTACAGTCTTACATAAAGAGGGTGATACATTGACCTCTGGGTGAGAGAATGCTGTTGAGAAGATTACCCTGGCCTGATGAGTGAGATCACAGCTGCCCAGGGATAGACACTAACTAAATTAACATCTATAAACAACTTATAGTCCCCACCACTAGACACTTCATATAGACCTGTTTTGGTAGGTAAACAAAATGGTAATACCAGCTTAGTCACCTCGTGGTTAGTGTCCACCCTTAGATGGATGGGGAATCAATCCCCGGTTGACTCATACCAAAGATTATCAAAATGATGCCCCATTAAGGCCCTGCGACACACTAGCGCCCTGTCCAGGTGGTAAACTTGTACATCAAGCTGCCTAGCGTTACATAAATAGGAACCTTTCCTATGGGCCAGTCTGGCTCAGAGAAGACTACTAAAAGCCATGTTCACATTGGCAGTTTGAAGTGACTCATCCTATTTATTTGTATATCCGATTTGAATCTGTTCTTTTTCCTGCAGTCTGAACAGCTAAAAATCACATGGACTCTGATATTTCAAGCCACATTTCAAACCACCTTCGCAGGTGGTTTGAAATCAGATTCCTGGTCATGTGACTTGTCTGAAGGGTCAAATCTGATTTATTTGCCCTCAAGTGGTTTTTAGACTGTTATTTGGTATATCTTGTATCTTGCTAGCTACACGGTTGACAGATTTACAATAACATGTGGTAGCTAACTAGCTTGTTATTTGTTTGCAAACAAATTAGTGAATGTGCTAGAAAAGCTAAAACAGCTACATAGCTCACTAGTTGACTGCTGTGGCTAGCCAAACAGGATTTATTTGGACATTTGGAGCATCTTATCCTTTAAAAGTGTTCTTACACTATGATTTAGAAAATTCTATGCAACTGGAAAATGTCAGGCATTGTCTCCTTCGCTTGCTACATAACTTCTGAGGGATAGAAAGGATGTGCACCACCACCAATCAGCCTACAACACTGCGCGGACACCTGTCGTTACAACTAGCGTAGCCATGTCAGCAAATGACTGCTGTCTGAACACACAAATCCGATTTGGTCACTTGCAACTTTCTGTTTGGACAGTCAGTAGTCCAAAACAGATTTGAAAAACAAAACTTTATGAGCATTAAGGCCTGCAGTGTGAACAAGGCTGTACTTACTTAAAACAAAATGGTAGTAGCTCCATTCTACCCTCCGATACCCTAGGAGTGGGGATATTTGCCATAGACAAGGTTTACCCTGGTTGCCTGTAGAGGAGAAAATGTTGACCTGATGGCTCCATCACCTGGCTACAAATGGCAGTGATGGGCAAAGATTCCAGCGTGGTATAATATAATGAATCCTCACCTTGGTCATAAAGCAGATCAGATTGCAATGTGTTGAATATTTCACCTAATAAAAAGGGAGTGACATCAATGTGTTATTTTTCAAATCTTTTAATTATCTTCATCTTATTTCTCTCCAAATTACATAAGGACTTTGTGTTCTAAAAGTGAGCATATACGCATGAATTCAAAGGGTAAGCTAGCAAGTGCACATAAGGGACTGTCCCTTTCACAACCCACAGTACAGTATCAAGTGAAACAGTATCATGATAAAGGAAATAGCATCACAAAATGAGAGAGATCACTAGAGTTGCATATGCTAAAGTATTATTCTACTGTCAGTGTAAGTCTACTTTACGGATGGTGAGAGAACAATTGGGTTAACACAACCAATAAGGATCAACTTAATATTAAGTTTTATATTGAGCTGTTATCTCACTGTGACAAGTAGCACAATATCCCCTTGTGGAGTAAATTAAGTCTAAGTATTGAATTTAATCTTAAAATAATTTGGCTTGACCATAGAAGCACATTATGCCCACTGCCTGAGATTTGCCTGAGCGATACAGAGCAGGCACAGGTTGCCTCTAACTGCTGATATAGGATCAGAATAATATACTTTTTTTCATCTTAATGGTTAAAATGAGGACTGAGGATAAGGTAATCTGATTCTAGATCTGTGGTTCGGGGCATCTTCTACCTCCAACAAGAGATCCACCAGTCTCTTCTGGTTGAGGTAATCAGTGCTGGGGGTGCTGTGTCCTGTCTGTCTGTCCTCGTGTGATATCATCATATAGGCCTCTCTGGTCCCCTCTGTGGCACTCATGCCAGCACATGCTTACTTCTTCTTTTTCTTCTGAGGTCCTTTTAAAGAGAGCGAAAGAGAGTAATAGTAGTTCATTAACAATTATTCAAAGGTTGGTTAGGAATTCTCAGTGTTAGAGTCTATCCTGCCCATGATATAGAAAACATACACATGCCCAGTACATTCATAAAAAGTGCCATTGTTTGTCGTTACTTAGCAACGCACTGCTACTACTTTGACAGATCCATCGTCATCTGCCCTCCCATGCAATTCATAAACTTGATCTCCACCGTAAAAAGCATCTAGACATTATCTCCAACATTTGTAGCATTGTTGCAATATTAAAAGTCGATCTCCATTGTATCCCATAATAAAGGACGAGTCGGGACAAGTCAGACAGGCAGCTTTTCTCAACCAGTCAAAATCATGAATCAGCATGATTTTTTATAGATACAAAGTAATGTCAATCAAAAAAACAGGTCAAACAAAATGCAGCTAGTTTGCCCGTCTTTACAACTTCAGCCTAAAGTGATGGTGTTAACTGTGTAGATGGCTAGCTAGCAAGGGGGAAAGACAGAGCAACATTTTTTTTTTTGCCATAGCAACCTGCAAAGTTCTGGGTGGTTTTCCTTGACATGTCAGTCAATACGAATAACTAACGACTAGAGAACGCCTAAAATTGCACTTGACAACCAGTGTTAGTGAATGTAGCATCACGTTTAGTTGAAAAATGTATGGTTTGGGAAAGAATATTGCTTTTTAATGCTGGTAACCCATTTTATAAAAGTAATAACACACCCATAACCATGTCTTAATACCAAAGGTAAACTTCTCTGACAAACTGCCGAATCAAATTCATAAGCCTTGTGGCACTCTAGAAGAGAGACACTGCTACTTTAAAATGGTGGGGGCATCTAAACGGTGTGCGGTTATTCCCTGTCATAAAGTATGAGAGCGGTCCCACCTGCAGATCCCGCAGTGCTCCTCCAGATTTTGTGGTTGAGTTTCTCCCCCAGCAGGTAGAGGGGGGCCAGGGTGATGCAAGCCACCCCCAGGAATATAACCAGGCCCACGGGACTCAGGCGCTCCATGATGGGGTAGACCCAGATACCAGCCGCATGGTGCACCCACAGAACCCTATGATGGGGATGGAGGATTGTTCTAGGAGATTTTCTAAATGTTGTCAAAGTATCATAACATTCAGTCAAGGAAAGGAGAGGGGAGGAGTGAGCGAGACAAAGAAGACTTGAAGAAACGGAAAATGTTTAATCAAACCACAACAACTTAACAATATGATTGGTTGAATTCTGCTTACCATCCCAGATATACAGCAGAAAAGAAGGCCAGACCTAGGATGCCTCTCATCTTGCTGCCATATCGATGAGGCTGAATATACATCTGCAGCAGAGCCAGGGGCAGGATGATAGTGTGCTGCAAACAGACAGAAAAGACATGCCAATTGAAGAATGACATAAAACAACCCTATCATCGTAGCCCCATGTGTAACAAATGTGTAGACCATTGCACGTGTTAAGGCATTGTGGCCACATAAACAAGGGTATGACATGTTAGTGTTGGGCCAGAACAAAACCAATGCACCTCCTGGAACAGATTGAGAAACAACGAGATGAAATGGAGAAAGAGGTCCGGCTATTTTGTAATCGTTGTTGTGAAACATCTACTGAGAGTGTATGCTAGACTGTTTTACAGCTCGCAACTGGTTAAAACCAGTTCTGACAAAGTACTCTACTGTCAACTTGTAAAACTGGCTAAGTATGTACTGTATAGGTGTAGTGGAGAAAGAGGCCAGAAAGAGTGAGAGGAGTGTCCATTATGCACTGACAGATTACTAATGTAGCTCTAAATTGGGCTCAGTTGGTTAAAATATTGGGAACACCAAATTGCTGTGTGACTGGCTACATAAATTCATTTACAATGCAACCATAATATAATGATCATAGGAGACAAAGCTATGTGAATCTGAGTATGATCCTATAAAAAAAAATCTCTTCCCTTGAATTTCTAGCAAGAAATTTCTAGCAAGAGCAATGTGATACAAAGCCAGGCTGAGCAGCACTGCCAATTGGATGAAGCCCCATCTTTAAATGAATACATTGGGATCACTTTAGTACAAAGTCCAGCACGTGCAAATGATTGTGTGCTTACCAGAGCATGGTTCAGCCAGCTAGGAATAATGTCATCTAGAAACTTAGGATAGACCATCTCTCTGTCATAGTGATATATCGACCAGAAGGACAAGAACACAAACTGGGGAGAACAGAAGAGGAAATGGGTTATATTTTGTCCAATACAAAGCAAGTTATACCTTTATCAGTAATAAAGGTAGCTTATGCGCGAACAGAAAATATAAATACATAACATGTAGAAAAAAGAAAAAAAAGGCACTTACTGTCCCAATAGGAAACGCCAAAATAGTGAAAATGGTATCTCTTAATTTCACTAGGAGGAGCGGTACACCACACTTCAAACTTTTGGATGGCAATATCAGGTGGATGATGTCAATCAAAACAACGAGTCCGAAGAATACGGTCTGCAAAACCTGTGGAATAATGATTCAGTGATGGTTAGGCCACTCTGAACACTATGGCTAGCTATACAAATAAAGCAGTGAATTAACCATTGTCTAACATGTCTTGAAGCCACAGGAAGATCAAAAGGGATGTAAAATGCAGACGAGGATGTGGAACCGATTTCTAACATACGCTGTCGTTTTTTGCCTACTACTGTACATGTCCCATTCATTCCAACGACATTTCGTTTGCGTCGCCCTCGATGTCAACAACCAAGCACATTTACCAGATTGAGGAAAGTCAGATATTTCCAGCGGCCTCCAAATGTTTTGGCTCCTGGATGTATCTCTGTGCTTTTCAATGAGCAATTCGCCGATAACGTAAAGACATACCATGAAAATATTACTAAATGAATAAGGAGATATGATGCCCATGACATAGTCGTAGCCATTTTGACAGCTCCTGAGTCTCCGTATGGACGCAGTGTGCGCCTACGGACCTAATGTGAATCAATGGCACATTCTAGAGGCCGAGTACAGTACTGCACAATGCTCATGAAACGATTCAAAAAATACTCGATATTAAACTGATTATGGCAGAAGGCCGAGTATGTAATTAGCCATGTAAACACCTTACTCTGCTTATTTTAGTAATCGCAAGGCATACGCCGATTAAAACACCTGGTTTTCTGAGCAATCGTTCTGCTTATTTTAGTAATCGCAAGGCATACGCCGATTAAAACACCTTGTTTTCTGAGCAATCGTTCGAATTATAAGGACTAAAGAGACGGACGCACTACCCTCAATGCACATTCCACGCTCCAACCGCTCTTCATACTGGGGAAGCCGTTTCGGGTGCGATGTCAGGTAGCCAACAGGAGATTTCGTTAAAATTGCTAAATTACATTCACAGGATTTAAAAGCTACAGCAATACGCTTCTGGAAAACATTTTAGCCATTTTTTAAAACGAGTGTTTTAGGTCTATGTACTTGTTATGTTAGTTGAAGCTAACAGTATTTTACAAAATTGTTTTCTAAAAGGTTTATAGTTGGTTAGGCTATGCTATCTACAGTAGCAAGCTGGGATCTCATTGCTCAAGTTGGTCCATTGTTTTGAAAATAACTAGTTAGCCACGCCCAGCTAACATACGCTACATGACCAAAAGTATGTGGACTGTGCATTCTGCCAGGTAGCGTTCTCCTGGTATCTGCCAAACCCACATTCATCCGTCAGACTGCCAGATGGTGAAGAGTGATTCATCACTCCAGAGAATGAATTCACACTGCTCCAGAATCCAATGGCGGCGATCTAGAGCTTGTGTGCGGCTGCTCGGCCATGGAAGCCCATTTCATGAAGCTCCCGACGAACAGTTCTTGTGCTGACATTGCTTCCAGAGGCAGTTTGGAACTTGGTAGTAAGTGTTGCAACCCAGGACAATTTTTTTTTTATCGCTTCAGCACTCGGCGGTCCCGTTATGTGAGCTTGTGTCCTACCACTTCATGGCTAAGCCGTTGTTGATCCTAGACGTTTCCACTTCACAATAACAGCACTTACAGTTGACTAGGGCAGCTCTAGCAGGGACATTTTACAAACTGACTTGTTGGAAAGGTGTCATCCTATGACAGTGCCATGTTGAAAGTCACAGCTCTTCAGTAAGGCCATTCTACTGCCAATGTTTGTCTATGGAAATTGCATGTCTTTGCGCTCAATGTTATACACCTGTCAGCAACAGGTGTGGCTGAAATAGCCGAAAACACTAATTTGAAGGGGTGTCCACATATATACACTATATATATATACATATATATATATATATATATATATACACACACAAACGTATCTAATATCTGTTATCCTAAGAAATGTTATTTCTCTGCATCGTTCGTCATTGACAGCCTCTACATTTACCTGCTTATTCCCTGGCGTTGTCCATGTCTTTTACAGATGCCCTCCATTTATACATCCATAAACTGATTACATATTGCCCACTTCCTCACCAGACAGTAGCAAAACAAATCATTTCACTCAACTTTTTAAAAAGGGTTGTAGACATTTACAGATCATAGTCTTAGCCCAAAACTAATGACTGTTTCAGCATCTACAAAGTAGCAAATATTTAAAAAGGCAATGACTTGTGACTGAGTATATATTTAATAACATTCCAAAACAATACATTATAGACCTGCTAAATTAACTCACATCTAGCATAAAAAACTATTAGAAACAAAATTAATTCTGTATTTATTTTAGAAAATGAAGCAAAAATTGGATGACTTGGTGAAGGTGTGGTAGAGAGAAGCTTATCTGTTTTCATCTGTGGTGCTCATTCAACATAGCATTGGAGAGTCCTGTGAACATCAACAGTCATGAACATATCATTCTGAACATCATCTTCCTAATTGAGAACTTTGACATATTGGCATAACATATGAAATTTGATGGGCAACAGCATCACCTCCATAAAGTCTATCAGTGGAGGCTGCTGAGGGGAGGATGGCTCACAGTAATGGATTCAATGGAATGGTATCAACCACATGGAAATCCCATTTGATACCATTCCATTGACTCCATTCCAGCCATTATTATGAGCCATCCTCCCCTCAGCAGCCTCCACTGAAGTCTATATACACGTTTAAAGATTTTCAGTCAAGCATGTTGCTATGATGTGTTGATGCTGTTGTTGACAAATGGAGGGGATTAGTGAGAGTATGCCTAAAAACACACAGTACACCAGATAAGAAAAGATGACCCTAGCCCCCGGCACAAACTATTGCAGCATAATTACTGGTGACTGAGACAGAGGGGTTGTGAGACACTGGTGCTGTTCAACGGACAGGGCCAACCAAGAAGGAGCTTAGCCAACCACTCTGAGGCAGAGTTGCCCTAGATCTTGTATGGATAAAAAAAACATACTATATGGTGCAATAAACATGAGTAAATTAGTTTAGCTGTGGCAGCTAATGACACAGTCATGACACTGGTGGTAGAGCTGTATGTCCCATCCACCCGCTTCAGGATGTCTTTCTCCCTGTGTTGCTTGACCAGGAGTCCATCAACGGCAGCTCTCATGTGTAAGATCCATCGGTGGTCAGCACAGGGAGAAGCTGTCAGAGACAGAGTTGTGTTTGGCAGATCTGAAAGAGGCACAGTTATTTTAATGAGTTTAGTCCACTTGACAATTCAACAGAATTCAATCTTCATGCGAATTAACTGTATAACATGAGACAGATAGCAACACAGTGCAATTAGATTAAAAACGATGGAATATAATACAGATCTAGTTAATCCCTGAGCTGACTAGGGAAAAAACATGATGTGCCCTTTAGCAAGGCACTTTACTAAACGACTAAAATGTCAATGTAAAACAATAACTAGCTAGCTAGTTGTTATTGTTCTATAGGCTGGTCTGCAGATGCTTGACTACTTGATTATGATGTTGTGGCTGTTTCATTTCATGAACATTGAATTAGAGCAACAACTACCTAGCTTTATCTGATAGACAATTTTAGGATTTTTTTTATGTTACTAGGCAAGTCAGTTAAAAACAAATTCTTATTTACAATGACGGCCAACCCGGACGACGCTGGGCCAATTGTGCGCTGCCCTATGGGACTCCGGGGAGGCAGGTAGCTTAGTGGACTAGTAACCGAAAGGTTGCAAGATCGAATCTCCGAGCTGACAAGGTAAACATCTGTCGTTCTGCCCCTGAACAAAGCAGTTAACCCACTCTTCTTAGGCCGTCATTGGAAATAAGAATTTCTTAACTGACTTGCCTAGTAAAATAAAATCACGGCTGCTCGTGGAATCAAACCAGGGTCTGTAGTGACGCCTCAGACTGCTGCGCTACTCGAGAGCCCAAGAAAAGCAGCTCAATTAGTAAGCCAAAAAATGTCAATCTTCAAATTTGTTTAACATTGAAATCAAGATATAATCCGAGAAATTTTACCTTAACTCTGTAGAAGATTGCTCTCATCTCGTCTGGGCCCTGCATCAGCCTCACATCTGGGCATCGACTCTGGTCTAGATTCTACAGGGAGCTAGCCTGTTCTCTTCAAAACATTAGCTAGCCAATTTAAACAAACGTTAGTTACAACCAAATGACAATTACATAGACATGTTGCTGTTACACAACGTAATTACAACCATAAATTACAGGCTAGCCAGAAGGCTCTAATTCTAGCTAGCTAACCCCAGTCAAGAACCAACAAGGCGGGTTCAGGCACCGTCCAGCACGCATAGCCGCGGGAAGTAGTTTGGGGTGGGGTGCTGCAATTCGTTAAAAATATTTTTTGGGGGGTGCAGTAGGAAAACAAATGCCTGCTCTAAAGACCTAAAGACATCCGCGACTACAGCACCAGTAAAGGCCCAGTACACTACTTTTGTGAAAGTAGTCTGATAATTATCTGTACAAAAACAGTTAATCTGATAATAGTTGTGGAATATAAAAATAGTTGCTTGATATACACTACCATTCAAAAGTTTAGGGTCACTTAGAAATATCATTGTTTTTGAAAGAAAATCATATTTTTTGTCCATTAAATTGATCAGAAATACAGTGCAGACATTGTTAATGTTGTAAATTACTATTGTAGCTGGAAACGGCAGATTTGTAATGGAATATCTACATAAGTGTACAGAGGCCCATTATCAGCGACCATCACTCCTGTGTTCCAATGGCACGTTGTGTTAGCTAATCCAAGTTTATCATTTTAAAAGGAGAATTGATCATGAGAAAACCCTTTTGCAATTATGTTAGCACAGCTGAACACTGTTTCCACTTCACAGTAACAGCACTTACAGTTGACTGAGGCAGTTTTAGAAGGGCAGAAATTTGACAAACTGACTTGTGGAAAGATAACATCATATGACGATGCCACGTTGAAAGTCACAGCTCTTCAGTAAGGCCATTCTAATGCCAATGTTTGTCTATGGAGATTGCATGGCTGTGGGCTTGATTTTATACACCTATCAGCAATAGGTGTGGATGAAATAGCCGAAACCACTTTCGTATATATACAGTTGAAGTCGGAAGTTTACATACACCTTAGCCAAATACATTTAAACTCAGTTTCACAATTCCTGACATTTGATCCTAGTAAAAATTCCCTGTCTTAGGTCAGTTAGGATCACCACTTTATTTTAAGAATGTGAAATGTCAGAATAGTAGTAGAGAGAATGATTTATTTCAGCTTTTATTTCTTTCATCACATTCCCAGTAGGTTTGGTAGCATTGCTTTTAAATTGTTTAACTTGGGTCAAACGTTTTGGGTAGCCTTCCACAAGCTTCCCACAATAAGTTGGGTGAATGTTGGCCCATTCCTTCTGACAGAGCTGGTGTAACTGACTCAGGTTTGTAGGCCTCCTTGCTCGCACACGCCTTTTCAGATTCTACCCACAAATTTTCTATAGGATTGAGGTCAGGGCTTTGTGACAGTCACTCCGATACTGTAATGCTCCGGGTGTCGTTGGTGTGGAGTCAAACGCAGGAGACAGAGAGTGCAATGCTGTGCTCTTTAATTGCACCAACGCACCACAGGGTGCTCACAATAATCACGGCCCCAAACACAGGGAATGAAAAATGTACAACTGAGAAATGCACGACCATGTCACGGTCGTCCTCCTCTTCATCTGAAGAGGAGAGGCGAGAAGGATCGGAGGACCAAAATGCGGCGTGATACGTGTTCATCATGAATTTTAATAAAGAAAACACTGAACACTATACAAAAACAGTAAACAAAATAACAACCGTGAAGCTAATGCGAGCTGCGCTGAAACAAGCCATCAACATAGACAATCACCCACCAACAAACAGTGCAACCCAGGCTACCTAAGTATGATTCTCAATCAGAGACAACTAATGACACCTGCCTCTGATTGAGAACCATACTAGGCCAAAACATAGAAATCCCAAATCATAGAAAATCAAACATAGACTGCCCACCCAACTCACGCCCTGACCATACTAAATAAATACAAAACAAAGGAAATAAAGGTCAGAACGTGACAGACCAGGAACTAACACGTTCCTCCACTACAGAGCCGAAGGTTACAATGATTAACCCCGCACAACAAACAGGCGGGCCGGCTGTCTAAAGAAGCCCAACTAATCATCACAAACAGGTGCTACCAATAAACATACAAGGAGGGGGAGGAAAGACAATCAGTGGCAGCTAATAGGCCTTTGACGACGACTGCCGAGCGCCACCCGACCGGGAAGGGAAGCCACCCTCGGTCGGACTCGTGACAGATACCTTGACTTTGTTGTCCTTAAGTCATTTCGCCACAACTTTGGAAGTATATGCTTGGGGTCATTGTCCATTTGGAAGACCCATTTGCGATCAAGCTTTAACTTCCTGACTGATGTCTTGAGATGTTGCTTCAATATATCCACATAATTCTCCGTCCTCATGATGCCATCTATTTTGTGAAGTGCACCAGTCCCTCCTGCAACAAAGCACCCCCACAACATGATGCTGCCACCCCCATGCTTCACAGTTGGGATGGTATTCTTCGGCTTGCAAGCCTCCCCCTTTTTCCTGCAAACATAACGATGGTAATTATATGGCCAAACAGTTCTATTTTTGTTTCATCAAACCAGAGGACATTTCTCCAAAAAGTACGATCTTTGTCCCCATGTGCAGTTGCAAACCGTAGTCTGGCTTTTTTATGGCGGTTTTGGAGCAGTGGCTTCTTCCTTGCTGAGCGGGCTTTCAGGTTATTTCGATATAGGACTCGTTTTACTGTGGATATTGAACCTGTTTCCTCCAGCATCTTCACAAGGTCCTTTGCTGTTGTTCTGGGATGGATTTGCACTTTTCGCACCAAAGTACATTCATCTCTAGGAGACAGAACGCGTATCCTTCCTGAGCGGTATGACAGCTGTGTGGTCCCGTGGTGTTTATACTTGCGTACTATTGTTTGTACAGATGAACGTGGTACCTTCAGGCATTTGGAAATTGCTCCCAAGGATGAACCAGACTTGTGGAGGTCTAAAAAAAATGTCTGAGGTCTTGATTTCTTGAGATTTTCCCATGATGTCAAGCAACGATGCACTGAGTTTGAAGGTAGGCCTTGAAATACATCCACAGATACACCCCCAATTGACTCAAATTATGTCAATTATCCTATCAGAAGCTTCTAAAGCCGTGACATTTTCTGGAATTTTCGAAGCTGTTTAAAGGCACAGTCAACTTAGTGTATGTTAACTTCTGACCCACTGGAATTGTGATACAGTGATTGTAAGTCAAATAATATGTCTGTAAACAATTGTTGGAAAAATTACTTGTGTCATGCACACAGTAGATGTCCTAACCGATTTGTTAACAAGACATTTGTGGAATGGTTGAAAAACGAGTTAATGACTCCAACCTAAGTGTATGTAAACTTCCGACTTCAACTGTATGTTAGCACAGCTGAAAACTGTGTACTGATTAAAGAAGCAATAAAACAGGCCTTCTTTAGACTAGTTGAGTATCTGGAGCATCAGCATTTGTGGGTTCGATTACAGGCTCAAAATGGCCAGAAACAAAGAACTTTCTTCTGAAACTCGTCAGTCTATTCTTGGTCTGAGAAATGAAGGCTATTCCATGCAAGAAATTGAAGATCTCGTACAACGCTGTGTACTACTCCATACAAAGAACAGCGCAAACTGTCTCTAACCAGAATAAAAAGAGGAGTGGGAGGCCACGGTGCACAACTAAGCAAGAGGACAAGTACATTAGTGTCTAGTTTGAGAAACCGATGCCTCACAAGTCCTCAACTGGCAGCTTCATTAAATAGTACCCGCAAAACACCACCTGTCTCAACATCAACAGTGAAGAGGCGACTCTGGGATGCTGGCCTTCTAGGCAGAATTGCAAAGAAAAAAAGCAGTGTGTCAATAAGCAATGCGGCTTGGCGGGTCGTGTTTCAGAGGACGCATGGCTCTCGACCTTCGAGTGTACCGGAGTTGCAGCGATGGGACAAGACTGTAACTACCAATTGGATATCGCGAAATTGGGGTAAAAAGTATATATATTAAAAAAAAAATAATGAGGCAAAAGTTAAAATGGTGACAGGCCAGTTGCCACTCCTTTGCAGGTCTTTCATGCCTGCTGTACCGGTCTCCTTGCAGGTCTCACAATTGAGCTCTGGCAATGCCAGATTATAACAACCTAAAAGTGAGGAATGGGTCAGTAAAGTTGATTGGTTTACAATTCAAACATATTGGAATAAGACAAACTAAATAAAGGTATACTGCATCCTTAGTATCCATGGTTACAAGTGCAACAGATCTGCCAGGGCAAACCCTAATTGCTGGTTGTGGACACAGACAAAAACGTTGCAGGAACTCTACAGGCAGAAGACATCAGATATCCGAATACAATTAATGACAAAGGATATTCAACTCCAAATGACATTCAACATGGCAAGGAAAGTAAATAGAATTAGTGATCTTTAAAACACTAAAAAGTTACCAAGTCGGTTTGGATAAATCAAAATCAAATCAAATCTTAATTGGCACATGCTCCTAATACAACAGGTGTATTAGGAGCATGTGAAATGCTTACAAGTCCTTAACCAGCAATGCAGTTCAGGGCTGCTGTCAATGGCTGATTCCTGCAGTAAGAGGCAGTGGCTGTAGGAAGCTTTTCATCATGGCATCCCGATTGTGGAATACAAAAAGAGAATGCCTGGCTCTGTCAAAATCAGCACCAAAGAAGGGACACGGAAGGTGGTCGCTACAGTGCAAGACAGCTGGGTTGGTACCACACTGTTGCCAGTTGTCAATGAGATATGGTCTCGCCTCCCTCAGCCTTTCTGAAGTCATTTGTTGTCTGCTAGCCCAGTCTGATGAGGCTGTGAGCGATGGTGGCGAGACCTCATCGTGGACATCGGAAGTCTCAAAGAGCTTCTGGAGTAGGGCATCTGTCCAAAAAATAGCCGCAAGATTAAGAAAGCATTTAAAAGTGCCAGATTTAGGTATTATGCACTTGAATAATGACGCAACTAATTAAAAGCAAACACAAAATAAACATCCATCTTTGCATCTACCACACAGCTGCTATTCAAACAAATGAAAGAAAATGTGTTATGCACTACAAATTAAGTCTATTGTAACTACTGTTGGAATCGGCTAAACTTTGAACATTGAGATATTAAATAAATGATAGAGAAGAAGCCTAGAATAGAAGGGGTGAAAGATACTGGGTTTTAATGTCAGAAGTTAATGGTTCTCTGTAGGAAGACAAATAGCTTTGGAATGTGTTGGGTGGAAGGGAGGAGAGCAAAGTGTTGAGATAGGGGAGACAGATGGGTACCTGTGGATTAGGGGAAGGAGGGGTTGAGGTGATGAGGTCAGATCCCCTTAAGGGAATAATCAGGGTTTAGTATCTGGTTACCCTCTTCCCGTAGAACCATAAGATGTAAGAATTGGAGAGAAGGAGTGTCTTAAGTTGGATGTATATAACTGTGATGGTGAGAAATGTTTGGCTGTCTGAATTACAGCTGTACAGAACCTTCGGGCAGAATTCAACTTGGTTAAAGCTTCTCGAGTGTCCGTGAGTTATTTACTCTGAAAAATAAGAACAAAAAGTGGCATCAGACAACTTTTGATATTGGAGAAACACTACAAAAAAACATATGAAAGTGCATGGTAGCATTATTACATCCTCAGTCAAAAAAAGAAAGTAGGCCCATATGCACAGTATACAGTATAGGCTATGGACAGCACTGGGAGAAAAGTGACTGGTGATAGTAAATGATCATGAGTTGTTCCAGACTGCTGATGATCTCACAAATCAGTGTGTATGCACACCCTAACCAACTATTATAATCTAAGTTTGTCAAAACAATTTGTAAATATAGTACAATTTATATGGTATACTGAACAAAAATATGAACGCAACATGCAAGAATGTCTAACATTTTACTGAGTTACAGTTCATATGAGAAAAAGCAGTCAATTGAAATAAATTCATTAGGCCCTAATCTATGGATTTCGCATGACTGCAAATGCAGATATGCATGTGTTGGTCACAGATACCTTTAAAAGAGCCTCACAATGGGCCTCATGATCTCGTCACAGTATTTCTGTGCATTCAAATTGCGATCAATAAAATGCAATTATGTTTGTTGTCCGTAGCTTATGCCTACCCTTACCAAAACCCCATAGCCACCATTGGGCACTCTGTTCACAACGTTGACATCAGCAAACTGCTCACCCACACGACACCAAAAACGTTGGCTGCGGATGTGAGGTCAGTTGGACGTACTGCCAAATTCTCTAAAATGACGTTGGAGGTGGCTTATGGTAGAGAAATTAACATTACATTCTCTGGCAATAGCTCTGGTGGGCATTCCTGCAGTTTCTGAAATATTTGATTTCAGCCCAAGAAACATGGGACCAACACTTCACATGTTGCGTTTATATTCTTGTTCAGTATACATACCAACTGCCTTGGGAACATTGGTCCACTTGGTGGTATTGCAAGGATCTGTAAATAAAACAAGACAAAAAGTTAGATGTCAGAAAGTAAAAATGTAATTTTTTTACTAGTGTGCATCCAGATTGCGTCGTAATTGGCTGAAAGTGAGTCTGTTCAAATGTACTGTACACTTGAGGACCAAAGTACTGCTGGCTCTCATTGTCTCCGTCTAATCAGGAAAATGGGACACCGTGTATGTGGACTGGCCAATTAGTGAGCTTTACATCGAGGCTGATTGAATAGCTGGACTAGGGGTTGTTCCTGGATCGGGCCCATCTCTAAAGCCTTCTTCACACTGCAGAACTTAATGCTCAAATCAGTTTCGTTTTTTAAAGTTACAAGTGACCAAATCAGATTTGTGTGTGCTCAGACAGCAGTCATTTGCTGACATGGCTACACTAGTTGTCATAGTAACAACGGGTGTGTGTGCAGTGGTGTAGGCTGATTGGTGTTGGTGCTCGTGCTTCCTATCACTGAGAAGTTATGTAGCAAGCGAAGGTGACAACAATGCCTGCCATGGATGATTACCAGTTGCTTTGAATGTTACAAATCATAGTGTAAGAACACTTAAATAAGATGATCCAACTTTCAAAACAAGTCATTTTTGGCTAGCCACATCAGTCAACTAGCTTAGGGTTTCCCAAACTCTGCCCTGGGGCTCCTCCTGGGTGCACATTGTTTTGCTTGCCCTAGCACTACACAGCTGATTCAAACAACCAACTCATCACCAAGCTTTGAATATTTGATCACCTGTGTAATGTTTGACTGAAATATCACATTAATACACATTAGACATGGCAAAATGTATATAATTGCAAGAAGAAAAAAAAATCCACCAACAAGAGGGGTCTGAACAGTTTATATCATGAACAGTGCTTGTGCCCATAGAAAGAGACGTTGCGCGGGAAGTTCCCCAATGCTGTAAGGGGGACCTGAGTGAAAAGGTTAGGGAACACCAGCTCTACAGCAACATGGGGAACATTGTAGCTGCTGTTTTGGTGTCTGGCCAGTAGATGGCAGGAGAGGGTTTGGTTTCAGGGTTTCCAGCAACAAGTTGGGTGGGGAGGGATGTCAGGTTTCAGCTCCTTACCCCACATTGATAGCAAACATATGTCCACCGAATCCAGCTTGTGATGGCTGGGGGATAAGTTGATCAGGCTTGATTAACGTCCCCCTGAATCTCTGCGACGGAACACTGGCACCTCTCATGTCTAGGACTCCCTCCCCGTTCTCACTCTATCACCAGCTACCACCTCTAGTACTCTAGCTGGACTTCTGCTCTGTCTAACTGCCCAGGGGCAATGGATTAATAGATAACTTGAGTCACTTTCGCCCCCCTTACCCCTCATTGACCCCCCTCATTTCTCTCTCCGTCGGTCTCTCTACTGATCATACTTGCATAACGTGGTGCAGTGAGGTGTTCGGAGTCACTTTGATACAAGGGGAGATTGCTGTTATTACCAGCTGAGCACATTAAACAACACAATGCTACCAAGGTGCATAAACATGAGAAGAGAAAGTGCTGTATTCTGTTGCAGCAGGAGAAAGAGAGAGAATAGAGAGGGATCAATAAGGGATAAGAGCAGGAGTGAAAGTGACTATGTACAGTTGATATCTATGTAGTTAATATCTTTGTACAGTGTATTACAAATGGATGTATAATGTCTACAAGACAATGGTCAGATATATAGACAGGTTTAATTTACACAAATGCATGTGCTACAATTGTGCACTTAAGCAGTTTACAATAAAGAAAACTGAATTGCAGGTTACATAAGAACATGGACATTATTAAAATTAGAAACATCTACCTCATCTAGTGTCCATTTAACAGTGTCACTAAATGGTTTTGAGCTTTTAATGTAGAGAGATTAGAATTACTGAAGCCACAGAGTGAAATAATTTTAAAACAAGTCTCATTTAAAAAAAAAAATTGCTAGACCAATAGAACAGTTCCGTGACAGGATCTGTGTGTGTAAAATGCATTCAAACAAATCATATTGTGATAGATGTTTTAATTTGACCTTTATTTAACTAGGCAAGTCAGTTAAGAACACATTCTTATTTACAATGATGGCCTAGGAACTAGGTTACTTGCCTTGTTCCGGTGCAGAACAATAGATTTTTACCTTGTCAGCTCAGGGATTTGATCTAGCAACTTTTTGGTTTACTGGTCCACTGCTCTAACCACTAGGTTAGATTGATCAGAGAAAGACAGAGACCGACTTCTATTTAATTTTGGTTTAAACCAATGCAACATAAAATGTACATTTACCAATTTACCTCCTTGGTTGGGGTCTGAGCAGATTATTTGTTGCGATTGCAAATGTAATAAAATGGTGGTACGATAGTCCAGGATTATGAGGAAAAACTCAAGATCCACAACATTTATTCCATGGGACAAAACTAGGTCCAGAGTATGACTGTGGCAGTGAGTAGGTCTGGAGACATGTTGGAAAAAACACACTGAGTCGATGATGGCTCCGAAAGCCTTTTGGAGTGGGTCTGTGGACTTTCCGATGTGAATATTAAAGTCACCAAAAATAAAAATATTATCTGCTATGATTACAAGGTCCAATAGAAATTCAGGGAAATCAGTGAGGAACGCTGTATATGGCCCTGGAGGCCTGTAAACAGTAGCTATAAAAAGTGATTTGAGAAGGCTGCATAGATTTCATGACTAGAAGCTCAAAAGACAAAAACATAGTTTTTTTTGTAAATTGAAATTTGCTATCTTAAATGTTGGCAACACCTCTGCCTTTGCGGTATGCGTGGGGGATATGGTCACTAGTGTAACCAGGAGGTGAGGCCTCATTTAACACAGTAAATTCATCAGGCTTAAGCCATGTTTCAGTCAGGCCAATCACATCAAGATTATGATCAGTGATTATTTCATTGACTATAACTGCCTTGGAAGTGAGGGATTAAGTAGCCCTATTTTGAGATGTAAGGTATCACAATCTCTTTCAATAATGACAGGAATGGAGGAGGTCTTTATCCTAGTGAGATTGCTAAGGCGAACACCACCATGTTTAGTTTTGCCCAACCGAGGTCGAGGCATAGACACGGTCTCAATGGGGATAGCTGAGCTGACTACACTGACTGTGCTAGTGGTAGACTCCACTATGCTGGCAGGCTGGCTAACAGCCTGCTGCCTGACCTGCACCCTATCTCATTGTGGAGCTAGGGGAGTTAGAGCCCTGTCTATGTTGGTAGATAAGATGAGAGCACCCCTCCAGCTAGGATGGAGTCCGTCACTCCTCAATGGGCCAGGCTTGGTCCTGTTCGTGGGTGAGTCCCAGAAAGAGGGCCAATTATCTACAAATTCTATCTTTTGGGAGGGGCAGAAAACAGTTTTCAACCAGCGAATGAGTTGTGAGACTCTGCTGAAGAGCTCATCACTCCCCCTAACTAGGAGGGGGCCAGAGACAATTACTCAATGCCGACACATCTTTCTAGCTGATTTACACACTGAAGCTATGTTGCGCTTGGTGAAAAAAGAACACTGTACTAATTTAAGAAATTAGGTCTACCTGTTGAAATGTAGCCCCCATCGTTTTCTGTGTATGCTGCATGGTCTGTGCGTTTCTGGAAGCCATTTCCCAAATCCATGCTTCTGCGTCTCGCTCTCCTCTGACTGAATGGGAGCCTCCGAGCCAGACTTCATCATTCTTTCTCCTCTCAAACGCAGAACGAATTACTAGACTAATACATTATCAGTGTCGGAGTATGGCATACTAGGACGGGTTGTAGGTGTGGACACGCTTTTTGAAGAGGAGACAACGAACGTCATCCCAACAGAAGCGCTCCAACTGGAGCTCGGAAATCGCCGACTTCAATGCATTCAAGATAACTGGGAACTCGAACAAAAACGAGCTCCGACTGGGAAAGTTAGTTTGAACGGTCATCCAAATCCGAATTCCAAGTCAGGAATTCGTACCTCTTTTTAAAGCTCCGAATTTCCGACCTTATGATCACGGACGATTTGATCTCGTGTTTTTCCGAGTTCCCAGTTGTCGTGCACGCACCATAAGTAACTAAATGACGTTGCCCCCTAGCTGAAACTATACGAAAAGTAATCAAATCAAATTACATTTTTTCAAATCAAATTGTATTGGTCCGTATACATATTTAGCAGATGTTATTACGGCTGTAGCGAAATGCTTGTGTTCCTAGCTCCAGCAGTGCAGTAATATCTAACAATTCACAACAATACACACAGATCTTAAAGTAAAATGATGGAATTAAGAAATATTAGGATGAGCAATGTCAGAGTCTGTGAATGGTCAATTATTTTACTTTTAGATCTGTATATATATATTTTTATATATATATATATATATATATATATATATATATATATATATATATATATATATATATATATATGATGGGATGTATAGACATTAGTATGTCGATAGAATATTTAGTATATATGTAGAATACATAGGATAGAATAGTATACAGTGCAGTCGGAAAGTATTCAGACCCCTTTACTTTCCCCACATTTTGTTATGTTACAGCCTCATTCTGAAATTGATTACATTTCTCTTTTCCCTCTCATCAATCTACACACAATACCCCATAATGACAAAGAAAAACAGGTTTTTAGACATTTTTGCAAATGTATAACTGAAATATGACATTTACATAAGTATTCAGACCCTTTACTCAGTACTTTATTGAAGCACCTTTGGCAGTGATTACAGTCTTGAGACTTCTTGGGTATGACGCTTCAAGCTTGGCATAGCTGTATTTTGGGAGTTCCTCCCATTCTTCTCTGCAGATCCTCTCAAACTCTGTTAGGTTGGATGGGGAGTGTCGCTGCACAGCTATTTTTTATTTGAGTGTCATTATTTCTATATAGCCTACACTTTCTCGTTCTGAACTTGTGACGTGAGTAGGACGGGTGTAGCTTCTTGACAATGATCAAGAGCAGCTGCTTACTGATTTGACAGATCCAATGCAGTTTACACCTCAGACACGGCCTAAACATCAGCTATGTGAGTGTCGGCTATCGGCGGTAAATGCTTGATCTGATTGAATCTAGGCCTTGCACTCATTCAGTCTGTTTACTTCTATGATTATTGTCATTTAAGAAAATTGTGTTTCTCTCTATTAGATCTGAAACCCCCAGCAGTTCAGCTGCAGTCAAGGTAGTCCTCTGCTGTGGTATTTAATTTACCCGCTGCACCAGTTCCTACTACACCGGCCGTGAAGGGAGAAACTTTTGAGAATTCCCAGATACAGGTAATTCAGAATTACGTGTCATACACTTAGGTTGTAGTCATTAAAACTAGTTTTTCAACCACTCCACAAATGTATTGTTAACAAACTATAGTTTTGGCAAGTCGGTTAGGACATTTACTTTGTGCACGACACAAGTAATTTTTCCAACAATTGTTTACAGACAGATTATTTCATTTATAGGTCACTGTATCACAAATCCAGTGGGTCAGAAGTTTACATACACTAAATTGACTGTGCCTTTAAACAGCTTGGAAAAGTCCAGAAAATTATGTCATGGCTTTAGAAGCTTCTGATAGGCTAGTTGACATTATTTTAGTCAATTGGAGGTGTACCTGTGGATGTATTTCAAGGCTTACCTTCAAACTCAGTGCCTCTTTGCTTGACACCATGGGAAAATAAAAAGAAATCAGCCAAGACCTCAAAAAAGACATTGTAGACCTCCACAAGTCTGGATCATCCTTGGGAGCATTTTCCAAATGCCTGAAGGAATCACGTTCATCTGTACAAACAATAGTACGCAAGTATAAACACCATGGGACCATGCAGCCGTCATACCGCTCAGGAAGGAGATGCATTCTGTCTCCAAGAGATGAATGTACTTTGGTGCGAAAAGTGCAAATCAATCCCAGAACAACAGCAAAGGACCTTGTAAAGATGCTGGAGGAAACAGGTACAAAAGTATCTATATTCACAGTAAAACAAGTACTATATTGACAACCTGAAAGGGCGCTCAGCTAGGAAGAAGCCATTGCTCCAAAACCGTCATAAAAAAGCCAGACTACGGTTTGCAACTGCACATAGGGACAAAGATTGTACCCTTTGGAGAAATGTCCTCTGGTCTGATGAAACAAAAATAGAACTGTTTGGCCATAATGACCATGGTTATATTTGGAGGAAAAAGGGGGAGGCTTGCAAGCCGAAGAACACCATCCCAACTGTGAAGCATGGGGGTGGCAGCATCATGTTGTGGGGGTGCTGTGCTGCAGGAGGGACTGGTGTACTTAACAAAATAGATGGCATCATGAAAATTATGTGGATATATTGAAGCAACATCTCAAGACATCAGTCAGGAAGTTAAAGCTTGGTTGCAAATGGATCTTCCAAATGGACAATGACCCCAGGCATACTTCCAAAGTTGTGGCAAAATGGCTTAAGGACAACAAAGTCAAGGTATTGGAGTGGCCATCACAAAGCCCTGACCTCAATCCTATAGAAAATATGTGGGCAGAACTGAAAAAGTGTGTGTGAGCAAGGAGGCCTACAAACCTGACCCAGTTACACCAGCTCTGTCCGGAGAAATGGCCCAAAATTCACCCAACTTATTGTGGGACGCTTGTGGAAGGCTACCCAAAATGTTTGACCCAAGTTAAACAATTAAAGGCAATGCTACCAAATACTAATTGAGTGTATGTAAACTTCTGACCCACTGGGAATGTGATGAAAGAAATAACATCTGAAATAAATCATTCTCTCTACTATTATTCTGACATTTCACATTCTTAAAATGAAGTGGTGATCTTACAGTTTTTCTCAATTGCTAAAACACTCAAACCCATTGGCTGAACAAAGTTCTCAGTTGCCTGGACTCATTTAGCTAATTATGCAGTCTGTTGTCAATACCTTAAACTATTTCACATGGTAAACACAATTTGCAGATCTCACTTAGACTTTTCAGCAAAACTCTAAACACATTCTCATTCTCAAAACACATTCTGCACTCTAATGCACATGTCATCCATACTGGTAAACACAAGTGGCAACAATCAAATACAAATAGAGAACATATGTCATTGATTAAACACAACCACTCGAAATTGATTTAACCTGTTTCAAATGATGCGACACAACCAGTATAAACCCGTTCAGAGAGCAAACAGGTTGTTGAAGGTGGGAAGGAGAAAGTCTGAGAATGGATACTGTAGTACAGTGCATTGTAGGCTGTATACTGTACAATGGACAAATTGTATGGCCCTGAAAATTGTGCTTTCCATTTATTAACAGTACTGACTGCTCAATAGATTTTGACTGGTTGCAGGTTCATATCAACAAAGAACATGAATTACAGTATCCCAGAGACAAAGGACAAGTTTGTGAGATGCAGGGTACAGTACTGTAAAAATAGGGGTACAAGGAGGAGGAAGAACAAAAAACAAAATTGCAAAGAGCAAAGCAGAGTAATAATTTCTGATCAATTTTGAGCTACTATGATAGAACATGTTTTCGTTCATCAAAAGACAATGATGTAAAAATATGATTTTTTTTTTGATAAAAAATGTACTGTATGAATGAATTGTATGTTTTGAACAATGTGTTTTCTATTTTTCGGTGTATTGTTTACTGACTGCTTGAGAGAGTATATCATTTTGATCACTTTGTTTATGATTTGAGAGCAGTGTTTGATTTTGAACACAGGTAAAACTGTTTCGAGGCAAATGTTTCATTTTGCAAGAGGAGTCAGAGGTTATGTAAATAGTGCTTGTAGATAAGGTTTTGTATTTAATGTTTTCAGGAAATGGAGCAAGGTTTCAGAAATTGTGTTTTAGCAATTGAGAAAAACTGTAACTGACCTAAAACAGGGAATTTTCTTTACTAGGATTAAATGTCAGGAATTGTGAAAAACTGAGTTTAAATGTACTTGGCTAAAGTGTATGTAAACTTCCATTTTGCACTTTATTCAAATGTAAAAACTCGTCATCAGTTTGCTGTCGCGACTGAAGAAGACAGAATGTGAAAGACACATCAGATGAACTACAGAAGATTTGAACTGAAGCATGGTCAAGAGTTTGGAAGACTGTTATGCTCACAAGTAAAGCACAAAACACTCACATGATGTTCAATCGTTCCAAGCACCGTGGACACGTCAATCGATATCTTCACTGTCATTGCTGCAGAAAGCAAAAAAATAACTTTTGGCATAAAGCTCGTTGGTCTAGGGTTATGATTCTCACTTAGGGTGCGAGAGGTCCCGGGTTCAAATCCCGGATGATCCCTTTTGCAGATCCTTGAACAAGCTCAGACAGGCAGATCTTGGGCCACTGGTCGGAGCACCAACTATCACCTCTTGGGCGCAGGACAAGGTGGCTGAATGGATTTCGCGATGGACTGCAAATCTATTTTGATATGCACTTGTTGGTTCAACGTAGCACAACATTTATTATTTTAGATAACCTGCAGAATGTAGGGGCATTTCTGACTTCCACGAACAACGATAATGATTCAAATGTAACACACTTGAAATGACATCCAGCCCCTAAAACAAATTAAGTCCTCATGCTCTGCATTGGCCGGGAATCGAACCCGGGTCAACTGCTTGGAAGGCAGCTATGCTCACCACTATACCACCAATGCTATGTGCAGCCCATTAGCAACATGGAGACACCGACTCATATCTTGACCGTCATTTTTGTGGAAAGTGATAATTCTTTGACCAAACGTGAGGGTCTCCCCTTTACAGAGAGTGGTCATATGAATGTGTAGGTCAAACGGTTCGGAAGCTAGAGATGTTTTTGTGAGAAGACCGATTATAGGTATGTCTTATGGTTTGACAAAAAACGATCTAGGTCCACCATCTTTCACTGCAGATATGGAGGGGTAACATAAGCAGTTGTGGAGGATCGAGACGGATACGCTGAGTGTCAATCTCTCTAGTTTAAAACTGATCTATTTGAATGGGTATTTTCAACCTTAATTTACTTTGATTCACGTACCTTTACGTCATTTGACTCAAAATAAATGACTTCCATTCTTTTTGAAGTCTAATTTTTTCATTTTCTCTTTAAAAAAATGAATTGATCTCAGAGGCATTGATGCGAGTAACCAGTATTGTTCAGTACATCACAATACTCGGGTACAATACAATCTCAAGCACACCGGTAAAACACATGAGTTGCAGTGATGAACATTTACCAACAGATGGCATCACTGTGCCATCTTACACCCATAACAGTCACTCGATCTGAGACCTAGAAGTAGTTGTTCCCCTTGCTCTGCAAGGGCCACAGCTTTTTTGGCGCGATGGGTAACGATGCTTCGTGAGTGACCGTGGTTGATGTGTGCAGAGCCCAGGTTGGGGCGAGGAGAGGGACGGAAGCTATACTGTTACACATGCCAGCAAAGCCACTACACAACACAACGTAACACTACACCTGGCTATCAGCGAAGCCTTGTCTGGCAGCGAAACAGTTCATTCAGCCTCATTTACTGCCTTTAAAAAAAACATAGCTGATATGGCAGACTTGCTTAAACAAATGTGATTTCTACTGACAATTTAGATGTATAAAGGAATGATGAGCGGATAAGAGGCAGTCCGTAATTTCGATTAAAACAATGAGCGAGCTAACGTATTCAATATAACTATTTGTTCAGGACTTTTGAAATGTACAGTGACAGAATGCAGAACATGGGCCATTCTTACAGTATTCTTCCTGTACACCAAGTCAGAACCATAGGATAAATAAAGGGGGCATATAAGCAGACAATGAAAGCTCTTACAATATTTGATGATGACATTTCTCTAAAACAGACTATAGGCTACATGTGGATTTGGCTACATAAGGATTTGCCAGTAGATTGTCGACCTGATTCATGATGATGACTGCTTGTTTAACTAGCTAGCTATGATTTTGAAAGCATGATGTTGACATGATCAGCCCAATCAAAGCTACGGTAGATATAACGTGATTTGACGTAATTTTGTCTGTGGCCAATGACCTTGAGCCTTCTTGGATGGGCACGTCTAATGTAAATCAATAGCTCTCCCTGTAGATTTTTCGGTGATGTAGTATCCCGATGAGTGACAGAACACTGAACCAATCACGGCGCAACTAGAGGACATTACCAACCCTTACTCTCTGTATTTTCAATTGGCTGCCGAAAGCACTGACCTAGGCTAAAACACCTCCATTTTGAATCTGCTCAAGAAAGCAAAAAAGAGACCATGTTTGTATGCGGCTTTATTAAAAAAAAAAATATTTTTACATTGTTTGTAAACTGATATGCGAAATGTATTAATGTCAAAATAATGCCACTGATTTCAGATGACCCCCAATAATTAAAATAGAAAACTATGCCCCCTTTGGTATGTTCTATTGAGAACTGTCTGGTGCTTCTACACTTGCATTGTTTGCTGTTTTGGGTTTTAGGCTGGGTTTCTGTACAGCACTTTGTGACATCGGCTGATGTAAGAAGGGCTTCATAAATACATTTGATTGAAATTTGATCTGGGACTTGTTGTTTCCCTGTTTAGGCCTACTATTCAAATATATTTTACTTCTTAAGTCAAAGATGAAATTAACTGCAATACACTGTCCTCAAATATTGTCTATTAGCATAACTAGGCCATACAGACCCAAATCAAAATCAAATCAAATCAAATGTATTTATATAGCCCTTCGTACATCAGCTGATATCTCAAAGTGCTGTAGAGAAACCCAGCCTAAAACCCCAAACAGCAAACAATGCAGGTGTAGAAGCACGGTGGCTAGGAAAAACTCCCTAGAAAGGCCAAAACCTAGGAAGAAACCTAGAGAGGAACCAGGCTATGTGGGGTGGCCAGTCCTCTTCTGGCTGTGCCGGGTGGAGATTATAACAGAACATGGCCAAGATGTTCAAATGTTCATAAATGACCAGCATGGTCAAATAATAATAAGGCAGAACAGTTGAAACTGGAGCAGCAGCACAGCCAGGTGGACTGGGGACAGCAAGGAGTCATCATGTCAGGTAGTCCTGAGGCATGGTCCTAGGGCTCAGGTCCTCCGAAAGAGAGAAAGATAGAAAGAGAGAATTAGAGAGCATGCTTAAATTCACACAGGACACCGAATAGGACAGGAGAAGTACTCCAGATATAACAAACTGACCCTAGCCCCCCGACACATAAACTACTGCAGCATAAATACTGGAGGCTGAGACAGGAGGGGTCAGGAGACACTGTGGCCCCATCCGAGGGCACCCCCAGACAGGAGCCAAACAGGAAGGATATAATCCCACCCACTTTGGCAAAGCACAGCCCCCACACCACTAGAGGGATACCCACACGGGACCCATTGTATAAACAAAAATCATCGTATTAAAACGTGTCCAGTGCAACATGCCTAGCTCTGCCCACTGGGGATGGCTTACGGATCGCTCTTTACAATAAGCGCTCATATTGTCATATTCCAACAGCTCAGTTATACCACCACACCGGCAAAAAAAACAATGCATCCAGTAGCTCCTAGCCTCAATAAATGCATGACAATATCAATGACAATAGGCTATTTAGTTCATAACCTATTATCTGCTTTAGTCATTTGATCAAGTTGATCGCTCAGAGTGATGCTCTTGTCAAAAGCCGCTGGAGACACTTTTATTATAGGCTATAGCTATGACTACAGCATCGTGAATTTACAGAAACAACCGACAGATGGCACGAGATGCACAGTGACCAAATCTTTTCTAGACCCATTCCTTTGAAAATAAAATGCCGCTTCCGTGTTCCACACGTTTCACCTTAGACTAGCCTGCACACAATGCCTGATGGGATATGAGTGCATTTGCCTGACGTCTATGCACTGGCGTTTGTGGTACTACATTTCCCATCAACCACCATTCTTATATTCTAGTTCTCTCAGCTGAGTGATCTGACAGCGCTAGACAGCTTCTCCCCCCAATCGCTCTGAGCAGCCGGGGAGAGGCGAAGGGCAAAGGAACTGCAGTCATGGAGCAGTTGTAGGGATAACAGACAAGCCTCTCCTGCCGGAAGAAATAAAGACACCACAGCTTCATGACCGAAAACGCAATACCCAAAGTGGCAACGAGAAACGCAAGAGTACCGATCATGCAGTTCAAATACAGAAGAATCTAATAATCTATTCAAACGAAAGGGTTCTCCGCGATCCTTCAAGATTGGACCCGCTTGAAGCCGTCTCATACCCTCGTAGTTCGTCGTAGGATTAGCTGGCGCATCGGCCAAGGTTGATCCATCACCAACATCCATAGTATGTCCGTGGAGGAGCAGCGCTATTCTGAAACGATGCTCGTGCTGGAGGCCGAACCGGAGTGTCTGCGAGCCGAGATAGAGCGCCTTTCCCGGGAGCTGAGTGAGACCACCCATGAGAAGATCCAGGCGGCGGAGTACGGGCTGGCAGTGCTGGAGGAGAAGCAGCAGCTTAAACATCAGTATGACGACCTGGAGATCGAATACGAGACCGTGCGCCAGGAACTGGACGTGCTCAAAGAGGTATGTTGTAGTCTTTTAACGGTGTGCATTTTCTGTATGAAATTGAAATATACATTTTAACTGCTATAAAATGCCATGCATTTTATATTTGTGTGCGTTTGTAGGGGTGCCGGGAGGGGGGGGGGGTGATGAAGTACGTGTAACTTTGCCTTATGTTCTATCAATGATTCCCCTCTCAGGGGGATTTATATTATTGCCATACTGCCCCTTCTAGCTCTAGGCTTCGTAATATCTTTCTAAACTGCTGTGGAATATCTTTCTAAACTGCTGTGGAATTAGCTTTTTCCATAATTTTGTTGATTGTCATTTGCTGTGGGGTTAAGACTCCAATATACTGAACAAAAATATCTGTATTTAAAATATTTTACTGAGTTACAGTTGAAATAAAATCAGTCAATTGAAATAAATGCATTAGGCCCTATTCTATGGATTTCACATCACTGGGAATACAGATTTGCATATGTTGGTCACAGATACCTTACAAAAAAAGGTAGGACCATGGATCAGAAAACCAGTCAGTATCTGGTGTGACCACCATTTGCATCATGCAGCACGATACATATCATTTGCATAGAGTTTATCAGACTGTTAATTGTGGCCTGTGGAATGTTGTAATTTTCAGTTTCCAGGAATTGCGTACAGATCTTTGCGACATGGAGCTGTGCATTATCATGCTAAAACATAAGGTGATGTCGGTGAATGAATAGCACCACAATGGACCTCAGAATCTCGTCATGGTATCTGTGCGTTCAAATTGCCATCGATAAATTGCAATTGTGGTCATTGTCCGTAGTTTATGCCTGCCCAATACCATAACCCCACCGCCACCATGGGGCACTTGGCACATTGACATCAGCAAACCCGTCACCCACATGACGCCATACACGTGGTCTGTGGTTGACTGGCAGGTTGGACTTACTGCCAAATTCTCTAAAACAACATTGGAGGTGCTTATGGAAGAGAAATTAACATTCAATTATCAGGCAACAGCTCTGGTGGACATTCCTGCAGTCAGCATGCCGATTGCATGCTCCATCAAAACCTGTGTGAAAACTTGTGTGACAAAACTGCACATTTTAGAGTGGCTTTTTATTGTCCCCCGCACAAGGTGCACCTGTGTAATGGCCATGCTGTTTAATCAGCTTCTTGATATACCACACCTTTCAGGGGAATGGATTATCTTGGCAAAGGAGAAATGCTGACTAACAGGGCTGTAAACATATTTGTGGACATAATTTGAGAGAAATAAGCTTTTTGTGCACATGAAACATTTCTGGAATCTTTTATTTCAGCTCATGAAACATGGGACCAACACTTTACATCTTGTGTTTATATTTTTGTTCAGTGTATATTGCACCGCTGAATTATTATAGGCTTACTCCAATGAGGCTGAAGATGAGTTATCTGACTTGCTGAACATTCTGTCTTCACTAATGTATCTGAGTAATGGTTATCCACTGCCACCCTGTTTATTAATGTGCAACTGATAAAAAAGTGGACATTCACTCAATTGCTTTTGGTTGATATCGTTTAATCCCTCATTTAAACACACATAAGTCCTCTCTAATGCCAATTTTGACAATACTCTTAGTGAAGCAGTCTCTCAAACCAGAGGACCTTAATTATCTGGTATTTCCAGTCTGGTTTGAAAAAGAGGCGGACATGTGGTTTTTGAATTTTGAAAGTTCCCGCCTGAAAAAGAGGAAGGATGAGTAACCTACTCACAGAGGAAACTAAATGAGTTTTGACCATTCAGGAATGGGAGGAATGTTGACTGTTAGTTAAGGCAGGGAGACAGGATAAAGCACTGGCATGTCTTTTCAAACTGTGAAAACCCCTTTCCCACTTAAATGTAACACGCCAGTCCTAGTTCTACCTTCCTTTTCCTGGCCGAGGTTTCAGCAGCCTTGTGATTTTGATTAGGAAAGAAGGAGAGTGGGGTAAGAAGTAGGATAGGGAGTCAGAGTGAACTGCTACAGCTGCTGAACAGCTTACGTGTCCCAGAGCAGTTTGGTAGAAAAGGGGCATGTCCTTTTGGAGATTTCTCCCCAGAGATTCACTGCATGGCCTGGATGAGTCACTTCCTGCTATGTGGAACCTATCTCTGAGATGTTACTTCCTTATTGCCTCCCACATGACTAGAACAAACCAATCATCATGGCACAGTGGGCCGGGTACCCTATGATGACAGCTCCCTTGGGTCCGTAAATATGTGAGTGGAATGAGGCAGAGAGAGAGAGAGGAGGGAGGCAGAGAAAAAGGGAGAGGAACCCTTGGCTGAACAGATATAACACAGTAAAAGCTTAAGGCAATAAACACATTGTTTCTCTCTGTCGTCCCTTTCCTCTGTCTCTTCGCCCTCTTTCTCCCCCTCACTATTGCATCTCTCTCTCGCTCTCTCGCTCTCTCTCTCTCTCTCTCTCTCTCTCTCGCTTTCTCTCTGTGGTTAGTGGCTGGGTTTTTAGAGTGCTTTCTCAGCAGCCTCTGCTCTGTGTTCCCATGCTTTCTTTTGGCCACTATCTCAGAATAACATGGAAAACTCCTGAATAGAGGAAACAAACTGACAGAGATAGAGCAAGAATAGGGTAAACTGATTGCTTCAAGAAAATTATAGGTTGTGCTTTTGTTTTTCTTCCACTTTTCGAAGCAGACTATTCTTTTTTTTTAAACAGCCTGTGAATCTTTGCATTTTTGTCTGATTTACCAAGTTGGCGATGACTCGTTGGTTAGTCACGGAAAATTGTGTTTTGAATTAACAAATGTCTAATATCCACCGTTTGTTTGAGCAATTCTGGTTTGATGATCATTAAGACTTGTCCACCAGGAAATCAGTTAATTGTTTGTGGGGTTGCCATTTGTGAGAGTATCGTGGATATTGAGATTTCCATAGAGTTATACCTGGATCCGTTTGCTGTGTGCCAAGTTGAATTTATATTTTAATGACTGCCCTCAATGCATAGCCGCAGGAAGTGTGGGTATGGGTGCTGAGGGTGCTCCAGCACCCCAGAATTTTTTTCTTCTTCTAAAAATACACCTTATCTCAGTGGATGATATCCACAGAAAATACAATAATACAATACAATAATAACAAAACATTTCATCATATTTCATTTTATACAGGATGCCTGAATAGAATAATCTGTAATAGAGGAGGGTGAGATGTTATTCTGCTGAAACACACTGTTAACTCAGATGGCTTATGGTGCAGTGCACTCATGTCATTATAGTACTTCAGTCACAATGGGTTGTCTGAATTCAAATGGCTAATTTCTATTGCCTGCCACTGTGTGCTGAGTTAATTAAGGGAGCACTATTAGCAGCAACTTTGGCGACTGGTAAGATGGTCTAGCTGACTTATACAAACAGAATGTTGCCTGTCCTTTGTCTCTAGGGGTTGCTAGGACTGTTGGACTACTGTCTAGTCAGGTAAATGTTGGATGACCATTGTCCCTGGAGATGGTTATTACATAGCTGTATCTGGCTACTATTTACAATGGTGAATACCATATTTGGTTATCTTTACTCTTTGGTTGTCCTCTCTGATTTACACATCACTGTCTGTCCAACACTGGACCCTGTGTTCGTCTCTGCTTGTGCACACAATTCATACTTGTTGTGTGTTAAAAGGACAGATGTTACTCTTTTGTCCCAATCTGGGTGGGAAAAAGCCGGTCAGAAATCATTGTTGGCATTGAGCAAAGTCCAGTTGCCCTTGAAACTGGAGTAGGCCTAACCCCAGGGGCAGGGAAGGGCAAACTGCAGAAGAGGACACACACACGCACAATAAATTGGAGGAATTCATCTCTGTGATGTTGCCTAGTCTGTTGCCTAGTAACAGCACAGATCTTTGCCTTAATTTGAGAATCCGGCATGCTGCCTTCCCAGCAGGTGTTACGACCAGTGTGACTGTGAGTGTGTGACTGAGGCTGCTGCTCTGCAAATGAAGGCTTTACAGCTACCTGCTGCTGCAGAATGGCACACATACAGGAAACCATCAGAGACCGTCCATGGATGGAGGCTATTCTATGGATAGATTTGATATGGTATATTCTGAGGATATTTTTTTTGTCTTTCTATATGTCCATCCACTGATTCTTTACATGTTATTTCCCTCTCGTTGTTCCAGATTTTCTAGTAGCCAGTATTCTAGGAATCCTGCCCTGCTACTTGCTAGTCACCCTGACATGCTGCTCCCATTCTAACATACTGCCCAGGCTTTAGATTCCTATTGTTGGTATATTGTCATTCCTTGGGTCTCTCACCCTCCCCTTACATGTTACTGTAACATAAGGTCACAACCTCTGTGTTTGGCTTTGCTTTGACTCTTGTCATGGTTTCTGAGTGAGTGGACCGTTGGCAAGCCAACTTTCTCCACCCCCCAATCTTACCACACCTTTCAGGGGTAGAGGGTGCTTTCAGGTTGTTGACTGTTGCTACCCATTGATAGCCCATTTATAGCCAAAATAGCTGCTATGGCTATCTTGGATTATAGTGTCCATCTGTTGGCCTGTTAGACCTACATCCTGGGTCACTTGGCCCCCGGCTCCTCTGCGGTGTCCTAGGGTGCTTCTCAATAATTTAAGATGGATTCCTCTCCTCGTTTCCTTTTTCTTCCTCTCCATCCTCTCCAATGATAAGATCCTATCAAAACACAAGGTAAACCTGCTGTCAAAGCGTAGGTTTATAAGAGCAGGTTTAGCACAATCCTCCTTAGTCCTATAATGTGATTAGGCTGCTATACTCTCCACCTTATTGATGATACGACTGTGGACTTTAGCCTCTTTACCATTTAGAGTACAACTTCAAATGACAAGTTAATGATATTATACTACACCTTCACCTTACGAGTTGATGATATCACAGGTTTACAGACTCGAGCCCCCACAGCTGTTGTTTATATTCTTAATTTAAACCACTCAGCAAAGACATCATGTGCCACACCTTTCTTTAACTGTTCTTGTGACTCGTGGGAGTCCCCAACCACAGATCCAGGATTAGATGACTTTAACCCCATAGTCTCGTGATGCCATCCTTCCAGGTATTGTTTATCACTGGGCTGGAAATTGTGGTTTCCTCGAAACCCATTTTAACCATAACTATTACAGGGAAATAAAACAGTGGTTAGGGGTAACTTCACTGAGACTGTGGAATATCTGTCTTGTTGTGAATGTTGAGACTGGTGTTACACAGCTAGGATGCAATGTTGCATGTGACATTATCTCAAGCAACTGTTGCTGTTACATGTAGCAAATCTAAAGCTCTGGGCCTCTCTCAGGCCTGTGGAACCGATTGTCACGAGGTTGACCGGGTGGCCATAAAGATGACAGCATTCTAAAATTATTGTGGGAGCAGACAACGGGCCCATAGAACATTCCATAGCCTTCTCTTTCCACATCTTTTTCTTTGTTTCTCTCCAATGCTGGACCAATGCTGTTAGTCAACACACACACACACACACACTACTGTTGTCATGACAAAGGCCAGTGTTCTCTGAGTTCTTGTGACATTGTGGAGAGTGTCAGAGAACACACTATAGCCATTCAGTCACGCCCCCTCCCTCTCTCCCTCTTTTTCATTCTCCCTCTCTCTCCAGCAGCTGTGCATCAGGCTGTGGAATTCTCCCTGACAATCGGAGGCTAAAACACAGTTAAGCTTAGAAGAACTGGGCACTCTGTGCTCGGCTCGCTGGCCTTTGAGTGCCTAAGCCCGATAGGGTTAACAGGTCTTGGGTGCCAAAGATGAAGGGAGCGTTAAACGCTCTCAGAACACGGAGGAATGACTTCAGGAGAGATTGAGAGAGGTCCCATTGTGGCTGTATTTGTAAGGATGGGTCACTTTTGTCCCTTTTTAAATGCCAGATCGCTAAAGCACATATATATATATGTCCTTTAACAAAGATGTTTGGTGTGACTTTAAACCCCTCCACTGTGTTCGTTGTGTCAAACCCCTAGGATTAGGGCTGTTGTGGTGACCGTATTACCGCCACACCGGCAGTCATGAGTCGTGAAGGCAGTCAAATTCCAAGTGACCGTTTAGTCACGGTAATTAGGCTTCTCCAAGCTCTGATGCTGCTGAGTCATTAGTAGACTACCAACTTGCTACCTGCCTGGTACTCAGGACTCTATTATCCCTCGAATCACTCTGACATCAATGCAAATGTAACTAAAATCTAATCAAACACTTCATGAGATCCCATGAGCTCATGTTGCACAACATTTTTATAGGCTATGCAATTGCGCAAGAAAACAGAGTGATGGCCTCTATTAAAAAGAGGAGGATCCCATCAGCTTTCTATAGGCTAGACCTACTATATTTATTTCTCAACTTTCATAATATTCAAAATATATTTAGCACATTGATTATCTTTACAATAGGAGTATAGCCTACCTGGCTGGCATGAAGATGAACCACAGGAAACGCGTCCTCCATTTGCTATTTAAGTGCAAGTAGCCTAGTGGTTTGAGGGTTGGGGCAGTAACCGAAAGGTTGCCAGATTGAATCCCTGAGGTGACGAGTAAAAAATCTGTCGTTCTGCCCCTGAACAAGGCAGTTAACCCACTGTTCCTAGGCCGTCATTGTAAATAAGAATTTGTTCTTAACTGACTTGCCTAGTTAAATAATAGGCTCAGGAAGGAGACACGTTCTGTCTCCTAGAGATGAACATACTTTGGTGCGAAAAGTGCAAATCCATCACAGAACAACAGCAAAGGACCCTATGAAGATGCTGAAGGAAACAGGTTCAAAAGTATCTATATCCACAGTAAAAGTCCTATATCGACATAACCTGAAAGACCGCTCAGCAAGGAAGAAGCCATTGCTCCAAAACCGCCATAAAAAAGCCAGACTACAGTTTGCAACTGCACATGGGGACAAAGATCAAAAATCAAAAAGATCAAAAATAGAACTGTTTGGCCATAATGACCATCGTTATGTTTGGAGAAAAAAGGGGGAGGCTTGCAAGCCGAAGAATACCATCCCAACCGTGATGCACGGGGGTGGCAGCATCATGTTGTGGGGGTGCTTTGCTGCAGGAGGGACTGGTGCACTTCACAAAATAGATCGCATCATGAGGTAGGAAAATTGTGTGGATATATTGAAGCAACATCTCAAGACATCAGTCAGGAAGTTAAAGCTTGGTTGCAAATGGGTCTTTCAAATGGACAATGACCCCAAGCATACTTCCAAAGTTGTGGCAAAATGGCTTAAGGACAATAAAGTCAAGGTATTGGAGTGGCCTTCACAAAGCCCTGACCTCAATCCTACAGAAAATTTGTGGGCAGAACTGAAAAAGTGTGTGCGAGTAAAGGAGGCCTAGAAACCTGACTCAGTTACTCTAGCTCTGTTAGGAGGAATGGGCCATAATTCACCCAATTTATTGTGGGAAGCTTGTGGTAGACTACCCGAAGCGTTTGACCCAAGTTAAACAATGTAAAGGCAATGCTACCAAATACTTATTGGGTGTATGTAAACTTCAGACCCACTGGGAATGTGATGAAAGAAATAAAAGCTGAAATAAATCATTCTCTCTTCTATTATTCTGACATTTCACATTCTTAAAATAAAGTGGTGCTCCTAACTGACCTAAGACTGTGAATTTTTACTAGGATTAAATGTCAGGAGTTTAAATGTATTTGGCTAAGGTGTATGTAAACTTTTGACTTCAACTATATATTTAAAGACAAGATTAAATCAAGAATAGTCTGATGGGTGACAATATTAGCATATCACTTGTGAATTATATGTTATCACTTGTGAATTATGCCCAGTTTAAAGCAAGATGCCTTTAAAAAAAAAAAAAATCAAATCATAGTTGCACACCTCATGTAGCCTAGCCCAAATGCCTATATGTTGCGATAAGGTGTGTATCACAACGAAAGTGGCCAAATAACTTCTTAAAATGAAGCACATTACTCTGCTTTACAAGGGGTGTAGAGTCTATCTGGGATACATAAGCAGCGTGTGAATTTAAAGTTTGGGGAAGATACTATTCACCATAAAAATCCACCTTTATAATAAAAGCATTACATGCATTATCGCATTTGTGTTCACTTTTGCTAGTATTATTTTCCACTAATGGAACATTTGTGCTTATAATCTACTGCGGCGTGCACATTGTAATCAAGTACTTCTCAAATTGTGAATGAGAGACTGACAAAGTGTGTACAGGTCGGCAAAAAAAAAAAAAAAAAAAAAAACTCATTAGAGTCACATCATACAGCCTTACAATGTTATAAAAATCAAAACATATACCCGATGTTTGTAGAACAACTAAAGTTACATAAATAACTCTAAATTAAGAATATAGAAGGACCTGTTTCTTTGTTGATGCTCAACACAGAATAGCCGCATGTGCACACTCCATCAGAGTTCATTTGGAAAATATCCTTTCTATTTTATTCAGCTTTGTTCAATTGAATTTTTCATACTATAAAATAATGCCATGGAATTCTAAGCAAATCCTGTCTTCTAAATGAATTAGTGTACCCAACAGCCAGATCAGGACCTAACATAAGGACAACTCAGAGTATGCTGTTCTGTTCTTCTGATATAGACTAATAGACTTTCTTCATATCATGTTTCTTTAGACCTGTCTAAAATAAGTAATGGATTTGTTGTGAAGGTGTAGACTATATTACATGGATTTATTAGACTTTTTAAATGTAGATGTTCCAAAGGTCTGCATCAGTGGCTTGTGTGGAAGCCAGGAGATGCTAAATGTGTTTATGTTAATTACAGGTCAATTACCGTGAAACCGCCAGTTATTTGCTTGACAATCACGGGCTGACAGAATTCAGTGAACGCCACAGCCCTAGCTATTGGATGCCTTTTAAAAATAGGATAACACAGTCCATTGGCTCTCTTGTAAGGGAAGAGATGTCCTAAAGTCATCCTCAGCTTGATTGTTGTAGTCCCACGGTTGGATTGGTCTCTAGTAAGGGGGTGTTTGTCTGGAGTGTTTGCCCCAAAATGGAGCTCTGATAGTGGGGTTGGTCAGTGATTGGCAGGGCCTCCCTCCCTGGAGCCACCAGACCATGGTTGATATGGATGCTTCTCTAAACTATGTACTTTGGGATCCCAACACCCCCTCCCCATATTGTTTTAGAGGGTATTTTAACCGGTCCTTTCATCTCTGGTGGCCCTGTGCCGGACACCCGCTCCGCAATTAAGGGGTAATCTTTTCTAAATGGCACTAAATAAAGTCCCAAATCCCCCCCCTTCTTGGTCTAAGAGGATGAATCCCAGCCGCTGTGCTCAGGGCTTATGGATGTCTGGGAGCAAGGCCAGGGCCTGGCGACGCTCAGCCCAGGGAAAAGAGTGCCTGTCTGGGTGCTGCTGCCCTGCCCTTCCACTCCCCTGCCCACCCCCGCACTGGTGCTCTACCGGCACTTGTTCCCTGCTAGCCTACTCCACTGTCTTGTATGTCTCCACTGGGTCTGTCCTGCTGCTCTGGTGTCCCATGGAATGGGTCAGCTGGGATAAATGCAGACAGGCGATGTGTGGGTCCATAAGGCAGTAGAGCAGAAGGCATTGTCTGCAATGTCTCAAAAATACATACACTACACGACAAAAAGTATGTGGGCTAGAGGTCGACCGATTATGATTTTTCAATGTCGATATCGATACCGATTATTGGAGGGCCAAAAAAGCCGATACCGATTAATCGGACGATTTAAAAAAAAATGTATTTGTAATAATAACAATCACAACAATACTGAATGAACACTTATTTTAACTTAATATAATACATCAATAAAAATCACTTTAGCCTCAAATAATGAATGAAACATGTTCAATTTGGTTTAAATAATGCAAAAACAAAGTGTTGGAGAAGTAAAAAGTGCAATATGCGCCATGTAAAAAAGCTAATGTTTGAGTTCCTTGCTCAGAACATGAGAACATATGAAAGTTGGTGGTTCCTTTTAACATGAGACTTCAATATTCCAAGGTAAGAGGTTTTAGGTTGTAGTTAATATAGTATTTATAGGACTATTTCTCTCTATACCATTTGTATTTCATATACCTTTGACTATTGGATGTTCTTATAGGCACTTTAGTATTGCCAGTGTAACAGTATAGCTTCTGTCCCTCTCCTCACCCCTATCTGGGCTCGAACCAGGAACACAACGACAACAGCCACACTTGAAGCAGCGTTACCCATCACTCCACAAAAGCCGCGGCCCTTGCAGAGCAAGGGGAATAACTACTCCAAGTCTCAGAGCAAGTTAACGAGCACCCCGCTAACTAGCTAGCCATTTCACATCGCTCCGGGTGTCGTGGGTGTGGAGTCAAATGCAGGAAACAGAATTTCAATGCTGTGCGTCTTTTTAATAGCGCTTAACACACCACAGGGTGCTCACAAAAGTAACGTTTTCAAACACAACAGAGCCGAAGGTTACAATGAAATAATCCCGCACAACAACCAGGCGGGCCGGCTGTCTAATAAAGACAAACTAATTAACCCTACACAGGTGCTACCACTAAACATACAAGGAGGGGGAGGAAAAAACAATCAGTGGCAGCTAATAGGCCGGTGACGACGACCGCCGAGCGCCACCCGCCCGGGAAAAGGAAACACCCTCGGTCGGACTCGTGACAGTACCCCCCCCCTGACGCGCGGCTCCCGCAGCGCGCCGACACCGGCCTCGAGGTCGCCCCGGAGGACGAGGTGCAGGGCGATCCGGATGGAGGCGATGGAAATCCTTCAACATGGAGGGATCCAAGATGTCTCCCACCGGTACCCAGCACCTCTCCTCCGGACCGTACCCCTCCCAGTCCACGAGGTACTGCAGGCCCCTCACCCGGCGCCTTGAGTCCAGAATGGCCCGGATCCTGTACGCCGGGGTCCCCTCGATGTCCAGAGGGGGGGGAGGGACCTCCGGTACCTCACTGTCCTGCAGGGGACCAGCCACCACCGGCCTGAGGAGAGACACATGAAACGAGGGGTTAATACGATAATAGGAAGGGAGTTGTAATCGATAACACACCTCGTTTATTCTCCTCAGGACTTTAAAGGGCCCTACACACTGAAAAGGGGACACGTTAGTAGAGGAGTGGCGTAGTGAGTTCTGAGCCATTTCAGCCCAGGGAATGTATCGTGCCCACTCCCCTGGCCGATCCTGGCAATACGACCGCAGAAACCTGCCCACCTCCTGGTTCACTCTCTCCACCTGCCCATTACTCTCGGGGTGATAACCGGAGGTCAGGCTGACGGAGACCCCCAAGCGTTCCATGAACGCTCTCCATACCCGAGACGTGAATTGGGGGCCCCGATCAGAAACGATGTCCTCCGGCACCCCGTAGTGCCGAAAGACATGGGTGAATAACGCCTCCGCAGTCTGTAGGGCTGTAGGGATACCGGGCAACGGGAGGAGACGGCAGGACTTAGAGAACCGATCCACAATCACTAGAACCGTGGTGTTCCCCTGAGACGGCGGAAGATCGGTCAGGAAATCTATGGACAGATGTGACCATGGCCGCTGTGGAACGGGGAGGGGTTGTAGCTTCCCTCTAGGAAGGTGCCTAGGAGCCTTACTCTGAGCGCACACTGAACAGGAGGAGACATAACCCTTAACGTCTTTAGCCAACGTAGGCCACCAATACCTCCCCGAAGGCTCCCCACTGTCCTCGTCACCCCAGGGTGACCCGAGGAGGGTAGGACGTGAGCCCACCGAATCAGTTTGTCCCGAACACCAAGCGGCACGTACCTTCGCCCCGCTGGACACTGAGGAGGCGCGGGTTCAGCCCGTAACGCCCGCTCGATGTCCGAGTCCACCTCCCATACCACTGGGGCTACCAACTTTGAGGCGGGAAGGATGGGAGTTGGTTCGGTGGACCCATCCTCCGTGTCGTAAAGGCGGGACAGTGCGTCAGCCTTTACGTTCTGGGAGCCCGGTCTATAAGACAAAGTAAACCGGAACCGGGTGAAGAAGATGGCCCACCTTGCCTGACGTGGGTTAAGTCTCCTAGCTGCCCGAATATACTCCAGATTCTGGTGGTCGGTCCAGATGAGAAAGGGGTGCTTAGCCCCCTCAAGCCAGTGTCTCCACACCTTCAGTGCCTTAACCACCGCTAGCAACTCCCGGTCCCCCACATCATAGTTACGCTCTGCTGGGCTGAGCTTCCTTGAGAAGAAAGCGCAGGGGCAGAGTTTTGGTGGCGTACCCGAGCGCTGTGATAGCACGGCACCCACCCCAGCCTCGGACGCGTCCACCTCCACTATGAATGCTAGAGAGGGGTCCGGATGCGCCAACACGGGCGCCTCAGTGAACAGCGCCTTCAACCTGTTGAATGCTCCGTCCGCCTCGGCTGACCACTGCAAACGCACCGGGCCACCCTTCAGCAGTGAGGTAATGGGAGCCGCTACCTGGCCAAAACCCCGGATAAACCTCCGGTAGTAGTTGGCAAAACCCAAAAACCGCTGCACCTCCTTTACCGTGGTCGGAGTCGGCCAATTACGCACGGCACTAATGCGGTCACCCTCCATCACTACCCCCGAGGTGGAAATGCGATATCCCAGAAAAGAGACGGCTCGTTTAGAGAACACGCATTTCTCAGCCTTGACGTATAGGTCATGCTCCAGCAGTCTACCAAGCACTTTGCGCACCAGAGACACATGCGCGGTGTGAGTAGCCGAGTAGATCAGAATGTCATCGATATAAACAACCACTCCCTGCCCGCACAGGTCCCTGAGAATCTCGTCTACAAAGGATTGGAAAACGGCTGGAGCATTTTTTAACCCATACGGCATGACGAGGTACTCATAGTGGCCTGATGTAGTACTAAATGCGGTTTTCCACTCGTCTCCCTTCCGAATACGCACCAGACTATACGCGCTCCTGAGATCCAGTTTTGTGAAGAACTGCGCTCCGTGGAACGATTCCACCGCCGTAGCGATGAGAGGTAGAGGGTAACTATACCCCACTGTGATGGCGTTTAGACCTCTATAATCGATACACGGACGCAAACCTCCCTCCTTTTTCCTCACAAAAAAGAAACTCGAGGAGACGGGTGAAATGGAGGGCCGAATGTACCTGTCCCAGCGACTCCGTGACATATGTCTCCATTGCCAACGTCTCCTCCTGGGACAGCGGGTACACGTGACTCTTGGGAAGCGCAGCGTCTACCTGGAGATCTATCGTACAATCCCTTCCCGGTCGATAAGGTGGTAATTTAGTCGCTTTCACTTTACTGAAAGCGATTGCCAAATCGGCATACTCGGGGGGAATGCACACCGTGGAACCCTGGTCTGGACTCTCCACCGACGTGGCACCGATGGAAACTCCCAAACACCTTCCAGAACACTCCTCTGACCACCCCTGGAGAACCCCCTGTCTCCACGAAATTTTAGGATTGTGCCGGGCCAACCAGGGAGTCCCCAGCACCACTGGAAACGCAGGCGAATCAATAATAAAGAAACTGATACGCTCCCTATGATTCCCCTGCGTCACCATGTCCAGTGGGACCGTGGTCTCCCTGACCATCCCTGACCCTAATGGCCGGCTATCTAGGGAGTGCACGGGGAAGGGAGAATCTATCGGCACCAGCGGAACCCCTAACTTAAGGGCGAGTCCGCGATCCATAAAGTTCCCAGCTGCGCCTGAATCGACTAGCGCCCTATGCTGGGAAGAGGGAAAAAAGTGAAGGAAAAAAGTTAAGACAAACATGTGGCCAACAAGGGGTTCTGGGTGAGTTTGATGCTGACTCACCTGGGGTGACCGAGAAGCGTTCCGCCTGCCATCTCTACTCCCAGACGGACCCCCAGCACCGATCAGACGTGTGTCCTCTCCGACCACAGTTGGTGCAGGGAAGGCCTCCTCCTCCGGTACCCCTCGGCGCAGCCCCTCCCAACTCCATCGGAATGGGAGCGGAGGGGCTGGGTGGTGGAATGCACAGGACCCTCTCTGAACGCCCGCGGGCAGCCAGCAGATTATCCAGTCGAATGGACATGTCAATCAGCTGATCCAGTGACAGAGTGGTGTCCCGACACGCTAACTCCCGGCGGACGTCCTCTCGGAGACTACACCTGTAGTGGTCCATGAGGGCCCTGTCGTTCCACCCAGATCCGGCTGCCAAGGTCCGGAACTCCAGCGCGTAATCCTGGGCGCTCCTCCTCTCCTGCCTGAGATGAAATAGTCGTTCTCCCACCGCTCGGCCGTCTAGAGGGTGATCAAACACGGCACGGAAGCGGCGGGAAAACTCTGGGTAGTGCTCCCGCGCTGAGTCTGGGCCATTCCAGACTGCGTTCGCCCACTCCAGAGCACGACCCGTGAGGCAGGAGATGAGGACACTCACCCTCTCTGCTCCTGAGGGAGTGGGTCTGATGGTGGCCAGGTATAGCTCCAGCTGAAGCAGAAACCCCTGGCAACCCGCCGCAGCTCCATCATAAGCCTTCGGTAGCGTCAGACGGAGGGTGCTGGAGTCGGGAGATGGAGAGTCCGGAACCGTGGGTGCCGAAGGTGGAGAGAGGAGACCACTCCTCTCCCATCGGTCCATTCTCTCCATCACTTGATCCATCGCGGTTCCGATCCGATGGAGGACGGTGGTGTGGTGGAGAACCCGTTCCTCCATCGATGGGAGAGGGTTGGCTGCTGCTCCTGCTGACTCCATTCAATTTGATAGGTGCGGGATTCTGTAATGCTCCGGGTGTCGTGGGTGTGGAGTCAAATGCAGGAAACAGAATTTCAATGCTGTGCGTCTTTTTAATAGCGCTTAACACACCACAGGGTGCTCACAAAAGTAACGTTTTCAAACACAACAGAGCCGAAGGTTACAATGAAATAATCCCGCACAACAACCAGGCGGGCCGGCTGTCTAATAAAGACAAACTAATTAACCCTACACAGGTGCTACCACTAAACATACAAGGAGGGGGAAAAAAACAATCAGTGGCAGCTAATAGGCCGGTGACGACGACCGCCGAGCGCCACCCGCCCGGGAAAAGGAAACACCCTCGGTCGGACTCGTGACTACTTCTGTGTATTGATTTTAAGAAAGGCATTTGTGTTTATGGTTAGGCACAGTCGTCCAACGATTGTGCTTTTTACGCAAATGCGCTTTTGTTAAATCATCCCCCAGTGTTGCATCGATTATGTACAACACAGGACACGCTAGATAAACTAGTAATATCATCAACCATGTGTAGTTATAACTAGTGATTATGATTGATTGTTTTTTATAAGATAAGTATAATGCTAGCTAGCAACTTACCTTGGCTTCTACTGCATTCACGTAACAGGCAGGCTCCTCGTGGAGTGCAATGAGGCAGGTGGTTAGAGCGTTGGACTAGTTTACTGTAGGGTTGCAAGATTGAATCCCCCGAGCTGACAAGGTGAACGTCTGTCGTTCTTCTCCTGAACAAGGCAGTTAACCCACTGTTCCTAGGTCATCTTTGAAAATAAGAATGTGTTCTTAACTGACTTGCCTAGTTAAATCAAGGTATAAAACAAATAATAATTGGCAAAATCAGCGCCCAAAAATACCGATTTCCGGTTGTTATGAAAACTTGAAATCTGCCCTAATTAATCGGCCATTCCGATTAATCGGTCGACTTCTAATGTGGACACCTGCTCATCGAACCTCTCATTCCAAAATCATGGGCATTGATATGGAGTTGGCCCCCCTTTGCTACTACAGCCTCCCCTCTTCTGGGAGGGCCTTCCTCTAGATGTTGAAACATTGCTGCGGGGACTTGCTTCCATTCAGTCACAAGAGCATTAGTGAGGTTGGGCACTGATTTTGCGCGATTAGGCCTGGCTTGCAGTCGGCGTTCCAATTCATCCCAAAGGTGTCCGATGGGGTTGAGGTCAGAGCTCTGTGCACACCAGTCAAGTTCTTCCACAATGATCTCTATAAATCATTTCTGTATGGACCTCGCTTTGTGCACGGAGGCATTGTAATGCTGAAACAGAAAAGGGCCTTCCCCAAACTATGGCATTGAAAAGGACTTCCCCAAATCATGGCATTGCGCATGGTGATCTTAGGCTTGTGTGCGGCTGCTCCAGACGAACAGTTCTTGTGCAGACGTTGCTTCCAGAGCCATTTTGGAACTCGGTAGTGAGTGTTACATGCTTCAGCACTCAGGCGTCCCATTCTGTGAGCTTGTGTGGCCTACCACTTCGCGGCTGAGCCATTGTTGCTCCTAGACGATTCCACTTCACAATAACAGCACTTAAAGTTGATCGGGGCAGCTCTAGCAGGGCAGACATTTGATGAGCTGACATGTTGGAAATGTGGCATCCTATGACGGTGCCACGTTGATAGTCTCTGAGCTCTTCGGTAAGGCCATTCTACTGTTAATGTTTGTCTATGGAGATTGCATGGCTGTGTGCTTGATTTTATACACCTTTCAGCAACGGGTGTGGCTGAAATTGCTGAATCCACTAATATAGTGTACTTCCGGAAGGAGTCCTTCTCTAGGTTTGTGTAACTTGAGTCACACAAAATAAATTAATTAAAAGATGTGCCATGGCCGAGTCTCTACACATCTCCCTTGTGAATCTGGTGTAACTACAATCATTTGGACCGAGTGACCATATGGTGGCTTGGATTGTACAAACAAAATGATCCCCATCTTACCTAAATTTGAATATGACCAACTTCTGTTAAAGCTTAATAACTTTAAGGGTTTTTGTTTCTTCCCTCAATGATGGATGAAGGATCAGCAGGCTGTATTCATCACAGATCACGCATATATCACGCATAAGTCTGAGGTACTGTACAGTGAAGGGCTTTGGGTTGTTTGTTGGCTGTATTGAAATAGGAGCTGCGGGTTAGTGAAGCAGTCCACAGGGCCAAGGTGATGTAGGAGGGAGAACAGCTGTGTTTGTTTCCCTTCAGTTATGAGGTTTGGTGTGGGTGGGTCTCTGGTTGGGAGAGGGTTAGACAAGGAAGCTGTTGAACTGTTGAACTGTCGTGACTTTGGGAGACAGCAGGCATGACATCAGCAAGGGCAAAGGTTTTGCATTTCGGGTGCTTGGTATGTCTCTCATAGCTTTCCAGGGTAGCTGTCTGTTCGATAACCTCCCTGGCCTATAGTGTAACACACATGCTGGACCCCATGTGGAGATGGACTGCCCCTTTACCATTGTATGCAGGATGATGTCATCATTGACTGCAATGGGGAGGTTTCTCGCCACGTTCAGATCAGAGATCAAGCGTCTTACCTGTGTCTCGTCACGATCCCTCTCACTGGCCAACTCTCACTGACCAACTCTCACTGACCCTGCCCTCAGTCCTGTCAGACTTGGTGTCGTAGAAGTTCCGTTTCTTTCTTTACTCACTTCAGCCACCGTTTCTAAACATATGCCCTGTTGAGACAGCTACTTCTCTGGATGCCGCCCTAGAGTGGGTTAATTCCCGACCCGCATCTAGCCTCTCTAGTGCAGTATGAACCTCAGATTAGAGCGTTGGGCGATATTAGCTGTATTCAGCTTTCGGAGGGCATTAGCCTGAGGATAACAGCAATTTGGAGTTATAAAATAAAATACAATTTTATTAGTCACATGCGCTGAATATAACAGGTGTAGACCTTACAGTGAAATGCTTACTTACGAGCCCCTAACCAACAATGCAGTAAAAACAAATATGGATAAGAATAAGAAATAAAAAATAACAAGTAATTAAAGAGCAGCAGTAAAATAAAGTGGTGATCCTAACTGACCTAAGACAGGGAATTTTTACTGGGAGTAAATGTCAGGAATTGTGAAAAAATTTGTTTAAATGTATTTGGCTAAGGTGTATGTAAACTTCCGACTTCAATTGTACATGTAGGTAGAGTTATTAAAGTGACAAAGTATAGATGATAAAGACAGAGAGTAGCAGCGGTGTAAAAGAGAGGAGGGGGGGGGCAATGCAAATAGTCTAGGTAGCTATTTGATTAGGTGTTCAGGAGTCTTATGCCTTGGGGGTAGAAACTGTTTAGAGGCCTCTTGGACCTAGACTTGGCACTCCGGTACCGCTTGCCGTGCAGTTGATCCTTTTGAGGATCTGAGGACTCATGCCAAATCTTTTCAGTCTTCTGAGGGGGAATAAGTTCTGAGGGGGCGTGCTCTGTCCACTTTTTCCTTTTGAGGATCTGAGGACTCATGCCAAATCTTTTCAGTCTTCTGAGGGGGAATAAGTTCTGAGGGGGTGTGCTCGGTCCTCTTTTTCCTGTTGTCCACAATTTGTCTTGATCACGTTGAGGGAGAGGTTGTTGTCCTAGCACCACATGGCCAGGCCTCTGACCTCCTCCCAATAGGCTGTCTCGTCGTTGTCGGTGATCAGGCCAACCACTGTTGTGTCATCGCCAAACTTAATGATGGTGTTAGAGTCGAGCCTGGCCGTGCAGTCATGAGTGAACAGGGAGTACAGGAGGGGACTGAGCACGCACCCCTGAGGGACCCCTGTGTTGAGGATCAGTGTAGCGGATGTGTTGTTACCTACCCTTACCACCCGGGGGTGGCCCATCAGGAAGTCCAGGATCCAGTTGCAGAGGGAGGTGTTTAGTCCCAGGGTCCTTAGCTTATTGATTAGCTTTGAGGGCACTATGGTGTTGAACGCTGAGCTGTAAACAATGAATAAATAGCGTTCTCACATAGGTGTTCCTTTTGTCCAGGTGGGAAAGGGCACTGTGGAGTGCAATAGAGATTGCATCATCTGTGGATCTGTTGGGGCGGTATACAAATTGGAGTGGGTCTACGATTTCTGGGATAATGGTGTTGATGTGTGCCATGACCAGCCTTTCAAAGCACTTCATGCTATGGGTCGGTAGTCATTTAAGTAGGTTACCTTAGCGTTCTTGAGCACAGGCTGCTTCAAACATGTTAGTATTACAGACTCAGACAGGGAGAGGTTGAACATGTCAGAGAAGACACTTGCCAGTTGGTCAGCGCATGCTCGGAGTACACGTCCTGGTAATCCGTCTGTCCCTGCGACCTGTTTAATGGTTTTACTCACATCGGCTGCGGGGAGCGTGATCACACAGTCCTCCGGAACAGCTGCTGCTCTCATGCATGTTTCAGTGTTATTTGCCTCAAAGCAAGCATAGAAGTAGTATAGCTTGTCTGGTAGGCTCGTGTCTCTGGGCAGCTCTCAGCTGTGCAAGCCCTGCCACATCCGATGAGCGTCAGAGCTCGATGTAGTACGATTCGATCTTAGTCCTGTATTGATGCTTTGCCTGTTTGATGGTTTGTCGGTGGGCATAGTGGGATTTCTTATAAGCTTCCGGGTTAGAGCCCCACTCCTTGAAAGCGGCAGGTCTAGCCTATAGCTCAGTGCGGATGTTTGCTGTAATCCATGGCTTCTGGTTTGGGTATGTAATTACGGTCACTGTGGGGACGATGTCATCGATGCACTTATTGATGAAGCCAATGACTGAGGTGGTGTACTCCTCAATGCCATCGGAGGAATCCCGGAACATATTCCAGTCTGTGCTAGCAAAACAGTCCTGTAGCTTAGCATCTGCTTCATCTGACCACTTTTTTAATGATCTAATCACTGGTGCTTCCTGCTTTCGTTTTTGCTTGTTAGCAGGTATCAGGAGGATAGAATTATGGTCAGATTTGACAAATGGAGGGCGAGGGAGAGCTTTGTATGAGTCTCTGTGTGTAACGGTTTTCTTGAGTTGAAGGAGAGGCGGACCAAAATGCAGCGTGGTTTCTATTCATGGTTCTTTAATAAAGAAAACTATACATGAATAGACTAACAAAACAATAAACGTGAGAAAACCTAAACCGCCCTATCTGGTGCAAACACAGAGACAGGAACAAACCCCAACACCAAACAGGCTGCCTAAATATGGTTCCCAATCAGAGAAAATGACTAACACCTGCCTCTGATTGAGAACCATATCAGGCCAAACACAGAAACAGACAAACTAGACACACAACATAGAATGCCCACTCAGATCACACCCTGACCCAACAAAACATAGAAACATACAAAGCAAACTATGGTCAGGGTGTGACACTGTGTGTGAAGTAAAGGTGTTCCTGAGTTTTTTCCCTCTGGTTGCACATTTAACATGCTGATTGAAATTTGGTAATACGGATTTAAGTTGCTCTGCATTGACGTCCCTGGCCACTAGGAGCGCTGACTCTGGGTGAGAGTTTTCTTGTTTGCTTATGGCAGAATACAGTTTATTCAATGCTGTCTTACTGCCAGCCAGAGTCTGTGGTGGTATGTAAACAGCTATGAAAAATACAGATGAACTCTCTAGGTAGATAGTGTGGTCTACAGCCTATCATGAGATACTCTACCTCAGGCGAGCAATATCTTGAGACTTTCTTAGATATCGTGTACCAGCTGTTATTTACAAAAGTACATAGTACATAATACATAATAATACATGCATACATAAATACATAATACATCCTCACCCACCCGGAGTACCCTTGGGATTCAGGAGGGCACAAATAGCCAAAATGTGTGTGATCTTACTACTATTGGCAATGTGTGTTTGTGTGTGTGGAATAGTGATTACTTGTTTGGACATTAGATTGAGGCAGCTCTGAATTAATTCATCCAGTCACAGTGCATTAAGAGTAGCAGTACGGTGGCCCAGCAGGGTCATTTTTCCACTTCTGTTAGTGGAGCACTATAGCCAGATCAGCCTATAAGTAGAGGATGAGGTCATCATCGTTGGACTGAGGTCCTCTGTCACGACTACAAACAGAAGAGCTCTGGTCTCTATGTATACGGCTGACGTTCTCCTGCCTTGTCCACTCATCACCTTCATTAATTCCTCAACACAAATCACCCAATGTTTCTGCGCTAGCACTATACGGCTGATTAAAATAATCAAAGTTTGATGGTGAGTTGTTGATTTGAATCAGCTGTTTAGTGCTAGGGCAAAAAGCAAAACATGCATCCAGGTGGGGACCCCAGAACCGAGCTTGGGGAACCCTGATTTAGTAGACGCTCTTATCCAGAGCGACATACAGTAGCGAGTGCATACATTTTCATACTTTTTCGTACTGGTTCCCCGTCAGAATCGAAATCGGAACTCTGGCGTTGCAAGCACCATGCTCTGCCAACTGAGCCACACAGGACTCCTGGGTCCACTCCTTCCCCTCTCCTCCTCCTCCTTTTAGATTCACTTACCGATACGTACGATCTGCACTATACTAACTCCCTGAGAGAAGTGACCCAAGTCACTTGGTTGTGTAGTGATTCTGTTCTTCACCTGGCAAAGAGTAAATGCCTATCAGTGCTTAGGCTGGTTATGTGATACTGTTTCTCCAAACGCGTGTGTTATATAAACGTGTGTGTGTAAGTTGTATAAACGTGTGTGTCTTCTCCTGACTCCCGCCTGCATTGTTCGTTTTATTAGAGTGTGTGGATTAATTCTATCATCGGATCCCCCTCAAACTCTGTTTAAGCTCTCTGCCAAGTGCTCCAGGCAACCTGAGATACAGTAGTTTAGTTTACACCCACACACCCTAACCGATACAGGGAAAGAGATAGCCTTACACCCTACCACACTCCTACACTCTTGTTGTGAGCAACACTATACCTTCCCTCTCCCCGTTCTGTGATTTTTTTAGGCCTTTAACACATGACTGAGGATCATGTCCCCACTTCAGAGCCAAACAACAAGACATGTTTCTTGCCCCCAGCCCTCCTCAGAAGTTAAGGGCAGAAAGGTAAGGCCATACGGCAAGGGCAGCTCTAGACAAGGGTATTATAGTTATCTCACCCCTGCTTGGCCTCCTCACTCCGAACCAGTGCCATCTTGAATCTGACTCCCAGGCCGCCCCCTTTCCCTCAGCAAGCTCCCTAATGCTCTCCACAGCTCCTTCCCTCTATTGAATTACAGTACAGCGTTGTATCCTGTTTACCGCTCACAGCCCTAGCTGGGTATTAATAGGAGGCCCGGAAGCAGCTGAAATATGACTCTATGGACCAGACCGGACGTCTTTGAGAGAATAGGAGAGACGGAGCAGAGGCAAAGAGTTCAATTAAAAGCCAACCACCTTTTGTGTTTTCAAGACTGAAGGTGGGTGTTTGTGGAAGAAATGTGTTTGTTTCCTCTCAGTGGGGTGTCTCCTGTCCTGCCAAGGAAATGGAGGATACCCACCCCTCTGAGCTGACTCTGTGACACTGACTCTGTGACATGGAGAGGTGGACCAGTGTCATTGTAAGCATTCACTAAGCTCTTCTAATCTAACACACATGTACGCACGCTCTAGTGAATACGTGTGAATACGCTACTGACCTGGCTATTACACTTGCGCTCAGTGCTACATTTTCTTAAAACTGCATTGTTGGTTAAGGGCTTGCAAGTAAGCATTTCACTGTAAGGTCTACCTGTTGTATTCGGCGCATGTGACAAATACAATTTGATTTGAGATGGGATCTGCCTCCCCTCCTGAGCCTCTCCCCTAGAAGAACACCCCCAGGGCGTATTGGGGAAGAATTGGCCCCGAGGGTGTATGAGAGAACCCCTTGGGGTACGGGAGGGGGTAGAGTTACCCTACACAAATTAGCATAATACAGAGCGCAGGAATAAGGATTTTATGGCACACACACACACGAACACACAGGCATGACCAGCCTCATCCCTATCTTCAATCGAGGGTCTCCGGCACAGGAAGGTGTCTGACTCAGTGATCTACCCATCCATCCATCTTACACTGCAGTCTGCAGCTGACTATTTGCTCTGCCATGTAGAAGACCTCGGGTGCAGTGGGAGTATAGTGTATCAAGGTAGGTCCAAGGTCTGCCTTCAGGAGCTTTTTGATTGGTTTGTGGGTCTGATGGTACAGCCTAGAGGAAATAGTCAACAGATATTATTGTTCCCTGTAAAAATGTGTTTTGACACCCTCCTCTTCAGCTCTGCTATAATTGTCAGCCGTGTCCACTTGTGATTATCGTGAAGTGGCCTTTCCTCTCCACTCCTCTTGTCTATATTCATTTTACCACAGGGTTTGATTTAGAGCCTCTCATCATGAAGTAGCCTAGATTGAATAGGTCCCCTCTCTACTCTGTCTCTGGAGTCCACACCACACTACCACACCCAGTTCTTCCGGGGAAACCCTCTCATTCCAGGCTCTCGCCCAGGGCCTCTGTTAACATGACCATTATCGTCATGAGAGGTCCCCCACTCCCCCCCACCATCCCTCTCCCCTGCCTCCCCAGGCCCTCAGTGAAAGTAGGCCAGTGGGTCTGGGCCCCTTCTCACTCTCCTTATACCTCCCCCTTTCTCCCACAGTAACCCCTTCTCCATGCCTTGGTGACTCACACACTAGTAGGGTGGGTGTGGGGGAGAGCGGACCCTAGTCAGGGAACCCCAGTGGACCACTGCTATATGGGCTATTGTATGTCAGACATGGATGATGGGGGAGGCCAGGAGGGATAGAGGGAGGGCGGGGTGGTGGTAAAAAATGGGTGGAGCATTGGGGGGGGTAGATCAAGAACAATCACAGCAAGGGACTTGTAGACTGTGGAGGGGGATGGCAGTGGGGTTGGAGGGGGAAGGATTGTGTGTTTTGGAAATGTGGGAAGGTAGGGGGAGATTGTAATTGGCTGTGTGCCAGTCTCTCAGGGGTCTTTGAGAAATTGGACTAAGAGATGGAGAGAGGGCAGGGCCCGATGCCAGACTTTCCTGTGGGAACGAGCCTGATATCTTTTAGGTGTGAGGAGAATAGAGGAGAGCAAAACCCTGCTCGGTCCCATCAGTAGCCTTCTTAATAAGTTTAGAGAGCCACAACTCAAAGGGGAAGTGCTTAACCATTGTTAGGCTGTGTTATAAGGGATATGTGGCCTGCATTTGCACTGTATTTCTCTCCCAAATATTTCAGTGCATTGTGTATGTTAGAGTTCGAGCATATTAATGGAGGAGGCCTAATGCTAAGATATCGATCGTTTGTCGAAATGTCAATGCAATTCTTGGAAGTGAAGTGTCTGAAAGGCCAAATAGTGTGGTGCATATGGAACCTAGCCATTTGTCATTGTAATGTAGAATGGGAAATGCATATGACAAGGTCACGTTCAAAGCTTTGAAAAGAATGCTGTCTGTCTGTCTGTCTCTGTCTGTCTGTCTGTGTGTGTGTGTGACATATTGGGTCTCATTTGGCATCCATGTTCCTCCTGACCTGAGCCTTAACCCAACTGGGAGAGAGGGCAGTGACACACACACACAGTGACACACACAGTGACACACACACACAGTGAAAGACAGACACACACACACACACACGTACAGAGAGAGAGAGAGAGACTGTAATTACAGCTAGTGGGAAAGGGGTCATTATTCTTCGTCCGGAGTAGGGGGCTAGCCCAAGAGACTGGGTTAGTTAGGGTGGGTGGGTTAGCAGAGAGGGAATTGGGGTGAGCGGTGGATGGGTGTGGAATGGAGGTTAAAGGCTTTGGGGTGTAAGGGGGTAGAGAGAGGTTAGGAAGGAGTTTGGAATGAGGGATGGACCGGGTGAGTGAATAGTCATTTTACGAGGTGGGGAGCCAGAGGAAGGAGGCAGATCTGCTATATATCAGTCACAATCACTTCTCCCTCCCTCACCCCCTGATTGATTAGACATGTCTGAGTAGTGATATGAGATTGTGCTGATTTAGGAGAGTGCATTACAGTCTCATATACAATATTCATCTAGTGTAAGATAATGACTCCGATTAAATGACAGCTGGTTTTATGAATTGGAATGATATTAAAATGAGTGATATGCTGCTTTCCAAGACTGTGCTAAGTACCAGCTAAACCCCCTTCTCTACAAGCCTGACCGGAACTATGGAAGAGGAAAACAAATTGATTAAGGTCTGGGTGTTACTCCCCCTTCCCTGACCTTGGCTTTGGCAAGGGAATGCAATCACGTTTGTTTGTGTTTGTGTATGTGTGTGTGTGTGTGTGTGTGTGTGTGTGTGTGTGTGTGACATACGAAAGAATGAGTCTGAGCGGAAGACTTAATACACAGAGGAGAGTTCATTCACTTCATGGATGTAGAACTGTTCATCATCATGACACTGTGACAGAGACAGTACAGACCAAAACAAACATTTAAAATCCACCAAGGAGAGGTGAGAAGATTTGGTCAGTTTGGTGAGGGGAGTTGGGGAGAAACGGAGTGTAAGGAATCAGAGCACCACATTGGTCTCTCTCTCTCACTCGGTCTGTCTCTGGCGATAGGGCAGCAGTGCTCTGAAACAGCCATCTGTGCCAGAGTGTCCCCTCTGCCAGCCTCCTCTTCCCGCCCCCGGTTCTGTCACAGTAATTGGCATGGTAACCATAACGACGGCTGTTCCCCTCGGCTGTGGGCGTGTGGATCAACGAAATATGGCCCAGACAGACATACAGACAGACAAATCTCCCTCTGTTGAATAGCGGGGAGCGGTTAGAGCTATGGACGCCCGGCCCGGCACCAGATAAGGCTGTCTCTGCATTGCAAATCACAGAAAGACTAAGTCCTGACTAAGCCTGCGCTGCGCTGAGCGTCTGTGATATGAGTAATTACATCAACGTCAGACACAGTCACTGATAGGGGCACCTGATGTATGGTCCATATTGGACCTTTAGAATCAGTGCTCTCCCTTTAGAGAGTTCCCCTTCCCTTTCCTCATGGTCGATAGTAGATTCAGCAGCCAAACAATAGACTGCATAAACAACCTCTAGAGGTCGGCTGCTCTCCTTATTTTCTATAGACTGCTGCTTATAAACATCCTCTATATATACAGATGGTTCCTTACTATTCAATAGACTGGATTAAAACCAATACTACAAAATACAATGGGTCCCTCCCTTACTATTCAATAGACTGCATGTAAGGCATTTATTTTTATTTTAGGGGGTGGATCAGCTTTAATATTGCAGATTGTAGCTTCCATCAGTGTAATTGTCTGCATCATTTCCAATCCTCCATATCTTTTTTTTGTAAATATATACAGTACCAGTCAAAAGTTTGGACACACCTACTCATTCAAGGGTTTTTCTTTATTTGGACTATTTTCTACATTGTAGAATAATAGTGAAGACATCAAAACTATGAAGTAACACATGTAGTGACCAAATAAAAATATATATACATTCATTTTTAAAACATATTTTCCTTTATTATTTTCCACTAACCCTACCACTCCTCCCCTAATTGGAGTAAACTAATGAACAACAACACTTAGGCTTCTACTTCCAGCTTATACATACTATATACATTTTACAGACACAATCTATTTTACAGTATTGTTTTTAGTCCTCCTTCCTCTACCCTCAACCTCTCCCATCTATTTCTAATGTCCATCCAGTTTGATTTCTATTTGCCATATATTTTTAACTGGGCTGTTTCACAAAAGTTCTGAACCTATATACATTTTATGGACACAGTATATTTTACATGAGTTATCTTGTTGTTATTAGTCCCACCCGTCAGCTCCATTTAACCCATCCCAACTATTTGCCATACATTTTTTAACTGTGCTGGGATGTTTAACAAAAGCTCTAAACCTTTCTATTATCATAGTTTCTACAGATTGTAAATGAAGGATAAATATTTTGTTGCTAAAAGTATTATTATGTTATTGATCGATTGACTATGAATTTTCAAATCACCCAGTAGTCCTATTTGCAGAGTTAGCTCCAGGTAAATGTTGCAATTCTTCAGCCATTCCTCGACCTGTGACCAAAAACAAGCTACATGTGAACACTACCAAAATAAATGATCTAATGACTCTGTCTCTTCGCAGCAAAATCTGCAGAGCTGGGAAGGTTGTACCCCCTATATTTATAACGTTCTTGCGTCATATTGCATTTCAGCTCATGAACTATGTGCATGGAATCAGTACATCAAAAATCTCTTACCAACTGTTATGTAGTCTATATGGCACTGCTGTCCATTTTTTGGTCCTGGAAACTGGTATACGTTTTTTTATTTATCACAATTTTCTTTCAACTATTTTGGTCTTTTATTGCAAGGCCGACAGACAAGTTCCTCACTTTTTCTCCCTTCCACTTGCCTCTTCCATTTTCAAATCAAATCAGATTTTTCACATCCACATGGTTAGCAGATGTTAATGCGAGTGTAGCGAAAGGCTTGTGCTTCTAGTTCCGACAGTGCAGTAATATCTAACAAGTAATCTAACAATCGCCAACAACTACCTAATACACAAAAATGTAAAGGGGTGAATGAGAATATGTACATGTAAGTATATGGATGAACGATGGCCGAGCGGCATAGGCAAGGTGCAATAGATGGTATAAATACAGTATATACATGTGATATGAGCAATGTAGGATATGTAAACGTTATAAATAAAATACAGTATATACATGTGATATGAGCAATGTAGGATATGTAAACGTTATAAATAAAATACAGTATATACATGTGATATGAGCAATGTAGGATATGTAAACGTTATAAATAAAATACAGTATATACATGCGATATGATAAATGTAAGATATGTAAACATTATTAAAGTGGCATTATTTAGAGTTGCGTTGTATAAAGTGACTAGTTGTCCATTTATTAAAGTGGCCAGTGATTGGGTCTCAATGTAGGCAGCAGCCTCTCTGAGTTATTGATTGCTGTTTAGCAGTCTGATGGCCTTGATACACCTGTACTGACCTCGCCTTCTGGATGGAAGATGTGTGAACAGGCAGTGGCTTGGGTGGTTGATGTTCTTGATGATCTTTTTGGCCTTCCTGTGACATCGGGTGCTGTAGGTGTCATGGAGGGCAGGTCGTTTTCCACTGGTGATGCGTGTGCAGACCTCACCACCCTCTGGAGAGCCTTGCGGGCGGTGCAGTTGCCGTACCAGGTGGTGATACAGCCCGACAGGAAGCTCTCGATTGTGCATCTGTAAATGTTTGTAAGGGTTTTGGGTGACAAGCCAAATTTCTTCAGCCTCCTGAGGTTGAAGAGGTGCTGTTGCTCCTTCTTCACCACACTGTCTGTGTGGGTGGACCATTTCAGTTTGTCTGTGATGTGTATGCCGAGGAACTTAAAACTTTCCACCCTCTCCACTGCTGCCCCTTTGATGTGGATAGGGAGTTGCTCCCTCTGCTGTTTCCTGAAGTCCATGATCATCTCCTTTGTTTTGTGACGTTGAGTAAGAGGTTGTTTTCCAGACACCACACTCCGAGTGTCCTCACCTCCTCCCTGTAGGCTGTCTCGTCGTGGTTGGTAATCAAGCCCACTACTGTTGTGTCGTCTGCAAACTTGATGATTGAGCTGGAGGCGTGCATGGCCACGCAGTCGTTGGTGAACAGGGTGCACAGGAGGAGGCTTAGTACGCACCCTTGTGGGGCACCAGTGTTGAGGGTAAGCGAAGTGGAGATGTTGTTTCCTACCATCACCACCTGGGGCCGTCAGAAAGTCCAGGACCCAATTGCACAGGGTGGGGTTAGCAGGCCGCAATGGTGGCACTGTTAGCGGGCCACGACGGTGGCACTGTATTATCCTCAAAGCGGGCAAAGAAGGTGTTTAGTTTGTTTGGAAGCATGAAGTCGGTGGACGTGACATGACTGGTTTTCTTTTTGTAGTCCGTGATTTCCTGTAGACCCTGCCACATATATCTCGTGTCTGAGCCGTTCAATTGCTACTCCACCTTGTCCCTATACTGGCATTTCGCTTGTTTGCCTACAGAGAGAATAACTACACTGTTTATATTCACTCATATTCCCAGACCTCTTTCCATGGTTAAATGCGGTGGATCGCACTCTCAGTTTTGCAGCCATCCACGGTTTCTGGTTAGGGTAGGTTTTAATAGTCACAGTGTGTACAACTTCTTCAATGCACTTCTTTATAAATGCACTCACCGAGGCAGCGTATAGGTCCATGTTGTTCTCTGAGATTGACATGAACATATTCCAGTCTGCATAATCAAACCAATCTTGAAGCGTGGCTTCCAATTGGTCTGACCAGTGTTGAAGGGTTCTCATCACTGGTATATCCTGTTTGAGTGTCTGCCTATTAGATGGTAGGAGAAGGATGGCGTCGTGGTAGGATTTCTCGAAGTGCAGGGCTCCTTTGTGCATCACGGAAGTTAGAGAAGCAGTGGTTGAGGATACTGCCCATGCGCGTAGTGCAATCAATATGCTGGTAGAATTTAGGTAGCTTTGTTCTCAAATTTGCTTTGTTAAAATCCACAGCTACAATAAATTCAGCCTCAGGGTATATGGTTTCCAGTTTGCATATAGTCCAGTGAAGTTCCTTGATGGCCATCTTGGTGTCTGCTTGAGGGGGGATTTACACAGCTGTGACTACAACTGACGATAATTCTCTTGGAAGGTAATATGGCCGGCATTTGATTGTACGGAATTCTTGGTGGGATGAGCAGTAGGACTTGAGTTCCTGCATGTTGTTATGATTACACCATGAGTCGTTAATCATCAAGGATACACCCCCGCCCTTCCTCTTCCCAGAGTGGTGTTTATCTCTGTCGGTGTGATGCATGGAGAAGCCTGGTGGCCGAACAGATTTCAACAACATATCCCGAGAGAGCCACGTTTCCGTGAAACAGAGAATTTTACAATCTCTGATGTCTCTCTGGAATTTCGTCTACCTTGTTGTCAAGAGACTGGACATTGGCTAGTAGTATACTCAAGAAGCTGCAATGTGGGCAATGTGCGGGCTATGTGCACGTCTACGGAGCCTGATCAGGTGGCCGCTTCGTCTGCCCCGTCTGCGGAGCTGTTGTTTTGTGTCGACTACTTGAATTAGATCCATTGTCATGGATGGTGGTTCGAACAGAGGATCCACTTCGGGAAAGTCGTATTCCTGGTCGTAATGTTGGTAAGTTAACGTTGCTCTTATATCCAATAGTTCTTCCCGGCTGTATGTAATAAGACTTAAGATTTCCTTGGGTAACAATGTAAGAAATAATACATAAAAAACAGAACTGCATAGTTTCCTAAGAGCTCAAAGCGAGGCAACAATCTCTGTCGGCGCCATCAATGTGTGTTGATAACACTGTAAAACATTTTGGCGGTAATGCTGCAATTAGTTGGTTGTAATTTTGGGTAGAGCAGACAATTCCATATATGTTTATTAGCTGTATGTGTGACATAACTCCACCAGTCCTATTTATGATATAATTTACAAAGATTATACATTTTTTAAACATTGAATCGAAAAATCATGTTTTTTTAATCAATTAGTATATTTGAGTGTAACCACAAAAATCTGAAATTGCAACCAACTTTCTATGACTAAGATTATTTCATTTTCAAATAACCAAAAGTGAGATGTTGTAATCTGAATTAATGTGGCATGTAAGGCATTGTTAGTTTAACCTGCCCGTTCCATATTTGTCTGTTGAGACTGGGGGAAATAAACTAAGAAAATTGCTCAGAGAAATCCGGTTCTCTCCTTTCAGTTGCGAAACTGCACCCGAGCAGAATAACAGCTTTTTTTGTGGGGAGGAAGAAATAACACAAATATTTTTCTCTCCCTCAGAGTTTTAACCTCCAGTGTTCTTCCTATGTAAATAAACCACTAACTCAGTTCAGATCCAAACCGTTCAGAAAACTACCTTACCTCGTAACCCCACATATTTCTGTTATTTTGTACAAATGTTAAATATGGAACTTGGTTAATTTAGGGCAAGTGTACATTTCCCTCTGGCCTGGAATCAAAATGGCTATACTACCAACATAAAACATTCCATATCATGTAATAGGCCCTAACTGCTAAAAACCACCCACAGATAACACCTCTTTATATAAAAAAGAGAAAGTGTTTCAGTGCAGAGCTTGGTGGATTAATGCCACATCAAGGGTAGATAATGACTGCTTTTACCCTGTAATAACACAGTACTACTGACACACTGAGCCCCAGACAGATACAGACACATACAGTCTCTCTCTTTCTGTGTAGTCTAATAACTGTGCAAGGTATTGGGTCCTCCCACAACTTTCAAATGATACATTCAACATTTCTTCTTGTGTTGGAGATTTGTAAAATAGAATGTGTTGTTCTCAGCCTACTAACCTGGTAAAATAAGGGTTCAAAATGAAGATGAAGATTGCATGATAGCTAACACAGCTGACATGATAGCTTACACAGCTGACATGATAGCTAACACAGCTACTAGGAGTATATTAAAGGAATAAAAAAGGAAGCCCTATGATTCTCTTCAAACCCATCTGACGATGGCACTATTGAAGTGGATAGTCTGATAGCCACAGTAGCCACAGTAGTCTATTCCCCGTGATGAGAGGAGACAGCACGTTGGACTGGCTCGTGGTAATGGCTGGAGTGGAATCAAATCAAATCAAATTGTATTTGTCACATGTGCTTCGGCAAACTAACAATGCCTTACATGCCATATTAATTCACATTAATCTCTCACTTTTGGTTATTTGAAAATGAAATAATCTCCAAAATATCTCTATTTTTATAACAAGTCATAGAAAGTTGGTTGCAATTTCAGATTTTTGTGGTTAAACTCAAATATACTAATTGATTTTAAAAAATTGAAAAAATTGATTCAATGTTTAAAAAAAAATGTATAATCTTTGTAAATTATATCATAAATAGGACTGGTGGAGTTATGTCACACATACAGCTAACAAACATGTATGGAATTGTCTGCTCTACCCAAAATTACAACCAACTAATTGCAGCATTAACGCAAAAATGTTTTATAGTGTTATCTTAGTTGGTTGTAATTTGATGGCGCCGACAGAGATTGTTGCCTCGCTTTGAGCTCTTAGGAAACTATGCAGTTCTGTTTTTTATGTATTATTTCTTACATTGTTACCCCAGGAAATCTTAAGTCTTATTACATACAGCCGGGAAGAACTATTGGATATAAGAGCAATGTTAACTTACCAACATTATGACCAGGAATACGACTTTCCCGAAGCGGATCCTCTGTTCGAACCACCACCCAGGACAATGGATCTAATTCAAGTAGTCGACACAAAACAACAGCTCTGCAGACGGGGCAGACGAAGTGGCCACCTGGTCAGGCTCCGTAGGCGTGCACATTGCCCACCGCTCTCGAGTATACTACTAGCCAATGTCCAGTCTCTTGACAACAAGGTAGACGAAATTCCAGAGAGACATCAGAGATTGTAAAATTCTCTGTTTCACGGAAACATGGCTCTCTCGGGATATGTTGTCAAAATCGGTTCAGCCACCAGGCTTCTCCATGCATCGCACCGACAGAGATAAACACCACTCTGGGAAGAGGAAGGGCGGGGGTGTATGCTTGATGATTAACGACTCATGGTGTAATCATCACTGGACTATATGCAAACTGGAAACCATATATCTTGAGGCAGAATTTATTGTAGCTGGGGATTTTAACAAAGCAAATTTGAGAACAAGGCTACCTAAATTCTACAACAGGTACAACCTTACAGTGAAATGCTTACTTACAAGCCCTTAACCAACAATGCAGTTTTAGGAAAAATACCCCAAAAAATAGAAATAAAAGTAAATAATTAATGAGCAGCAGTAAAATAACAATAGCGAGGCTATATACAGCGGGTACCGGTACAGAGTCAATGTGCGGGGGCACCGGTTAGTCGAGGTAATTGAGGTAATATGTACATGTATGTAGAGTTATTAAAGTGACTATGCATAGATAATAAACAGAGGGTAGCAGCAGCAAATAGTCTGGGTAGCCATTTGATTAAATGTTCAGGAGTCTTATGGCTTGGGGGTAGAAGCTGTTTAGAAGCCTCTTGGACCTAGACGCTCCGGTACCGCTTGCCGTGCGGTAGCAGAGAGAACAGTCTATGACTAGGGTGGCTGGAGTCTTTGGCAATTTTTAGGGTCTTCCTCTGACACCACCTGGTATAGAGGTCCTGGATGGCAGGAAGCTTGGGCCCAGTGATGTACTGGGCCGTATGCACTACCCTCTGTATGCCTTGCAGTCGGAGGCCAAGCAGTTGCCATACCAGGCAGTGATGCAACCAGTTAGGATGCTCTCGATAGTGCAGCTGTAGAACCTTTTGAGGATCTGAGGACCCATGCCAAATCTTTCAGTCTCCTGAGGGGGAATAGGTTTTGTCGTGCCCTCTTCACGACTGTCTTGGTATGCTTGGAACATGTTAGTTGGTTGGAGATGTGGACACCAAGGATCTTGAAGCTCTGAACCTGCTCCACTACAGCCCCTGCTCCACTACAGCTCTGTTCGACATTCGGTCCTCCTTTTCCTGTAGTCCACAGTCATCTCCTTTGTCTTGAGAATGTTGAGGGAGAGGTTGTTGTTCTGGCACCCCACGGCCAGGTCTCCGACCTCCTCCCTATAGGCTGTCTCGTTGTTGTCGGTGATCAGGCTTACCACTGTTGTGTCATCAGGCAATCTTAATGATGGTGTTGGAGTGGAATGGTATCAAATACATCCAACACATGGTTTCCTAGTGTTTAATACCATTCCATTCGCTCCGTTCCAGCCATTATTATGAGCTGTGTTCCCCTCAGCAGCCTCCTTTGCATCATAGATATACACTGTAGGCTGATGTCAGCCGTGTAAAGGGCCTCCTAAGTCGGAATAGCACGGCATTCTAGCGCAGAGATTTTGCAGAGAGGTGTGTGGGTGTGTGTGTGTTAGGGGGGGTTCTCATTTCTGCAACCTCTCTCTCTGCCTCTGGCGTTCTCCATCTAGCATTACCCTCCTGCCCTTGAGCTGTACACTCTCTCGGGCCTAGTAGTTGTTTCTTAGGGGTTGAAGTTTAGATTCAAGCCCTCAAGTCTTTCAAAAGTTTAGTCTCATGCTGAGCAGAGGAAAACACAAAAACACTCTGATCCCCAACCAGAAAAAAAATCCTATTCTGCCGAGCTATTTTCCTATTGTGTGCCTGTGAGTTTAATTTTGTGTGTGTTGGCGAGTTGTCTAACCTCTCACACACTGCTCCCTAGGCTCTTTGGTGTAGTATTCCTTCCCTTCAGTGTGTGTGCTGAACCTCAGCAGCAGTGAGAAGTCTGAACACTATCCTCTCTCTGGAGGCATGGGGTACCAGGTGCTGCAGTACACCTGACTGGAGGGCAAATAGGAAAAAGGAAAATACGCAATCGCTTGTTTGTTAAGTGTGTAAAGCCGTGTGTGTGTGTGTGTGTGTGTGTGTGTGTGTGTGTGTGTGTGTGTGTGTGTGTGTGTGTGTGTGTGTGAAAAGTCCAGTGGCTCTGTTCTGTGCAGAGAATCAATATGGCTCTCTGCTAGACCAAAGCTACTGTCTTTACCTCCGTTTCCCTAACTTTATTCTTTCCTTCCTCTCTTCCCTCTCGCCCCACCTCTTTCTTTTTATATATTTTTTTTATCCCCTTGCTTCTCTGTTCCTTCCCTCCCTCTCTCACCCTGTTCCCCTCTCGCTCTCTGAAATTATGATTCTCATTCTGAAATAGTTCCATGTAGTGAAGGGCCTAGTCGTTAATCAGATCGTCACCTTTTATCTCCTGTTAGATGACTCATGCCTGGATCTGCTGAGGGTTGGAGGGAAAATACAGTATGTTACTTGGGTTCTATCTGATGATTCTGCATGTAGAACAAGACCCATTTCTCACGGTAACATAGCCCAGATTTTCATGTGTGACATGATGAGAGCCTACTGTAGGTGTTCCGTGATTAGGGAGATGAGGTTTGAACTATAGGGAAAGAAAACTGATGTGAGGAATCCACTTTTTACATCTCTCTCTCTCTCTCTCTCTGTGTAGAAGAGGTGAAGAGGCTCATTCGGTGAGGGGTGGTATTTAGCTCTCCGTCACTCATTAACACTCTGCCACTGGCTTTGAGATCACTGTGGCACATCAACCGCCAGTGCCACTGTCCTCTCGGTAAATTATTAGCAGAGGCACACAAACACACGTGAAGGGCTTGACATTCCTCACCAAGGCTATGTAGATGTAGATAAGGGAAAACGCCGGGTCAGCGTTTTTGTTGTTTAGAAATCGAAATTTCCTCAGATGCGGTTAGAGGGAGTAAGTGGATGTGAGAGAGAGCCTCCAGTGCTAGGTCCAGTGTGTGTCTGTCCGGCCGTGTCCACGTTATGAAGAGCACACTGGGAGATATCCATAATTGTAATCATTTGATAATGGCCGCTAAATATAGAAACTGCACTGTGAGAGGTAGAGCTCTGTGAGAGGTAGAGAATAAGACTGCACTGTCTGTGCAGTGGCCCGTGAATGAGAGGGGGAGGGAGAATTGTTCTGTTTACTGCAGGAGGCTCTCTCGCGCCATGTGTGGTGCGATTCAGAAGTCAGGAATAACCATTGAGAGTTCTTTTATTTTTTGTAACCTCCCCTGCTCGGACGACCTTCAACACTGAACAGTCGTCACTGAGCTGAGGCACTGCAGAGGCATGCAGGGTCAAGGTACTGATTATCATCAGCTGTGTGACTGCCTGTCTGAGTAACCATTACAGGCCTCTCTGATAGTATGACACGACTGCTTCTGCATGCCAGAGCTGGGAGTGTCGTGTGAATTTGAATGTTTCTGTGTTGGTAACTGTATCATCTACAGAGAGTCTTGTGGTTGAAAGAAAGTGTGTGTATTTAGCCTTCAGTTAAATGTTTAACTGTGAGGCAGTGTTTTTGTTTCCATAGTCATTGTAGACCTAGTTGAAGTTCATAGTATGTTTTTCTTTAAAACTGTGTGGTGCTGATCCAAAGGTCTCTGCTTTCTCATGTTTCTGGGCTGTAATGCGGGTGGTGGTGGCGCCCTTGTGGGTGTGTTGTGTGGCCTGCCAGTGTGGTATTGCCCAGTGAGCGTGCCCAATCCTGTCCTATCTGAAACAGCCATGGTGCGTACCATTATTTTAGCTACCAGAATCTGGCACAGAGATACTATCACATTGAACAGTCTTTGGTTTGTTGTTGAGCTTGTGACGCCCATGCAATGTCTGTGTTATTTCCTGCAGTACTGCAGTGTGTTTGTGTTGTGTGTGCTGACTGGCTACTCTCTATATCTGTATGCTACTGACATCCATCCCTTCCAATTCAAGATTGCAATGCAGGGGCCAGATAACTCCTCTCTCTGGTCATTAGCTACCTCACTGTGTGTCGTGTGACATTACGAAAAGTCTAGCGCTCTACTGTCTGGTTCCAAACAAAGACTTTGGCATTTTCTCTGCCTTTCTCTGTCTTTTTCTTCTCTCTCTCTCCCACTTTTTTTCATCCAGGGCCATTTTGATTTCACTTTGTTTGTGATGGTAAATGGGGGGATTGCAGTGTGGGGTTAAAATGGAGTTTAAGGGGTCAGATCATCACAAGGTCAGAGGCTTGAGGAAGCGGATCCAAATCCAAATGGGATTGATCATGATAGAATGGGCTCTTAATAGGGTTTGGTCCTGAGGCTATGTATGTTAAAAAAAACTATCTGGCATCGATTAGTTCACCATAGGCCTTTCTCAGTGGACCGCACACACATACACACACACAGCAAGAAGCAGAGAACGGAGAAGATTGGGCTTATCTTCTGCTCGTTTGATCTTCTGCTTCGGAAGGTCTTGCTAGATCTCTTGAGGATCTCTCCCCTCGTTCACCCACAGGGTTGGCCCTGCTCAAACCCCTCTAACAATACGCCTGCTTCTCTAGCATCGGAACATGAGGGGGAAACTAGAATATCTCATGCGGCTGGGGTTTAGCTTGTCATCACAGGCTCAGCTTCTTAAAGTTGAAGATAACAGGTTTGGAGGAATGTGGTGTGTGAGTGTGTGGCTGGATGGGGGATGATGGTTGTTGGAGTAGAAGAACAAGGTTGAACTCTTTGACCTGACCCTCCCTTGTATCTTACCCTAACCTGCTCTCTGAGCTGATGTATAGCTTTAAGCAGGTGGTCTTTGACCAGTAGCTGTCTAGGATCATATAACAGATTTGACTGGACACACACGCTAGCTCCTTTTCAGTCCTGATAGGCCTTGTCCTCTAATCAGTGACCTTTGAACCCTAACACTCTGTGCTGTCTGTATTGTCAGATTACAGGGGAATAACTATTATCAGGATACGTTCTTAACACTGACACTGAGGGGTATACACATTCTGGTGTCTTAAGGATCCACTCCATTTTAAAATATTTTCGCCTGAAATGACATACTCAAATCTAACTGCCTGTGGCTCAGGCCCTGAAGCAAGGATACGCATGTACTTGGGACCATTTGAAAGGAAACACTTTGAAGTTCATGGAAATGTGTAAGGAATGTAGGGGAATCTACCCCAATAGTTCTGGTAAAAGATAATACAAAGACAAAAATCAACCGTTCTTTTGTATTTTTTTTGTAAATTTCTTTGAAATGCAAGAGAAAGGCCATTATGTATTATTCCAGCCCAGGTGCAATATACATTTTGGCCACTGGGCAGCAGTATACTAGGCAGCAGTATATGAGCAACGTTTTAGAATGATCCAATGAACCATTGCATTTCAGTTAAAAATGTTGTATCAAGACTGCCCAAATATGCCTAATTTGTTCAAAATTGTGCACTCTCCTCAAACAATAGCATGGTATTCTTTCACTGTGATAGCTACTGTAAATTGGACAGTGAATTTAAGCTTTCTGCCAATATCAGATATGTCTATGTCCTGGGAAATGTTACTTACAACCTCATGCTAATCACATTAGCCTACATTAGCTCAACCGTCCCGTGGAAGGGACACCGATCCCGAAGAAGTTTTTAAGTCCCTTAGTTCTGTTCGTTTTGACTGGTGTGAACACTATCTGCAATTGGAAGCCCACTAAACAATGCACCATGGTTCGCTCAGAACGGGCGGTCTTCGTCTGGTTCAGTTCGTACCGTGGTACGGTTCGCTGCAGGTGAGAACGCAGTCCGAACCAAACACAGTCATACCTTATTATTGGTTGTTTGATGAAATGCATGCAGCATCATAACTTGCGATCTCTGAAAAAACATTCCGTGGGTAGCAGCAGCATTTATTAGCTCATCCGATGCAGATTATGGGAGACGGAGGCTATTCCGTGGATAGACTATTCACGTCGCAGTTAGAGCAGCTATTGCGCTGCATCCTCCTGCATGTTGTTGGAAGACCAGAGCGAAAGTAATATAAAGATTGGGACACACAACTGATGCTTCATGTTAATCATACATGGATCTAACGTGAGCATTTTTTTGTCCAATAATTTTGTTTGTTTAGCATTTGGCAACCGGGAAAACTACAGCACCAGTCAAAAGTGTGGACCCACCTACTCATTCAAGGGTTTTTCTTTATTTTTACTATTTTCTACATTGTATAATAATAGTGAAGACATCACAACTATGAAATAACACATATGGAAACATGTAGTAACCAAAAAAGTGTTTAACAAATCAAAATCTATTTTCAATTTGATATTCTTCAAAGTAGCCACCCTTTGCCTTGATGACAGCTTTGCAAACTCTTGGCATATGTGGGAACTCCTTCAAGACTGTTGGAAAAGCATTCCAGGAGGTACCTGGTTGAGAGAATGCCAAGAGTGTGCAACGACATTATAAAATCCATGTACACAAATAACAAGTGCGTAATTAAATTTGTCAAAACACAAAATGAGGTGGAAACTGAACTGCACTTCCGAACCTCCTCCTAAATGAGTGACCATATTATGTCATTGTCGTCGTTTTAAATACGAATTTGTTCTTAACTGACTTGCCTAGTTAAATAGGTTCAATTTAAAATTACCACAAAAAAATACACAAACCCACAAAGAATTTTGGTAAACTCCCATATCTATTGGGTGAAATACCACAGTGTGCCATCACAGCAGCAAGAAGATTTGATTTGATTTGATCTCTTGCCACAAGAAAATGGCAACCACTGAAAAACAAACACCATTGTAAATATAACCTATATTTAGGTTTATTTATTTTCCTTTTTGTACTTGAACTATTTGCACATCATTACAACACTGTATAGATACTGTACATAATATGACATTTGAAATATCTTTATTCTTTTGGAAGTTTTGGAAGTGTAATGTTTCATATTTTATTGTTTATTTCACTTTTGTTTATTATTTATTTCACTTGCTTTGGCAATATAAACATACATTTCCCATGCCAATAAAGCCCTTAAATTGAATTGAATTGAAAAATTGAGAGAGCAAGAGAGAGAAGCAGACAGAGAGAGAGAGAGGAAGATCAGAGATGACACCACATCATCCCCCTCCCCAGAACATCACATGATGATGAAGCTAACTGTGATGATGTGCTTTGCTGTCTGCCTGGGGGGCCTATAGGGATTAGAACCCAGCAGGAAGTCTGGTTAGATCCATCCCATAATATATGGGCTCATTTGGAATCAGACCTTGTTGGCTTCATAGGGCCAAATCTCCAGTGGGTTCTGTCTTCTCCCATTCCCTTTATACATGCTAGAGCTTGTAGCTCGTTTCTGCGTTACCACAAATATCCGACTGATTCATTCTCTTAAAGTCAGCTGTCACCTTCCTTTACATACATATAGTTGAAGTCCGGAGTTTACATACACCTTAGCCAAATACATTAAACTCAGTTTTTCACAATTCCTGACAGTTAATCCTAGAAAAAAATCTCTGTCTTTAGGTCAGTTAGGATCACTACTTTATTTTAAGAATGTGAAATGTCAGAATAATAGTAGAGAGAATTATTTATTTCAGCTTTTATTTCTTTCATCACATTCCCAGTGCGTCAGAAGTTTACATACACTCAATTAGTATTTGGTAGCATTGCCTTTAAATTATTTAACTTGGGTCACATTATTTAAGTTGGATGAATTTCGTCCCAAACCTCCTGACAGAGCTGGTGTAATTGAGTCAGGTTTTAAGGCCTCCTTGCTCGCACACGCTTTTTCAGTTTTGGCCACACATTTTCTATAGAATTGAGGTCAGGGCTTTGTGATGGCCACTCCAATACCTTGACTTTGTTGTCCTTAAGCCATTTTGCCACAACTTTGGAAGTATGCTTGGTGTTATTGTCCATTTGGAAGACCCATTTGTGACCAAGCTTTAACTTCCTGATGTCTTGAGATGTTGCACATAATTTTCCTTTCAGGTTATGTTGATATAGGACTCGTTATACTGTGGCTTTAGATACTTTTGTACCTGTCTCCTCCTGTTCTGGGATTGATTTGCACTTTTCGCACCAACGTACGTTCATCTCTATGAGTCAGAACGCCTCCCCTTCCTGAGCGGTATGATGGCTGCGTGGTCCCATGGTGTTTATACTTGCGTACTATTGTTTGTACAGATGAACGTGGTACCTTCAGGAGTTTGTAAATTGCTCCCAAGGATGAACCAGACTTGTAGAGGTCTTACAATTCTTTTTCTGAGGTCTTGGCTTGTTTCTTTTGATTTTCCCATGATGTCAAGCAAAGAGGCACTGAGTTTGAAGGTAGTCATTGAAATACATCCACAGGTACACCTCCACATGACTCAAACCATCCCAATAAGCCTATCAGAAGCTTCTAAAGCCATGACATAATTTTCTGGATTTTTCCAAGCTGTTTAAAGGCACAGTCAATTTAGTGTATGTAAACTTCTGACCCACTGGAATTGTGATACAGTGAATTATAAGTGAAATAATCTGTCTATAAACAATTGTTGGAAAAATTATCTGTGTCATGCACAAAGTAGATTTACCAAAACTATAGCTTGTTAACAAGAAATTTGTGGAGTGGTTGAAAAACAAGTTTTAAGGACTCCAACCTAAGGCTATGTTAACTTCCGACGTCAACTGTATGTATGTTATCATGAATTCCTCTTTTATTAGCCATATCGCAATATGCTAATTCTCACTCACATCCTCTTACAGTTAACATATGGTGCTGCGTGGTGCTGTATTTAATTTTTTGGCTGTGTATGGATTGCTTGCGCTCCCCCCTCCCCATCCCCCAAAAGTTACCCCACGCATAGGGGATGAGATTAAGGGGCTTGGGTCAGCGGATTTCGGCTCGGTGCCCCCCATTTGAAGCCTGCCTGCCCGCGCCCCCTAGATTAGATTGATAGGGTCAGAGTCCAACCCCCCTACAATCCAGATTATAATGATAGGATTCCCCTACTTTCTGATTGGGTTAATCCCTGCTCTTAATGACGATTTAATCAAAGAGGGGATGCGGTTGTTTTGATGGGTTGAGCTTTGAGTGGACGGTGGCTCGTTTTGAGGCCCATGTGGTGTGTGATGGCACTCAAAGCGTGTGGATACAGTTTGTCGACGTAGTACAAGCTTGGTCATTTATCACCCGTTATGGTATCCCAAGGCCAATGCTCCACAGTGCTAGCCTGTGTGTAGATTGGTGTTCTCTAGGTGGCCTGAGATCCTTGACTCCTTTTTCCATGCTACAGCCAGAAACCATTCCACCATTCTAGAGCCATTCCAGTCTTCCAGTGAAAGCCTACTGTTGTTCTCAGCTGGAATGTGTATCTAATCATGTTTATGCTGTCTGCTTTCCTGCAATCTCTATATCTTTCCCCATCACGTGAGATGTCCATCATGCACGAGACATGATGTCATTTTCATGCCTGGCTGTAACCCACTGAACTAGTTCTGCACAGGATTTTTTATTTTAACTCCGTCTGTAACTAGTTCAGTTTCACAAATGTCATTTTAAATTGCAGATTTCCTTTATTCTCTAAAGCCCTCAAAGTCAACTGTTTTTTTTTTTCATTCTTCCCCTCTAAACAGGGACAGCGGGCTCCAGACCTTGTAGGGTAAGAGTTGAATACCCCTGCTCTAAAGGAAGGAATTACTGGGATTATGTTGAAACGCAGAAAAACGACTTAATCTGGCCACAGTCACGTGCATGTGTACTGTAGAGTGTGTACTTTATAGTGTGTACTGTAGAGTGTGTCAGGGTCAGAGAGAGAGTGAGAGGAGATAAAAGCAAGGTCAGATGTCTGATATTCTCAGGTGAATCCAGACGTAGGGATTGTAGTCCAGCTGAGAGACAAAATGAGAAATTAAAATCTCCATCAAATGGATCACTGGGGATTGGAAATGAAATCTGTAATCAGAGGGTGATTATTCTGAGAGAGAGAGAGAGAAACCTAGAGTCTCTCTGCATGACCAGACATTTCTGAACAGGCACTGTGATAGGACTGCCTCATGGTCCATTAAGAAATTAGGGTCAAAGTCCTGACAGAGGGACAATTAATAGTGAAGTGAAACACGCCATTATTGACTAAGGGCCATTATAGCAGCAAAGAGACAAAAATGGATCAGAAAATTACAAGACCTCTCTCCCTGTCACACTCTTGTGTGTCCCTGGCCTGTGGTAGTAGAGACATCTTCCTTTTCTAAACTGCTGTCAATCTGGGGAATTTGGATGATTTCCTCATTTTATCTGCCTGTACTCATAGATGACCTTAAGAACATTGGACTATATTCTATAATCAGAGAGGGACAGTGTTTGTCCATGAGGTTTCCTATAGCCTGTCTTCTGCTTTACTCGGATTGGTTCCTAAGTGTTTGAACTGCCTTCTGCTTGGTCTCTGGTTGAGCATGTGCAGTATGGACTAGCGTCCTATGGGTGGAGAGGATGGGGGAGAAGAGCGAGTCGGTATGGGCTGATGATGGAGGGAGGAATAGAGGTGTTAGAGGAGGATGATGGAGGGAGGATGATGGCGTCCAGGTGGAAACTGTTATGACTGAGGGGTTATTGCTCCAGGATATACTATTTTAGGAGGGAGAGCTTTTGGGACAGCACTCTCCTCCTCTCTGTTCTGTTTAATTGGTTCTGTCCCCAGCTGAACCTCCGCTGAACAAGTGGGCTCATTTCAAAATGGATGAAATTCCAAATGGGAAAAGTAGCTCAGGAGATCAGCCGAGTAAATCCTACGTGCTGGAACTCTCTGAAATAGTGTTCACATGCTTGTGCTCTTCTCAAGCCAACAGTAGCCTTTCCACTGCATTTACCAAACCCTAACCTCTCTCCCTTCCTGTCTCGCTCTCTCTCCAGGCGTTTGGACAAGCCTACTCCAACCATAAGAAGGTGGCTGCAGACGGGGAGAGCAGGGAGGAGTCTCTGATCCAGGAGGCGGTGTGTAAGGAGGCCTATTACGAGCAGCGGGTCCTGGAGCTGCAGACGGAGCTCCGCCAGGCCCGTAATGTCCTCACCAACACCCAGTCAGAGAACGAACGCCTGGCCTCCATCGCCCAGGAGATGAGAGAGGTAAGATAGAACAGGTTCAGTTGCCACATCCTACTATAGATGCGAGTTTGCATACAGACTAATACGCCACCTGACATTAAAACATGTAAGATTATATTTTCTGGACAGGTGTAGACTCTATTCACAAAAGACACATTGTAATCCCATCTTGATTTGATCTAGATTCGAGTTAACTATCCATTACTGGATTTGTAGGGCAAGGCGCTTGCATTGCCAGGGTTGTGGGTTCAATTCCCACGGGGGCCAGCATGATGAAAATGTATGCACTCACTACTGTAAATTGCTCTGGATAAGAGCGTCTGCTAAATGATGTAAAATATTTTTGGGATTATTTGTGATTGGATTTGACAATAGGTATAGACTGCAAATTTGCTATACATTCAGATTATTTATACCCTGCCTGTGGCTACTAGACTACAGTTCCAGACTTGCCCGACTCCCGTGCTAGCGGTTGAACTCTGCTTGGCGTGTTCAGGCAGGACTAATCACACCCACCCTGATAGTTTCAACCCCTGTGGTGAACTGGCACAGATCAGGCTGATTGAACGAGCGCCATAATGGCTGTCGTACTGATGTGGTCCTGTCTCTGCAGCCCTGGGGATCTGGGCGAGGCTAAAATTACAGAAGGAGAGAGCAGGGGAATCTTAACGGCCTGTCTCTGCTGTGGCGTGATGAAGGGAAAGGTTAACAACTGCTTGGTTGAAGAAAATTGTGATAAATAAAAAAAGTATACCAGTTTCATTTAAGGACCAAAGAATTGACAGCTGTGCCATACAAATTGCTAAATAGTTGGGAGGAGATTTTCGTTTTTAACGATTCCATGGCACATCGATTCAAAACGTAGAGTTTTTCTATGTAAATGATTATACAAAATTCTTGCAACCAATTGAATGTTATATACAGTTGAAGTCAGAGGTTTACATACACTTAGGTTGGAGTCATTAAAACTTGTGTTGTTGTCCATTAGTTTACTCCAATTAGGGGAGGGGCGGTAGGGTTAGGGGAAAAAATATTTAAAAATATATGGGGTGTTGGAAATGACGCAGACAATTACATTGATAGAAGCCACAATCTATTTGTAGTATTAAAGCAGATCATAGTTGAGGACAACTTCTACTATAGACAAACTAGGCATATCAGGCATTATGCATATATTATGGTTACAGGTTAATTGTTGCATTAGTAATGCATTTATGCTGTGGCACTAGTGCATATTACACAGAGTACAGGCACTAGGTCCTGAGATTATCTGCAGTGCCCATCGGCCATCCCTGGCGACACAGCCTCTCCTCTCCCATCAGATCTGGCATCCTTCCCTGGTTTGAGAGCGCCAGCCGTGCCACCCGCCTGCCCTCTTGTCCGCTATGGGCCAGATAAGAGCCGGTGAGATGCCACACACCACTCGTATCCCGTCACACATTGCCCCACTAACACACATACACCTACATTGTCTCAGAGACATCCCCTCACACACTGCCCCACTAACACACATACACCCACATTGTCTCAGAGACATCAGGTCATACATCCCCAATCATCATAATAGCATCCTGTATCGTCTGTGCTCTCTTTTGTTTTTAAATGTCATTTACATTCAGGCCTAATTAGCCTCATTAGCAGAGACTGCGTGTATATGTGTGTGTGTGTGCGTATGTGTGCCTGTGTGTGTGTGTGTCTGGGCTGAGCCAGCAGTGAAGAGATTGAAATAACGAGAGGGGCCGGCATGTTGAAAGGGGGCCAGGCCCCTCTTGGGGAGGTGGTTAGCTTTGAACTGACAGAAGGAGAGGGAGACAGAAAGAGAGGGAGAGACCGAAGGAGAGAGGGAGAGACAGAAGGAGAGGGGCTCACTTTTGGATCGTTTGATCTGAAGGGCTGTGTTCTCTTAGTAGTAGGTATTAAGGGTGAAATAATGAGGAGGGATTTCTGACACCGGCTGCTGAGCAGGGAGAGGATAAGGTATATACAGTAGATTACAAGAAGGGCAAGACGATATAGCGGTACCTCACCTCCATAAGCCTAAAAACTGTTCCTGTGTCTCCTTCTCCCGTCAAATGTATTTAATCAAAACAAATTAACTTCTCAGGGTTTTACTTTGTTCACAGAAAATCACTAAAGCATGCTGTGAGCCCTCTCTCTCTCTCTCCCTCTGTCTCCCCCTCTTTCTCTCCCAATCTCTCTCCCGCTTACTCTCTCCCTTCCTTGTTTAACCCCTCTCCCCAAATCCCTCCATGTTGGGACTCATCAGATTTAGTTAAGCTCTGCGACAGCGTTTTGCTGCTCAAGTTAGCGATTACTCCGGTTCTGGGAGGGGAGAGGGTCTGAAGGCCTCCTCTAAGGGAGTTTGACACCCCCCGTCAGTTTGGAAACGCGTCTGCGGCAAGGTAATCAAATCCTCACACTTTGCTTTCAGTCTGGCATTTCTTATAGATATTAGGGCAAAAAAAATAAAGTACTAACAATTTTCGTCAGGCTCTAGGAAATAGGCCAGTTGCTACTTGGCTATGGCGACTGAAACAAGTCTTAAGATTGGCTTTATGGAAGCCAGATGTCTTTCTCCAAACATAGCTTATGTTTGACTTAGGCTGTGTCTCGTCTGCAGTAACAGTAGAGTATCAGCCCCCTCTTTATGAACACATGGATCCACTTATTACGTACATACTTGCACTTACAGTTGACGTCGGACGTTTACATGGACTTAGTTTGGAGTCATTAAAACTAATTTGTCAACCACTCCACAAATTTCTTGTTAACAAACTATAGTTTTGGCAAGTCGGTTAGGACATCTACTTTGTGCATGACACAAGCACTTTTTCCAACAATTGTTTACAGACAGATTATTTCACTTATAATTCACTGCATCACAATTCCAGTGGGTCAGAAGTTTACATACACTAAGTTGACTGTGCCTTTAAATAGCTTGGAAAATTCCAGAAAATGATGTCATGGCTTTAGAAGCTTCTGATAGGCTAATTGACATAATTTGAGTCAATTGGAGGTGTACCTGTGGATGTATTTCAAGGAGGACCTTCAAACTCAGTGCCTCTTCGTTTGACATCATGGGAAAATCAAAAGAAATCAGCCAAGACCTCAGAAAAATAATTGTAGACCTCCACAAGTCTGGTTCATCCTTGGGAGCAATTTCCAAACTCCTGAAAGTACCACATTCATCTGTACAAACAGTAGTATAAACACCATGGGACCACGTAGCCGTCATACTGCTCAGGAAGGAGACACGTTCTGTCTCATAGAGATTAACATACTTTGGTGCGAAAAGTGCAAATCAATCCCAGAACAACAGCAAAGGACCTTGTGAAGATGCTGGAGGAAACAGGTACAAAATATCTATATCCACAGTAAAACAAGTCCTATATCAACATAACCTGAAAGGCCGCTCAGCAAGGCAGAAACCGCTCCAAAACCGCTTTAAAAAAAAAAGCCAGACTACAGTTTGCAACTGCACATGGGGACAAAGATTGTACTTTTTTGAGAAATGTCCTCTGGTCTGATGAAACAAAAATATAACTATTTGGCCATAATGACCAAATCAAATCAAATTTTATTTAATGCGAGTGTGACCATCGTTATGTTTGGAGGAAAAAGGGGGAGGCTTGCAAGCAGAAGAAGACCATCCCAACCGTGAAGCACGGGGGATGGCAGCATCATTGTCACGTCCTGACCTTAGTTCCTTTTTTATGTCTCTGTTTTAGTTTGGTCAGGGCGTGAGTTGGGGTGGGCATTCTATGTTTGTAGTCTAGGTTTTGTATTTCTATGTGTTTGGCCTGGTATGGTTCCCAATCAGAGGCAGCTGGCAATTGTTGTCTCTGATTGAGAACCATACTTAGGCAGCCTGTGTTCCCACTATGATTTGTGGGTAGTTGTTTTCTGTTGTGTGTCTGCACCAGCCAGAACTGTTTTGGTCGTTCTCTTTGCTATTTTTGTTATTGCTGTGTTTATTAAATAAATATGGACACATACCACGTTGCACCTTGGTCCTCTCCTTCCAACAGACGTTACAGAACTACCGAGAAAAACCGGACCAAGCAGCGTGGTAACCAGGAGCAGAGGGTTCTGGACTCCTGGACATGGGAGGAGATTTTGGACGGTAAGGGACCCTGAGCAAGGCTGGGGAATATCGCCGCCCCAAGGCAGAGCTGTAGGCAGCTAAAGCCGAGCGGCGGCGTTATGAGGAGTTAGCACGGCAGCTCAACAGGGACGAGAGGCAGCCCCAAATATTTCTTGGAGTGTGGCTAAGTCAGGTAGGAGACTTGAGCCAACTCCCCGTGCTTACCGTGGCGGACCGGGCAGGCACTGTGTTATGCCGTGAGGCGCACGATGTCTCCAGTGCGCAGGCATAGCCCGGTACGCTACATCGCAGCTCCTCGTATCGGGAGGGCTAGAGTGGGCATCGAGCCAGGAGCAATGAAGCCGGCTCAGTGCATCTGGTCTCCAGTGCGTCTCCTCGGCCCGGGTTATATGGCACCAGCCCTACGCACGGTGTCCCCGGTTCGCCAGCACAGCCCAGTGCAGTCTGTTCCACCCCGCCGCACTTGCCGGGCTACGGGGAGTATCCAGCCTGGACAGGTTGTGCAGGCTTGGTGCTCAAGACCTCCAGTGCGCCTCCACTGTCCGGTCCATCCGGTGCCTCGTCCACGGCCTCCTGTGGCAGCCCCACGCACCAGGCTGTCTCTCCGTTTCCTCCCTCCAGGTGCTCCCTCCTGTCCAGCACTTCCAGAGTCTCCCTCCCGTCCAGCGCTTCCAGAGTCTCCCTCCTGTCCAGCGCATCCAAAGCCGCCCGTCAGTCAGGAGCTGCCAGAGTCGCCCTTCACTACGGCGCTGCCAGAGTCGCCCTTCACACCAGCGCTGCCGGAGTCTCCCGCCTATTCGGGGCCTATGTCTCTGTTTTAGTTTGGTTAGGGGGTGAGTTGGGGTGGGCATTCTATGTTTTGTAGTCTAGGTTTTGTATTTCTATGTGTTTGGCCTGGTATGGTTCCCAATCAGAGGCAGCTGGCAATCGATGTCTCTGATTGAGAACCATACGTAGGCAGCCTGTGTTCCCACTATGATTTGTGGGTAGGTGTTTTCTGTTGTGTGTCTGGACCAGCCAGAACTGTTTTGGTCGTTCTCTTTGTTATTTTTGTTATGGCTGTGTTTATTAAATAAATATGGACACATACCACGCTGCACCTTTTCCTCTCCTTCCAACAGCCGTTACAATCATGTTGTGGGGGTGCTTTACTGTAGGAGGGACTGGTGCACTTCACAAAATAGATGGCATCATGAGGTAGGAAAATTATGTGGATATATTGAAGCAACATCTCAAGACATCAGTCAGGAAGTTAAAGCTTGGTTGCAAATGGGTCTTCCAAATGGACAATGACCCCAAGCATACTTCCAAAGTTGTGGCAAAATGGCTTAAGGACAACAAAGTCAAGGTATTGGAGTGGCCATCACAAAGCCCTGACCTTAATCCTATAGAAAATGTGTGGGTAGAACTGAAAAAGCGTGTGTAAGCAAGGAGGCCTACAAACCTGACCTAGTTACACCAGGTCTGTCAGGAGGAATGGGCCAAAATTCACCCAACTTATTGTGGGAAGCTTGTGGAAGGCTACCTGAAACGTTTGACCCAAGTTAAACAATTTAAAGGCAATGCTTCCAAATACTAATTGAGTGTATGTAAACTTCTGACCCACTGGGAATATGATGAAAGAAATAAAAGCTGAAATAAATCATTCTCTCTACTATTATTCTGACATTTCACATTCTTAAAATAAAGTGGTGATCCTAACTGACCTAAGACAGGGAATTTTTACTGTGATTAAATGTCAGGAATTCTGAAAAACTGAGTTTAAATGTACTTGGCCAAGGTGTATGTAAACTTCCGACATCAACTGTACATCACTCTTTCTCTGTGAATACGGATTTTAGCTCCATATTAATGCTGTGAGCCAGTCTTCAGTTTAGTGCTGTTACCGGTGCTCGACTGGTTCCCTTGTGTGTGGCTCTGTCTGCCTGCAGGTGCCAACCTCATTGTGAATGCAGACACACACACACACACACACACACACACACTGGTGCAGTGGCAAGGTTGGCGGCCAGGGCTAATTGCCTAGATGGAGGAAGTTGGAGTGTATATCTCACTATGTATAGGAGCTAATGACACCCATCCACTGCCACTTTATGGGCAGAGGTAGCCAGCAGAAGGCGGGCAGCGGGCGGGAGCCAGGGCACTGAGGCTGCCATTGTGATGGGACTGAGGACTCTGAAAGAACCCTTTGTCAGCTGGGTTTCAAATTAGGCAGCTAGGGATGGAGGGAGAAAGGGAGAGGGTGGAAAGAGGAGAAGAAAATCCGTTAGGAGGAGGAGAAAACAGAGACTCCGAAATGTGATGTGTTTGTTTCTTTTTCTGGCATATGCTTGGCAGCCCTGATTTAGTCAAGGGGATGTTTTTCTCCCAAACCTCTGTCAGTTGGTCTGTCATGTGACTCCGTAGACAGAGTTGGGTCACCTTGTGATTGTCAACCTTTTTTCTCTATGAGAGATTTGGAAATATAGCTGAACGATGGGATCTTTCAGAAATCAATTTATTTCAATCAACTGTATTCCCTATGGGCCAATTATTACATGGGCCAATTATTAATTATTATTATTATTATTATTATTACAAAGTGGCAGTCTCGACAACATAAACAAGTCTTGATACAGTACCCGTCTGCCGTCGGATGCAGAGGGTCTTTTTTTAATGTGATACATAATTGTCAGACAGGTTCATAAGGTGAGCTCGTTTTCATGAGGTAATGACCCCACTACACCTCAATGACCTACCATGCTCAATAATCATCCATCACAGTTAACCTATTGCTAGTAAAAGCATATACACTACTCAGACCTATAAACCATCTAAAATGGCAGCTGTCTATGATTGACTGTCTGAGATATCCTATGAATGCTTTCTCAATCCTCTAGCCTCCTCCCTCCCCCTCTCTTTCAATTGATCCTGTTTAACATACCACTGGTATACGGCGTTCATACGTCACATATAAACGTGTCTGCCGTCTATGAGGCCCATAGACACCCAGCCAGTGACTGAGAGCCTTGGGCAGTGATAAGCCACACTTCTATGCCACGGTGCGAGCTACAGTACAGGATTAAAGCCATACAATGGGTGTGGTAATGACCGTGACTCCATTAGACTCAAGCGCTCATGTCACAGACTGAATCTGTGCTGCCTCCCGCGCTCTTTTCAACACTCACAGAATTCCCACAGTGAGCCGCTCAAGAAATTAACTAATTCACTCACAGTCACACAAAGACGGATTCATTATCACTGCACTGTTTAGTGTCTAGTCAGACATGGTAGCAGAAATCCCCTTACAGATACACAGTAGAGGACAGGGATAGATAGTGTAGTCGTGTAGCCTGCACTGCTCCCATGTCTAGCTGTCTGACCAGTAACATGTAACATTCCATTTTTTTCTCCCCCTTACACATTACATTAGTGAGCTCTGGCTTAGCCAATCAGAGTAATGAGTTGGTCATTCAGACATGAAATATGATAGTTTTTTCCGTCTCATTTGACACTGTGGGTAGACCTCTCAGACGTTAAGCTGCCCCTTTAAATTCACAAGCTCAATTATAACTCTTGAATTAGCTGGATTAAAGACCAGACGGAACGAGGGAAGGAGAAGAAAAAAAAGATCTAGAAAATGCTCAAGGGCAAGAATGGATGTTCTAGAATGTCAGAGGTTGGGTTTTAGGGTTTTTATAATAGAGGAGTAGCTCTTTGAAGGAGATTGTGAATGGTTGTAGAATGTTGATAGGGGCGGGGATTCTTTCTTCTAAATATTAGCTGGCATAAGCCCAATATAATAAAGGTGTATTCTACCTTGAATGATCTCCTCCTGTATTGTGATGGGGAGAGCAGCAGGAGGGAGGGAAGGAGACTAAAAATAAGGAAGAAAATAGGGGTAGAGTGGGAAGGGATAGAGAATTAGAGCGAGAGAGAGAAGGGGAGATTGAGATTTGAGAGAAGGGGAGAAATGGGGAATGGGAAGGACGGAGGAGGAGAAGGGGGAGAGTTAGAATGAAGGAGGGCTGAGGTAAATGACATGTACAGTTTCTACACTGTACAGCTGTGTGTCTAATCTGATGACATTGACTTTGTGGCGTTAGATCCGTTTACGGGGAGCCAACCTACCCCGTCTGCCCAGAGCAGGTGTGAAACCAGGGGCACTAAGCCCTCCAGATGTTCCCTGGGTAATCTTCCCACCCCGCCCAACGCTCCTCGCCCTGCCCCCATCCCCCACCCTTCCCGATTCCGTATGTCTCTCAAATTGATGGCTATTTATAGTCACTAAAGCATGGCTCTCTTAAATACATTTAAAAGATCTGCCATTGATTCGTAATGATATTTGTCTTTTCGTATCTGTTTTAAAGGGCCGGGGCTTTGAAAGTGTCACACTGGCCCCACGTCCAGTAACACCAAAGTGGTTGTTCATGTTGGATCGATAAGCTGGTAGTCAGTCTGTACAACAGCTGTCAGGCATGCGCCCACGTACTACAGTTCACACTCCAGTGCACACACAAACACACACTCGCACAGACCCTCCTCCCCTCCCCTCACACACACTCAGACACGCACAGGCAGACAGACAGACAGACAGACAGACAGACAGACAGACAGACAGACAGACAGACAGACAGACAGACAGACAGACAGACAGACAGACAGACAGACAGACAGACAGACAGACAGACAGACAGACAGACAGACAGACAGACACAAACTAACTCACACTAATGCACATACTGTACATCACACATTTATGACCCCTGGACACACAGAAACACTCATTCACATTTATGTGCATGTATGCACTATATCACCCCTCTAGACTTACACACAAACACAACCACACACAAAGGGAAGACTAGAGAGCTGATCTTTTAGCATTCTTTTCAAAGCTTTGAACGTGACCTTGAGTGTGTTTGTCCCAGTCACGGTGTCTGGGGTGTTGAATAGAATGAAAATCACTCCCAGCAACAAGCAGGATAAAATAATATCTATTTTTACCCAGATTCTGACAATACAGCACGATTTCAGACCTACACTATTCCCATAGAATTGTCTCTGTACAGTATGTGTGTGGTGGGGGTTGTGAGATGGTATGTCTGATTCCCTTCGTCCTCGTCTCATCCTGTGGGTAGAACAGCTGTACTGGGCTGAATCAGGTCTCAGGGACATTTCAATGTTCCTTATTTTGCTCTGTAGGCTTCTCTATGTTTTCTACGGCTCTGAGCAACACAGTCTCGCTAGACAATCTCTGTCTGTAAACGGAGCTGGACAAGGCTGCTCCTGTCCGTGTGATAGATAGATCTAATAGAGTTCACGTTTGACCTGGAAAGAGAACTCAAGGGTGACTGTTTGATATGACACGCAGCCTCTAAAAGGGATACACCGAGAGGAGAGGGGGGATGCGAAATTAAGCCAGGCAGTGCCGTCATATCAGTAATCCCGTCTCGTGCCATCTGTGATCGTCCCATCTTTTCTTTCCGGGGAAGGGAAATGGGAAAAGGTAAATGTGGTATTTCACAGAAACACACTCCAGATATCCCATAGTGTTAAGACCAACCCAGAGTCTAACCACAGTTTCAAAGCCTACCTAATCGACAGCAGTGTTAAGCTCAAACACTTTAGGCGTCAACTCAAAGCTTTGCTGAGCCCTAAGCTGGTTAAGACTCAGTATGCTGTAAAAGGCAGTTTTAGTTGTGAAATTGGAGCTGGAGAAAGTGAAGTGTTGAGTACAGTTCCAGTAGGACTGAATCAGCTCAGAGGAAGGAGCTGACCTCTAGAATCGACTGAGCTAGTGCTTCCATGTCTTTTACAGCGGCACTCACTGCATCCCCTACAGAGAGAGGATTAGACCAGTCAAGGACTTTTCAATAGTACTCAAATGTCCTACACACATACAGTATACTGCACACAAGGCTTAATCTAACACACAGCTACATGCGCCTACTTACACACACATTAACATTAATGATCTGAAGCATTAGCCAAGCACACACACTCCCTGGTCAGGTGGGTTTGAGTGTTTTTAGTGAGGCAGCTGGTGTGTCCCTATAGTGTAGTGGCAGTAGGCAGGGGGGTCTTCATAAACCATACATCTGTTCATGCTAATCAGAGACCTCCCATTGACAGGGTCCTTAAAGGTAGCACGTCAAACATAAATAAAACCAGACCCCCCATCTCCTACCCCCTGTGCCCCTATCACTAACACCCCCAGGGGAGAGCTCCATCATTCGCCTGACTAAATGTTATTCACGTATTATGGCAGGCATGCATGCACACAGCCACCTTATCCCCCACTGTGCAACTACAGCTCACCTTTTTTGTCAGGCAATCTCTGAGGACCTCTGTGTGGCCAGTGAGGTCGAGGGCAGAGTGGGCTTTTACGGAAAGCAGTGTCAAAGGTCAAAATTCTCGTTTGCATCCTAATGAGGTTGAGGAGCCTCTTAATCAGTTTGTATGTTGGTTGATATTCATTAAAGGAGCAATCAGCAGTTGTTACATAACATGTTTTCTTATAAATTAATGATACAGGATATACCCATTGAGTCTTGAAGAATATTATGTATACAGTTTAAGTCGGAAGTTTACATACACTTAGGTTGGAGTCATTAAAACGACTCCACAAATTTACTCCACACTCCAAATTTACTCCACACTCCACAAATGTCATGTTAACAAACTATAGTTTTGGCAAGTTGGTTAGGACATCTACTCTGTGCATGACACCAATTTTCCACCAATTGTTTAGAGACAGATTATTTCACTTATACTTCACTGTATCACAATTCCAGTGGGTCAGAAGTTTACATACACTAAGTTGACTGTGCCTCTAAACAGCTTGTAAAATTCCAGAAAATGAAGCTTCATATAGGCTAATTGACATCATTTGAGTCAAATAAAGGTAAAAAAAAAATTAAATTGGAGGTGTACCTGTGGATGTATTTCAAGGCCTACCTTCAAACTCAGTGCCTCTTTGCTTGACATCATGGGAGAATCAAAATAAATCAGCCAAGACCTCAGAAAAAACATTATAGACCTGGTCTGGTCTGGTTCATCCTTGGGAGCAATTTCCAAATGCCTGAAGGTACCATGTTCATCTGTACAAACAATAGGACGCAAGTATAAACACCATGGGACCACGCAGCCATCATACCGCTCAGGAAGGAGACATGTTCTGTCTCCTAGAGATGAATGTACTTTGGTGCGAAAAGTGCAAATCAATCCCAGAACAACAGTAAAGGAACTTGTGAAGATGTTGGAGAAAACAGGTACAAAAGTATCTATATCCACAGTGTCCTATATCGACATAACCTGAAATGCCATTCAGCATGGAAGAAGCCACTGCTCCAAAATCACCATAAAAAAGCCAGACTATGGTTTGCATCAGCACATGGGGACAAAGACAGCACATGGGGACAAAGATTGTACTTTTTGGAGAAATGTCCTCTGGTCTGGTGAAACAAAAATATAACTATTTGGCCATAATGACCATCGTTATGTTTGGAGGAAAAAGGGGGAGGCTTGCAAGCCGAAGAACACCATCCCAACCGTGAAGCACCGGGGTGGCAGCATCATGTTGTGGGGATGCCTTGCTGCAAGGAGGGACTGGTGTACTTAACAAAAATAGATGGCGTCATGAGGTAGGAAAATTATGTGGATATATTGAAGCAACATCTCAAGACATCAGTCAAGAAGTTAAAGCTTGGTCGCAAATGGGTCTTCCAAGTGGAAAATGACCCCAAGCATACTTCCAAAGTTGTTGCAAAATGGCGTAAGGACAACAAAGTCAAGGTATTGGAATGGCCATCACAAAGCCCTGACCTCAATCCCATAGAAAATATGTGGGCAGAACTGAAAAAGCGTGTGTGAGCAAACCTGACGAGGTTACACCAGGTCTGTCAGGAAGAATGGGCCAAAATTCACGCAATTTATTTTGGGAAGCTTGTGGAAGGCTACCTGAAACGTTTGACCCAAGTTGAACAATTTAAAGGCAATGCTACCAAATACTAATTGAGTGTATGTAAACTTCTGACCCACTGGGAATGTGATCAAAAAAATAAAAGCTGAAATAAATCATTCTCTCTACTATTATTCTGACATTTCACATTCTTAAAATAAAGTGGTGATCCTAACTGACCTAAGCATTTTTACTGGGATTAAATGTCAGGAATTCTGAAAAACTGAGTTTAAATGTATTTAAATGCCCCGTGAGCTTATTTCAACTGTCGTACATCATTAGAACCCAAAATATAAGATTGTTTTACTCCGATATTTGTAAACAAAGTGAATGTAAACAAACACCATATTGCCTCAAAACATGGTTAAAACTATAATTTTGACATTTGGATGGTCAGTCCTTGCATCTCTAGCTCTGTCTATGAATTTGAGAGTTCTTATATTTCCCCAGCACTATCCTTCAGCGTTTTACTAAAACAGGGGTGGGTAGGTCATTTCGTTATTGTTTCTACTGCTGATTGCCGCTTTAAGGCCAGACAGCACTGACCCTCCAGCTGAGGCAACTGACCCGGGGGCCTGGGCCTGAAGAGACCTGGACCACCTGGCTATTTTGTCTATCCTTGACAAATTGAAACAGTCCATGGCAGTTGTACAGTCTCAATGATGTTAACATAGATGTATCCTACTCCTGGACTCGACTCTTAAAACTCTCTCCATTGAAAGTGCTCTTCAATCCAGAAGTAGGTCATTGCCATTAAAATGGCCTTATTTCAACCCTGTGTGCAGAAAACTGCACTCCTGCGGCTGACCAAATGAGGTTTCTGAGAAATGTGTCACTGGTGTCACTGCTAAATTGGGGGTGTATAGGGGAAGCTGAATTACATTGCTGTATGTTGTTGATATGGTTCAACTAAATGTCCGAATGTCTTGGATGGGGCTTACGTCCAGATTTGAGCACAGGGGTCATGTAATTTACATTAACAGATAAGCCAACTTTCCTCATTATGGTCATTATATTATAGAGCCTAACCCTTAAGTTACTTAATAGCCTCAAACTGTCTTTATAAGTGTAGCCTACCATCTACAGTAAGTTTTTTTAATCAGTAGTGAAAGGAGGATTGAAAACCAGAAAAGCGAAAAACACTCAAGTTTAAGTGCACTGTCCAGTAAGTCTGGAGTCTAGGTAATAGTTTAGCTACAGGGATATTTACTGGGACATGTCCCGGATAGCCTTAGGCAAAAACATTGATGTATAAGCTGACTCGGTGAGCGAGTTTATTAGCAAGTACATCGGTGATGTTGTACCCACGGTGACTATTAAAACCTTCCCTAACCAAAAACCGTGGATTGATGTCAGGATTCGCGCAAAACTGAAAGCGCGAACCATTGCTTTTAATTAAAGCAAGGCGACCGGAAACATGACCGAATACACACAGTGTAGGTATTCCCTCCGCAAGGCAATCAAACAAGCTAAGCGTCAGTATAGATACAAAATAGTCACAATTCAATGGTTAAAACACGAGACATATGTGGCAGGGTCTACAGTCAATCATGGATTACAAAAAGAAAACCAGCCCCGTCGCGGACACCGACGTCTTGCTCCCAGACAAATGAAACAACTTCTTTGCTCGCTTTGAGGACAATACAGTGCCACTGGCACGGCCCGCTACCAAAACCTGTGGGCTCTCCTTCACCGTGGCCAACGTGAGTAAAACATTTAAACGTGTTAACCCTCACAAGGCTGCTGGCCCAGACAGCATCCCTAACCACGTCCTCAGAGCATGCGCAGACTAGCTGGCTGGTATGTTTACGGACATATTCAATCAATCCCTACCGTACTCTGCTGTGCCCACATGCTTCAAGAAGGCCACCATTGTTCCTGTCCCCAAGGCTAAGGTAACTGAGCTAAACGACTATCGCCCTGTAGCACTCACTTCTGTCATCATGAAGTGCTTTGAGAGACTAGTCAAGGATCATATCACCTCCACCCTACCTGATACCCTAGACCCACTCTGATTTGCCATAGATTTGCAATAGATCCACAGACGATGCAATCGCAATCACACTGTACACTGCCCTAACCCATCTGGACAAGAGGAATACCTATGCAAGAATGCTGTTCATTGACTACAGCTCAGCATTTAACAACAACAGTACGCTCCAAACTCGTCTTTGTGCAACTGTGTCCTGGACTTTCTGACAGGCCGCCCCCAGGTGGTGAGGGTAGGAAACAACATCTCCACCCCGCTGATCCTCAACACTGGGGCCCCTCAAGGGCGCGTTCTCAGCCCTCTCAGCCCTCTCACCCATGACTGAGTTGGAGGCCATGCAACTCATGGGACAGTAGCGGAGAAGGTGGTAAGTTTTAAGTTTGGACAAACTGAAATGGTCAACACACACAGACAGCGTGGTGAAGAAGGCGCAACAGCTGTAAAGTAGGTCTGATCTTGTATGGTAAATCATGAGTTATTCATTAATGCACCATAGTTTTTACACAGGCACTATAGACTACACCCATGCTCATTATACACGCACACTGCCTCATGAATATTCATTAGCCTTCACCCAACCATCAGCATCAATCGGGCGCTGCACTTAGTGATGAATTATTACACAGCGCTAATGAGGAGCATGTTCTTCCTTCACCAGGGAATTTGATTTGCTCTGAATATGTAATGGTATCTATAAGCTAAGCTAATAATGGCATGAAGTTGTATTACATGGGTAAACAGAGAGTAAAAATGTAACATTCGTTGGTTGTGTTAAAGTGATGAGTCAAATTACTAAGATGTTTTCGGAATTTACATTTCGAACTCTTCTCACACACACACACAAACACACACACACACACACACACACACACACACACACACACACACACACACACACAGCATCTGTTCGTAAGGAAAATGACCCTCTGATCTGTGACTGGAGTGACGTGTGTGTTGAGGGACTCTCCTTTGTCACCTCATCTCGATCACCTGAAAGGATTTGAGACCATGTGTCACGCTACACACACACACACACACACATACATACACACACACACACACACACACACACACACACACACACACACACACACACACACACACACACACACACACACACACACACACACACACACACACACACACACACAATAGCATAACCAAAGAGAGCACACTGCGCAGCTGAACTCACACTCATTCTCAAAGTCAATGCATTCATGCACAAAACTGATAACTACAGAGAACAGATTGCACATGCTCTCTTTCAAAGTCACACACGCATACACTACAGTTCGAAAGTTTGGGGTCACTTAGAAATGTCCTTGTTTTTGAAAGAAAAAAGAAAATTAAAATAACATCAAATTGATCAAAAATACAGTGTAGACATTGTTAATGTTGTAAATGACTATTGTAGCTGGAAACGGCAGATTATTTTTAATGGAATATCTACATAGGTGTACAGAGGCCCATTCATTTTAAAAGGCTAATTGATCATTAGAAAACCCTTTTGCAATTATGCTACCACAGCTGAAAACTGTAGTTCTGATTAAAGATGAAATAAAACTGGCCTTCTTTCGACTTGTGTGTGTGTGTGTGTGTGTGTGTGAGAAACAAGGACATTTCTAAGTGACCCCAAACTTTTGAACGGTAGTGTACATTCAGAGTAAGCACCACACACCCCTTTGCTGAGTATCTCCTTACTGTAAAGCTTTTAAGTAGCCTAACCGTCAGACTCCGGTTTCCTGCATTTGTCAGATAAGGGCTGACTGGCTGGGATGGGTAATGATGGGGGACGGCAGGGGGAGGTTCAGGGGTGGTGGTATGGGAGTTGATCGAGTCTACCGGAGGGGGAGGAAGGGGTATGGAGGAGGACAGACAGGGAGACAGTGAGGACACAGGCTTGCCGCTCTGCAGGGCTTATCTGATCCTGTTGGCTTTGAGCCTGTCAGTCTGTCACTGCAGGAGGAGGGGGCAGGGAGAGATCTCCGACTCGTTTACTGTGCCTTCCTGTGTCAGAGCTTTTGTCACCATCTGGGATATAAGTGTGGTGCTCTCGCTGTGGTGCCATCCGAACTGGCAGACAGGCACCCCGTGGCCCGATGCCCATAGAGAAACCTGGCACCTGGATACACACACAACCTGGCACCTGGATAAGTATAGGTGCACATACTTATCCAGGTAGATTGGCTGTTTTAAAACACTCACACAAAAGCCAAAAATATGGTTCACTGACAATATTTGTTATTTTTTGTCCCTTTCTCTCCATCCCTCACTCCTTCTCCCTCTGTCCCTGTAATTCGCTCCTACAGAACAGCCAAGTGGTGGAGCTGCAACGGACCAGTCTGCGTGATGACATCAAGGAGTATAAGTTCCGGGAGGCACGTCTGCTGCAGGACTACACAGAGCTGGAGGAGGAGAACATCTCCCTGCAGAAACAGGTCTCCATGCTCAAACAGACCCAGGTAAGGATTAACACAACCACACTGTGAGAGGGGGGAGGTAGTGGGACTAGGGGTAGAGCATGGCTGGATGGTAGGAGAATAGGAAAGGGAACAGAGGATTAGGGGTGGGGCTAGATGGAATGGGGAATGGGAAGGAAAATTAGAAAAGATCAACCCACCTTTTATATGTACTCCCTCGCTTCTGCAGGCTACTGCTCCACTCACACTTCATAATGAACCCCTCCTCACTACAATTATCTGCATTTAGCTGAATCTGCTCATTAGGCTCAGTTAACCCAATAGCTGCAGGCTCTCTGAACCAAGGCATTGCACTACTGTATACTACACATCCCAGTCTATGTGCACCCCCCCAGTTTTCCATGCTCACACACCATAGACCTCTACCTGTATTATCCAGTTTCTGCTACCACAGCCCAAACAAGCCCTGGAATACACTAATTTAATTCAGATTAGAGAAACCACACTCAAATGTAATAAAGAGATTAGGCTTTATGTGGCGACCTATTTGCGCACGGAGAGAGGGGGAGCGTGTCTGACTGTAACACAGTTTAAAGGGTGTGTTCCTGATAGCTAGCTTTCCCTCTCCGTAGACCACAGAGACACACACACACACACAGAGAGAGAGAGAGACACGGAGTTGCAAAGCAAATACTCTGATTTTAATTCACACATTGATTGCAAGAGTAAAACCAGCCACGAAATATAAGAGAATCTACAAATAGGGGATTTCCTTTTGAAATAGATTTTTATGTGGGAACTGCTAACACTCTCCATCTGCCCTATATGAAGGGATTTTGTTTGCTAAATTTAGAGGCATGAATTTAAAACAAAGACCTGTAGGCTATAGTTTTAATTGCCAATTACAGTACCAAATCCTATTTAGATGAAAAGACAATAAAAAAGGCAATTTTGCACTTTTAAAAGCCCTCAATTTATGGTGACAAAATGAGTTGATTAAACCAGTATGGCATCCTATTTGCATTTCTCTCATATAAGCCCCACCCTTCTGCTTTGACACATCCTTGTCTGTCCCGCCCCTACAGGTGGAGTTTGAGGGTCTGAAGCACGAGATTCGTCGTCTGGAGGAGGATACCCAGTTCCTGAACAGCCAATTGGAGGACGCCATCCGCCTGAAGGAGATTGCAGAGCGACAGCTAGGGGAAGCGCTGGAGACCATCAAGACTGAGCGTGAGCACAAGGCCGCCCTGAGGAAAGAGCTCTCCCACTACATGAGCATAGGAGACTCTATGTACCACAGGTACACACACGATCAAAGTCACACCTCATGCATCCACCAAAGCCTTAGACAATATAATATAATACGAACTGTTATGAGAATAACAGTGAACTTCATGTTTTTATGTTCTGGTCCTCTCTCTCTCACCAGCCCCCTCAGCATCTCTCTGGATGGACTCAAGTTCAGCGATGACGCTGCCACGGAACCCAACAACGACGAAGCTCTCCATGGTTACGAGAACGGCTTCAGCAAGCTGGCCAACGCCATCGCCGAGGACAACCGTGCGTTTGCGCACAAGAAAGGTGACCTGTTCCGTCCCGTCCCCAGCCTGGTAGACGACCTGCTGAGTGAACTGAACATCTCTGAGATCCAGAAACTCAAACAGCAGCTGCTGCAGGTACGTAGCTACACCCTACAAACCGTTAATTCATTGAGGTATAACCAGCTGCTGCAGCTATAACCATAGTAGGTCATTCACTCAGTGAATCTGTTTACACTGTGTATGATATGAATGACACCAAGGTTTTAATTATACAATACACATTGATACTCAGATAACGTTCAAAACAAACATTTATAGCCACGTAGTTCCAGTGGCTCTTTTTGGCCATGCTGCACGCCTCTGAATCCTGTTAGGGGGAGCTAATCCTGTAGGACACACCCCCAGGATGTCACACACACACACACATACACACACACACACAGTGTTAGGCCATCTGTCAGAACATCAGAACGCCTCAACCGTCTCCATGGTTAACAGTGTGTGTACTGGTTGGATACCTGTGGGTGAAAAGACTAAAGACTTTAGGACCTGGGTCTTCCTACCCCAAACACGATTATGTTTTAATGTTGTCCCAGGGTTGCCTAGATGTTACAATAGTGTTGCTTTGGTATAAGTACCATGACATTTAACCTGTTCTGGTCCTTTGGTACTGAATCTCATGGGCAGCAGCAGGTGTTAGTGTACAGCATTAAGCCAAAATCGTGTCAAGCAGCCCTCTGGGTCTTTTCTCCTCTGGCAGTCCATTCCACAGATTACTGGCGGGAATTGCAGCAGGGAAACCCAGACCTTTTTACTCAACAATTCAGCTGCTCCAATGCTCTTCTCTCTCTCCTCGTCCTTTCGATCACAGACTGAATAATCGCTCGCAGCAGGTCACCCTACTCCTCGGTTGCAGTAGAATCCATGTCCCCACTGTGCAATCAGATCCAAAATGGCTTGGCATTACCAACAAGTTTGTCAAGGTCATCAACGAGAATTAGGGAGGGGGACAGATCAGGTGGAGAAGGGGGGGATGGGGTATGGCAAGTGGTATTCTTAGTGTCCATATCATCACATAATTATGTTTTTATATACTGTGCTTAAAGATACAGTATGCTGAGAGCTAAAAGTACCTTCCGATACCTATCTTGGCTAGTATTCTAAATAGATATTAATTAAACCATTTTCTCTTTTTTAAATCCTGTCCTTGAGGCGTATTCATCACAGCTGAATGATAGACTAATGTAAACAGGAATGTGATACTAATTATTGGCACACACCCAGCCTCTGAAAATAGCTCCGTGCTGCTGAGGCCTGCACTGCTCTGTGTGAGCGCTTACGTGTGTAAGTGGACCGTGGTCCCTCTGCAAACAAAGAATTGAAACCAGTCCAGACTTCTCCAAGGTCACCTAGGCTCTGAATTGGCAGTTCTCTCCTTGCCCTCTGATGCTGAAGTTGGTAACACTGCCTTTGGTAACATACTGCAGCCCCCTCAGTTAGCCCCTAAAACCTCCAGAGATGTTATACTGCAGCCCCCTCAGTTAGACCCTAAAACCTCCAGAGATGTTATACTGCAGCCCCCTCAGTTAGACCCTAAAACCTCCAGAGATGTTATAGAGCAGCCACCTCAGTTAGCCCCTAAAACCTCCAGAGATGTTATACTGCAGCCCCCTCAGTTAGACCCTAAAACCTCCAGAGATGTTATACTGCAGCCCCCTCAGTTAGCCCCTAAAACCTCCAGAGATGTTATCCTGTTGACGGGATAGGGTTCCCTTTTGGGAACGAACCCTCCCACGTTCAGCTGGAACGGTGGCGCACGGAATGCAAATATATTCTTAGAAATATTTAACCTCCACACATTAACAAGTCCAATAGCTCAAATGAAAGATAAACACCTTGTTCATCTAGCCAGCAGGTCAGAATTCTAAAATGTTTTACGGCGAAAACATAGCACATATTTATGTCAAACCACCACCAAAGACACAGCTCATTTGAATAGCCAAAAAATGCAATCAACAAACACAGGATTAAAAGAAAAATAATTCACTAACCTTTTGAAAATCTTCATCAGATGACAGTAATAGGACATGTTACACAGTACATTTATGTTTTTTTCAATAATATGCTATTTATATCCATAAATCTCTGTTTACAATGACGCCATGTTCACAAAATGCTACTCAAATGTCCGGAGAAATGATGATAGCTCCGGCAGAGAACGTCAGATAACAAGCAATACACATCATAAACTTTGACTAAATATACATGTTCTACATATAGATAGAAAGATAAACTTCTTCTTAATGCAACCGCTGTGTTACATTTATTTTTAACGTTACAGAATTCGTTCACTAGGCTATAATATGAGACGGCGCTCAGAAATTAGCATTATGTCTCCTCTATCTCGGAGTCCACAGAAACCCATAATTAACTAAATAAAACTTAAATATTCCCTTACCTTTGATGTTCTTCGATCAGAAGATGTGGAAGGAGTTATACTTACCAAAAACTGTGTTTGGTTTTCAAGTCTGTGTCTTTAGGTTATCAAACGCGACAAAATGCAGCAAAAATTCTAGTGGATGCACATCTAAACTTCAAAATTACATATTATATGTCGACTAAACTGGTCAAACTAAGTGCAGAATCAAGCTTTAGCATGTTCTAAACGTGCAAAACAATCCTTAGCTCGAACAGACAAACCGAAATCGTTTGGTCAATCCTGGAAGAAAGAGAGCTCCGGACCCGACACGCGCATGAAAGTACATGTATTTTCGCGTGACCCGAAGGTTTCAGCGCGCCAAAACTCGAGGGAGCGCGCGATTCTCACAATGACAGGCCCCACTGAAAGGAGACATCGCGCTAAAGAGATAGGAACTGTTCCCAGATCCGTAGCTGATTAGGAAGGGTGGTGGCGATGACGTCAAAGTTGGCCCAACTTTCATGATGACAAGAGAGAGTTTGGGAGAATGGCTGCCCTGAGAGTTCTGCTTTACATACAGACATAATTTGAACGGTTTTAGAAGCTTTAGAGTGTTTTCTATTCAATAACAATTTTTGACAGATTTTTTTTCTGTTTACTATGGGCACGCAATTCCTCCAAAGGGGGCAGTAGTCAGCCCTATCTTTAACAGGTTTGCAGCCCCCTCAGTTAGACCCTAAAACCTCCAGAGATGTTATACTGCAGCCCCCTCAGTTAGACCCTAAAACCTCCAGAGATGTTATACTGCAGCCCCCTCAGTTAGCGCCTAAAACCTCCAGAGATGTTATCTGTTATTTGGAAAAACAACCACCATTATCATCCTTTAGGACAATCATATGCATTAGGTAGAGAAGAAGAGGGATAGACAAACACAATGAAATGGGAAAATTAAACCTGCATAATTATGCCTAAATGGTCATCTGTCTATAATTTGCGTCAGTCTTTTTTCTGTCCGGACACTTGTAACATTACTTAACTTACCAAATGAATACATCTGTCTTATGCGCCGTCTCCCCTTGTCTAGATGGAGCGTGAGAAGGTGTCTCTGATGTCCACGCTGCAGGACTCTCAGAAGCAGCTGGAGCAGGCTCACGGGGCCCTGGAGGAGCACCAGGAGAAGGTCAGCCGCCTCAGCGAGAACCTCAACGCCATCCGGAGGCTCCAGGCCAGCAAGGAGCGCCAGTCAGCCCTGGACAACGAGAAGGAGCGCGACAGCAACGACGACGGAGACTACTACGAGGTGGACATCAACGGACCCGAGATCCTGGAGTGCAAGTACAAGGTAATGAAACATGTATACACATATACACAGATGTTGAAGCTACTGTCTTCCTAAAACTCTGGCTATTCCTAACTCTGCCTCTGGTTGTCTCAGGTTGCGGTGTCGGAGGCAGGTGAGCTAAAGGAGGAGCTGAAGACCCTGAAGGCAGAGTACCAGTCCTGTCAGTCACGCCACGAGGAGGAGCGAGGCCGTCTGGAGACTGACGTCACGGCCCTGGGAGAGAAGCTGTCCTCCCTGGAGAAGACCAGCCGCGTGGAGAGAGAGGAGAAGGCCGTCCTGGCGAAGGAGCTCCGCAAGGTGAGAAACACCCTCCATGATACAGTGCCCCTAATGTCTTAGGCTAGTTAATGTTTTTTTTTTTGTGGTGTTATATTGATGAGTGGTTATCTGTAGTCAATTATTTTCACTTTTCTCTGTGTAGGAATTGTTTGTACTTTTTCCTCACACTTGCAACCCAGATTTCTCTCTTCGATCAAATTGTATTAATTGACAAAGTTTCTCTCTTTCTATCTGTAAAGGTGAGTGACGTGGCGGGTGAGTCCCAGGGCAGCCTGAACGTGGCACAGGACGAGCTGGTCACCTTCAGTGAGGAGCTGGCCACCCTCTACAACCACGTGTGCATGTGCAACAACGAAACTCCCAACCGCGTCATGCTCGACTTCTACAAGGAGGGCAAGGGCGGGCGCACGAGTCCCGAAGGTCGCGGCCGCCGCTCCCCCATCCTGCTCACCAAGGGCCTGTTCCCCGTCCCCGATGCTGCCGACAGCGCCTTGTCCCCTGTCTCCTCTTCCCCCTCGCCCCGGGAGCCAATGAACGTGTACAACCTGGTGGCCATCATCCGGGACCAGATCAAGCACCTGCAGCTGGCGGTGGACCGCACCACAGAGCTGTCCCGTCAGAGGGTGGCGTCTCTGGAGCTTGGCGCCGTGGCTGACAAGGACATGGAGGCCTGCATGGAGGAGATCCTCAAACTCAAGTCCCTGCTCAGCACCAAGAGGGAGCAGATCGCTACACTGAGGACCGTGCTCAAAGCCAACAAGCAGGTCAGATACTGAACCTCCATGCTTGTATTTCCCTCCCCTAAGAATCAGTCGGGAGACTGGGAGGTGGCTGTCTAAAGCCTCTTCAGCTGTCGTAGCAAATGCACTGCAGCCAAGATTCATAACAAAACAACAGGGAGAGACAGCTAGTGGCTGTGAGTGTTTGTGTGTGTCTGTGTGCCTGTGTCTGTCTCTGTGTGTGTCTATGTGATAAGAGTTTTTAAAAAAGATGAAAGCTTACTAAAGCAGACACTCCCTAACAGCCCAGAACCCTAATGTTTGTGTGTCCAGTTGCTGTCAGATCTTTGAAGAGGGTGTGTGTTCCTCAGCTCCTGAATCTGACTCTCAGACAAAAGCCTCACGTAAAGAAACACACCAGTAGTCTTTAAATCCAGCCAGCTCCCCACTGAACTGTCGTGCAAATAAACCTTCAAAGGTCACACACTAAAACAGACTCTAATGACATTAAAGCTGCAGGAAAAAGACTCAAAATGACCCATTTTATTTGGTCTGACCGTTGTTGTGTTGTGTCCCCCCTACAGACGGCTGAGGTGGCGCTGGCCAACCTGAAGAGTAAGTATGAGAACGAGAAGGCCATGGTGACGGAGACCATGATGAAACTGAGGAACGAGCTGAAGGCCCTGAAGGAGGATGCCGCTACCTTCTCCTCACTCCGAGCGATGTTCGCCACACGGTAAGAGGAGTACATTGTCACGCGCCCCGTTTAAAACAAGTTAGGAACTAGTGATGGGAGAAGAAAAAAATTGCGACAGTTACACATTGCAATATTATATCAATATTTGACTCCCAAGAATCGATTTGTAAAAATAAAAAATCGATAAAATTTTTGTTTGTTTTTGGTACTGTAAGTAGCATAAGCTTGCGCTAGTCAACTGTACCTGCGCCAAAATGCATCCTTCTTCTCCATCTCCTTTTTAAATAGTGAGCCAACATGTTTTTAGAACTTTCATTTCCCTGACTGATCAAAACTCATTTTCTCGTGCTCCCATTTTCTCGTGCTCGCCATGAGATTTTAATGGAAAGATTTATTGACCAAAACACCTCGACGTCGCAGGGTCCATCTGACCACTTTTACTATGTTAACCTAGCAGTAACACCACCGATACACCATCCTAAGACCACACTCGCGACAACCACAAGGTAAATCTGTGTTTAATACCACACGGTAAGCCATATTCACCATATGCCAACGACGTGTACATAGCCTGCTTTTAATAACCGACAGGTTTAATAGGAGTGTTGTTTTTCTTTGTGAATCTGGGCGAGTGGAGGATGGCCATACGACAGACACATCTCTAATCTGTAGTAATTACTATGCTGAAGAAGCAGTGATTTATGACCAGTGACTGCTTATCAGATGGAGGGGCTACGTTAACCCCTCGCTGGCTAAGCCTGCTGATTCCCATAAGAAGCAGGCCAAAGGTTCCCCTTATAATCCCTACCTCGACCTGGTCTGGATAACTACCTCAGATACAATGTACTCTCGTTTCACCATAGTCTCACTGTACTGTAGTCTTCCTCCTGAAGGAAGTGTGTGTGTGTTTGTGGGGGGGGGGGGGGGGGTGACTATGAGTGTGTGTGCAATGTGTGTACGCTGTATACAAGCATGTAGACCACTGCACATTCTTGTGGTACTTTGTTTGCTCTGTTGTTTTGATGTGAGGCTCAGTGCGTCCTCCCTTCTCCTGCAAACCCTCCCTGAACCAGATGGCAACTCTGAGGCAGTCTCGCTCTGTCTTTAAGACTCCTCCACTTACAGCAAAGCTCAAATCAAGCTGTGCAGAAAGGAGAGGAGAGAAGGGAGGGCTGCTCTATCCATAGAGAGTGTGCACTCGGCACCCCTCATATTTACAGTGGAGTAATGCCACGGTGTATCTGCACTCCCAGTCCATTAGCTGGTCTTATTGAGAAATTCTATATAACTGTAGTAGCTTATTGATTAACATGGCAGAGAAAGCTGTCTTCCTCTGCAAATATGGGTGTGTTTCTGTTGTCATAACGATTTGGTGCAGTGCAGGGCCAGATGGTCTGTCGATGCGGGTGTTAAGCCATCCCTCTGAAGACATGAGAGGAAATCAGCTCTCACTGAGCACCTCAGAGGAAGCCATTTTGAAAATGACTGGCATTCTGCTTAGAATGACTTTCACTGACCAATCAGGGTTTCAAACCAAGTGTTCTTTAAGAGGTACTGGCTATTAGCAGCAGAACGAGGGTGGTAGATGTGATACAGAGGGAAATGGCGGCGCTAGAGAGGCACGCATGTGAAATGTGCCTTTCCCTTGTCCCTTTTTGCTGTTGTAAGACACTGAAGATGCTCCTAACACAACATAACAAAACATAACTCAACTCTGCTCAGGGGTCCGCAGGAAATCCCTCTGTCTTTACCTTGTATGGTGATTTCTATGTGCCTTAGATATAATTAATGTTCTGTTTTTGCTACCCCCTATATTGTGGTTGTCACGAGACCAGTATTGCGATGCTACGATGGCAAAAAAAGCACAAAGCAGACTCTTTGGTCCTTTAAAAAACCTACTGTATGTAACATTTTGTGCTATCGGAAATTGTTTTGTTTCCTTGCCACGATACCGCTGAGTATCGCAATACTGTTATCGTGACAGTCCTACCCTATATACTGCACTATAGGGAATAGGGATCCATTTTGGACACGGCCTCAGTATGTTCTGGGCTGTGTACATGCCTGAGTATTTGTGGTAGTGTTCATTCAGGTCCTTCTGGAGCCTGTACGTATTGGTATGCTAATTTTGGCCTATAGAATGATGGTGGGGAAGGAGGGGGGGGCTCTTTGAAAGGCTTTAAGAGGCAGAGGGATGTGATTGACCCACGTTTCCCACACTCCCCCTGTTTCTTCCCTCACTCCCCTCATTTATCCTCACAGCAAAACACAAGTCCCTCTACCCTACAGAGAGAGAGGGAGTCTTTCATTTCAGCTTCTCGACCTGGGGCTAATTTGAGAGTCTTTCTCATGGTTATTCCAACTTTGACATACTCTGTCGACTTAAATGTAGATTTGGGGATTCCTGAGATTTTCAGTGGACTGCCTTAGTTTCGAGTGTGTGTCCTCAGAGTGAGAGAGTTAGAGTGAATGGAGTGGGACTGATTGAATGTGCAAATCTCTGTTCGACTCTTTTGTGTAATGCAAGTTCCTAATATGTGTATTCTATGTCAGTTTCTACGTATCCATCTTGTGTATGTGTGTTGTACTCCAGCTGTGGACTGTGTTATCAGTCTACAGTAAGACCCAGTCTCTTACATTCCTACGACCAGTGCTTCATTTGAAAATTTGGAGGTGAGCGAGAGAGAGGGGTGGGGGAGTTCTGAGCTGGAGTCCTTAAAATGCTTTCCAGTTTCACTGACTCACCCAATGATCACTCGTCGGTAATTTGCCGGGGCAGGAGAATTATCGAAGATGCAACTCATATGAACTTTGATCGCTTTTATTATAGTTTTTACATATAAAAAAAGTGAGAAGGAAAAAACAATCATGCCACGAGAGTTACCGGATCCGGCCAAATAGATTCCGGACCAAAACAGTCGATGGAGAGGTGCAGGATCGGACTCCAATGAAGCACTGCCTGGACATGCCTGCTCTTAGCAGGCTGTAGGCACTATACATGCAAAGAATCAGTAAGCCTTCCCCCAGTCAAATCGAACAGGCACACACTCTCATTCTATCTCTTTGTCTTTCTCTGATTCCCATTTTGCTCTTACTTTCATTGTTGGTTATTTTATTCCTTCTTTATCTTCCCTCTCCTCCCTCCTAAATCCTCTCACTCATCCTCCTCCACAATGACCAATGCTGTTCCCACATAGCCAGAGAACAGCCGAGGCGAGTGTGTGTCTGTGTTAACACTCCATGTGAACAAATGTGCTCTGGTGCTGTGTTTCTACACTCATTTGTCAGTATATTTAGGGCGTATGTGCCGGTGGAGGCTGCTGAGGGGAGGACGGCTCATAATAACCTTTCCACTTATTCCGCTCCAGCCATTACCACGTGCCCGTCCTCCCCAATTAAGATGCCACCAACCCCCTGTGGTATGTGCCTGTCAGTGTAGTCCATACCCTTCCCTATGAACGTTTCATCGTGTTTCATGCAGTGCATGTGTTTGGGTGTGGATATGAGTGTATGCTGTGCACGTTATACTCTGAGCGCATGTGTGTGCAGTACGCCTGTGTGTGTCTCGTGACCCCTGGCTACTGTAGATTATCTGAGACATGGAGCCTCTGTTCCACACTACTCTGAATGTGGAGACTGTTCTTCTACAAAGGGCTAGCCGCCACCCAGGGCCATTGTGGCCCTCCAGTCCCTCTCTATCAGGCCAAGAAGGGCCCCATTGTATCCCTTCATCCCTAGAATGGAAGCCTGTATTTTTTCCCGGGAAAACCCACGCCCTCTTACACCCTCCACCCAGCATGGCTGGTCCATCTTAAAGGGCACTGTGACCCCCTGGGAACCCACCCCCGCCCCCCCATTCGCCATCTCACACTGGGTCAAATGAAGCTGCACTGATCCCCTTTGTCTGGGTGTGTCCCCCAGTGGGAGTCCGACTGCACGCCCACGAGGGGGGACTGGGTTTGTGTTTGTGTATTTGGGGGAGAGGATGTATACATCATGGGGAGTGCCCATGTGCAATAACACAACACTTCAACGAGCCAATAGTGAGAGACTGAATAGCAACATTAGGTCCTATGTGACCAATGAGAAGACGCACTGGGCACAGACGTCAGTTCAACTTTAGACTCCTTGTAATGTCCATGCCCTGATGAATTGAGGCTGTTCTGAGGGCAAAAGGGGTGCGACTCAATATTAGGAAGGTGTTCCTAATGTCTTTTCCACTCATTGTAGATTGTAATTGACACTTGGAAGTGTAGAGGAAACATTCCAATCCACCAGATAGAACAGGGAGTGTTTTTGTCCCACATTTAGATTCAGAGTAACCTTTAATTCCCCTGATATAGACTGTTCTTGTCCTGCAGGTAGGTCTGAAGGAGTGTTCTGAGATGCCAGGAATTTCATTCCAATGTGGGTTAGGCTGAATGACAGCTGGAAGGGAAGGTGGTGTACTGCACAGATCTCTGCAGAGGTGTGGCTACCATTATCACTGGGGAATGTCATCTCAGATCGCTGTGTTAGCAGGATGGAGACAGGTGGGGGGGTGGAGTGACTGCAGGTACCGAGAGTAGATGAGTTTGAAAAAAGGCTAGAGAAAGGCAGAGGCAGACAGAGAAGAGGACAGTAAGAGAGGAGGATGGAGGAAGGATGATGGAGATATAAATGAAGGATGGAGGGAGGATGACAGAGAGATGAAGGTAATATGAGGGTGCATAGAAAGGAAAGAGGGGTAGAGAGAGAGTGAAGGGCAGAATGATTAATAATGAAAGAGGAAGGATGTAGCAGATGAAGGACAGTGATATGAACCGCTGCCTCTACATTCCAGGCAGCATGACCTAGTTTTTTGGACCTGCATGGCCCCAACACACACTTAAGTGCTCACAGTGAGTGAGTGAGTGAGTGAGTGAGTGAGTGAGTGAGTGAGTGAGTGAGTGAGTGAGTGAGTGAGTGAGTGAGTGAGTGAGAGATCTTGTGCTATTTCACACTAACGTGGGAGGCAGAATTGATATTTGATGTTATATTACACTGGTGCTAGAGAAAGAGTGGAGAGAGTTGTTTGGGTGATAGCGAGAGGAAGGAACATCTCAGTTTGGTGAGTTTAGAAGTATTTCTACGTGGTCTACGATTAACTTACTCCGTGCTCAGACTCCTCATATTGTCATGCAGACAGACGTCCGGGTAGAGCTGCTTTCAACCTCAGCCCTCAGCAACACTGTTCATGAATGTTAATTACACCAATAGGGGTTATAATCAACATCAACACAGCCCACATGAACCCCAACCCCGGGATACATTCAAATGGGATGTATGTTCAGACATTAAACTCTTCATATATAATGCATACTGTGTTTGGATATTAGCAGTACAAAGTGAATCATGCGTAGCTGGGCTTTTAGTGAATAGTAAACACATCTCTACATTTTCTACTGGCCCAGTGCAATACAGATGAGGTCTTAAGTGAGCCTTGTGGGGGTGAAATGAGTTCCTATTGTTCTTACTTGAATAGGATGTTTAAAGTCTATAGTGCTGAGCATTAACCAACATTTTAGTTGTTTTTTTTTCAGTTATTTTTCACCTACACCTTTCAATTATTTGGATTTAAAACATATTTCCTGCAATTCTACACATTTTGTTGTAAGGTGCAGAGAAATGTTGCAGTTTTAAAGCAAATGTTCTTGCAATTCAATACATTTTGCCATGTCTAATGTTTATTCATATTTAAGTGACTCGAACATTACGACAAAGTCTATGGGCCCCCCAAAAATTGCTAAAAAACATTAGCTCACATGGGCTAGTTGATCTGGACATTTCTGACAAGTTATAAATAGCTCTCTAAGGTATGCAATGACTAACATGACTCATGATGAGGAACTCATGATGCACTACCCAATTTAGTAATGTCACCTTGTGCATTCTACTATTACAACAAAGAGTACGTTTAAAGCCGGACTCAGTTCCTTTCCAGTTTGGGAACCACTGGTTTAAGTGATTGATAGTGTTCAGCAGTCATAAAAGTATGCCATATTTTCATTGAAATACTACAAAATAGTGATTTTGTCAGACAGCATAGGAAGCAGCCCTATAGAGATGAGGTGATGACTTGAAATAAAATAAAACAAATTTAATATACACAACAGCTGAAATATTTTATTAATGTAATGTAATGTGAATAAATGATGGTTAATAATGGGCATTCACAACCATCATGTGACTTGTATTAATTGTTTTATTCTGGGATGTTACAGCATTCAACCCACATAGTGCATTTCATGTTTTAAAAAAAGTATCAAAACCGAAATCTAAAACCATGATTATTTTTTCGTAATCGAACCGAAACCAAACTGACCTCAAAAAGCACTTATTGCTCAGCACAAGAAGTTTAGGACAGAGAGGTTTCCAGGGAGAAGAGAGTGGTGCTGGGGGAAATGGAGAGATAGTCTGATGAAATGGTAGACTGCCGGATGGCAAGGCTCTGGTAGACACCTCAAGGGCTTTATCTGGTGGAGAAGACACTGGGGAAGTAGGTCAAAGGTCAAGACGAATGTAGGTTAAGCCTTTTTTCTTGCATTGATTTTCTGTGGGCTTGAAGGTCAGTGAAATCCATCTGAAATAGCCACAGACAATATGAACAGTCAGATTGGAGATCCAGACCATTACCAATGGTAGTGAACCATACAGACCACAGTCACTGTCAGATCACTGTGCCTTTGGCTGTTAACACTGGAGGTTTCTACTGCCACCTATTGGGTGGCTAGTGAAAATGCAGTAAATGTTTAAGGACTGAAATCTCACTGACGTTGGCGACAAATGCCTTATTCTAATGTGATCTCTCTCCCTCCATCCCTCTCTCTCTCTCCCTCCATCCCTCTCTCTCTCTCCCTCCTTCTACTGTAGCTGTGACGAGTATGTGACTCAGCTGGATGAGATGCAGAGACAGCTGTCTGCGGCAGAGGATGAGAAGAAGACCCTGAACTCCCTCCTCCGTATGGCCATCCAGCAGAAGCTAGCCCTGACCCAGCGCTTGGAGGACCTGGAGTTTGACACCGAGCAGACCCGCCGCGGGGGCAAACCTAAAGGCAGGACCACCAATGGCAGAACCACCAACGGCCAGACCAACACCGCCAACAACCCCCACGTAAGTCTCGGGCTCACCTGCGCCGGCATCGGTCGCCCCAGTGAGCACAACATCATGCCCAACGGCATCCTGGGAGGCCCAGTGGTCTTCTGCAGCGAGAAGTACAAGATCTACTGCGACTGAAGCGGCTGCATTGTCAGCACGGGACTGCTGTGTACAGAGGGGAGGAGCCCGAGGTCCTCCCCTGACTTAGTGTTAAAGAGCCCTACTATGCTCGCTTAGCTCCCTGCCTGCTCAGCCTGCAGCCTCATAGAGCCTGGTGTGTGTCTAACCTATAGTACATACTTATGCCTATGGCCACGTGTGGCCACTCACGCCTGCTAGTGTAAACGCTTAGGGGAATGCAGCTGTGTATGTACTGTACCGTACAGTACAGTGTGCCCTAGAAGTTTGGGATTGTAGTAGACATAATGTATGGCATGTGGATATGGCCTCAACCGGCCGCCGTTGGGCTTCTGTGGATATTATGGGGTGTCACTTCTTTCCGCCGTCATGGTGCTGTACTTATGATGATGTAAAAGGTGGCAGCTTTTGTGCTTAGTGTGTTCTGACCCCCCCTGAGTGTGTTGCCTGGTAACCATAATGCATTTGGGGGGTGGGGACTTGTGAAGAGGGTGTCACTTTTAGGATCATGTGACAGAAGTTGACGTCCTCTCCTCGTTTTGCTTGCCTGTTGGCGTTGGTGCTCCTTCGATAAAGCCCCCGCTCCTCTTCCCCTCTCTCTCCTGGCCCCCCAGGACTGAGCCAGCCCCAGCAACCCACTGACCAATCAGGTCGCTCATTAATGTTTACATAAACAAATGAAACAAAACAATATGCAAACTCCCCCTGCTGTTGCTAGGGAGCCCAGTGTGATTTGCTGGATTTTCTAACTGAAATTCAAAATTCTCAAAGCGGGTTGGCTGATAATTAATGATGTCGGAGGTGGGCGGTAAAGGAGCACCTAAGACCACAGGTGTTTCATTTCAAGATCCTTTAAGCTGTACACCAACGCGGTAGAGTCAGGCAGTCCAATCGCATGGCTTTGCAGCTGAAAATGCTACTGAGCTTTATAACAGTTTTTCTCTGTAAACAGGTGTGTCACAGCACATGCAGATGTGCTACAGGGCTCTACATCTGAACCAGAGCAGTTATTTAACGTCTGCAGAAATAAACAGAGGGCTATTCCATGTGACCCAGTATATGTCATATTGGGTGGATTCTCTCAGCCATATTACTTAAGAACGAAAGAAAATGATCAAATAACTGTGAACAGATACAATATAGTTTTGATTGATGGTGATTTTTGTAATAACAGAAAAGATCCTAAAAGAGCACAAAAATCAATGGCACCCAGATCCGGATCGTAATTCTACAAACAAAACCGACCAATATCCCTCGGCAAAGTGCCTGTCGACCCAAACACTTGAAATCAACTACATCTATATATCGATGTAAAGCCCTGTCTTTGTGTCTGTCAGCCTAATGCTGATCTCTCGTCCTCTCTCTCTCCCTGTCGCTTCTCTCTTTCTCTTTTGGGAGGCCCTTTTGAGCTCTCAAATGAACTATGTGTGGTTATGTGGCTGAAAACCTTGTCCTCCTCACGTCTCAAACGTGTGGTTCGTCGCTTTGTTGTCATGACAACCTCTCTCTCTTTTAGATTGTCAGCAGCTTGCTCGCTCTACAACACCACTCTCCCTTTAAGTAGAGAGGGGGATTGTGGGGAAAACCCCTGGATATTGTCAGGTAACGTCCTTGCGCACGTGTGTTCTGGAACCCTGCCTGTGTGTGTGTGTGTGTGTGTGTAATCTCAGCTCCGACACTGAGGTGAAAGACCCTTGTGTGTATGTCGTTTTCTCCAAATATTGCAAATAGATTCATTTCTGAGATGCTGTGTGGATGTGAGAGGACAACCAATGTACTGTCTTTATTACCCCCCCCAAAAAAAAAAAAAAAGCTTTAACCCTTGCAATCTAGTGCCAGGCAGATTAAAAAAACTGATGTGGGGCTTGTGTTAGATAGATCCATGTAATGCATACACGGTATTAGCTTTGTGGCGCTAAAAGCAGGGTTGATGCGAAGAGATTCTTGGAAGATTAATTCAATTATGCTTTTTAAAACTATATATTCTTAATAATACGATCGTAATCAGGTTCTAATCTTCTAGGATACTCCTAGGCCACCTCTCTCGGGTATGGAGAGGGAGAGCTTTGGTTCCTCCGAACGAGGGACGTCCTCAACCCTGCTTGAGTTGAGTATGTGCTGCGCTGCCCTACGAGGCCTTTAGTCACGCCACACAGTATGGAGACGAGGCTATCGCTCACATCAGAGAAGAACCTCCACGGGAGGGGAAATCACTATTCTGTTCTTGTTCCACTTAAGCGAAAGTGATAGAATCACACTTTGTGTCAGTTTGCTCTGGGTGTAGAGAGTGGGAGAGGAGAGAGAAGTAATACTGGTGTTTAAAAGCACCTGCACCCGAAAGACGAGCTCTCTCAGCCGATTCTGAACATTATTTTGATACTGTGTTTGGGGAAATGAGTTCCAGGGTTTTCTGAGGGAGATGCTCTAAGATGACAAATGTATTTACATGAGGTTTTTGTTTGACTACTTTGTCTCTAAATGTGGTATTTTACCAGTGGACATTGATTCAAATGAGTTGACCTTCTATCCCTGTTCCCTTGTGTAGGCACTATAGATTCACTGAATAATCTATATATTTCATAATCCAGGATGTGATTGTGGCTAGAGAGACCCTCCCTAGTTCTCTTGGTTTAGTTTGAAATCAATGTCTGTTTATCTGGTGTCATCAATAGAATGCCACCAGAATAAGCTCCCTCCTACCTCTGCCTTTAGGCTCCGCCCACTTCACCTTTGAGTTCTCTCACACGCTCTTTGTCTGATTCCTGATTGGTTGAACGCCTGCACGCTAAAAAACACACCCGTTCTCATTAACCTGCATGCCAGTAAGGAAAGCCCTTCCTATAACTGACCTGGTTCTGGGGTGTGGATTAAACTCTTGGGGCTCATCATGTGTTTTGGAGGTGTGTCAAAGGTCATGGTACTTGTGAGGTCATCAGCTTCTTGCACTCACTGGTCTTCCTCGTGCAGTGGTGCTTTTATATCAGCTCCTCTGAAACATATTGACACAATGTTGATATGACAGTCTGCTTCAGCACTACTAACCCAGTTTGCACCAACCGCTAGTTAGTAGCTACTGTAACTAAACTGGGCCTTCGGTGTACATCTTTTTACTCTTCCTTATTTAATGTTTTTGATTGGAATGGAATCATTTCTGACGAAGTTAACATCTCTCTACCAGTAATGCACATTTTTATGTTTTCTTTGTTTCTCCGTTTTGCAGTCATTTAATTCTGCCCGGAGGAGGATCCTCCAACACAGGATCCTCTCACAATGCCGATGTCACATTCATTGTGCAGAAAACAGATAGCCCTATAGGCCAAGATTATGAAACCCACTTCAAGACTAAAAAGATCAAATGAAATCTCTGATATTAAAATCCAATATTCCTCCAGGTTGCCCTTTAACTCGCAATATAGCACGACCTCTATGTCCTATGCATGGGAATGAACAAGGTATTTCACATTTCCCCTCGCTGCTGCCGATGCTCACAAGTACAGTGAACTCTGCCCTCCTCATGAAATGATGATCAGAGTTTGTGATTGGCGGAGTTATCCCTCCAATGAGAAGCCAGGGGAACCATGGTCTTTTCTCAATGTAAATCAACCAACTGTTTTGTCTGGTTTGATCTTTTTTTGTTTTAGTTTATTTGTTTTCATTAACCTGTGCACTTTTATTATAGGATTATATAACTTTATATTATTAACCTAGGAAAGGTTTGTAGTGCTAAGGTTTGTGACTTATTTAGTCAAGTATACACATATATTAATAGGAATATATTTCCTCCTGTATATGGTCTCTTTGTACCATCTACGGAGACCATTTACTCTCCTAAAGTCTCAGCGCAAACCAGAGTCCATCTATTGTTATTGTGCTTCTGAGAATTGATCCATCTGAATAACCATCCTTTTATTGTTATGTCTCATCTTATTGCTTTATTATGCTGTTGGTTTGGTTTTTTATGTATGTTCTACTGCCATGTTCTAAACAAAATCCAGGGTGAGCTAATTCTGGGGTTTTCATGTATTTATTATTCCTAGGAATAGTTCAAAGCTAACGCGCAGAAACTTGACGACGCTCTGACTCAGAAAAATTGGTAAGAAGTTCTTGGGGGGGAAAATGGAGTGACAAAATGATTTTGTTTTTTTCCATCTTCTTACCAGGGGTGTCACACTGATAAGGGATCACTGGCTCACAGAATTCTCTGCAAGTGCAACGATTAAATTCCAAATTGGAATTGTTTAATTCTCTCTTTGTTTATCGTGCCAAATCCTGGTACACCATTTAGGTTTGAAAAGATTCAAGAATCAGAAAGACAAGCCGTACATCAGTGAGAAAGGTGTAGTTTGGGGCTGTGGCTTTCTGCTGAAGCGCTACCCGGGTTTTGCTTTGGGTTTGTTTTGTTCTTCATTCTGACCAGTAGTGCCTTTCATTGTTTCAAGGGAGAATTGTAGACTAGTACTTTGTGTTTGTTTTTTAGGGGAGGAGTTTGGGTTGAATGACTTTGTGAGCAGCAATAAATGCAAAGAGGAGTAGCCCTTTTTGCAGGAGTGAGATGATCGTTTTGAAATTAGCTCAATTCAACTGATATTGTATTGAATTCTGCAGGTCAGTGATCCCAACAGCAAATTCAGGGGTATTGAGAAAATGTAGTTTTTTTTATCAAACTTTGGGAACCAAAAGAAATCCCTTTGGCCTCATTTTGAACAAAATGTTCCATGCACCACTATGTGTTTGGGCAGATCAGTGTACTATTGGAAACATCGACATGATCTCTAGCTTTGTATGGTGAAGGTAATGTAATATCTACAGTATTGTTGGCAAATGTGCAGAGAGCGCATTTTCTCTTTGATTTGTTTTTGTTTTTTTATTGAATATTTTTTTTTACATCATATATTAAAGTGTTGTGATTTCAGGAAATAGAAAACAGATTTTGCATCAACAAGCTTGAATAGTGCCATCCTAGCCAATGCTTGTTTGTTGAGGCGTAAAAAGTTATCAATACGGTTGAGAAGCGAAAAATACAGAGAAAATAAAGTGCAATTTAAAAGCTGTTTTACAAGGAAAATAAAAGTTTTCTGTTTGCTGGAAGTGATAGCATTGTGATAATACACTAGCCGTGCAAACTTTATATTGTCATATTGTGTTTCAGTATTGATCCATATTGAGTTTGATACCTTTATATGAAATAACGACTTAATCTGTATGTTGGTATTTATTTGGATTGTCATGCAGTACTGTATTCTTATCAATAATGTGCATTATAATTAGTGGCATATTGATTACAACTTATTGTCATATGCATGTTTTTCAGTCATGGGAACCTTTACACAGAATCGAAAACAAACCTATAACTTTGGAGATGCTGAAAAAGTGAAAAAATAAAATGATGAAAAAATGAGTTTAGTCTAATGTATTACTGCTGAGCTAATCCTATGAAAGTGTTGTTTTGTTTTCCTATAGAGAGGTGTTATGTCTGTGTAAAGGTAGTCATACTGGTTAAAATCAATAAATGTGACTAAAAAGACAAAAGTGTCCCGTGTGTATTTTCATCCCAAACTCATCCCACTGTAAGTAAATTAACAGTTCACTTTGGAGCCAGTCTGATGCTGCAGGCTCCCCCTCAGAAGATCCCCAGCTGGGAAACAAAATGAGGGGGGACTTCCCAGCTGTCTGTAAAGACTCCATGACATGATCAAATTTCACACAATGCACAAAACTCTTCCACCCCCACCTTCTGTCTGGCTCCCCCTCTTTTTCCTCTCTCCCTGCCCTCATCCTTTGTCTTCTCTATTCTTCCTGTTATTTTCCATTTTCTTTTTCTGTTCTCCACATCTCACCCCTTTATATCTCTTTAACTCTCTAGATCTTTATTTTCTCTCCCATTTACTCTCTTTTTCTGTCGTTTCCCTCTCTTTTATCCATAATTTGCTGCTGTGTATTAAAAACTCCCGCATACAAACAAACCCGGTGACTCTTGACCTCTCCACCCCCAGTAACTTCCTGTCCATGCTCCGTTAGGACCAGTTTCCATGAGTCATAACGACTTGCCCCGTTTGTCTCATGCAACAGTTTTATACCACGTGGATGGTTTTATATGGCAAGAATATGTAGAGCGCTATTGATTTTCAGAAAAGAAGAATTGATACAAAATACAGAAACAGATGAACAATGCAAGTGATAAAATAATTGGTCCCATTCAGAAGCTGTCATTCTACAAATATAAGGATTTATTGTATTCTAATGTCTAAAGTTTATAAATTGCATTTTTAGACCACTGTACAATTTTGATTAATAACCATCTTACAGAAGTAGGATGGAAACAAAAGGACCATTCATTGAGTTTTTAAATAATCTATCCCAGCGAGAGATGGTGGGAGAGATGCGAAAGTTCTGCAAGCAGTAACGCCTGATTTCCTCCTCTAGTCCTCTCTGTAAAGGGGGGCTGATGAGGATGGCTGGCTTTGTGTATCTGAAACCCCACAAGTACAGAACAAATTCTGTTCCAAATCTGGTTACATTGAAAAGCAATGTGTGTGTATGGCCAACAGTGAGTGTGACGTCTGAGTGATGGAAGAAGTGCTCTAATCAAGACAATCAATGGTTTGCATGCAGGGCTGAAACATAAAAACTATAATACACACTATTCATACACAAAGAATCACATACAACTAGGCTACAGTGTACCATTTACCAACCACACTACATAACAGAGACTGCCCCAACTGAAAAAGTCCCGATTTGCAGAATCGGATACTGTATGAAAGAAAGGTGGGAGGTCACTCCATTGGCAGTCTATGACATCACTATCCCCCCACAGTGGACGCTTTGTCGTCATGGCATCTCCCCCATTTCCTGTTCATTATGCCATATGGAATATGGGTCAATGGAATATGTTCTATCCCACTGCTCCATTCCAAATTCAGGTGGTATGATTGTACCTGAAGTAGCATGCTGCTCGTCTCACAGTGGTTGGTGCAGTATCCTCTCTGACCAATTGGGGTCACCATAACACTGACAAATACAGTGGTATCCAGTGTCTGTCTGAATCCAATGAGATTCTTCACTCTTTTTTGAGTGATATTATATGGGTATGTGTTTGTGCACAAGTGTGTTTTGTATGTGTGTGTGCATGTGTGTGTGTGGGTGTGTACGCAATGTTGAGTGTGAGTGTGTACGCAATGGTGAGTGTGCTGCTGTCAGTGGAGTGGGGCTACTAAACCGTAACCTAACACAAAGAGCCCTCTCTCTTTCTCAGCCACTCCTGTCATGTGATGAGCTGAACACATGAGGACCCTGAAGGAGCATTGAATGCATCAGGTGGTGCACAGAACACACACACACACACAGTTACACCACACGGCCAAACAGACAGCCTCGCCATGTCTGACTCATGTGTCTCTGACTACTGTGCGCACACACACACACACACACACACACACACACACACACACACACACAGGAGGTTCCACACACAGCAGGTCTGACGAACTGTGTGACCTCATACTCATCATACACCAAACATTCCGGCTGGACAGGGATGTGTCTTCTCCCCTATGCTCATGAGAGAAATGGATACTCCAAAAGAGATCTATCTCTCTGTAATCTGTAGGTGTGTGCCTCTACCCTTGTTCTCATTGAAATCATGACAAAACATGTCATGCAAAATGTTCACTTTATTTTCAGTTCACACTCTTTGATGAGTGATGTGGTTTGATAACAGCAGAGGAGGTGTGATTTGAAATTGGTGTGAAAGAAGTGGATGGCCTAACTCACACCTTCCCTCCTTTCCCCCACATCTCTCTTATCTCTCTGCCTACCTTTCTTTTTCCTCCAATTCTCTGCGCTCCTCTGACTCCCTCCCCCCATTTTCACTCTGTTTCTTTCTGTCCTCCCATCCTCTCTCCTTTATCCATTTCCCTCCCTCTGACTATCTCTCGCCATCTCTCTCTTCACTCTCAATTTCAATTCAATTTAAGGGGCTTTATTGGCATGGGAAACATATGTATACATTGCCAAAGCAAGTGAAATAGATAATAAACAAAAGTGAAATAAACAATACAAAATTAACAGTAAACATTACACTCCCAAAAGTTCCAAAAGAATAGATACATTTCAAATGTCATATTATGTATATATACAGTGTTGTAATGATGTGCAAATAGTTAAAGTACCAAAGAGAAAATAACATAAATATAGGTTCATTTTACAATGGTGTCTGTTCTTCACTGGTTGCCCTTTTCTTGTGGCAACAGATCACTAATATTGCTGCTGTGATGGCACACTGTGGTATTTCACCCAATAGATATGGGAGTTTATCAAAATTGGATATGTTTCACATTTTTTGTGAGTCTGTGTAGTCTGAGGGAAATATGTGTCTCTAATATGGTCATACATTTGGCAGGAGGTTAGGAAGTGCAGCTCAGTTTCCACCTCATTTTGTTGGCAGTGTGTACATAGCCTGTCTTCTCTTGAGAGGCAGGTCTGCCTTCGGCAGCCTTTCTCAATAGCAAGGCTATGCTCACTGAGTCTGTACATAGTCAAAGATTTCCTTAATTTTGGGTCAGGCACAGTCATCAGGTATTCTGCCACTGTGTACTCTCTGTTTAGGGCCAGATAGCATTCTAGTTTGCTCTGTTTTTTTGTAAATTCTTTCCAATGTGTCAAGTAATTATCTTTTTTTTTCTCATGCTTTGGTTGGGTCTAATTGTGTTGCTGTCCTGGGGCTCTGTGGGTTCTGTTTGTGTTTGTGAACAGAGCCCCAAGACCAGCGTGCTTAGGGGGCTCTTCTATTAATTTGTTAATTTCTCTGTTAATTAATCTGTTAATTTCTCTGTAGGTGATGGCTTTGTTATAGAGGGTTTGGGAATCGCTTCCTTTTAGGTGGTTGTAGAATTTAACGTCTCTTTTCTGGATTTTGATAATTAGCGGGTATCAGCCTAATTCTGCTCTGCATGCAGTATTTGGTGTTTTATGTTGCACACAGAGGATATTTTTGCAGAATTCTGCATGCAGAGTCTCAATTTGGTGTTAGTCCCATTTTGTGAATTCTTGGTTGGTGAGCAGATCCTAGACCTTACAACCATAAAGGGCAATGGGTTCTATAACTGATACAAGTTTTTTTAGCCAGATCCAAATTGGTATATCGCATTTTATGTTCCTTTGATTGCATAGAAGGCCCTTCTTGCCTTGTCTCTCAGATCGTTCACAGCTTTGTGGAAGTTACCTGTGGCGCTGATGTTTAAGCCGAGGTATATATCGTTTTTTTGTGTGCTCTAGGGCAACGGTGTCTAGATGGAATTTGTATCCGTGATCCTGGGAACTGGACCTTTTTTGGAACACCAAAAAACACTTACTGAGATTTACTGTCAGGGCCCAGGTCTGACAGAATCTGTGCCGAAGATCTAGGTGCCACTGTAGGCCCTCCGTGGTTGGGGACAGAAGCATCAGATCATCAGCAAACAGTAGACATTTGACTTCAGATTCTAGTAGGGTGAGGCGGGTGCTGCAGTCTGTTCTAGCGCCTTCACCAATTCAATGATATATGTTGAAGAGTGTGGGGCTTAAGCTGCATCCCTGTCTCACCCCCCGTCCCTGTGGAAATAAATGTGTGTATCTCTCTCTCTTTCAGTAACTGGTTCTATTTACCACTGATCTGTGGCTTTGACTATGGGAGCCCCCAGGTGATTCGAGGATGTTGTTATAATTATACATTATACATTATTATTACAACAATAGTCCTCAGACCTCCAAAAGATGTGATTTAGAGAGTGAAAATCTGAAACGTATTTGTTTTGCCATATAAAACCCTAGAAAACATAGGCTTTTTCACAGTGGGTGCCTTTCCTTTGCTGGGCAAGCCGTTTGGGATTTGTTTAGCAAAATATGAGTGTACACACTTCTCCAGGCTCCAGTACACCACTGCATAGTGGCGATGGAAAAACAGCAGTCACACACAGAATGATGTTAAAGGTTAGGCAGTCCATTCACTCGGACATTAGCCAGTAGGTCCCAATCATAAGAATACAAAAACACAACCATTAGGCTAAGCATTCCTAATAAAAATGTACAGCAATTGCTTCCCATTGCAAAAAACCTTTCACGTTTAGCACACAAAGTAACTGACGACCTAAAGATTAAATGCAACAATGTTTCACACATCAGTTATTTTCAACGAGATGGCCAACAACAGCGAAGGCGCTGCAATTCACAACACAGTTCCACTCACCAGATGATAATTTGAAACGTAACTTCTTGTTGAAAGTTATTCTTGAAAAGGGAGAAGATAACAAACAAGCAACAACATCCTCTTTGATAATACCTGCTGCAGCCGCTGCAAACTAGCCTATAACAAAAAATAGCTAGCTAGACCGTCAGAAAATTAATGCATGCTATTTCGCAGTGACCTTTTGGCTTTTGAGAAGGCAGAAGCTTCCATACGTTTTTTTGTAAAAATGGTCCCACCCAGTTGATTCCACTGTCACTCCAAAATGTTGCCCTTGTACAGTTGAATAGCAGATAGAACAGCACCTTCTATCTAGCTTCTGAAGGCTTAGCCAATGGCTGACTTGGCTAGCTAGATTTATCTCCCCAGAGACCACAAAAGAAAAATCCTGATTGGATCTTCTTTCGCTTCAATGCTAACCCTTTCCTTTCCAACAAAACTGAAGAGATTAAATCAGAACATCATTGAAAATAATAATGTAATTATAATTATAATTTTTATTAGAATTATTTTATAAATCCTTAGCCCTTCTCTGAAGGGGTAGAAGGCCCTCCTTGTTCCCCACTATGTTGGGGTTAATAATAATTTGTAGAGTGGCTCTATTTTCCCTCAGCACGCATTTTTTCACCATTCTAAATGTCTAAAGAATCCATATGTCCTTCTGAAATATGAACATAGAAATACTGGACATTTTGAAATCTTATTATGGTGGCGATTTGACAAAATGTTGATCGTGGTATAGAATTGAACTCACATTTTTCTGGTTTTGGTCTTGACCCCTCCAGGTCTCACCCCTCCTCTGGTCTTGGTCTTGACTCGATTTGCTCCAGTCTCCCTTTAGATGGTCTCGAACACAACACTGTTAAGTGCCGTACTCATTTTGTATGACAAGGGCATATAAAACAGACATTTCACCTTGGGTATTTGAACCAGCAAATATTTGTTTACTAACCCAATGCCTTAACTGCTAGGCTACAACAATGTAGCCTACAACTTTTTTCTGTGCTTGTCCTTAGTGCCTGCTATGGCTAGCTACAGTAGCCGGACACAGACTATCACAGACTGCAGAGTGTCAGTGAATGAACAAGTGAATGGCAGCCAGCCAGCCAGCCAGCCAGCCAGCCAGCCAGCCAGCCAGCCAGCCAGCCAGCCAGCCAGCCAGCCAGCCAGCCAGCCAGCCAGCCAGCCAGCCAGCCAGCCAGCCAGCCAGTGGGCATGTCACTACAGACTCCAACACTTTGTCTGTGTTGATCAAGGGCAGACGAGGAGCGTGCAACTACAAAACGAGGCACAAAAGGGGTTAATTGCGCATGGCTAAATTGACATGGGTAAGTCAGAGGGAGCGAGAGGGAGGGAGAGAGAGACAGGAGAGAGAAGGACCTACCACAGTCGACCATTACCCACATGATTGGCTCAAAATTCTAACACAGTTAGCCAAACAGTAGGCCTTGATATGTCTATTCAAGTTAGATAGCATTACAACATGCCACAAACATACTTTACAATCATATGGTTATTGATGGCAGAGGGTGGCTACAGACAGTAGCTCTACACAATATCACATGTTCATTGACATTATTAAAAAATGTATATTTAAACTTTATTTAACTTGGCATTAGACATTAAAATGAATTATAACTCAGGGTGTCACACCGTCACCTCAAACTTTGCATTTTTATTCTGAGGGGCGAATTAACAGTTGGTTATGATACAGAAATAGCAAAGTATTTCATATTTAAGCAAGCAATTTGGCTTTCTGCCTCAATCAATTCCTTGTTCCTCTGAAAACTAACTCACAGGGACAGCTGACAAGGTTTATTCAGCGTGCTGGGAATTCAAGATGAATCAACACTGCTCATCTATGGGAGGGAGAGGGCCTGAGCAGTGACATAGAAATGCCAGTTAATATTTGTGTTTCAGTGTCTTTTCTTCTCAGCCATTATTGATGAATCTAGTCAAAGGACCAAGGAGGAAGCCAAGCCCAATGATAACCATTAATGCAGTGATGGAAGCACCCAGCGACCCTTATACAAATGGCCAAATGGGGCATCGATTTAGGCCTACAGTGGTGCTCATTTCAACATATGTTCTGTTATAATGACCCTTCTAAATGGTCAGTATTAAAGGTAAAACAATCTGTTTTTTCCAAAGCCTAATCCTGCCACTTTGTTTGGTAGAAGGATGGGGCTGGGTGGGAATTGACAGTCCATGAGACTGACGTGATAGTTTGTTGAAACATATTTTGAAGCACTGTTTACGGACTCAAATACATAATCATTGGAAATATTTGATTTGGGGTTATAATATGGTAATAGCCTACGGTAATAGGTTCAGGGTTGGGTAGGTTACTTTATAAATGTAATCACTTACTAATTGTCTGTCCAAAACTGTAATCAGTAAGGTAACTTTTGGATTACCCAACTCATTAACGTTACTTTTGAATTACTTTCCCCTTTAGAGGCATTAGAAGAAGACAAAAGGGATCCATCAACCACATTTGGTGTGTCATCATAGTGTTCTCTGACGTGCTCAGGTGGAACAGACTTAAACTTGCACCATTTTAAATGCTGAATTTGATGTCATTGAGAAAACATAAACATTTTGTAGGTTATTGTGTAAAATAACTAAGCAAAAGACATGCAATAAACAACAATGTATACAAACATAATAGTCCCATGATTTACTATGTTCTACTGTACTCAATGAATGACCATGGTTGTCGTGACCGCGCATCAGCGTGAACGCGCAACTCCTTTCTCCAGTGGCGGAGTTGAGCGCACTCAACGCATAGAGAAGAATAGTTTTGCTATAAGGAGGACAGAGCCGGGAGGAGTGAATGGATCAGTGCTCCAATGCATCAAACGCGCACATTGGACACCCTCTTATATCCGTGAAAGAAACCCTACATGCCTGTTATGCCCTGCCGCGGAGGCTAGAGATTTTTGCCAAGAGAAGGGAAAACGCAGAGGACTCTGAAGTCGGGACACTCCTTCGTTTGAGTTGACTGTAACGTTAGTTCGCCTGTGCACTGTTTCCAATCTCCTGTGAGCCTAGCGTCGGAGAGGGGGGATTCAGCCAAGCAGGACAACAACTGTAGGCAAGATGCAGGGGGTTTCAGCAACAACTGGTAAGCCAACGCTTAGGCTACACATTTTACAGCTCTGAATTGTTCGGTTTCTTGTTTTGGGAGGTTTGTCTTGAAGTATCAATTTCTAGTGGCAGTATCGTGTCACAAAGTTACAACAGGGGAGGCTACATGTAGCAAAAACGATCTCCTTTATGGCGCAAATTTATGGAGCAAACTTTTCCTTTCTATTGTTCCCCGATTCAAGTCTAACGAATGCAGTTTATGCGGGTGAGAAAGACAAACTTCAACAAACGGATTATCATTATTCGTAGGCCTACATAACAGGATATTTACCTTTCAATTAAATGTCACAAACACACATCACAAAAAACGTCAAGGTCCTTGGGGAGAAGAGGGAAAATCGGCACCAAACCCCAAGTGGCAGCAGCTCTGACTTCACCATTGCCCCTGTGCCACGCATTATAAGGCATATGCTTCTCTCAGCCTTTCTCTTAGACACACAGACACAGACACACACACACACACACACACACACACACACACACACACACACACACACACACACACACAGCTCAGCTCTCTAGAGACGGGTGGATTGAACATCTGGCAATTCTGGCAAATGCCAGATGGGCTACACAATTTTCTTGTTTGGTGGGCTGGTCGAAATTCACACGCAAAAATATATAAAGGTGACATGGCCATACTAATCTATAATGAGCCTTTGGCTGATCATTGGGCAACAGCTAGCACTTACCAAGATGGGTTTTCTGAGCTGAGGTAACGCAAATACACATTCAAAGTCAAATGCGGTATCAGCAAAGAGACCTCCCCCAACTCGTGATCAGATCGACATCCAAGATCATGGATCGTAAAAAACGGAAAGGGTGCCTATAAATGCAGAAAGAGCACATTCTACATCATCATCTCATTCAAAACGTCCTAATTTTTGTGAGTCTAAAACCATGGTTTGGTCAAACAGTAAAGTGTATTATCCTCATGATCCCTGTAATAAAAGTGTCTACCCTGCCACTGTGCCTGTGCCCTAGATAGGGCCTGCTGCTGTGATGGGCAAGCCACTCTCATCTCCCCCATGAGCTCGAGAGAAAAATGCATTCTGATCATATGACATTTCAAAATGCAATTGGGGGAAAATGCTTTCGAAGCTTCGTCCCTTGTCGCTGTCGAAGAGAGAAGGGTCTCAGTTTTCTGTAGGTACAGAAAACGTTCAATTTTCAGCTCAATAGCAGCTATTTTACAACCAAGATATCTGATATGGGTTTGAGATATGCACACCAGCCATTGCAAGGGCATAGGCCGATAGATCTCGTGCTTGCAACTGCAAAGTTTATTACATTACATTTACTATTGGATGAATACATGGCTACTAGCAGTGGGTATTATATTTAGAGTTGGAGATCTAGTTAATTTGTGTTGAGTTTCCACTTCCTCAGGTGATGAACCCCAAATTAATTAGCCAACATTAGTTAGTGCACATAACGATGTATGTAATTCATCTCTATGGGGGGAAAAGGAGATTCTGGAGTGCTATTTTGACTAGGGTGACCAGACACCCGGAGACAGTCCCCGATTTCCGGGGACAGTCCCCGATTTTGGTGGCCTGTGCCCGGCTGGAGCTGTCCCCGAAAATGGCCCAGATTAGCCCTCAGAAGAAAAAGCAACTCTGAAGTTAAATTGAGGCCGATATCTCAATAATCAAACGATGTATCCAATGAGATTTGTATATAAAAGTGATGTCTATCCCTGTACCAAACTCTTTTGATACCACAACCTTTTATGAGAACATTTGACCAGTGATACATTGTAACCACTGCATGAGCAACCATGCCCATGTCCAGAAAATGCATACAACAGCATAGGCTACCAAATTTATGTGATCGTAAAATTACTAGATAGGCGAAGATTCTGTGTTATACAGTGCTTTCAGAAAGTATTCAGACCTCCCCTTTTTCCACATTTTGTTACGTTACAGCCTTATTCTAAAATTGATTCAATATTTTTTCCCCCCTCATCAGTCTACACACAATACCTCATAATGACAAAGCGAAAACAGGTTTTTAGACATTTTTGCAAATGTTAAAAACAACAACAGAAATACCTTATTTACATAAGTATTCCCACCCCTTTGCTATGACACTCCAAATTGATCTCAGGTGCAGCCAATATCTTTTGAACATCATTGATTTGAGCCCACCTGTGGCCAATTTAGTTGTTTGGACATGATTTAGAAAAAAAAACTACTGTCTCTATAAGGTCCCACAGTTGACAGTGCATCTCAGAGCAGAAACTATACTAAAAAGTCCAAGGAACTGTCCATAGATCTCTGAGATGTTGTGATGTGGCATATATCTGGGGATAGGTATAAAATAATTTCTAGTGTTGAAAGTTTCCAAGAGCACAGTGGTCTCCATCATTGGGAAATTGAAAAAATATAGAACTACCCAGACTGCCTTGAGCTGGCCATCCAACCAAACTGAGCAACCGGGCATTGGTAAGGGAGGTGACCAAGAACCCAATGACCAGTCTGACAGAACTACAGAGTTCCTTGGCTGAGAAGAACCTGCCAGAAGGACAATAATCTCTACAGTACTTCACCAATCTGGGCTTTATGGGAGAGTGGCCAGACAGAAGCCAGTCCTGAGAAAAAGGCACATGACAACACACCTGGAGTTTGCAAAAACGGTATGTGAAAGACTGAGATCATATGGCAAAATATGCTGTGGTCTGATGAGATAACAATTATATGTCTGGAGAAAATTAAGGCACAGCTCATCTCCCATCTAATACCATCCTTACCGTGAAGCATGGTGGTGGCAGCATTATGTTATTGGGATGCTTTTCAGCGACAGGGACCGGGAGACTGGCAAGGTTAGAGGGAACAATGAATGGAGCTAAATACAGGTACATCCTTGATGAGGACCTGCTTCAGAGTGCAAACGACCTTAGACTGGGCCAAAGAGTTACTTTCCAACAGGTCAATGACCCCAAGCATACAGCCAAAGCAACACTTGAATGGCTTCAGAACAAGAATGTGAAAGTCCTTGAGTTGCCCAGCCAAAGCCCAGACTTGAGTCCCATTGAAAATCTGTGGAAAGACTTTAAGATTGCTGTTAACTGCCGCTCCCCATCTAATTTAACAGAGCTTGAGAAAATCTGCAAGGAAGAAGGGGAGCAAATCCACAAATCCAGATGTGCAAAGCTGATACAGACATACCCAAGACGACTCATAGCTGTAATCACCGCCAAAGGTGGTTCTACAAAGTATTGATTCAGGGGTGTGAATATTTATGTGAATACATATGTAAACGAGAGAGTTCTGTATGTCATTTTCTATAAATTTGAAAGTTTTCACTTTGCTATAATGGAGTATTGTGTCACGGCACACTCAGTGATGTGCTGGTGTGGATAAAATGCTAGGGCCGAATTCTTGTCCCAGTCCGCCCCTGCCAAGACATGAATATGTTCTTTGTTGTAAAGTCCCCTCCTCATTTATCCTATGTGTTTTGTCTGATGATGATTATTAGGCTACAGGGAAATAGTTGTATTGAATGGAGGGAGGAGGAGGATGTTTGAGATGAGGATGTTTATATGACATGTAACTGGGGGACAGGATGTTGAGGAGAGTTATAGACTGAGATATGATAAGTGTGATGAAGATGGTGATCATGAGAGGCCAATAACTGATACTTGTAGAGAGGAGTTGGTTTCTGATGTGTTCTGCTGAAGATTATGAAGCCAGTGAACAGGGGTGATGATAATGATCACAATTAATTATAATAATGATGACCATGATCACATTCAATGATATGCAGGCTGCTATCTGGTGTGCAGGATGTGATCAGAGGGGAGTCAGAGGCTGAGGCTGATACATGGTGTGTGTATAAAGACTAGTGTTCTAATGCTCTTCTCCATGTGAATCCCTCATGGTGAGGAATATGATTAGACTGGAGGAGAGTGTCTGCAGACAGAATCTAGGAGAGAATCGCCTGGCCTCAGGATCGCCTGGCCTCAGGAATGAGATGACTAGATAGGAGAGGGAGAGGGAGCGAGAGGGAGGGAGGGAGGGAGTGGGAGAGAGAGAGTAAGAGTGAGTATGTAAACTCAGCAAAAAAATAAATGTCCTCTCACTGTCAACTGCGTTTATTTTCAGCAAACTTAACATGTGTAAATATTTATATGAACATAACAAGATTCAACAACTGAGACATAAACTGAAGTTCCACAGACATGTGACTAACAGAAATTGAGTAATGTGTCCCTGAACAAAGTGGGGATCAAAAGTAACAGTCAGTATCTGGTGTGGCCACCAGCTGCATCAAGTACTGCAGTGCATCTCCTCCTCATGGACTGCACCAGATTTACCAGTTCTTGCTGTGAGATGTTACCCCACTCTTCCACCAAGGCACCTGCAAGTTCCCGGACATTTCTGGGGGGAATGGCCCTAGCCCTCACCCTCCAATCCAACAGATCCCAGATATGCTCAATGGGATTGAGATCCGGGCTCTTCGATGGCCATGGCAGAACACTGACATTCCTGTCTTGCAGGAAATCACGCACAGAACGAGCAGTATGGCTGGTGGCATTGTCATGCTGGAGGGTCATGTCAGGATGAGCCTGCAGGAAGGGTACCACATGAGGGAGGAGGGTGTCTTCCCTGTAACGCACAGCGTTGAGATTGCCTGCAATGACAACAAGCTCAGTCCGATGATACTGTGACACACTGCCCCAGACCATAACGGACCCTCCACCTCCAAATCGATCCCGCTCCAGAGTGCAGGCCTCGATGTAACGCTCATTCCTTCAACGATAAACGCAAATCCGACCATCACCCCTGGTGAGGTAAAACCGCGACTCGTCATTGAAGATAACTTTTTGCCAGTCCTGTCTGGTCCAGCAACGGTGGGTTTGTGCCCATAGGCAGTCCAGCCTCTCTCAGCCTATTGCAGACAGTCTGAGCACTGATGGAGGGATTGTGCGTTCCTGGTGTAACTCGGGCAGTTGTTGTTGCCATCCTGTACCTGTCCCGCAGGTGTGATGTTCGGATGTACCGATCCTGTGCAGGTGTTGTTACACATGGTCTGCCACTGCGAGGGCGATCAGCTGTCCGTCCTGTCTCCCTGTAGCCCTGTCTTAGGCGTCTCACAGTACGGACATTGCAATTTATTGCCCTGGCCACATCTGCAGTCCTCATGCCTCCTTGCAGTATGCCTAAGGTACGTTCATGCAGATGAGCAGGGACCCTGGGCATCTTTCTTTTGGCGTTTTTCAGAGTCAGTAGAAAGGCCTCTTTAGTGTCCTAAGTTTTCATAACTGTGATCTTAATTGCCTACCGTCTGTAAACTGTTAATGTCTGTTCCACAGGTGCAGGTCTGTAAGCTGATAGTGTCTTAACGACCGCTCCACATGTGCATGTTCATTAATTGTTTATGATTCATCAAACAAGCATGGGAAACAGTGTTTAACCCTTTACAATGAAGATCTGTGAAGTTATTTGGATTTTTACAAATTATCTATGAACAAGTGTCCTGAAAAAGGGACGTTTCTTTTTTTGCTGAGTTTATGTGTGTGTATGCGCATGTCAATGTACATGTGAGACATTTGTTCTCAGTCTATTAATATAGAGTTGTGTTACTTGTGTAGAGAGTTAACTACAGTGGTGTGATCACACATTTGCCACAGGTACCCAGACAGCCACTGACTTAACAGTTAAATGCAATGTCCTTTACCTATTAAGGTCTTTTGCATTGGTTTATTTTAAAATATCTTGGTCATTTTGCCTTTAAGAGTGTCAATCATTGGGTCAAAGTGCACACTAAACCACAAAGAGTTGGAGAACCATAACATAATATTAGAAAACTAAATCTTAGCATAGTCATAGAGATGAAACAATATTATGTAGGTCTTAGAAAGATATGTACAAAATGGGAGACAGTCAGAGAGAGATGGATGGAGAGAAAGATGGAGAGAGAGTGATGGTGTTGATTGGACAATAACAAAGGTTGTTGGGGTGGTGAACTGCAGAGAGTGTGTTTGTTGGTGGTCTCTGGGGACGGATCGATTGGCTCTCCTCCCGGCTGCCTTCCGCCAGTCTGTCTTCTTTCTCCTACAGTTCTCTCCCTCCTACATATCTCTCTCTCCCTCTCTCAGACCTCCAGTTATTCTCTTTGCCAGACCTCTCTCCCCCAGATCTCCCCCGTTGTATACTTAAGCAGTAAGGCACAAGAGGCAGTCATATGTAAATGGCCTTGTTCAGCCCAATGGCGAGCAATAATGAATGACACATTTTCATAAAAAAAAACATTATTTTAATAAGTAAATTCATACAATTTCATAGTCCGGACAGACATCTGGTCGTTAGTTATTTTGGTCATGTTGCTACAGACGTTAATTATTTAATAGTTGCTATGGAAAAAGACTGGTTATCCGTTCTAACAAAAATGGTTGCTATCAAATCAAATCAAATTTTATGGGTCACATCCACATGGTTAGCAGATGTTAATGTGAGTGTAGCGAAATGCTTGTGCTTCAAGTTCTGACAGTGCAGTAATATCTAACAAGTAATCAAACAAATTCACAACGACTACCTTATACACTCAAATGTAGAGGGATGAATAAGAATATGTACATATAAATATATGGATGAGCGATGGCCGTGTGGCATAGGCAAGATGCAGTAGATGATATAGAATACAGTATATACATATGAGATTAGTAATGTAGGATATGTAGACATGATTAAAGTGCTGTTATTTAAAGTGACTAGTGATACCTTTATGAAATCAATTTATTAAATGTATTAAAGTGGCCAGAGATTTGAGTCTGTATGCTGGCAGAAGCCACTCTTTGTTAGTAATGGCTATTTAACAGTCTGATGGCCTTGAGATAGAAGCTGTTTTTCAGTCTCTCGGTCTCAGCTCTGATGCACCTGTACTGACCTCACCTTCTGGATGTTAGTGGGGTGAACAGGCAGCGGCTCGGGTGGTTGTTGATGATCTTTTTGGCCTTCCTGTGACATCGGGTGCCGTAGGTGTCCTGGGGGGCAGGTAGTCTGCCCCCGGTGATGCGTTGTGCAGACGGCACTACCCTCTGAAAAGCCTTGCGGTTGTGGGCGGAGCAGTTGCTGTACCAGGCGGTGATACAGCCCGACAGGATGCTCTCGGTTGTGCATCTGTAAAAGTTTGTGAGTGTTTTCGGGGACAAGCCACATTTCTTCAGCCTCTTGAGGTTGAAGAGGCGCCGTTGCGCCTTCTTCACCACGCTGTCTTTGTGGGTGGACCCTTTCAGTTGGTCCGTGATGTGTACGCCGAGGAACTTAAAACTTTCCACCTTCTCCACTACTGTCCCGTCGTTGTGGATGGGGGCTGCTCCCTCTGCTGTTTCCTGAAGTCCACAATCATCTCCTTTGTTTTGTTGACATTGAGTGAGAGGTTATTTTCCTGACACCACACTCCAAGGGTCCTCACCTCCTCTCTGTAGGCCGTCACGTCATTGTTGGTAATCAAGCCTACCACTTTATTTGTGTTTGTTTTTATTACCGATCCCCATTACTCTTAAGTCAGTTTATACCATTTTTAAATATTACAATACATTCACCGATTTCACAACACACTGTGTGCACTCAGGCCCCTACTCCACCACTACCACATATCTATATGACTAAATCCATCTGTATGTATAGTGCGTATGTTATCGTGTGTGTGTGTGTGTATATGCATGTGTCTGTGCCAATGTTTGTGTTGCTTCACAGTCCCCGCTGTTCCATAAGGTGTTTTTTTATCTGTTTTTTAAAATCAAATTTTACTGCTTGCGTCAGTGACTTGATGTGGAATAGAGTTCCATGTAGTCATGGCTCTATATAGTACTGTGTGCCTCCCATAGTCTGTTCTGGACTTGGGAACTGTGAAGAGACCTCTTGTGGCATGTCTTGTGGGGTATGTATGAGTGTCTGAGCTGTGTGCCAGTAGTTTAGACGGACAGCTCGGTGCATTCAGCATGTCAATACCTCTCATAAATAAAAGTAGTGATGAAGTCAATCTCTCCTGGCTGAAAGTGGAGGAGAGATTGACTTCATCACTACTTTTATTAATGAGAGGTATTGACATGTTGAATACACCGAGCTGTCTGACATGCATATTATTAATGATCAACCCTGCCGATGACGCATTGCAATCAATGCTATTGCAATTCAAGATGGCCTACCTATACCTCTAATAAATGTTGTTCAAGATTAAAGTCTTAAAAATAGAGATAGTAGTAGTTTCTATGTTAAAGGTACATGTTTGGTATTAGTGGATTGAATACACATCTTTGCTTAGCTTTACTGCCCAAAGTGTTTCCATTCCCCTTTAACAGTTCCATTTGATTTATCAATGTGCAGCCACTGTCCCACAGCCCAGCCAGGCAATTCATAAACTTAATCTCCCCTGGAAAAAAAGTGTCTAGACATTATTTCCCCATGCTCCTAGGCTAGCATTTGGTTTGCAACAGTTGGGATTTGTCTAAACATTGCTGCCTGCTTCTCTGATCATGTGCAACAGCGTTGCTGTTTTTTTTTTTTGCAATCTCCACTTTGCCATATTTTTTATTTATTTTACCTTTATTTAACTAGGCAAGTCAGTTAAAAACAAAATCTTATTTTCAGTGACACCAAGGAACAGTGCGCTAACTGCCTTGTTCAGGGGTAGAACAGCAGATTTTTACCTTGTCAGCTCAGGGATTCAATCTTGCAACTCTTACTAGTCCAATGCTCTAACCACTAGGCTAACTGCTACCCCAAACCATAGAGTGAATGAACGTGACGAGACTGACAGCTTCTTTGAGCCAGCCAAATTCATTTATCAGGATCATTACAATGGATATATCAAAAGAAATGGCAATATATATATATAAAGGCAAAACAAATGAAAATGCACATAGTTTGCTGTCATTTCAACTGCTTGATGTGATTGTGTGTTAGCTTTAGTTGGCTAGCTAGCAAAGGAGAAGTAGCTAACCTCCAAACCAACCTTTTTTGCTTAGAACTTTGGATAGCAACTAGAGATCAACCGATTTAATTGGAATGGCCGATTAATTAGGGCTGATTTCAAGTTTTCATAACAATCGGAAATCTGTATTTTTGGACACCGATTTGGCCGATTGAATTATTATTATTTGTTTTACACCTTTATTTAACTAGGCAAGTCAGTTAAGAACACATTCTTATTTTCAATGACACCTAGGAACACTGGGTTAACTGCCTTGTTCAGGGGCAGAACGACAGATTTTTACCTTATCAGCTCGGGGATTCAATCTTGCAACCTTACAGTTAACTAGTCCAACGCTCTAACCACCTGCCTCTCATTGCACTCCACGAGGAGCCTGCCTGTTACGCGAATGCAGTAAGAAGCCAAGGTAAGTTGCTAGCTAGCATTAAACTTATCTTATAAAAAAACAATCAATCAATCATAATCACTAGTTAACTACACATGGTTGATGATATTACTAGTTTATCTAGCGTGTCCTGCGTTGCATATAATCGATGAGGTGCGCATTTGTGAAAAAGGACTGTCGTTGCTCCAATGTGTACCTAACCATAAACATCAATGCCTTTCTTAAAATCAATACAAGTATATATTTTTAAACCTGCATATTTAGTTAATATTGCCTGCTAACATTAATTTCTTTTAACTCTGTAAATTGTGTCACTTCTCTTGCAACAGAGTCAGGATATATGCAGCAGTTTGGGCCGCCTGGCTTGTTGCGAACTGTGTGAAGATAATTTCTTCCTAACAAAAATAGCCAACTTCGCCATACGGGGGATGATTTAACAAAAGCGCACTTGCGAAAAAAAAGCACAATCGTTGCACGACTGTACCTAACCATAAACATCAATGCCTTTCTTAATTAAATTCAGTACACAGAAGTACATATTTTTAAACCTGCATAAAAGGAATCATATTTTTAAACCTGCTGAAAGGAATCCATATTAGCAGGCAATATTAACCAGGTGAAATTGTGTCATTTCTCTTGCTTTCATTGCACGCAGAGTCAGGGTATATGCAACAGTTTAGGCAGCCTGGCTCATTGCGAACTAATTTGCCAGAATTTTACGTGATTATGACATACATTGAAGGTTGTACAATGTAACAGCAATATTTAGACTTAGGGATGCCACCCGTTAGATAAAATACGGAACGGTTCCTTATTTCACTGAAATAATAAACGTTTTGTTTTCGAAATAATAGTTTCCGGATTAGACCATATTAGTGACCAAATGCTCGTATTTCTGTGTGTTATTATGTTATAGCTAAGTTTATGATTTGATATTTGATAGAGCAGTCTGACTGAGCGATGGTAGGCAGCAGCAGGCTCGTAAGCATTCATTCAAACAGCATTTTTGTGCGATTTGCCAGCAGCTCTTCGCAATGCTTCAAGCATTGAGCTGTTTATGACTTCAAGCCTATCAACTCCCGAGATTAGTCTGGTGTAAACAATGTTAAATGGCTAGCTAGTTAGCGGGGTGCGCGATAATAGCATTTCAAACGTCACTCGCTCTGAGACTTGGAGTAGTTGTTCCCCTTGCTCTGCAAGGGCCGCGGATTTTGTGGAGTGATGGGTAACGATTCTTCGAGGGTGGCTGTTGCGAATGTGTTCCTGGTTCGAGCCCAGGTAGGGGCGAGGAGAGGGATGGAAGCTATACTGTTACACTGGCAATACTAAAGTGCCTATAAGAACATCCAATAGTCAAAGGTATATGAAATACAAATGGTATAGATAGAAATAGTCCTATAAATACTATAACTGCAACCTAAAACCTCTTACCTTGGAATATTGAAGTCTCATGTTGAAAGGAACCACCAGCTTTCATATGTTCTCATGTTCTGAGCTCATGTTCTGAGCTTTTTTTTTTTACATGGCACATATTGCACTTTTACTTTCTTCTTTTGCATTATTTAAACCAAATTGATGTTTCATTATTTATTTTAGGCTAAATTGATTTTTATTGATGTATTATATTAACTTAAAATAAGTGTTCATTCAGTATTGTTGTAATTGTCATTATTACAAATAAATCAATACAAATTGGCAGATTAATCGGTTTCGGGGTTTTTTGGTCCTCCAATAAATCGGTATCGGTATCGGCGTTGAAAAATCATAATCAGTCAACCTCTATAGCAACCATGCTAAGAGAATGGATGACCAGCTTGTTTTGCTAGAAGCTTCAGAATATCAGATCTAACAACTGGCTTTTGCCTGGAATATATTGTCTGGTAGAAGGATGAAATAAAACCAATTAACTCATTAAAATAAAGTTTCTAATGAAAACACGTCGTTCATATTTAAAAAAAAAAACATGTTGGTAAATGTTTTATAAATGCAATAAGGCCCTCGTACCCAGGAATTATCATGAATAACACCCTTCTTAGGGCTGCTTCCCCAGCCGGGCCTAAGAACAGCCCTCTGTTCGGGAGTTATTCACACGATAATCCCCGAGTTCTCATTCCTTATTGCTTAAGTATTCTAGAGTATACTACAGTTTGCTAAAGAATTCTATAGTATGTAGTACTGTAGTATTATATAGTAAACTGTAGTATTTTTTCTTGTGGGAAGTTCCTCCTTTTGATGTGTTGATTGCAGCCCCCTAAAGGTTTTAGCCTCCTTAAAGGTTCTACTCCTCAGACAAAAGATAACGGAGTCCTTGTCACATTCCCTCTACTGTACAGATGAATTTGTCCCTGTTTTCTCTTCTTTTCTACATGACCACACACACTATTCCACTCTCTGTCTCTCTCTCAACTTTCCCTCTCTCTTTCTCTACCAGGGAAGTGGGTAAATGTGAATGTGGGTGCTGTCTCTCTGTCTGTTAGTGGATCAGATCCAGATACAGGACAATGTCCCTGGCACACCAGCCATCCCAGCATGCTTTGCGGCATATTGCAGCTTACGTTATTTATTATTAACAAAAGTGATTGGCTCCGGCTGTGTTTAACCTAGACTCTGTAAACATCGCCCCTATGTGTTAAATAAACACTGAACACGGGAGAAGAGAGGAGGCGGAGGAGGATGGGGAACATTTAGAAATTTCTCCCATCCAACACCCTCTTTTAATCTCACTCCCCAGTCCCCAACTCTCACACACTTGCTGTTTCTGTACTGTAGCTCTTTCACACTCAATGTCTCAAACTCTCCCTGCTTCTTTCAGCACTCTGTGTTATAATTCTTTCTATCCCTCCCTCCCTCCCTCCCTCCCTCCCTCCCTCCCTCCCTCCCTCCCTCCCTCCCTCCCTCCCTCCCTCCCTCCCTCCCTCCCTCCCTCCCTCCCTCCCTCCCTCCCTCCCTCCCTCCCTCCCTCCCCCCTCCCTCCCTCCCTCTGAGACAGCATGACTAAGTACTAAAGACCTATAGAAGCCCCAGGTTTCTTCCCTGCATGTGTGTCACATTGATTTCTCTAATTGTGTTCCTGCTTGGGACACACTCACTGTTGGAGGCACGTCACGGAGCCTGCAGAAAGCGAGAGAGAGAGAGAGAGAGTGTGATTGTTGTGTGTGCCTGCGTGCGTGCCTGTCCATCTCTATGTAAGATGAGATCGAGGCCATTTAAAAAATAGTTCTGTTTTTGCTGGATGTCCGGAAGGAACGGAAGCCCTTGCCTGGACTCGCTGTTTGAATGGACTGTAGGAATGTGTGTGCTTGTGTTCGCGTGAAATGCAGTGTGTGACTGTTTCCCTCAGATGATGCTGCTTGACTACTGGTGACATGACATTCATTTGTGACATTCAGAGTAGGGAACATTCACTACAGTCTTCAATTCTATTCACATTTTCAGTCCTAAAGCCCACTGTTTGAATCTTGCTCTATCTCCAACTGATGATATATGTGTTTATGTTGTGTTAAACATTAGCCATAATGACAGAGAACACAGGTACTGTAAACTGGTGAACAGTGATGGTATTATCCTCCCAGAGGTGCAGAGAGGAATGCTGGTGTGGTCTGTTGCTGACACCCTAACCTCGTCCTCAGGCTATTGCACACATCACATATACAGTTGAAGTCTGAAGTTTACATACACTTAGTTTGGAGTCATTAAAACTCATTTTTCAACCACTCCACAAATTTCTTGTTAACACACTATAGTTTTGGCAAATCAGTTAGGACATCTACTTTGTGCATGACACAAGTAATTTTTACATTGATTGGTTACAGACAGATTGTTTCACATATAATTCACTGTATCACAATTCCAGTGGGTCAGAAGTTGACATACACTAAGTTGACTGTGCCTTTTAAATAGCTTTGAAAATTCCAGAAAATGATGTCATGGCTTCAGAAGCTTCTGATAGGCTAATTGACATTATTTGAGTCAATTGGAGGTGTATCTGTGGATGTATTTCAAGGCCTACCTTCAAACGTATTGCCTCTTTGCTTGACATCATGGGAAAATCTAAAGAAATCAGCCAAGACCTCAGAAAAGAAATTGCAGACCTCCACAAGTCTGGTTCATCCATGGAAGCAATTTCCAAACGCCTGAAGGTACCACCTTCATCTGTACAAACAATAGTATGCAAGTATTAACACCATGGGACCACGCAGCCGTCATACCGCTCAGGAAGGAGACGCGTTCTGTCTCCTAGAGATGAACGTACATTGGTGCAAAAACTAAATATCAATCTCATAACAACAGCAAAGGACCTTGTGAAGATGCTGGAGGAAACAGGTATAAAAGTATCTATATCCACAGTAAAACGAGTCCTATATCGACATAACCTGAAATGCCGCTCAGCAAGGAATAAGCCACTGCTCCAAAACCGCCATTAAAAAAAGCCAGACTACGGTTTGCAACTGCACATGGGGGCAAAGATGGTACTTTTTGGAGAAATGTCCTCTGGGCTGATGAAACAAAAATATAACTGTTTGGCCATAATGACCATTGTTATGTTTGGAGGAAAAAGGGGGAGGCTTGCAAGCCGAAGAAGACCATCCCAACCGTGAAGCACGGGAGTGGCAGCATCATGTTATGGGGGTGCATTGATGCAGGATCGACTGGTGCACTTCACAAAATAGATGGCATCATGAGGATGGCTACCTGAAACGTTTGACCCAAGTTAAGTGCTGCTCTCCGTACCTCGTGAAGATTGAATTCAGCCCAACAGAGAAGGTGAGTTTGACACCCCTGTTTGTAGCTGAATGCATCTACCGTGTACTACTGGGGTTATGGTTGTTTACACACATTTAGATTAATCTGTCTACTAATTTTCTTGGAGAGAAATGGCTTAACACCAAGTGTAAACTTAATCTTCATCTTAAAGCGGTTATGGGCTTGGCGCCTCCAGCAATGCAGTCTCAGTCTATAATGTTGAAAGACATAGTGGTTCCTGCCCTTTACATTTACATCCAAATGAATGGGATGCTAAGTTAATCAAATCAAATTGTATTTGTCACATGTGCCGAAAACAACTAGTGTAGACTGTCATGACGTGGCCCTCTCTGGGTATAGTGTGTGCCTTCCCCCTCTCTACCTCTTACACCCAGGTTCTGTTATCTCAGGTTGTAAATTCCTGACGGAGACTCTCTCCCTCATGCGGTATAGAGAGAGGGTTCACAGTAGAACAAAGAAACTTCTTCCTCACAGAACTTGAGAACTGAACAATATCCATGTTTTGGAGAATCCAGCTACGGCCGGTCCATTTTGTATAATGTTTGTGACATCATGAGAGACAATACAGCCACATTACCAAAACTCTGTTTATACAAGAGTCTCCGTTATGAGATTTGCATCTAATTATTGTATAAAATGAATGAGTAAAGATGAAACTATTTATGAAATTATGTATTAATTATGTATTATGTATGTATTAATGTGATTTTAAACTGTTTAACCTTTCTGGGAAGGGTGTTCCGGAACACCTGGCCTACAGCCAGTGAAATTGCAGGGCGCCAAATTCAAACCACAGAAATCTCATAATTAAAATTCCTCAAACATACAAGTATTATACACCATTTTAAAGATAAACTTCTTGTTAATTCTTGTTGATTCTTGTTAATCCGATTTCAAAAAGGCTTTACGGCGAAAACACACCATGCGATTATGTTAGGACAAAGCCTAGCCACAAAAAAACATACAGACATTTTCCAGCCAAGGAGAGGTGTCACAAAAGTGACATAGCTTTAACATTAATCACTAACCTTTGATGATCTTCATCTGGTGGCACTCCCAGGACTCCATGTTACACAATAAATGTTTTGTTCGATAAAGTTCATCTTTATGTCCAAAAACCTCTGTTTAAATTGCCGTATTATGTTCAATAATGCATTGTCTCAAACAAACATCCAGTGAAATTGTAGAGCCAAATCAAATGACAGAAATACTCATCATAAACATTGATGAAAGATACAAGTGTTATACATAGGCTTAATGAAAGATAATCCAATTCCCTTTGTGAAATGCTAATATACAGTAGCGAGGCTAAAAAAGTAGCGAGGCTACATACAGACACCAGTTAGTCAGGCTGATTGAGGTAGTATGTACATGTAGATATGGTTAATGGTACTCCGGTACCGCTTGCCATGCGGTAGTAGAGAGAACAGTCTAGGACTGAGGTGGCTAGGGTCTCTGACAATTTTTAGGGCCTTCCTCTGAGACCGCCTGGTGTAGAGGTCCTGGATGGCAGGCAGCTTAGCCCCAGTGATGTACTGGGCCGTACGCTCTACCCTTTGTAGGGCCTTGCGGTCAGAGGCCGAGCAATTGCCGTACCAGGCAGTGATGCAACCAGTCAGGATCTCAGGACCCCTTTGTAGTCTGTAATAGTTTGCAAGCCCTGCCACATAAGACGAGCGTCGGAGCCAGTGTAGTATGATTCAATCTTAGCCCTGTATTGACGCTTTTTCTGTTTGATGGTTCGTCGCAGGGCATAGCAGGATTTCTTATAAGCTTCCAGGTTAGAGTCCCGCACCCTGAAAGCGGCAGCTCTACCCTTTAGCTCAGTGCGAATGTTGCCTGTAATCCATGGCTTCTGGTTGGGGTATGTACTTACAGTCACTGTGGAGAGAGAGAATTAGAGCATACTTAAATTCACACAGGACACTGGATAAGACAGGAGAAATACTCCAGATATAACAGACTGACCCTAGCCCCCCAACACATAAACTATAGCAGCATAAATACTGGAGGCTGAGACAGGAGGGGTCGGGAGACACTGTGGCCCCGTCCGGCGATACCCCCGGACAGGGCCAAACAGTAGATAACCCCACCCAGGTTGCCAAAGCACAGCCCCCATACCACTAGAGGGATTTCTTCAACCACCAACTTACCATCCTGAGACAAGGCCGAGTATAGACCACAAAGATTTCCCCCCACGACACAAACCCAATGGGAAGCGCCAACCCGGACAGGAAGATCACGTCAGTGACTCAACCCACTCAAGTGACTCAACCCTCCTAGGGACGGCATGGAAGAGCACCAGTAAGCCAGTGACTCAGCCCCTGTAATTGGGTTTCTTAGGAGAGAATCCCAGTGGAGAGAGGGGAACCGGCCAGGCAGAGACAGTAAGGGCGGTTCGTTGCTCCAGTGCCTTTCCGTTCACCTTCACACTCCTGGGCCAGACTACACACAATCGTAGGACGTACTGAAGAGATTAGTCTTCAATAAAGACTTAAGGGTCAAGACCATTCCATAAAAATTGAGCTCTATAGGAGAAAGCCCTGCCTCCACCTGTTTGCTTAGAAATTCTAGGGACAGTAAGGAGGCCTGCGTCTTGTCACCATAGCGTACGTGTAGGTATGTACGGCAGGAACAAAACAGAACGATAGGTAAGAGCAAGCCCATGTAATGCTTTGTAGGTTAGCAGTAAAACCTTGAAATCAGCCCTTGCCTTAACATAAGCCAGTGTAGAGAGGCTAGCACTGGAGAAATATGATCAAATTGGTTCTAGTCAAGATTCTAGCAGCCATGTTTAGCACTGACTGAAGTTTATTTAGTGCTTTATCCGGGTAGCCAGAAAGTAGAGTATTGCAGTAGTCTAACCTAGAAGTGACAAAAGCATGGATTCATTTTTCTGCATCATTTTTGGACAGAAAGTTTCTGATTTTTGCAGTGTTACGTAGAGGGAAAAACTGTCCATGAACAGTCTTGATATGTTTGTCAAAAGTGAGATCAGGGTCCAGAGTAACGCTGAGGTCCTTCACAGTTTTATTTGAGATGACTGTACAACCAACAAGATTAATTGTCAGATTCAACAGAAGATCTCTTTGTTTCTTGGGACCTAGAACTAGCATCTCTGTTTTGTCCAAGTTTAAATGTAGAACATTTGGCGCCATCCACTTCCTTATGTCTGAAACACATTCGGTGCATTCGATTTAAATTGATCATCATTGAGATGTTTCTATAACTTGATTGGAGTCCACCTGTAGTAAATTAAATTGATTGGACATGATTGGGAAAGGCATACCACTGTCTATATAAGGTTCCACAGTTGACAGTGCATGTCAGAGCAAAAACCAAGCCATGAGGTCAAAGGAATTGTCCGTAGAGCTCTGAGACAGGATTGTGTTGATGCACAGATCTGGGGAAGGTTACCAAAAAATGTCTGCAGCATTGAAGGTCCCCAAGAACACAGTGGCCTCCTCATTCTTAAATGGAAAAAGTTTGGATCAACCAAGACTCTTCCTAGAGCTGGCCACCTGGCCAAGCTGAGAAATCAGGGGAGAAGGGCTTTGGTCAGGGAGGTGACCAAGACCCGATGGTCACTCTGACAGAGCTCCACAGTTCCTCTGTGGAGATGGGAGAACCTTCCAGAAGGATAAACATATATGCAGCAGTCCACCAAACAGGCCTTTATGGTAGAGTGGTCAGACAGAAGCCACACCTTAGTAAAAGACACATGACAGCTCACTTGGAGTTTGCCAAAAGGCACTTAACCTGTCTGGGAACGAGGGGTTCCGCTAGTTCCGCCAACGGAACCCCTTGCCAACAGCCACTAAAATTGCAGGGTGTCTAATTCAAGCAACAGAAATCTCATAAATCAAAATTCTCAAACATACAAGTATTAGGCACCATTTTAAGATACAATTCTCGTTAATCCAGCCACGGTGTCTGATTTCAAAAAGGCTTTACAGCGAATGCTTCACAAACGATTATGTTAGGTCACCACCAAATCACAGAAAAACATTTTTCCAGCCAAAGAGAGGAGTCACAAAAAGCAGAAATATAGATACAATTAATCACTAACCTTTGATGATCTTCATCAGATGACACTCATAGGGCTTCATGTTACACAATACATGTATGTTTTATCAAACAAAGTATAGAATCAATCTTTAGGATGTTTTTAATAAATCTTCAATAATGTCCCAACCGGAGAATTCCTTTGTCTGTAGAAAAGCAATGGAACGCGAGTTAACTCTCACATGACCCCGCGCCACGAGCCCGTGGCTCTCTGCCAGACACCTGACCCATTCCTCTCTTCATTCAGCCCCCCTTCACAGTTGACTCCTGAAACAACGTTCTAAAGACTGTTGACATCTAGTGGAAGCCGTAGGAAGTGCAACATTACCAATATCCCACTGTATCTTCAATAGGGGCTGAGTTGAAAAACTACAAACCTCAGATTTCCCACTTCCTGGTAGGATTTTTTTCTCAGGTTTTTGCCTGCCATATGACTTCTGTTATACTCACAGACATCATTCAAACAGTTTCAGAAACTTCAGAGTGTTTCTATCCAATACTACTAATACTATGCATATATTAGCATCTGGGACTGAGTAGCAGGCAGTTTACTCTGGGCACGCTTTTCATCCAAAAGTGAAAATGCTGCCCCCTATCCCAATGAAGTTAAAGGACTCTCAGACCATGAGAAACAAGATTCTTTCGTCTGATGAAACCATAATTGAACTCTTTGGCCTAAATGCCAAGCGTCACATCTGGAGGAAACCTGGCACCACCTGACTATTTAACAGTCTTATGGCTTGGGGTAGAAGCTGTCTCGGAGCCTGTTGGTCCGAGAGCCGATACTCCGGTACCGTTTGCTGGACGGTAACAGAGTCTATGGCTTGGGTGGCTGGAATCTTTGGCAATATTTTTGGCTTTCATCTGACACCACCTGATATAGAAGTCCTGGGTGGCAGGGAGCTCGGCCCCAGTGATATACTGGGCTGTCCGCACCACCCTCTGTAGCGTCAAGGGCGGTGTATTTGCCATAGCAAGTCAAGATGCTCTCGTTGGTGCAGCTGTATAACTTTTTGAGGATCCAAATCTTTCCAGCTTCCTGAAGAGGCGCTGCCGTGCCCTCTTCACACATGTAGGAATAAGGCTAAGGTTGAAAGAGGGATAGATAGTGATGGTGAGACAGTTGTGTGATAAAGAGAGAGAGAAGGATGTTTCTGTCGGGAGTACCATGTGTTTATATTGCAGCTCTCTCAGAGTAGGGTCTGGCTGAGACACACATCCTGCTACACGCACGCACACACACAGTTTTACAGAAGGCGGAAGTGACCTAGATTTGCTAAATGGTACCAACTGTTGGAGTCTTCCAGAAATGGACTGAATTGTTTTTTTAATCAGTGTCATCCAATATAGAGCTGATATGCTCAGTGACTTGGGAATAATGTATAGCTTTGACATATTGACTATCACTAGTAGCTTATCTTGGTCTAGATACTAAACACTGATGCAGTAATATTGTATCTGTGAACCAGTATAAAACCTATGGACATTGTGGAGCCTCCATGCACACTCAAACAACTACTGTATCTGGGCTATAGGCACTCTCCATGCTCCTTTGTCTGTCCTCCCCAGGCTCAGGGCTGTCTGACTGGGTTGGACCTACACTGATGAGGGGGAATTTACTGGGAAACTCATATGGAAAGAAAAAAAGTGTAATATTAAATGCACGTGCCATTGGATTTCTCTGTGTTTGTGCGTGCATGCTTGTGTGTATGTGTGTTTTATGAGTTGTGCTCCTTCTAGCACAAAAACGGAATTGTGTTTTCCCCCTCTGATCATCAAAGAAGCCCACTCTCTGGAATGGAAGCTTCCTGCACACGCAGGGGTGAGGTTGAGGGATCCGGAGGGAAGGAGGAAGAAGACAGAACGAGGAGGAGTAGAGGAGAGAGATAGAAGATGAGAGGAGGGAGAGAGGTAGAACGAGGGAGGAGAGAAGAGGATTGAGGGGAGAGAGGATAGATGTAAATGGAAGAAGAGAGGGAAGGAGTGAGGGAGAGAGACAGGAAGGAGGGGTAGAGGGAGGTGACGGGTGGTCGGTCATAGGTGGAAGAGAGGACGAGGAAGCACCTGTGTTAGTCTGCTGTGGAGCTCAACAACAATGTGTTCTAAATTGGTACTTTGGGCTGGCACAATCACCGTATGACCGTGTAACCTTTGGTTATGGATGAAGATTGTCATGAAAATAAAATAACCCTGTGTCAATTTTACACATATTTGAGTTTGAAATCACATCGGAGATTTAAGTATGATTTCCCTATGATGCTCAGAGGGTGAGCAACACTGATCTGAAGTCAATTTGACCTGCAATTTGATCTATAACTCTTAAACAGTGTGCCTTAGAAGCAAGCTGCTTCCTGCACATGAAAGGCGTGACTATGTCGATCACATAGATATAAGTATGATTTCCCTATGACGTTCAGAGGGTTTGCGCATCATCTTACACGCATCACACGGTAGGTAAAAAAAAATATCTGTTTTGGACTATCAACCCAGAAAAAAGAGTGTTTGGAAGAGGACATTCTCAGCAACATTTAGATAACTGTACTTACCGTATTTTCTGTGTTTACTGTGCTTATTGTACTGTGTCAAATTGACCCGGAACATAACAGTGTATAGCCAAATAGAACACAAGGCAAGGGTTAGAAGAACAGATACAAATAAGGTGCTATCTAGAAGCTTAAAGTATTCTTTGGCTGTCCCCATAGGAGAACCCTTTGAAGAACCCTTTTTGGTTGCAGGTAGAACCGAACCAAAACGGGTTCTCTTATGGGGACAGCCGAAGAAGCCTTTTGGAACCCTTTTTTTGAAGAGAAGCCTACCCGACAGAAATCGAACAGTTTTAACACATTACATTCTTGTACATAATGAACTAGGCCAAACCCTCCATACATCCTGATGGGCTATGCTAAGCTAAGCTAATACCATGTCCTCAGCCCTCAGGTCATATCAGTCAGTTGGAAACCAAACACATGTCATCCGTCTTCTCTGTAGCACCTGCCCAAGCCTGTCACCATGTCTCCCCAGACTAAATAGCTTGCCTGTTTGCACACTCTCAGAGCATTATTACAAATTCACTGTGAGGGGAGAGAGAGGGAGGTAATAATGTATTTTTATTTTTTGTTTAACTTTTAGTTATTAAGGGGAGTCCACCTGAGACCAGGGTCTCATTCACATTTGTGCCCTGAGCACAAACATTCAAAATAAAACAAGAAGAATAACGAAACTACAAGGTACAATTAAAATACTACAATTTCAACAAGTAAACCATTACAATTAAAAAGGGGGGGGGCAGGTGAAAGGGATAACAGAAAGCGGGAAAGGAGATATAGGGGTGGGAAGGGTGTGTGCTGGTGTCAGCGGAACTTTGGTTCTTAGCGCCCATGCTGTGTTTGAGAGGAAGGCTTTATGAAGGAAGTGTGTTGTTATCTTAAGGCCCTCTAGGCCCCCTGTTGGCTTATCATACAGAATACAGAGAAAGAAGGACCTGGAGACCCCATTTGGAACTACTCAATGCTGTGGAATTGTTAACGGTTCAGTAAATAGTTGTTAACACTAGTTCATTGTTACAGTTGTACGTATGGAAACGCTCGACTGTCTCTTTGTATGGCTTTGTGATAATGGCTGAATTTAGTCTGTCTGTTGATCTTTCCTCCCACACATTGTCTCTGGAGTGTTAATGAGCGATCTGAATTTGAGGAGCTCAAGAAATTGAAAGTGTCAGTCAAATTCAATCAAATGTATTAATAAAGCCCTTCTTACATCAACTGATGTCAGAAAGTGCTGTTCAGAAATCGCAAACAATGCAGGTGTTGTAGAAGCAGGTGTAGAAGCACGGTGGCTAGGAAAAACTCCCTAGAAAGGCTAGGAAGAAACCTGGAGAAACCTGGAGAGGAACCAGGCTATGAAGGGTTCCATAGCCTGGTTCCATGTTGAAATTAGAGGTCGACCGATTAATCGGAATGGCCGATTAATTAGTTTTTACAACAATCGGAAATCGGTATTTTTGGGTGCCGATTTCCTATTATTATTATTTTTATTTATTTTTATTTTTTATATTTCTTATTTAACTAGGCAAGTCAGTTAAGAACACATTCTTATTTTCAATGACTGCCGAGGAACTGTGGGTTAACTGCCTTGTTCAGGGGCAGAACGACTGATTTGCACCTTGTCAGCTCAGGGTTCCAATCTTGCAACCGCACAGTTAACTAGTCAAACGCATTGCACTCCACGAGTAGCCTGCCTGATATGCGAATGTAGTAGAAGCCAAGGTAAATGGCTAGCTAGCATTAAAATTATCTTATGAAAAACAATCAATCATAATCACTAGTTATAACTGCTCATCCAGTTTAGCAGGCAATATTAACCAGGTGAAATTGTGTCATTTCTCTTGCTTTCATTGCACGCAGAGTCAGGGTATATGCAACAGTTTGGGCAGCCTGGCTCATTGCGAACTAATTTGCCAATTTTACGTGATTATGACATACATTGAAGGTTGTGCAATGTAACAAGAATATTTAGACTTAGGGATGCCACCCATTAGATAAAATACCGAACGGTTCCGTATTTTACTGAAATAATAAATGTTTTGTTTTCGAAATGATAGTTTCCGGACTCGATCATATTAATGACCAAAGGCTCGTATTTCTGTGTGTTATTATGTTATAATTAAGTCTGATTTGATAGAGCAGTCTGACTGAGAAGCAGCAGGCCCGTAATCATTCATTCAAACAGCACTTTTGTGCGTTTTGCCAGCAGGTCTTCGCAAGCACAGCTCTGTTTATGACTTCAAGCCTATCAGCCTAATGGCTGGTGTAACCAATGTGAAATGGCTAGCTAGTTAGCTGGGTGTGCGCTAATACTGTTTCAAACGTCACTCGCTTTTAGATTTGGAGTAGTTATTCCCCTTGCGCTGCAAGGGCCGCAGCTTTTGTGGAGCGATGGGTAACGATGCTTCGAGTGTGGCTGTTGTCTATGTGTTCCTGGTCCGAGCCCAGGTAGGGGCAAGGAGGGGGACGGAAGCTATACTGTTACACTGGCAATACTATAGTTCCTATAAGAACATCCAATAGTCAAAGGTATATGAAATACAAATGGTATAGAGAGAAATAGTCCTATAAATACTATATTAACTACAACTTAAAACCTCTTACCTTGAAATATTGAAGTCTCATGTTAAAAGGAACCACCAACTTTCATATGTTCTCATGTTCTGAGCAAGGAACTTAAAAGTTAGCTTTTTTACACGGCACATATTTTTCATGGCACACATTTTTACATGGCACATATTACTTTCTTCTCCAACACTTTGTTTTTGCATCATTTAAACCAAATTGAACATGTTTCATTATTTATTTGAGGCTAAATAGATTTTATTGATGTTTTATATTAAGTTAAAATAAATCTTAATTCAGTATTGTTGTAATTGTCATTAGTACAATTTAAAAAAATAAAACAATCGGACGATTAATCGGTATCAGGTTTTTTTGGTCCTCCAATAATCGTTATCGAAAAATCATATGAGAGAGAGAGAGAGAGAGAGAGAGAGAGATGTAATAATACGAAGGGGGGTCATGCGTTCCTTTTCACATAGGACCTACTGGTACTGTTCTACTGTACTATCTCTGCCTGTACCGTTCCAATTTGACCACTAGAGGCCTCTGTAACACAGCCTGAATTTCCTTTTCTCAGCCTTCGCACACACCCTGCCTTCACAGTAGAGGAACCATCTACAGGCCATGGCCACTCTGAGTCAGTGCTCAGCCAATGATGAATACTCAATGGCATTTCATTACGGGAAGGAATTGGTATCAATTTTACATGAGGTTGCTTGGCATTGCATAACCTTATTGTAGATTCCTATGGTCTCTTTGGCCTGTTTTGTACAAATGCACTCTCTATTCAACAAATCTTGCCTACTACAAGTTTAGCTCTGCCTGCCTCAAACCATCATAAATGAGAACGCTCTAACTCTATATTTCTATATTTGTCATTCATTTGGGTTTGAAGTCTGCAGATTTCAACTGACTCCCCTTGACTTTTAAGATATGAAAAGTTACAACCTGACATGTTACACTGTGATTGCTTAGTGTTCACTGACTCACTGGTCTTGCCCTATGTTTGGGGCCCTCTGGGGTTTGAGGGCATCCAGATTGAGCTCAGCGGTGCTCGGCTCGTTCTGGCTGTTGTCAAGATGTTTGACTCTGAAGGTCACCGTGACAACGACAGACTGATTCTCCCCATCTCCGCTCTTCCTCTCTTTCTCTGTCCTATTATAGTCAGCACACACTGTGAGCCATATATCATGTCACTCTCTTCTTCTATCCCCTCTCTCTGCCTCTCTGGGGTTCAGATAGTAATGATTTTGTAAAACTGGATACTCTCTCTGAATTCAATTCAATTCAATTCAAACATTACACTCACAGACGTTCCAAAAGAATAAAGACATTTCAAATGTCATATTATGTATATATACAGTGTTGTAACGATGTGCAAATAGTGAAATCTTTCTCTCTCTCTTTGTCTCGCTCTTTCTTCGTTTATACAGTTGAAGTCGGAAGTTTACATACACTTCACTTCGTTTTTTAACCACTCCACAAATTTCTTGTTAACAAACTATAGTTTTGGCAAGTAGGTTAGGACATCTACTCTGTGCATGACACAAATAATATTTCCACCAATTGTTTACAGACAGATTATTTCACTTATACTTCACTGTATCACAATTCCAGTGGGTCAGAAGTTTACATACACTAAGTTGACTGTGCCTCTAAACAGCTTGGAAAATTCCAGAAAATGAAGCTTCGTAGAGGCTAATTGACATCATTTGAGTCAATTGGAGATGTACCTGTGGATGTATTTCAAGGCCTACCTTCAAACAGTGCCTCTGCTTGACATCATGGGAAAATCAAAATAGATCAGCCAAGACCTCAGAAAAAAATGGTAGACCTCCACATGTCCGGTTCATCATTGGGAGCAATTTCCAAACGCCTGAAGTTACCACATTCATAGTACAATAGTACGCAAGTATAAACACCATGGGACCACGCAGCCGTCATATCGCTCAGGAAGGAGACACGTTCTGTCTCCTAGAGATGAACATACTTTAGTGCGTAAAGTGCAAATAAATCCCAGAAAAAACAACAAAGGACCTTGTGAAGATGCTGGAGGAAACGGGTACAAAAGTATCTATATCTACTGTAAAACGAGTCATATAGAGACATTACCTGTTAGGCCGCTCAGCAAGAAAGAAGCCAACCGCCATAAAAAAGCCAGACTACGGTTTGCAACTGCACATGGGCACAAAGATTGTACTTTTGGAGAAATGTCCTCTGGGCTGATGAAACAAAAATAGAACTGTTTGGCCATAATGATCATCGTTATGTTTGGAGGAAAAAGGGGGAGGCTTGCAAGCCAAAGAACACCATCCCAACCGTGATGATGTTGTGGGGATGCTTTGTTACAGGAGGGACTGGTGCACTTCACAAAATAGATGGCTTCATGAGGACGGAGAATTATGTGGATATATTGAAGCAACATCTGAAGACATCCGTCAGGAAGTTAAAGCTTGGTCGCAAATGGGTCTTCCAAATGGACAATGACCCCAAGCATACTTCCAAGGTTGTGGCAAAATGGCTTTAAATGCCTTATTTCCGACTTCAACTGTGTGTATATATATATATATATACACTGCTCAAAAAAATAAAGGGAACACTAAAATAACACATCCTAGATCTGAATGAATGAAATATTCTTATTAAATACTTTTTTCTTTACATAGTTGAATGTGCTGACAACAAAATCACACAAGATTTATCAATGGAAATCAAATTTATCAACCCATGGAGGTCTGGATTTGGAGTCACACTCAAAATTAAAGTGGAAAACCACACTATAGGCTGATCCAACTTTGATGTAATGTCCTTAAAACAAGTCAAAATGAGGCTCTGTAGTGTGTGTGGCCTCCACGTGCCTGTATGACCTCCCTACAACGCCTGGGCATGCTCCTGATGAGGTGGCGGATGGTCTCCTGAGGGATCTCCTCCCAGACCTGGACTAAAGCATCTGCCAACTCCTGGACAGTCTGTGGTGCAACGTTGGTGGATGGTGCAGCGTTGGTGGATGGAGCGAGACATGATGTCCCAGATGTGCTCAATTGGATTCAGGTCTGGGGAACGGGCGGGCCAGTCCATAGCATCAATGCCTTCCTCTTGCAGGAACTGCTGACACACTCCAGCCACATGAGGTCTAGCATTGTCTTGCATTAGGAGGAACCCAGGGCCAACCGCACCAGCATATGGTCTCACAAGGGGTCTGAGGATCTCATCTCGGTACCTAATGGCAGTCAGACTACCTCTGGCGAGCACATGGAGGGCTGTGCGGCCCCCCAAAGAAATGTCACCCCACACCATGACTGACCCACCGCCAAACCGGTCATGCTGGAGGATGTTGCAGGCAGCAGAACGTTCTCCACGGCATCTCCAGACTCTGTCACGTCTGTCACATGTGCTCAGTGTGAACCTGCTTTCATCTGTGAAGAGCACAGGGTGCCAGTGGCGAATTTGCCAATCTTGGTGTTCTCTGGGTTGTAGACTCCGTCTCATGCTACCACTAGAGTGAAAGCACCGCCAGCATTCAAAAGTGACCAAAACATCAGCCAGGAAGCATAGGAACTGAGAAGTGGTCTGTGGTCACCACCTGCAGAACCACTCCTTTATTGGGGGTGTCTTGCTAAATGCCTATAATTTCCACCTGTTGTCTATTCCATTTGCACAACAGCATGTGAAATCTATTGTCAATCAGTGTTGCTTCCTAAGTGGACAGTTTGATTTCACAGAAGTGTGATTGACTTGGAGTTACATTGTGTTGTTTAAGTGTTCCCTTTATTTTTTTGAGCAGTGTATTATATAGATATCTCAAATGTGACTTGCACTTTTCCCACAGCACCCCACACCACACATTATCAGAGCTATGATGTGAGATGTTAAAGGCATAGTTCAACCAAATTACAAAATTGTTTCCTTACGCTGTAAACAGTCTATGGAGAAGGTATGACAGCAATTAATGCTTTGGTTAAGTTTCCCTGGCACTGTTTCAACATGCTGACATGTTTTTAGCATTTGTGGTACACATCCCATTCAAGTTATGGGACTGATATTAGCATTTTTTCGCATAAATTCCAAATCATCTGAAATTATCTAAAATTTATTGTGAATCTCATCAAGGTCACTTATAGATTATTTATTGTAAATTATAATGGTATTATATGTGCACTGTATGACTTCAATTTGAATGTTAAAACGTTAGCATGTGGAAACATTGCCAGGAAAACATTACATTACTGTCATATTGTACTTTGTCTATTGACTGCTTACAGGGTAAGGAAACCAATATGTAATCAAATACTTTGGGGGAATTATCCCTTTAACTAATTCACTATAAATGCTACTTCCTGTTCAGTGTGATTTGAACCAGGAACTCTTTGGTCTCGTATCCACTTCACTAACCACTACATCACCACACCTTGACAGCTCTAGCTGTCATCACAGGAGCAATACAACACCCAGGCCTTAATGAGGGGATGAGGGCTACATCCCAAACAGATGGATCCTGTCACTCTGGTCTTTGTCCATTTATTTCCTCCTTCAGTTATTGTAGTTAAGGTTTTATTTTCTCATTGAGGCTCCAATTCACTAACAAGCACTTTATTAGATTAACAACATCCAGTCGCGTCAAAATGCAATAAAAACCAACAACACGCCTCGGGCACACTGGCAGCTGTGTGTGTGTTTGTGTGTGTGTGATAGAGATGCTGAGAGCTTGCAGGGCTTCCTTCCTGTTTCCACTGTTCCAAATGCCTGCAGGTAAATGGATGTAATTAATTACCTCATTGAAATATGTCTGAAATATGAAGCGCATGTACCCTCTTCAGCTGCCATCTATCAATGTGGAGCAAGACACAGCTGAATGATTGGGCTCATTATAGAGAACACTAGGCTTGGGGGATAAACCATTAATAGCATATACCGGGATATTTAATGGTATGGTTTTCTTTACCGTAAAAAATATGATTATGATTCCACCATAATTTGCAAATAAATTCATTAAAAATCCTACAATGTGATTTTCTGGATTTCTTTTCTCATTTTGTCTGTCATAGTTGAAGTGTACCTATGATGAAAATTACAGGCCTCTCTCATCTTTTTAAGTGGGAGAACTTGCACAATTGGTGGCTGACTAAATACTTTTTTTGCCCCACTGTACATACAGTACGTATACTGTACATTTATGTTTATAAAATGTGTAAATCTCTACTGTTGTATAAGTCTGTTTTTCTAACCACATCATACATTTAGCTCTATAAACTGAGTCTGCAGATACTTTCACTTGGAATGTCCCTTCATATTTAACATAAACCTTTCAAAGCCACTCCAGAATCGGCCTCCAGCTTCCAACATAAACTGTATAACTTAAATGGTATTTTGGAAAGGTGAGGCGGTACTTATTTTTGTGGGCTATGTCGGTGTGCTTCATGAGCAATGGCGTGATCCATCATGTCACCCTGGAGTCTAGTGACGAATGTCCTCATGGGGAACTCTGGGCTGACAGAGTCACACTGGAATAGGCCCCAATCCATCAACTGCTGCTGCCGTGTGTGTATCACCTCACAGAATGTAGATAGGAGCTCGATTCAGTTATCACAATGACACCCTCCACATCTGTGTGTCAGAGAAAGGTTGAGGTGACATTTTAGTTAGGGAATGTTGGTTGCATGTTGAGGGATGATGATGAGATTTAGGGAGTCTGTATTAGAATCAGGCCCCCTGTGTCCGGTCTAGAGCGTGAAGTCACGAGCCAAAAGTCCTGGTCTGCCCTAGAAAGCCTATATGTAAAGTATGATAGCCAGAACGGCCAAGCAACAAAAATGTTGATGGCCGTTCTGGGCTGTAAAATGAGTTTATAATGAGCTAGTTCGATCCCCACAGTGAATTATTTTGAACTTTGCTTCAAATCGAGATATTTAATTAAATAGTAAATTTTTCGTCACACAGGACCACGTACTGACACAAACCAATCACTGTACAGCAGGCTACAAGGTCACTCACGCCCTCATGCCATAGACATTAAGGTTGACTCAGGCAGGATGAAAACGACTACATCGACCATGATCCTTTGCTAGTTATGGCCACTTTCACCATGACCCTTATAATTTTTTTGGTGCCATTCAGCCCCCTTCAGCAATATGGTGATCTTCAAATTCAAATACTTCCATCTTCATGCTCCATCAGGAGTTTTCCATAGGAATACATGGATGATGTCAGCGCCATCACTATCTACTGGTTTTAATGGCTATGGTTAGAATACGGTTGAGATAGTCAGTTATGGGAAAGGATGTGGGAATGACGTAGCATTGTCAGTCCTCTGCTCTATGCCAGGTGTCCTTCCCTGCAGTATCCTACTGCCACTACCTCTCTCTCTTCATCACTCTCTCCCTCCCTCTCGTTTCCTCCAACTCCTGCTCCCTTCCTCCCTCCTCCTCTCTCTCCCTCTCTCTCTGTGTTAATCTCTGCTGAGCCGTGTGTAATAACAGGCCATCTGGGCTTGTTGGGGAGATGAGATGAGCCTGCAGCTTGTCAGATGAACAAACACCACCGAGGACCCTGCACACTACACACACAATCACACCTTTAACAATAGCACCATACAATGCACAGACACAAAATCACCCCTAAACTTACATCACACAGGAATATACATATTTACAGAATATAACCTGCATAGATAAATACAATCACACACAGTGTACTGGGTACCAAACACAGCGGGCAGAAAAAGATTCTAACAAGCTTGGCAATACACAAAATCTCACACCTTTACTAGAAGCAGAAAATGGACAGTATGCACAGAAGCACTTTAAATAACATCACATCTTTTCTAATGGACCAGGATAAAGCCATGGGCTCTCAAACACAGAACATCACACAGTTTATCACACATGCTCTGGCACAAAGGGATAGCAACGAAAGAGCGGGATATCACACCTTAATTACTCTCTGTCAAACCCCACTGAAAAGAGCATGTGATATGCCAATATTAATGATATTGGTCATTAAAAATAAACGTTTTATTTTATTTCACCTTTTGTTTAACCAGGTAGGCCAGTCGAGAACAAGTTCTCATTTACAACTGTGACCTGGCCAAGATCAAGCAAAGCAGTGCGACAAAAAAAACAACACAGAGTTACACATAAACAATAACACAAATAAAATAAAAATTGAAAAATCTATGTACAGTGTGTGCAAATGTAGAAGAGTAGAGAGGTAGGCAATAAATAGGCCATAGAGGTGAAAATAATTACAATTTAGCATTAATACTTGAGTGATAGATGTGCAGGTGATGATGTGCAAATAGAGATACTGGGGTGCAAAAGAGCAAGAGGGTAAGTAATAATATGGGGATGAGGTAGTCGGGTGTGCTATTTACAGATTGGCTGTGTACAGGTACAGTGAGCTGCTCAGACAGCTGATGGTTAAAGTTAGAGGGGGAGATATAAGACTCCAGTTTCAGAGATTTATGCAATTCGTTCCAGTCATTGACAGCAGAGAACTGGAAGGAAAGGTGGCCAAAGTAAGTGTTGGCTTTGGGTATGACCAGTGCAATATACCTGCTGGAACGCGTGCTATGGGTGGGTGTTGCTATGGTGACCAGTGACCTGAGATAAGGCGGGGCTTTACCTAGCAAAGACTTATAGATGACCTGGAGCCAGTGGGTTTGGCGACGGATATGTAGTGAGGGCCAGCCAACGAGAGTCATACAGGTCGCAGTGGTGGGTAGTATATGATGCTTTAGTAACAAAACCGATGGCACTATGATAGACTACATCCAGTTTGCTGAGTAGAGTGTTGGAAGCTATTTTGTAAATGGCATCGCCGAAGTCAAGGATCGGTAGGATAGTCAGTTTTACAAGGGTATGTTTGGCGGCATGAGTGAAGGAGGCTTTGTTGCGAAATAGGAAGCTGATTCTAGATTCTGGAAGGAGAGTTTACAGTCTAACCAGACACCTAGGTATTTGTAGTTGTCCACATATTCTAGGTTAGAACAATCCAGAGTAGTGATGCTAGTTGGGCGGGAGGGTGCTGGCAGCAATCGGTTGAAGAGCATGCACTTAGTTTTTTACTAGCATTTAAAAGCAGTTGGAGGCCACGGAAGGAGTGTTGTATGGCATTGAAGCTCGTTTGGAGGTTTGTTAGCACAGTGTCCAGAGAAGGGCAAGATGTATACAGAGAATCACCAGCAGCAAGAGCGACATCATTGATATATACAGAGAAAAGAGTCAGCCCGAGAATTGAACCCTGTGGGATCCGGACAACAGGCCCTCTGGTACGGACAACAGGCCCTCGTATTTGACACACTGAACTCTATCTGAGAAGTAGTTGGTGAACCAGGCGAGGCAGTCATTTGAGAAGCCAATGCTATTGAGCCTGCGGTAAGAATGCTGTGATTGACACAGTCGAAAGCCTTGGCCAGACTCGAAGAAGACGACTGCACAGTACTGTCTTTTATCGATGACGGTTATGATATCGTTTAGGACCTTGAGCGTGGCTGAGGTGCACCCATGACCAGCTCGGAAACCAGATTGCATAGTGGAGAAGGTACGGTGGGATTTGAAATGGTCGGTGATCTGTTTATTAACTTGGCTTTCAAAGATTTTAGAAAGGCAGGGCAGGATGGATATAGGTCTATAACAGTTTTCGTCTAGAGTGTCTCCCCCTTTGAAGTGGGGGATGACCACGGCAGCTTTCCAATCTTTGGGGATCTCAGATGATACGAAAGAGAGGTTTAACAGGCTAGTAGTAGGGGTTGCAACAATTTCGGCAGATAATTTTAGAAAGAGAGGGTCCAGATTGTCTAGCCCAGCTGATATGTAGGGATCCAGATTTTGCAGTTCTTCCAGAACATCAGCTGTCTGGTTTTGGGTGAAGGAGAAGGGGGGTTGGGCAAGTTTCTGCTGGGGGTGCTGAGATGTTGGCCAGGGTAGGAGTAGTCAGGTGGAAAGCGTGGCCAGCAGTGGAAAATTATTCTTATCGATTATTGTATATTTATCGGTGGTGACAGTGTTACCTCTCCTCAGTGCAGTGGGCAGCTGAGGGGAGTTGCTCTTATTCTCCATGGACTTTACAGTGTCCCAAAACTTTTTGGAATTAGTGCTACAGGAAGCACAGTTCTGTTTGAAAAGCTAGCTTTAGCTTTCCTAACTGACCGAGTATATTGGTTCCTGACTTCCCTGAAAAGTTGCATATTTGCGGTTCTGCTCTCTTCAGTTCTGCTCTCTGCACCCTAATGTAAAAACGGCAGAGCTCTGAAATTCGAGCTGTGCATTATTTGATTTGGTGTATACAATCTCCTCACTGCACAGAGGACACATATCTGACCTCTCCAGCCTTTTCCAATCCCAATCAAATCAAAATCAAAACACATTTATTTATATAGCCCTTCGTACATCAGCTTATATCCCAAAGTGCTGTACAGAAACCCAGCCTAAAACCCCAAACAGCAAGCAATGCAGGTGTAGAAGCACGGTGGCTTGGAAAATCTCCCTAGAAAGGCCAAAACCTAGGAAGAAACCTAGAGAGGAACCAGGCTATGTGGGTTGGCCAGTCCTCTTCTGGCTGTGCCGGGTGGAGATTATAACAGAACATGGCCAAGATGTTCAAATGCTCATAAATGACCAGCATGATCAAAAATAATAATCACAGGCAAAACAGTTGAAACTGGAGCAGCAGCACGGCCAGGTGGACTGGGGACAGCAATGAGTCAAAATGCCAGGTAGTCCTGAGGCATGGTCCTAGGGCTCAGGTCCTCTGAGAGAGAAAGAAAGAGAAAGAGAGAGAGAATTAGAGAGAGCATACTTAAATTCACACAGGACACCGGATAGGACAGGAGAAGTACTCCAGACGTAACAAACTGACCCTAGCCCCCCGACACATAAACTACTGCAGCATAAATACTAGAGGCTGAGACAGGAGGGGTTAGGAGACACTGTGGCTCCATCCGATGATACCCCCGGACAGGGCCAAACAGGAAGGATATAACCCCACCCACTTTGCCAAAGCACAGCCCCCACACCACTAGAGGGATATCTTCAACCACCAACTTACCATCCTGAGTCAAGGCCGAGTATAGCCCACAAAGATCTCTGCCACGGCACAACCCAAGGGGGGGCGCCAACCCAGACAGGAAGATCACATCAGTGACTCAACCCACTCAAGTGACACACCCCTCCTAGGGATGGCATGAAAGAGCACCAGTAAGCCAGTGACTCAGCCCCTGTAATAGGTTTAGAGGCAGAGAATCCCAGTGGAAAGAGGGGAACCGGCCAGGCAGAGACAGCAAGGGCGGTTCGTTACTCCAGAGCCTTTCCGTTCACCTTCACACTCCTGGGCCAGACTACACTCAATCATTTGACCCACTGAAGAGTTGAGTCTTCAGTAAAGACTTAAAGGTTGAGACCGAGTTTGCGTCTCTCACATGGGTAGGCAGACCATTCCATAAGAATGGAGCTCTATAGGAGAAAGCCCTGCCTCCACCTGTTTGCTTAGAAATTCTAGGGACAATTAGGAGGCCTGCTACTTGTGACCGTAGCGTACGTGTAGGTATGTACGGCAGGACCAAATCAGAGAGATAGGTAGGAGCAAGCCCATGTAATTCTTTGTAGGTTAGCAGTAAAACTTTGAAATCAGCCCTTGCCTTGACAGGAAGCCACTGTAGGGAGGCTAGCACTGGAGTAATTTGATCATTTGTTTTGGTTCTAGTCAGGATTCTAGCAGCCGTATTTAGCACTAACTGAAGTGTATTTAGTGCTTTATCCGGGTAGCCGGAAAGGAGAGCATTGCAGTAGTCTAACCTAGAAGTAACAAAAGCATGGATGAATTTTTCTGCATCATTTTTGGACAGAAAGTTTCTTATTTTTGCAATGTTACGTAGATGGAAAAAAGAGAAATCAGGGTCCAGAGTAACGCCGAGGTCCTTCACAGTTTTATTTGAGACGACTGTACAACCATTAAGATTAATTGTCAGATTCAACAGAATATCTCTTTGTTTCTTTGGACCTAGAACAAGCATCTCTGTTTTTTTGCAGCCATCCACATCCGTATGTCTGAAACACAGGCTTCTTGCGAGGGCAATTTTTGGCTTCACCATGTTTCATTGAAATGTACAGCTGTGTGTCATCCGCATAGCAGTGAAAGTTAACATTATGTTTTCGAATGACATCCCCAAGAGGTAAAATATATAGTGAAAACAATAGTGGTCCTAAAACGGAACCTTGAGGAACACCGAAATGTACAGTTGATTTGTCAGAGGAGAAACCATTCACAGAGACAAACTGATATCTTTCTGACAGATAAGATCTAAACCAGACCAGAACTTGTCCATGTAGACCAATTTGGGTTTCCAATCTCTCCAAAAGAATGTGGTGATCGATGGTATCAAAAGCAGCACTAAGGTCTAGGAGCACAAGGACAGATGCAGAGCCTCGGTCTGATGCCATTAAAATGTAATTTACCACCTTCAAAAGTGCAGTCTCAGTGCTATGATGGGGTCTAAAACCTGACTGAAGCATTTCGTATACATTGTTTGTCTTCAGGAAGGCAGTGAGCTGCTGCGCAACAGCCTTTTCTAAAAATTTTGAGAGGAATGGAAGATTCGATATAGGCTGATAGTTTTTTATATTTTCTGGGTTAAGGTTTGGCTTTTTCAAGAGAGGCTTTATTACTGCCACTTTTAGAGAGTTTGGTACACATTTGGTGGATAGAGAGCCGTTTATTATGTTCAACATAGGAGGGCCAAGCACAGGAAGCAGCTCTTTCAGTAGTTTAGTTGGAATAGGGTCCAGTATGCAGCTTGAAGGTTTAGAGGCCATGATTATTTTCATCATTGTGTCAAGAGATATAGTACTAAAACACTTGAGTGTCTCTCTTGATCCTAGGTCCTTGCAGAGTTGTGCAGACTCATGACAACTGAGCTTTGAAGGAATATGCTAATTTAAAGAGGAGTCCATAATTTGCTTTCTAATAATCATGATCTTTTCCTCAAAGAAGTTCATGAAATTATTACTGCTGAAGTCAAAGCCATCCTCTCTTGGGGAATGCGGCTTTTTAGTTAGCTTTGCGACAGTATCAAAAAGGAATTTCGGATTGTTCTTATTTTCCTCAATTAAGTTTGAAAAATAGGACGATCGAGCAGCACTAAGGGCTCTTTGATACTGCACGGTACTGTCTTTCCAAGCTAGTCGGAAGACTTCCAGTTTGGTGTGGCGCCATTTGCTATGACTACAAGGTCCGATAGGAATTCAGGGAACTCAATGAGGAACGCTGTATATGGCCCAGGAGGCCTGTAAACAGTAGCTATAAAGTGATTGAGAAGGCTGCATAGATTTCATGACTAGAAGCTCAAAAGACAAAAACGTTGTTTTTTTTGTGTAAATTTAAATTTGCTATCGTAAATGTTAGCAACACCTCCGCCTTTGCGGGATGCACGGGGGATATGGTCACTAGTGTAGCCAGGAGGTGAGGCCAATTATCTACAAATTCTATCTTTTGGGAGGGGCAGAAAACAGTTTTCAACCAGTGATTGAGTTGTGAGACTCTGCTGTAGAGCTCATCACTCCCCCTAACTGGGAGGGGGCCAGAGACAATTACTCAATGCTGACACATCTTTCTAGCTGATTTACACGCTGAAGCTATGTTGTGCTTGGTGATCTCTGACTGTTTCATCCTACCATCGTTGGTGCCGACGTGGATAACAATATCTCTATACTCTCTACACTCGCCAGTTTTATCTTTAGCCAGCACCATCTTCAGATTAGCCTTAACGTCAGTAGCCCTGCCCCCTGGTAAACAGTGTATGATCGCTGGATGATTCGTTTTAAGTCTAATACTGTGGGTAATGGAGTCGCCAATGACTAGAGTTTTCAATTGGTCAGAGCTAATGGTGGGAAGCTTCGGCGTCTCAGACCCCGTAACGGGAGGAGTAGAGACAAGAGAAGGCTCGGCCTCTGACTCCGACTCATTGCTTAATGGGGAAAACCGGTTGAAAGTTTCTGTCGGCTGAATGAGCGACACCGGTTGAGCATTCCTACAGCATTTCCCTCCAGAAACCATGAGAAAGTTGTCCGGCTGCGGGGACTGTGCGAGGGGATTTATACTACTTATCTGTACTTACTGGTGGCACAGACGCTGTTTCATCCTTTCCTACACTGAAATTAGCCTTGCCTAACGATTGTGTCTGAAGCGGGGCTTGCAGCACAGCAATCCTCGCCGTAAGGCGATCGTTCTCCTGTATATTATGAGTACAGCGACTGCAATTAGAAGGCATCATTTTAATGTTACTACTTAGCTTCGGCTGTTGGAGATCCTGACGAACCATGTCCAGATAAAGCATCATGTTAATGTTACTACTTTGGCTGTCGGAGCTTGTCCAGATAAAACTGTTGGAGGTCCTGACGAACCATGTCCAGATAAAGCATCATGTTAATGTTACTACTTAGCTTCGGCTGTTGGAGGTCCTGACGAACCATGTCCAGATAAAGCATCATGTTAATGTTACTACTTAGCTTCGGCTGTTGGAGGTCCTGACGAACCATGTCCAGATAAAGCATCATGTTAATGTTACTACTTAGCTTCGGCTGTTGGAGGTCCTGACGAACCATGTCCAGATAAAGCGTCGGGAGTGAAAAAGTTGAATGAAAAAAAAGTTTAGGAAAAAAACCAAAATATAAACGGTAATTAAAAAGTAAAAACCGTAAAGTTGTCAGGTAGCAAAGTAAGGTTGGCAACAAAACACACAGCAACATGTAAACAAGTCTACAGACAGTGTGTCTGCCCAATAACAATTGTGTACAGTGTACTGTATATTACCTGGTATTTCTCAGTATATTACTGTAGGATGATTAAGTAAAGTTCCTGATGAAGCTAATATAAATGTAGTTAGTAATATTCTAGCTCCCTTGTCATATCTCTGTCCATCCTGGCCTGGGGCCTGTTTGGTGTTGTAATCCCACAGTGTTGTAGTCCCACTCTGCTTCCTGTCATTATACAGTCACACTGATTGAACGCAACACCCTGAGCTTAATGATGTTTCATTATTTTACTTCTGGTTCGGAGTCATATTGCAGCTACTGCTACTATAGTATTACACCTCACTAAACTACACCATTACAACATTCTAAAGCACAGTCAGAGTTCCCGCCACCACCATTACAACATAATAAACTACAACACTTATAATGTTTCTGCTCTCTGAAGTTCAAGTTAATCGATACCCACATAGAAGTTAAGTCAATACAAGCTGCACTCTTTTGCAACTATCAACTTGTAGTAGTCTTATTTTAGATAGATAAAAAAAGCTCTCATATGACTGAGTCTATGTTCAGGCCACAGTGGATTCCATGCCCCAGGGAAAGGGGGTCACGAGACGGGCTCGGCGGGTGTTGAGGGGGACTCTGGGGGGACAGTGCCTCAAAACTGGGTTTCCATGGTCCAGCACCTCTAACTGTCACCCCCTGGGGCAGTGTCATCTGTTACACACACTAACAGATCATGTGACTCCTCTATCTCTCTCTCTGTCTCTCTCTCTCTCTCTCTCTCTCAGCCCCAGGGCCAGTCAACCTCAAACAGCGTGACAAGCATAGATATGCATTCGCCAGATCATTCCACTCTAGTCCACTGACATGCCTGACCTCTGCTCTCATTGGGAGAGCAGGTCTAGTAACTCTATCTAGAGGGCACTACAGGGATTATACAGTGGTTTGCCCTCTTTGTTATTCTGTTTCTTCTTCACTCCACCAGATCTGTTTTAATTGTAATAATAAATTAAAGGCTCCTCTAGCCGGGTGAAATATTAATGGCTTTGCTCCTTTAAAGATACACTGTGGCTGATGATAATGGGTGAAAGAGATGAGCAGATCAGAGGGTTTTAAACCCCATTGTGATTTGGGCTACTGAATATTTCAGGAGCTAAATAAAGCCTTCCGCATGCTTTGGTTCGGCTGGCGTCTTAGGTGAACTGAACGAGTAATGCTCGTATACTCCCTTAAAAGACCTTTGCTTGAAAAACAAGAAAAAGAGGCATTAGTACTGTTTTTCCATCTTGAGATGCTGTAGCCAGTATACGCTTCCTCAAAATAGGCAGATTTTATGTTGGGATAACTCAAGAAATCTGTAATTAATTTTGACATTTTGGCCGACAAAATCTTAGTCGCACAATTGTACATCTAGCTAAGATGTTTGGTGCCGTATTTCTCGTGGGAAAAAAATGACATGAAAACGAGTTGTCTCATTGAATGACATCAAACGCTTTATTGAAGAATCCCTACTGTTGATCAATCACCGATGAAGGGCTGTAGACTTCGGCTACCAAACTTCGGCTTGCCTCGAGAATTTGTTTTGTGTGCATGAAGAGCCCAAAAAAACCTTGACGAAGATCAAATTGAATAAAAACACAATATACTGTATGCAGAAACTGTTCTGAAATGTTTTGGACTGGATTGTCAGTGTCAACATTAGAACACTCAGTGTATTTGATTGTCTGGAGACGGATCTGAGTAGGTATACACACTTGGGCAAAGCCTACAATGTTCCACCCATTTTTTCCCCTATTTGTTATTCCCAAACTCTCATTCAATTACATTATTTTAGTAGCTTAGCAATAGAATTAGACCAGAATCTCTTTGATGGTTAGTGTGTATAAAGAGTGTGTCTTAGTAGCTGTAGAGGGCCCTTCTGTTGCGATGCCAGTGTCCTTTCGCGACCTCTTCCCCCTACAGAATAGAAGCCAGGCAGCATGTTGTGTCTCTGACATTGGCGATATTCACACACACAGGCCTTCAGAGATAAGCCTGAGTTCACTGCAACGCGGTCTGTCCTCACAGGATAGGGTATGGGGCGTGCTTGCACGTGCATGTGCGTCCTGCATTCACGTTATGTATTTGTACTTGTGAGTGAACTGTGCGCGTGGTCTCCATGACAACAGCCCAGTGTCCTCCTTCCGGCTCACACCCGCAGGGTGCACTGAGCCTCACCATGGCGACATCTCATCAATTTATATTAACTATTTAAAAATCATTTTAGTTGTAGTATCTGTAGAATTCAGTATCAGGTCCCCTGATCTGGAAGCAGGTAATGTCCTCGGGAGGGGGGTTTGTGAGGCAAATGCAGACATAGTCTTTGAAGGCTTTGGTAAGACTATGGCAGGCTTTCGAAAGCAATGTTGTTTAAATGTTTTTGTCTGCATGTGAGTGGGTGAGTGGGTAGTGTGTGTGAGAGTGTGTGTGTGTGTGTGTGTAGGGGGTAGTTAGTCAGGTTGTAATGGGGGATGGTTTGCTGCAGGACTTCATGTGCCTTGTTCTCTGCGAGAGCACACACACAGACACACATAAAAACACACACACACACACCCACACAGACACACACGCACAGGCAGTCAAGTTGGCCGACCTTGTCTTTTTCACAGTGTCAGACCTTGCCAAAGGAATATAATCTTCCCTCAAATTAGAAAACATCTCCAAATAGTGTCTTCCATCTGTCTCTGTGTGTCTGTCTCTGTATGCAAGTGTGTGTTCTAGTGTTATTTGAGCACTGTTGGTCAAAACGAGTGCTATTCCATGCATATGTGTGTTGACCCCCTCAGGCAGCTGTGAGACAGATGCTGTGCTCAGGTCAGTGGAGCAAATGCATGAAGAACAGTTTCAGGAGATTTAGACTGGTGTTCTTCGCAGTGTGTATATGTGCATGTGTGTGTGCATCCGTCAGTCTGTGCGTTTGCATCTTGGTGACTTGATCAGAATAAACCCCTACACTGTACTGTGAAGATATAATGAATCTGACTAAAGTTGTAGATGAGAGTAGAGTACAAGCAGTTTAGATGGTGAGAATGGCCTGGTTGTAAGGACATAAGGAAAGAGGGTACACGTATAGGCCAGGGAGAGTTGACCAACTTAACTCAGCCCTACTTTCCCAAGACACACACACACACACCGTCCCTGTTCTCCAGTGTTGCATAAGCCAAAGGGATGTAGCAGGAAGGATGATAGGAAGTTTTTGAATTCCTTTCTGTTTCACAGTGTCCCAAATTCCTCTCGTCTGTGTGAAGAGTAAAAGTGTCTCTTCATCAATCCTTTCCATATCACTCCCCTGCTATCTACTCCTAAGTAGAAGATTAGGTCTGCTGCCCTCCTTGTGTTTTTCCTCAGATCGATTTTACCTGAGTAGTTGTGTTTGGTTCAGCACCCTGCTTTAGTACAATGGAGAGGAGCAGCTGATCGACAGCAGAGAATATCAATCACCATGCATGCTTCAGACAGCAACAGTACAGTAAATGCTGAGGTATGTGAATTAATACAGGTTACCTCCCTGTACCGCAGTACATTTACAGCCTAGAAAGGCAAAGGCAGGATCAACACAAAATCAACAAGCTCTCATGCTAGCTTTTTGACTCTCTTTCCTAAATTTGCACGTGCGTCTCTTGACAAAATTTCACCCATCCCCCTCTCTTCCTCTTCTCTAATTCAACGTCATGATTTAGGAACAGTGATTACTTCGACGCCGTTTCCATGGAAATCACAACTATTCATGGTGGGTTCCGTGCGGGCGTCAGGCGATGTCACCTGCTTCTTTCAGACAAGCCCCTCACCCGTCACCCTGACAGAGACTTGGCCCATTGAGCGAAGGAGGGAGGAGGGGAAAGGGAGAGAAAAAAAAGAGGTATAATAGTCTGTGCATATGAAGAAGGCTTGGGCGCGTCTGGTTGAAGTCACTTGGGGTATGCTGCACCCTAGACTCTAGTGATCCGCTGTGGAGTAACTACCTCTCTGGAGGTATGGAATTTATGGAGTTCTATTTTAGGATTGCCCCTTGAACAATAAAATATGTACTGTATATCATCACTGCCTGAACCTAGAATTCTCAAACCTTCCCCCTATCGCTCATTCAATCACACACTTCCCCATCTTTCATTCAACCACTCCTCTCCCTTCATTCTCTATCGCTCCTCCTCATTCTCTCTCTCTTGCTTGCCCTCCCTCTCCCCCACCCGGCCGGGCCTTCATTAGTTTCCATAGTGACGGGGGAAAGGCATTATTGCCAGCTGAGAACGGCTTTGAGAGTTGCGGCGGTGGGGGCATTGTTCACCAACGCTCTGCTGAATGGGAGAGAGGGATCAGGACAGGGAGAGCGAGGAAGAGGACAGGAGCACACTTTTGGGGCTCTACAAACACTGGGTGTGTTTGTAGAGTGGGGGAAGGAGGAGAAGGAGGAGGGAAGAGAGAGAGAGAGCCTGGAGTAGGAGAGTCATGCTGCCTGACTGACTGACTGAAGATCCACATTACTACTGTAATAAACCCTTCCAGGTTTCTCTCACAACAACCCAGTGGCTGTAACGACATGCTGCTGGACTAAACTGGACCCTTGTGATTGGTGTAGTGTGTGTATGATGTGTGTCGGACTGGAGAAGAGTGACCCTACAGAGATTTCAGGGAGAGAGAGAGAACAGGAAAAACATATAGTACAGATGGCAGCCTATGCTTAGCTGGTGAGTTCCAGTGTGTGTGTGTGTGTGTGCATGTGCGTGTGTGTGTGTGTGTGTGTGTGTGTGTGTGTGTGTGTGTGTCTGTGTCTGTTTTTTTTGCATAAGTGGAAATGTTTTAACACTCTCATTTATGATAAATATGTGTATGTGGTTATATCATTGACTTGTGTTTTCATATTCTCTGTTTATGCACATTGCTCATCTGTGCAGCTGTAGCCAGTTGTAGTAATGTCTATAACGTTCGTCTCAGACCGTCTAAGTATGTGTGTGTATATGAGTTTTCTCTGAACCTCTGTCTGGGTCGAGGGGGTGTGCAGGGATGTATGGGGTAGAAGCTGTCTGCTGAATGTGGGCTAATTCTTTTAGCCTGTTGAAATATTCATGCTAGCCTGCATGTTTTATTGAGAGACTAACATTGGGGACAATTTATGCTGCCTTCAGTCTCCCCGCTGGTGTTATTTCAGTGAATACTACAGTGCTGGGTGTATTTTTACTCCTTGAGAGAGTGATGTTAGCCGAGCAGTGTGGGAATGAGTGTGTGAACTACGTTAACTGCTTACATTCCTGCTCAGTTTGTCTATATTACTGGGTGTTTGACTGATGAGGTGAGTAAGAGTTGCCCCTTCCTCCCGCAGTTTAGATCATTTATGGGGGTTTTCAAATGTAATGGCCGCGGTTCAAAATGTCCTTCTGATGATTTGACAAAGCCCGGTCCCATCAGCAGGAGGAAGAGGTCATGTTGAAACAAGGTGACATACCACTGACCTCATTCAGCTGTCCAATACCATCTAGGGCATGACCACATCCCACACTATCCCCAAAGATTACTCAGCTATAACAGCAAGCTAATTGAACCACTATTATTACTATTTTGGAGGTATTTTACTATCATGTGTCTATTCACTCTCTGTATTTCGCCACACCATCCTTCAGCTGACAAAGGGGGTTATCTTGAGTCGTATGGAGTCGTAGTGTTTCCATGACGACCGGCGCCAGCTGTGCGAGGCAGGGGACTGTTGTGTTCGTGTACTCACCGACCTTGTGACCGGGGATCAATGTGAATGATCCAGGAGTAAAGCTCTCAAGGATTAAATATCTACAGCCTTCAAAATCTACAACCTTCACTATCTACAGCCTTCAATTTCTACAGCCTTCAATTTCTACAGCCTTCACTATCTACAACCTTCAATATCTACAACCTTCAATTTCTACAGCCTTCAATTTCTACAGCCTTCACTATCCACAGCCTTCACTATCTACAGCCTTCACTATCTACAGCCTTCAATATCTACAACTTTCAATATTTACATCCTTTAATATCTACAACATTCACTATCTACAGCCTTCACTATCTATACCCTTCACTATCTACAGCCTTCACTATCTACAGCCTTCACTATCTACAACCTTCACTATCTACAGCCTTCACTATCTACAGCCTTCAATATCTACAATTTTCAATATTTTCATCCTTTAATATCTGTAACATTCAATATCTACAGCCTTCAATATCTACATCGTTCAATATCTACAGCGTTCAATATCTACAGCCTTCAATATGTACAGCGTTCAATATCTACAACCTTCAATATCTACATCGTTCAATATCTACAGCGTTCACTATCTACAACCTTCACTATCTACAGCCTTCACTATCTACAGCTTTCTTTATCTACAGCCTTCACTATCTACAGCCTTCAATATCTACAACTTTCAATATTTTCATCCTTTAATATCTGTAACATTCACCATCTACAGCCTTCAATATCTACAGCCTTCAATATCTACAGCGTTCAATATCTACAGCCTTCAATATCTACAGCGTTCAATATCTACAGCGTTCAATATCTACAGCCTTCAATATGTACAGCCTTCAATATCTACAGTCTTCAATATCTACAGTCTCCAATATCTACAGCCTTCAATATCTACAGCCTTCAATATCTACAGCCTTCAATATCTACACAACATCAGTTTTTTTCTGGACAGCTGCTGCAAAGATTAAACCATTTTATATATATTATATGTTATTGTTACAATTTGGGCTATTAAGCATAACTATGACTTAAGATTCTAACCATGATGAATATGAAGATTGATTGAACCTCTCTTTGAGTGTCAGATGGTGGTTGTCTGATCTCCTGTCCTTGGTAAGTCTGGAGGGACAGGAGGAGTAGATCTAATTGGCTGGCTACACCACACCACACACCCAAATACCAGGTTGAACAGTCAGCATGATCAGGCTGCTGTATCACAGCTGTAATTATCCTGTGCTAGTTGATACAGGGCACCTGGGGTCCTTCACTGGAGAACTTCCGTTACCTCCCTGCCTGCAGTGTGTCATTTTAGGATTTGGCTGAGGGTTTAAATATTGTTGGATGTCGAAAGAGGTGTTTTAGCGGACCTACCCCTAACCCATACTCTTACCCTAACCTTAACCCTAAACCTAACCCTAGCTCCTTACCCTAACTGTAAAACTAACCCTAACTCCTAACCTTAACCCTAAACCTGATTCTAACACTAATTCTAACCTTAACCCTAAACCCCCTAGAAATACCATTTGATCTTGTGGGGACTAACAAAATGTCCCCAGTTGGTGAAATTTTTGTTTGTTTTTAAACATGTCCAGACACACACACACACACACGCACACACATGCACACACACTGCCTACATCTAAATAAAAGAGCAGTTCAGCAGAGCATCGTGTGTTTGTGTGTGTGTGTGGGGGGTGAGAGTCAAGTCTCTGTAGTGCTAGCAGCCAGGATGATATTTAACATCTCTTGGAGGGGAGGCCATTTGCGTCTCCTGTTTTAAAGCGCTTCATTACTTCAAAAGGAAGCAGGAGCCGTGAGGTATCAGTGATGCTGGAGCTGTGCCTTTGTAGTGCCCTCCTCTAGTCTCTTACCAGTCTGGGGAAGAAGAGGGATGAGTTGCAGGATATTTAACAAACCCAAAGAGCCCCTCTCTCCGCCGTAGGCCACGTTGTGTGTATGTGTGTGAGGATGTAAGAGCCTGGAGTCAAGGCCCTCTAGACTAACATCAGGAGGCAAGTTTAAAGGCTGCTTTGAAGCTGGAAACTCAGTGCTTATACTCACCAATGGGCATGTGACAGGAATACCTTCAGCTGTCATATGCTGTTTTTATAGATACTCATAAATGCATCACAAAGACATCTCATTTCATTTCTCTCATTAATGAACTGTAGTTGGTGCATATGATGCTGCTGTGCTCGGTTATTAGTTAGGCTAGTGGGTACTGCTGTTGCAGGAATAGATATGGGGAAACAGTATTATTGTTCTGTTTTTTCCACCAGGGTTACCGCAGTATATGATTGTTAAATGCTTTTATGGGTACCACATTTGTTTTGTGATGCAATTTCCTGAAAAACACTGCACCTTTTATGAATTTACCTTCAGGAATTCCCTCCACCCAGACTAAAGCTCCACAAATGTACATCCTCCACGTATCATTGGCCTGGCTTTGGCTAATATGGTAATTTATCTTAGCAGAATTGTTTTATCCAAAGTCAAGACATTGAAGGTTGTGCAATGTAACAGCAATATTTAGACTTATGGACGCCACCTGTTCGATAAAATACGTAACAGTTCGGTATTTCCCTGAAAGAAGAAACTTTTGGTTTTGAAATTATAGTTTCCGGATTTGACCATATTAATGACCTAAAGGCTCGTGTTCTGTGTGTTTATTATATTATAATTAAGTCTATGATTTAATATTTGATAGACCAGTCTGACTGAGCTGTGTTAGGCAGCAGCAGGCTCATAACCATTCATTCAAACATTTCCTGCGTTTAACAGCAGCTCTTCGCAATGCTTGAAGCACAGCGCTGTTTATGACTTCAAGCCTATCAACTCCTGAGATTAGGCTGGCAATGCTATAGTGCCTATAAGAACATCCAATAGTCAAAGGTATATGAAATACAAATGGTATAGAGAGAAATAGCCATATAATTCCTATAATAACTACAACCTAAAACTTCTTAAGTGGGAATATTGAAGACTCATGTTAAAAGGAACCACCAGCTTTCATATGTAATCATGTTCTGAGCAAGGAACTTAAACGTTAGCTTTTTTACATGGCACATTTTGCACTTTTACTTTCATCTCCAACACTGTGTTTTTGCATTATTTTAACCAAATTGAACATGTTTCATTATTTATTATTTACATTGATTTTTATTTATGCATTATATTAAGTTAAAATAAAAGTGTTCATTCGGTATTGTTGTAATTGTCTTTATTAAAAATATATAAAAACATCGGCCGACTAATCGGCATCAGCTTTTTTTTGGGTCCTCCAATAATCGGTATCGGCATTGAAAAATCATAATCGGTCGACCTCTAGTACAGACAGTAACAGAGTCACTGCTCAACCAATCCTGAGTACCTGATGATTAGGTGCAGGCCTTTTCTACTTGCCTCGGGAGCTTAAATCCATTGTTGTTACTGCAGCCTATATACTGTACCTCCGGATGCTAATGCTAAACTAGCAATGAAAGAACTGCAGGTTGCTATTAGAAAACAGCAAACTGCACATCCTGATCATGCTTTTATTGTTGCAGTGGATTTTAATCACTCAAATCTGAAAACTGTTGTTCCTAAATTCCACGAAATTGTCACCGGCCCCACTAGAGGAGACAATACACTAGACCACGTGTATACAAACAGGCTTGCAAAGCCGTTCCCCTCCCCCACCTTGGACAGTCTGATCACCTTTCACTGTTCCTGCTCACCAAGTATTTACCCCTCGTTATAGGCGTGAAACCATCAGCGAGGACAATCAAAGGGGATCAGAGGGGTCAGACTCATTGCTACAGCACCAGTTTCAACACACAGACTGGAGATTGGAGATTGGTTGCCACTCAGCCCACCCTTGACTCCCATACGGACATTGAAACATATGCTTCTTCCATTCTGGATTACATCAACATCTGCATAAACAATGTCATCACCCATAAACTTAATAAAGACCTTCCCCAACCAGAAGCCTTGGATGAACATAGAGATCCGACTACTGCTAAAGGCAGTAAAGGCTAAAGGCTTTTAGATCTGGTGACCCTCATCCAGGGTCAACCTAAAAAAAAGGGCATCAAGATGGCTAAACATGACCACAAATTGCAGATTTAGGAGCACTTCAACAACAACGCTGACCCTCGACGAATGTGCCAGGGCATCTAAGCCATCACAGACTACCGACCAAAAAACCCTACCCCCACAGCCAGCGACGTCTCCATCGCCGACGAGTTAAATAGGTTCTATGCTCGCTTCAACAGGGACAACAAAGATCCAGCCATCAAAGCTGAGCTCCCCCCAGACGACCTCCCCCTCAGACTATCCATTGCAGATGTGTTGTCTGCACTGAGTAGGGTGAATGCACGCAAGCCTGCTGGCCCTGATGGCGTCCCCGGTCGTGTGCTCAGAGCATGTGCTGGGCAGCTGGCCGAGGTCTTCACTGGCATTTTCAACCTGTCACTGGCCCAGGCGGTTGTCCCCACGTGCTTCAAGACCGCAACCATTATGCCAGTGCCGAAGCAGTCGACCGCATCAAGCCTGAATGACCTCCGACCTGTTGCACTCACCTCCACGATCATTAAGTGCTTCGAAAGACTGGTTTTGGCCTACCTTAAGTTCTGCCTCCCTCCACCACTGGATCCCCACCAGTTTGCCGTTACGTTTGCAGTTACCGACCAAACAGGTCTACAGAGGACGCCATCTCCACAGCTTTACACTCTGCACTGACACACCTGGACAAAACCAACACCTATGTGAGAATGCTGTTCATAGACTTTAGCTCAGCATTCAATACGATCATTCCCTCTAGGCTGGTCACCAAACTCCATGACCTAGGGATCAGCCCTCTCTCTGTAACTGGACTTTGGACTTCCTAACCAACAGACCCCGGACAGTCTGTCAGGGTAGACAACTTCACTTCCTCAACCCTGAACCTGAACACCGGTGTGCCACAGGGCTGCGTGCTGAGTCCCCTCCTGCACTCCCTCTTCACCTATGACTGCGTTCCTGTACACGGTTCCAACACCATCATCAAGTTCGCAGACGACACCACAGTGGTAGGCCTGATCAGTGACAATGACGAGTCAGCCTACAGGGAGGAGGTCAAGCACCTGGTTGCATGGTGAGCTGACAACAACCTGGCCCTCAATGCAAAGAAAACCAAGGAGCTCATTGTGGATTACAGGAAGTCTAAAAGCGGCAGCCACGCCCCAGTTCTCATTGATGGCACTGAGGTGGAGCATGTGCCCAGCTTCAAATTCCTGGGTGTCTACATCTCTGATGACCTCTCCTGGACCCTCAACACCTCAACCCTGGTCAAAAATGTGCAGCAGCACCTGTACTTATTGAGGAGGCTGAAGACGGCCCGCCTGTCTCCCAAGAGCCTGGTGAACTTTTACCGCTGCATGGTCGAGAGCAATCTGACTAACTGTGCCACAGTGTGGTTTGGTGGATACTCCTTGGCCGACCGGAAGGCCCTGCAACGGGTGGTGAAAACCACCCAGCACATCACTGGTGCTCAGCTCCCTGCCATCATAGACCTCAAACACAAGCGGTGTCTGCGTAGGGTGCGCGGTATCATCAGGGACCCTTCACATCCATGCCACAAACTGTTTGCCCTCCTACCATCAGGCAGGCAGTACAGGTCTCTACATTCCCACACTAGCAGCCTCAAGAACAGTTTCTTTCCAGCTACTGTAACCCCGCTGAACTCTGTGACACGGCACTAGCCATCTCCACCCGCCCACATCCTAGTACTGCCTCTCAGGGACCTTGTTGCACTACTCTCTTTGCACTCTTCATGGTACTACTGGACTCTGACATTGCTTTGCAAAGTCTGATTAAGGACATTATTCAGTTGTACATGTACATGTCTACCTCTGTAACCTCATTGCTGCTATCCCTGCATTTCAGTTGCATGCCTCCTTGCACTTTCAATTTGCCTTCCTTGCACATTTAGACTTGCCATTTGTACTTGCCACTGCTCCAGATTCCAATGGCGGTGAGCTTTACACCACTCCAGCCAACACTTGGCATTGTGCATGGTGATCTTCGGCTTATGTGCGGCTGCTCGGCCATGGAAACCCATTTGCTGAAGCTTCCGACAAACAGTGCTGACATTTCTTCCAGAGGCAGTTTGGAACTCAGTAGTGAGTGTTGCAATTGAGGACAGACAATTTTTAATGCGCTTCAGCACTCAGCGGTCCCATTCTGTGAGCTTGTGTGGCCTACCACTTTGCGACTGAGCCGTTGTTGCTCCTAGACCTTTCCATTTCACAATAACAGCATTTACAGTTGATTGGGGCAGCTCTAGCAGGTCAAACATTTGACAAACTGTCTTGATGGAAAGGTGGCATCCTATGACGGTGCCACGTTGAACGTCACTGAGCTCTACAGTAAGGCCATTCTACTGCCAACGTTTGTCTATGGAGATTGCATGGTGGTGTGCTTGAATTTTATACACCTGATGCCGCCCTGTGATAAGTAGTGCCCACTTTGTCAAAGGCTAAATATTTTGCTTGTTCATTCCCAGCGCACCTTTCCAGGATGCTGTTGGAGAGATGCATCGCTGTGGTGCTCCACCAACGTTCCGTAAACAAAAAAACATCTGACATAAATCATGTAGATGATACAGGATATGGTAAAAAATAGTATGTGGCTTATAGGCTGGAGATAAAATATATGACAATTTATTTAGATCGACAGTTTCTACATCATCCATGCAGGTTTTTCCGCTCAAATAGGCTAAGCTAAATCTCGCCCAATCAACAAAATTAACATGCGGAGTCAATTACAACTGTTTTCGTGATTCAGTGATTTTTGACAAGCTGATCATAGCGAAAAATAAAATACTCCTGCATTTCCTGCTGTGTAAACACATTGTAAATAGGCTCATGATATCTCCCCCAAAAAGTGTGTAGCTGATATTCAGAGCTTAAATAGCCAAATTGAATTGGTCACAGGAATCAGGACTAATAAAGTCAGTTCAATAGCCTGTTTTACAAATGGTGGGCCTACCACATGGATGGGCATTCATAACATTCCATTGCTGGCTGACATGGAAGGCTACACTTCAGTAAGCAGGAGCCAACGTCTTTGGGACGTCTTTTTTTGGTGTTTTACAAACCGTAGGCTTATCACGTAGATGGGTGTTCATAAAACTCTATTTCAGGCTACACCTCAGTAAGCACGGACAGATGCTGATACCTTTTGGACATCTTTTTTTTGGTGCAGCCCGTACCTGCCTTGATTTCCATATCCACATTTTTGTCACGGTCCAAACCAAATCTGAAATTATCATAGATGTCTATGTTTGGTTCACATTTGGTCCGGTCTGGACCAGTCAAATATAGATGTCTATAAATGACGTATTTTCAACTTTCGTTCAGAACAAAAAATAAACCTAATTTCAACGTCCAGAAAAAAAACATATTTTCAACATATTTTCTCCCCGACCCACCTGCTATCTTACCATATTTTCAACTTATTTCAAAATAAGTATTTTCAACTTTAATTCAGAACCAAAAATGAACCTGATTTCAAAGTCTGGAAAATACACATTTTTCAACATCTTTGGTGCCTTTTCACCATCCTGGAGGATGTGTATTTTATACGTCCAGAAAATACGTCCTTTCACCTTTTCATCCCGAACCTAAATTGAACCTAACTTCAAAGTCTGGAAAACGTATCTTTTAGATGTCTTTTCAAAGTCATTTTGCTTACTGGGACTATTTTAGTTTTGCGGTGGCAGCATTTTTTGGTCTTGCCTTGGGCGGCAGAGAGGCAAGAACAGGCCCTGGTGACAGCCCTCTCATTAAGAGCCCACTGGCCTGGCCAGTTTACATGATTTAACTGAGTGAACAGGAAAGTGGCATGTCTCCTGTGGGCTTGCTAACATGCCTCAGGTGTAGAGTAGACAGGGTAATAAAGGACCTTATTTCCTCTCTAATGGCTCCAGTGTTTCCCCCTATAGCAGAGCAACACTCTGTGCTCTATAACCAAGGCCACGTTTTCCCACTCTCCACTGTGTTTGTGTGTGTGTTTGCTAGCTATCACGATGTTTTTATTTAACCTTTGTTTAAGTAGGCAAGTCAGTTAAGAACTAATTCTGATTTACAATGACGGCCTACCAAAAGGCTTTCTGCGGGGACAGGAGCTGGGATTAAAAATACAAAATAAAATGAAAATATAGGACAAAATCACATCACGACAAGCGAGACACCACAACACTACATAAAGAGACCTAAGACAACAACATAGCATGGCAGCAACACATAACAACACAGCATGGTAGCAACACAACATTACTCTTTTTTTGATGGGAGGCTCTGCTGAAGACTGTAGACTACTGTTTGAGGTGTTTTGAGAGAAGGTCATCAGTTGTTGTCTTTTCCAGGGATATCACATGACCAAGTCCCGTTTTGTTATTGTTTCAAGTACAAGAGTCACATGAAATGTTAAACCTTCCTCTCCGAGTCCTGAGTCTCACATATTATTCCCCACATAGTTTTGAAAACAGGAGCATGATTGGCGAGAGCTCTTCAAAGTTTGGAACGTTCCCATGCTGACGCTGCCATTTTGAGGCCCAAAACACTGAGTGACTTTATAAAACAGGTACTGACGTCAAATTAAGATACTAAAGCCCAGTTAATGTGCAGTGACCTTTGTCTGTTTGTTGGATAGAGTCGTGTATCAGCACAGGAGATCAGTGGGGGGTGTCGCCCCCTGTCATGCCCTCAGCACACCCAACCTCACCCCTTCCATCTCCTCTTCTCTCACCTCCACTTCTCTCTTCTCCACCTATCCCACCTCTAGCACACATCCTCTCCCTGGTCTCTTCTGTTCTGTCCTCACCCCTTTCACCTCTCTCTCCTCCATCTCCACTCCTCTCATCCCCTTCCATCAGTGTGCTGGTGTGGTCTGGACACGGCTTGTCCTGTCCTGGGCGATACCCCAATCCCAACCCCAGACCCAGGCAGTACTGTATCTATCGTCCCCCACAGGACCACTCTGACTGTCAACAAACAGGGTGACACTCCCCTCTACAGGCACACACCCGTCCGGTCCTAAGGAGGACCCCACCACACGTGTGAAGGAAAAGAGAGGGAGGAGGGGTATGAAGCCAGGCTGGAGAGAGGTTAGGGGTGAGGATGAGAGGGAAGCTGGTCTCATCCCTCCCTGTCAGTGATAGCAAACCACACTAAATAAACACACACACACACACACTGCCTCTTTAAATGCCACTTCCTGCTGCTGGTCTCTTGATAAACTGTCTCCAAGTGATACTGCAGGCTGTACTACACACACACAAGCACACAGAGTGTTTCTCTCTCCCTACTGTCTGTACTGTTACATAGCCTGTAAATTACAGTGTGGGAGAGAATTTAGGGTTTGAGTGAAATGTTATTTTGCGGCAGTGAGAGGTGTCTAGGTTGTTGTAAGTGTGGAGTGTGTTTTTTTGGGGCGGTGTGTGAAATGTTTGCTTTTGTAGGGCTATGTTTTTGGTCTCGGTAGAATGTTATTGTGTGGTAGCGGTGGGAAATGTTTGCTTTTGTAGGGCTATGTTTTTGGTCTCGGTAGAATGTTATTTTGTGGTAGCGGTGGGACTGTTAGTAAGAGATGTAAAATGTTTCCGTGGGAATGTAATGAGTTACGTGTCACAGGAATGTTGTGGTCTCTCTCAATTTAGTGCTTGACATCTTCGAGGATGTGGCTTACCTGCAGAAGCAATGAGTAGTAGTGGACCTACACTGAGCTGAGAGTGTGTGTGTTCAGTGTGTTTGTGCTGGCATTTGTACGTGTGTAACCAGTAGCATTGGGTGCATTGGGTACATATGGGGGTGGACTTTAATACATAATAATTAACATTCAAAATCACATTTAAAATCATCAATTAATCAATCATGCTGTCACCTGCTGGTCATTCAGTAAGCCGGTCCTGTCCGTCATTGTGATTGGTGAAATCAGAACAGTCAATATTAATTAAGATAATCACTACTTTCACACATCAGAAGCCTTTAGTCAGTAGAAGATAGCAGACAGAGTATTGACCTGTAATCTAGAGGGAGTCAAGTCTCAGAATCTACATAATCAAGGAATACCAAGTTAAATCTCTTTATAGTAGGCTAGTTGTTGGTAGGGCCATGACTCATGTTTACTGTAGTGCAACCAACACCCCCTAGTGACAGTGGTCAGGGTGGGACTGTCGTTTTCCACCAGCTACTGTATGTGTGTGTTCTCTTTTCCAATGAGAGGATGTGTGTCTGTCTGAGTAGCTGTAGATCAGTGATGGGCAGCTTTGATGGGGGTGAGGGCCACAAAAAATCTGAACTCATCATGAGGGGCCACAGTGGTTTGCGGGTCTGCATACCCCACATCCTACCCACGCATGTAGTCAACTGATTTGTGCAATCAATCCATTTGTGCAGTTAACTTAACTTAACTCTCTGTCTAAATGCATTATACCAGACGCCAGGTCTTTCTTCTCGATTCCGGAGCACAAAACGATATGGAGGTAAGATAGATATCGATTTTGAGACATGACATTTTAGTATGCGAAGTTCCTGTTCTTATTTTGAAGATTTATCACAACAAGCGTGTTTTGCGAAATGTCACAGAGCACTGAGCTCATTTTATTCCGTTCGTGTCAGGTTAGCTTAACTTGTTGCGACCCACGTGTCAACAACTTTTCAGATAACCACCACAACATGGTAAAATCCTCGAAAGTCGCTTCGAGAAAGCACACCGCTCTGTAGACAAAGCTTGGTGCTTATTATGGGATGTACTAGGTTACGAAATCGGACTTTTTGGATGTCATGTTAATGATATGTTAGAGAAAGAACCCCGCTGAACGATTCTGAACATGAGCAATCCTATTTGTCTTGGTAACATGTATTTTAGAACATAAGAAAGTGATCCAGCCTAAGATAAAGGGCTTGTTTTCCAGTCCCAGTAATATCCATCAGTCATGGTTGGTGAGCAGCATGCATGACGATTCATCCCTGTGTTCAACCACACGCTCTTTTTCTCTTAACATCATCAGTTAGTGGAAGCAACAGTGGACTCACCGTAGCCTTCTAAGTGCTCTGATATTACATCACGTATGGTACAAGTGTGTTGGTGAGTATGTTCGGCTGCTGTGATGCACTTTAGCCATTGTTGACGGGGATCAGCTCACCACAGTAGATCTGTATCCTCCCATACATCTGACCTCTCCTGTACACCACACGACATGGACAGTACGCTGACTCCGGACTTTATGTTTACACTTTCTCCCCCTGAGACGTTGCCTTGGCGTTTGCCTGTGTGCATGCGTGTGAGGCTGTGTGTTACTGGTTTGACAGAGTGCTTTGTCGTAGTACCTGGTGTCTGCACGCCACACTGCTCTCCTGTAGAGGTGTGAAGGAGAAGAGGACTGGACTGCTCATTGAAGGGCAAACGGATAAACTTGATTTCTACACACCTTTGGGTAGAAGTGTTGGCTTCCGGTCAGCTCAGATGGTTTAGGCATGGTATTCAGAGTGTGTAGTCCTTTTGAAAAAGTGCCTGCTGAAAATGAACAGTGTATATATAGGCTAAGTGTGAAACTGGGCAGCTGTGGTAGTAGTCCCAGGCTCCCCGACCCACTTGCTATCTTACCAATATGGATCAACTGGCCTGTTGCCATGACAATGCCCTGTTCCACTGGTTTCCCCTGCTCCAGAGCATATTCACTCTGGCATTGCTTCATTTAGCCTCCGACTCCACAGGCAGGATGTCTCTCAGGCATTAACTCATCAGGCCTTGTTGGTGCTAGCTCTTTGTCTGCCTGCACCCTACATGCTGCTTACTGTTACTGTGTGTGTGTGTGTGTGTGTGTGTGTGTGTGTGTGTGTGTGTGTGTGCACGCGTGTCAGCACTCTCTTTACTTATTATTGTCCGCATGTCATTTAGACCTCTCTAATAACTACAGCTTGGCTCCCTTGAATGTTCTCCTCTATCACTTCCCTTGTTCTCCCTTCTAAACATACTCTCTATTTCTTTCTCACTCCCCTTCCTTCTGTCTCATCCTCTATCCTCTCTCTCCTCTTTCTCATCCCCCCCAAAATCCTTCTGTCTTAATCTGTGGGAGCTGGTGAAATACTCCTACTTAGTGTGTGAGCTGGGTTGATTCACTCTACTGCTGTGCCCACTGACCTGATTTAGGACTGACAGGGGCAGGAGCAGGATGACTTATCCCTGATCCCTCTCTTACCCCGTTCCCTTTCCGTCTGTAGCGTAGCTTGGGGAGCCATGATACCATGGAGGCTTTGAGGCATGGCTCTTTCCTAGGAGAAACGCTGCCTGGTTTTAGGTCTAAATGTCTGAGAGAGGCGCTGTCTGATGTTGTCTGGTTAAATCAAACAGATAGGAGGAGATAAATGAATGGATGTGCAGTAGTAGAGTAGTAATCTGAATGAGGGAGGCCAGCTGTTACTGTACTTTTGCCTGTGTGATTGGATGAGATCCTTATCCCTCTGTATGTGTATGGATTATCCACAGATTGAACTAGGCACGCTGCAGTATCACTCTAATGTAACTGTAGCCTACTGTACCTAACTGAGAAATCTGCTGAGTTGCCATCGATTGGGAAGAGCTCTAGCCTCTATTCTATATACCTTGTGTCCCTAGAACAGCTGTTGTACTGCATTTCCACTGTTGAGCCTTTCCCCTGTGTAGAAAATAGGGATCCCTTTTTTTTGAGCTGTTAGAGCTGTAGAGATCTGCTCTAGTTAGCAAATATGAATCCTGTCCTTTAGTTCTAAGCAGTACAGCTCTGGTTCTAGGTAGACGTCAGTCCAACAGCAAACCATGCCGGACCTTACCCTGTAGATCTAGGCTAGTCTGACTTGTACAGTAACGGTGCCTGGCTGTGTTTATCGATCTCTGTGTTTTCAAACTGTACTGAACAAAAACATAGACGCAACATGTAAAGTGTCGGTCCCATGTTTCATGAGCTGAAATAAAAGATCCCAGAAATGTTCCATACTCATAAAAAAGCTTATTTCTCAAAAATGTGTGCACAAATGTGTTTGCATCCCTGTTGGTGAGCATTTCTCCTTTGCTAAGATAATCCATCTCCCTGACAGGTGTGGAATATCAAGAAGTTGATTAAACAGCATAATCATTACACAGGTGCACCTTGTGCTGGGGACAATAAAAGGCCACTGAAATGTGCAGTTTTGTCACACACCACAATGTAACAGATGTCCCAAGTTTTGAGGGAGCGTGCCATTGGCATGCTGACTGCAGGACTGTACACCAGGGCTGTTGCCAGAGATGTTCATTTCTCTACCATAAGCCACCTCCAATGTAATTTTAGAGAATTTGGCAGTAGGTCAAACCGGCCTCACAACCACAGACCACGTGTAACCATGCACAGATACACTCTGATCCTGAGGCCCATTGTTGTGCCATTCTTGCTCCACCATCACCTTGTGTTTCAGCATGATAATACAAGGCCCCATGTAGCAAGGATCTTTACACAATTCTTGGAGACTGAGAATGTCCCAGTTATTGCATGGCCTGCATGCTCACCAGTCATGTCACCTATTGAGCATGTTGGGATGCTCTGTATTGACGAGTACGACAGCGTGTTCCAGATCCCTACAATGTCCAGCAACTTCGGACAGCCATTGAAGAGGGTTGGGACAAGCCTGATCAACTCTATGCAAAGGAGATGTGTCGCACTGCACGAGGCAAATGTTGGTCATACCAGATACTGACTGGTTTTCTGATCCACGCCCCTACTTTTCTTTTAAGGTGTATGTGACCAACAGATGCATATCTGTATTCCCAGTCATGTGAAATCAATACATTATGGCCTAATTAATTCATTACAATTGACTTATTTCCTAATATGAACTTTTTAAATTGTTACATGTTGCATTTATATGTTTGATTCGTGTATTTACAGTATTTCAATCAATGTGTTTTCCATTGTCTATTATGTGTTGTCTCTGTGGGCCTTTGTATGTGTCTCTGTGTGTGTATTTCCATGTGTTTTCCAGTCTGTCTCTCTCTCTCTCTCTGTGTACATGTCTCCTGTGGAGCTCCTTTATGGAGCTCTGTGTGTAATTACGGGGGTTTAACCGTCAGGGGATAAATATCAGAAACACATCAAGGCCAGAGCACTCGTTACTGTCTCAGAGTTGCAGAAAGGAAAGAGAGATGGATTGAGAGAGAGATGTATGGAGAGAGAGAGAAACCCATTGGATGCCTCTGTCAGCGTAGTGTGGCAGTATGGAGAAGTAGATTGGATGCAATCCACTGTGTGTATGTGTGTCTCTGTGTTAGTCTGCATGTGTAACACTGCTCTGATCATTGACCATTATAAATCAAGTGCCATTAGATGAGAGTCTGTTCCAGTCTGTCTCGATATGTCAGGACAACAGACAGCGGAGGCCACGGTCAGAGAGAAAGGGAGGTAGGGATGAGTTCTAGAGAAAGAGACGTTGGGGGAAAGGTGGACAGAGAGGGAAATACGGATAGAAGGACTGTCTAATAGAGAGGAAGAGGCAGATAAGAGAGCATAAGAGGGAGATTGTGAGAAAGAGAGAGACGCACAGAGAATGGCATACTGACTTACTGAGTGAAGGGGAGAGAAAGAGTGCTGGTAGGTGTGGGGGTAGCTGTGTGATTGGGAGATGGGGCTTAGGGGGGGATCAGGGGAGTGGTGACTGACGGACGAGACGCTCCCACGTCGGGAGTGATCCATCTCCCAGACAGCACTGGGGCAGGAAGACTTTACTCTAGGGATGGTGGGTAATAAACAACTCCAACAGGGTCGCCTCAGGCCTGGCAGTGATTGGCAGCAGTGTGTGTGTGTGTGTGTGTGTGTGTGTGTGTGTGTGTGTGTGTTCAACATTCAGTGTTCAGCGAGAGAAAGGGGGAGGGGAAGAGTGAATATTGTGTGTGTATGTACTTCTCAGTGCATGTGAATGCCTGTGTGTACATGTGCATGCAGGAGATGGGTAAGGATTGTCATTAGAGGTCAAGTCTGAATGGCCAAGGATATATATATATATATATATATATATATATTTTTAAATGCCGCCCTCTCCACTCTCGCTGCTCTCTGCAGTAGTATAAATTACCATACCTTTATTTCAGACTGAGACCAAGGTCTCACACACACACACACGATACCTTTATGCTTCCATATCCGCAGTCCAAATGGCTTAGAGTATCAGAATAACTCAGTGTATCCGAGCACACGCTACCTTACCACTGTCTTAGCGCTAGCAGTACTGCTGTCTTTCTGTTTACTGCTCTCTCTAGTGTTGTTCTGTTCTCTCTGAGTCTGTCTCATTCTCTCCTGTTCTCTTCTGACTAGAGTGTGTGGCGATGACATCACCATCTCCACTCTCAAGGAACAGGCAAGTGAGTCAACAGCTTGCCTAAGAGACGCAGTCCTTTGCCTGTCCATAATGATGGTGTATGGTCATTGATGAGTTGGCCTTCTAAGTCAGGTCGACCTGGCAACCCGCTGCTCCCCAGGGCACCGTGGTGATGGTTGTATTTCTCTGTTCCTCATCATGATTGGAGCTTAGAAGAGGAAATCCACTTCTCTATTCTCTCGTGTGTGTTTATTAAATTGCGGTTAAATGGATTCTCATAATTACAGAATCTCTCCCTCTGTGAGCAAATGTATTATTTTACTCGGTTTGTGTCAAACATTGTTTAGTGCCTGTTTGTCCTGTAGTTGTTTGCTATGTTCTGATCAAGGTTATTATAGTTTTGTGTTTTTATATTTGTTTTTTTGTTTTTTTATTTGATTAGAAATTCTGTTTAGTTTCAGTTAGCTTTCAGACCTGCTTTGGATTGCCCATTGAAACCCCCATTACATTTTTTCCCAAAGTTTAGAAGAACAAAACACTGAAACTGAACATAATTCATGATGGCTTTGTTAATTATTTTATTTCAGTTTACTAAATAGTTTTTTCATGATTAGTTTTAGTTTACTATAATAACCTTGGTTCTGATGAGTAATTTCCCTCTTTTTAATCACGTGCGTGTGCACATAACTATACCACTCTGACATTCTGAGCAGGACCTGGCGGAGTGTGTAAAGTACCAGACACAGAGGTTCATATCGTTCCCATAACCTTAGTGTTCATGCAGTGTGTGGACCATCGTTGTGGTCATGTTTGATCTAGGCTCCTGCCCTGTACTGTTGCATAGACAGGGGTAATCAGGAAATCTGTTTACCTCCTGTTGCCATAACTGTCAATCTGCATGTGTGTGGTTACTATTCAAATGTGTCTGTTTCTGTGAAGTGCAGACACACACACACACACACACACACACACACACACACACACACACACACATACACGTCAGCTGGGCACGGGGACAGGTGTGTATAAGGCAGGTTTGGCAGGTGCAGTTAGGCTAAAGCACACCTAACTACAGATGTGTGTTATGCAGGACTGAGTTTTAGTTTTTGCTCCAAGGTGTGTGTGTGCAGGGAGCTGGCACAGAGAGCTTTCCGGTCTTATACACACACACACAAACTCACACACACTGGGAGAATGTGAGTTACCTTGTTGGCAAGGAAGGTGCGTTGGATTTTCCTATTGAAATGGTTCACTGGATTCTTGGTATCTAAGGAAAGGCAGAATTTTCAACGAGACGGTAGCTTTTTCTTTCTTGTTCTTGTCTTTTCTTGTCTTTAACACTCCTAAAATAAGCACAGTCTGGCTATCAGGTTTAGGTCGTTGTTCAATTGAACAACCTTTAGTCTTTAAGACCTTTGGAAACGTTTGAGTTTTCAGTATCGTATAGAGGCGTAGTATAATTGGGAGTGTTGTGTAGAGTTGTATAGTCGTGTAGAGTTGTATACAGTGGTATGAAGTTGTATAGAGTTGTATAAAGGTGAGTTGAGTGTTATGTAGAGTTGAGTTAAGTAGATGTAGTTCCTCTCTCGGTGCTGTGTCATCAAGTTCCAGTTAGGACTGTTAGGATGTTTGATCTGCGGGCCAGATTTCACTGTCTTAGGTAACCATGACTATGGAATGTTTCCATATGCCAGACCCCTATGGCACCATCGGTCTCATTAGTGTCTGTCTGCTACAGACTGTTTGTTTTTCCCAAGACCTGACCTGTGTCTAGAGTCAAAGGGTTTCTCAGTGGATTAGCTGGACATCGTCAGAGTAGATAGATGTTGCCCCTAACCACTTGCTCTAATTTGATCCCCCTAATGGTTAAGGTTAGGATCGAGTGTCGAAAAGCTGATCCCAGAGTCTGTTTTACGATGTTCAAGACACCAATTATTTTTGATGAATGGCGGAAATCAGCTTTCCTCTATAGGAGGCTGTACAATGCTTTTTCCTCACCACTGTAACAGAAAACTGTCATTTATACGGTCATTTTTAGGTATTATCAACAGTAAAAAGAACTGAAATGTTTTACTGCAGCATACTGTAAATTATTGTGCATTGTGGGAAAAGTGCTGTATTTCAAATGGTACTGTAATTCTACCCCACAGAATACAGTAACGTATCCTTGGAGAGTGAAAAATCATTTTGACCAATAGTGGGTTCATAGTATTGTTGTTTCTGGCTCATCAACATAGTTTCAGCCATGCCTTGTACGAGGCTATATTTGTTGCGCCCGTGAGTGAGAATTCTGTACCGATTTAACTTCTATGTGGTTAAAGTGCCCCATCAATTTAAAATGTAGAGGGGGCAGATTGGAAGGGGCAACTTCTCTTAAACCTTACATGGTTGAGCATTTTGCCATGCCGTTTTGGTATTTTTAACCCTTAAGTCAATGCCAGTTTGGAAGCCTTTGTTACGGCCTCTAGAAATGCAAGTAATATAAAACACCATACATGAATTCATATCCCGTAGTGTGTGAACACTTTACCTAGCAGCCATCCTGCTTGCACCGTCCCTTGTAAAATACTGTGAAATACATAACCCTCCCCTCAATGAATTTCATTCATCCATTCATGAATTCAGATTACGGTAGAATTTGCTTTTTTACATGATATAATACAGTATTTTACTGTGCGTCATTACACAGTACTTGCTTTGGTACCGTATGTATATTACAGTAGATGTACAGCTGCCTGTGAATTACTGTCAAATTCACAGTAACCCCTTTACAGTGTATAGTCTATTTCTGTTGCAACAGTGGTGAGGTGAGAGCTGGAACTGGGCTATATATTTTACGATTTGCTACTGTACATCTATTGACCCAGCAGCTGCGCGCCTTATTGGCTGTGTAATACACATACTGTTTATGTCTGAAGTGAAAATATGTGTCTTTCACAGATGCATGTAAAGCCTCTCTCTCCGTCTCCCTCTGTGGTTTGGTAAAATTGTATAACAGGGTGGGAAAGCCAGCCTTTCAGCAGGGCGTCATGGGGGCAGACAGCGTAGCAGGACTTATTGCAGACTCACAGAGCTCTGCCTCCAGTGCCTGAAGCTGCAGGCTGGAGCTGGGCTGGAAAACAGCAAATTACACATGGAAGCGCTCCTCAGGGGTCTCGCAACCATCTCCGGACTAATCCTTTTGGAGATGCATGTGGCGTGAATAGATACTGCCCCTAAGCCTGCATGAGATAGAGCAGTGTGGATGTTAGTTTACATAGCGATTATCATAATGTACTGCGGGGGTTATCGTTGACGTCTAATGGACAACCACATCCGATAACACACAGCCAGTCTAAACAAAGGCTGTGATAAGGGCCCTTGGAACAAAGACATAGCAGCACTTAGACACACACACACAGGCGCACACTCATAGACACACATATAGTACACAGGAACACACACATAGGCACAGTAATACATAAGTACGTACACACACAGGCATACACACAAACGCACAATTTTTCATCCATTAACCGAAAAATTGCTGGTTCGAATCCCAGAGCCAACTAGGTGAAAAATCTGCCGATGAGTCCTTAACCCTAATTTCTCCTGTAAGTCGCTTTGGATAAGAGCGTCTGCTAAACTGTAAACTCGTATACTGTGTATATACTGTAAACACACACTTCCCCCTCTTTCAATGCAAACACAAACCATACATTATGTGACCATACCAACATATTGCACAAAACAGCACTCATTACAAAGTCCACACTTCAATTCACTTGACTGGATTTCACAGAGCCCCTATAGGCATCACATGATTGGAATCACTGACATACAATTCCCTGATGTAACTAGCTAGCTGCTAAAGGTCTCATTGTCCCAGTGTTTGTAGTTCTGTTGAGTGGGTTGTGATGCGCTTTTACAGGGACACACACACACACACACACACACACTTTCTCAAAAAGCCTGATATCACAGACATACAGAGAGAAAGTAAGACACACACATACACAGTCCAGTATCACTCCCAGACAGTCTGAATGGATGGAGGATCAGGATATAGAGATGTATTAAATATAGGCAGGCCTATCAAAGAGCTCTCTGAAGACGCATTGAGGCAGAAGCCTCACCTCTCTCTCCCCTGGCCTGGTGTCAGGATTGATGCAGGGGCTGTCTGCTCCCTCTCTGGTTCTTCTCTGCTCCCTCTCTGGTTCCTCTCTGCTCCCTCTCTGGTTCCTCTCTGCTCCCTCTCTGCTCCCTCTATGGTTCCTCTCTGGTTCCTCTCTGCTCCCTCTCTGGTTCCTCTCTGGTCCTCTCTGCTCCATCTCTGGTTCCTCTCTGCTCCATATCTGGTTCCTCTCTGGTTCATCTCTGGTTCCTCTCTGCTCCATCTCTGGTTCCTCTCTGGTTCCTCTCTGCTCCATCTCTGGTTCCTCTCTGCTTCCTCTCTGGTTCCTCTCTGCTCCCTCTCTGCTCCCTCTCTGGTTCCTCTCTGGTTCATCTCTGCTCCATCTCTGGTTCCTCTCTGGTTCATCTCTGCTCCATCTCTGGTTCCTCTCAGGTTCCTCTCTGCTCCATCTCTGGTTCCTCTCTGGTTCATCTCTGGTCCATCTCTGGTTCCTCTCTGGTTCATCTCTGCTCCATCTCTGGTTCCTCTCTGGTTCCTCTCTGCTCCATCTCTGGTTCCTCTCTGGTTCATCTCTGGTTCCACTCTGCTCCATCTCTGGTTCCTCTCTGGTTCCTCTCTGGTTCCTTCTGCTCACTGCAGCATGACAAAGGCATTGGGGTGAAGGTTGTTTGTTCCCCTCTTACTGTTACAGTAACACACTGCACTGCACCACTCAGGGGGACTAGGGCTGGGACTGTATAGAACTGCATCGGTCAGGTCTGTTTGGACTGGGGCTGAAGCTGTTGGGTATTTGGTCTCAGCCATGACGCTTTCGTGCTGTCTCTTTATAGGCAAATTAATACTGCACTATCTAGAACCAAAAATGGTTATTTGATACGGTGCTATCTAGAACCAAAAAGGGTTATTTGGGTGTCCCAACAGGAGAACCCTTTGAAGAACCCCTTTTGGTTCCAGGTAGAACTCTTTGTGTTCTCCTTTTTGAAATCTAAGAGTGTGTGTTCCTTCCAAACAGGTTGCGTTCCTGCATGTTGTGTGAATGGAAGTAATCCACTCAGTCAATCTAATATATTCGCTCTCTCTCTCAGACCTCCCTCCCTCTTCTCTACAGTGCCAGTGTGGATCGGTGGACTTCCTGTGTTCCCCGCGGCTGGCAAAGAAAGCCCTGCCCCCTCCCAGACAATGTCACGTCCGGCCTGCAGTCAAGCCCCGCCCCCAGCCCACAGCCACACCCACCTCTCAGAAACCTCAAGGTACACTGTTAGTTTATCACTAATTTAAGCACTACTACTTGTTGTTCATAATATCAATAATGTCATTATCATTGACTAAGAGTGTTGGTACAATATAAAACCTTGTGTTTATCAGCCTAATCCCAGAGTTTTACCTGCATTCAGTATTTATCCCACAAACACATCAGTCAGACACATGGATGGCTCTAAAAAAACTCCTTGTTAATCCTACTATAGAGTCATGCTATCTGCCTGTTGATGCATACGTTTCATTTCCATACAATACACCCTGCCATTCTCTGCTGTGCTATAGCTGCACACACACACAATCAGAGAGGAAGGAAGCAGAGGCACCTCACACAGAGAGAGCTGAGGCAGAGATACCTGCTTCCTCATTCAGCCCTAATGCAATACCAAGAACACAGCAGAGACTGGCCCACATAAAATATATAGAGAAAGCCTACTGTCCTCTAAATGCATTCTGCAGTAACCATGTTTTAAGAACATGTCGGTAGCCAAACAGTAGTATTTTAGCTTCTGATAGCGTGTGCGGCCATTTGTGCAGTCGGTTTCTGGACCACTCTCGGCCTGTAATTTGTGTGACTGCGTGTGCATGTTTTTTTTCTTTCTCTGTCTGTGAAACCACAGTGACTTAGACACACTCATCTCCGCATCCTGTTCTGAAATCAGGAAGCTGTCTTAGCTCTGTGAAGCACGATCAGAACCGTCTCCTGCGCTGCGTTCGAGAACCTACTCTCAGAGTTTAGCGATTATATGTTGTGTTTTGTGGTGGTATTTGGACTGTGGTTTTGTCATTTGTAGTAGGTAGCAGCAGCAGCCATCTGGAATACAGTCATGGAGGCTTTCTCCCTCGGAACTCCACGGGGCACTTGAAACAGGACTCTTTCCGTGGTTACGCCAGTGACCTGACTTCGTCTCTCTCTTTTTCTCTCTTTCCTTCTTCCTCCCTCCATCACCCCTCTTCCTGAACCTGGACCTGCAGTTCCCCCTAAACCCCCCTTCCTGCTGGTTCTCGGACAGGACAAGAAGCCCAAGAGGATTCCCCCAGCTCCCTCCAGGCCTCTGCCTGCCCCTCCACCTCCACCCAAACCGCGGCCCAGCCAGACACCACCTGGCCTGGTCACACAGCCTCAGAGAGGCCCAGAGGCTCAGAGCGTGGGGCTGCTCATCGAAAGGTTTGAGAACTCCAGGTACTGTACTGTCCTGCAGGGGGTAGGGTATTCCACAAGGTGCTCTTGCCCTGTTGACGCATCAGATGAGTGTTTTGTGCATGTGTTTGTGTGTAAAAAAACTGGAGGGATGACACATATATTTTGTTTGATTTATGATGTGGGTGTTGTTATACACTATGAGTAGGACTTTGAATGTTTTGCACGGAATACACACTCTCTTACCCTCTGTCTCGTAATACGCACTCTGTTTTTCTGATGTTACCCAACCTATGTTTCACACTTCTGTCTGTGGGAATGTTAGGCTCTGGTGGTGTGTTGTGGTTTCAGCCCAATCAAGACTGAAACTGAGGAAGGTTTAATTTCACAAGTGTTTATTTTTTATATCCCAGGGTTCCAATTCTTGGTGTCCCTCCGAGGAATCAGCTCCACTTGTGCCTGAGTATGGACGCGACATCCGAAACCACAGCTCGTTCTGCCCCTGACCCCATAGCACACGCCTCTTCAGGGTCAGCAGGAGCAAAGGACTCTGGGGAACCCTCCCCCGCCGACAAACTTGCTCTTCTCGTCTCGGAGCAGACTGATGAGGTCACCGAGCTGACGGATCTTTCGTGCCTGGCCTCACTCCGCATTGACGGCCCCGGCGGCATTCCTTTGGACTCTACAGAGGACGACCTCAACATCGTCCACGGCGATCGAGTTGGTTGCCTTGACAACACAGAGAGGGAGGAGAGAGACTCTTCCCATGAGCTCCAGGACAATCCGGACTCACAGTCCTCGGAGCAGAACGGAAACGGGAAGATTCCCAACCGGGACAGCGGGATCGACAGCCCATCTTGCGCAGCAGAGGGCGAGGTGTTCCCCAACGAAGACGCCATCGACGAGGAGGAGCGCTACGACAGCGTCACGGAGACAGAGACTAGCGTGTCCTGCTGTGTAACACTGGGCAACAAGCGTGACTCCACGCAGGACGAGGACAGTGACCTGGATGAGGTCAGCAGTGGCGAGACAGAGGGAGGGGAGAAGGCGGACACACACACAGAGGTACACAGGGTGAGTCACACACACACACATTCGTATCAATCTCCTTCAGTTCAGCAGCTGTAACTTGTCTTTCTATTTTTATCTATGTCAGTTTCAGGCTGTCTAGACTCAGGTGTTTTTTTATTTTTATGGGTATTTGGGCCTAAACACACACACACACACACACACACACACACACACACACACACAAACAAACAAACAAACAAACAAACAAACAGAAACACTATTTCAGACGCTCAAGTGTGTGTGGTGGTCACAAGCGTCTTTGCTGTATCTAAAAATGGATGTGCTGTGGGGTGTGGAGGAAAGAGTTCCTGCCCAGGGCTGTAACAGGAGTTTGTGACTGCTACTGCTAGAGGACAGACAGAAACAAAAGAGCACTCAGCTCAGCTACTGTTTCCACCATTGATCTGTGTGTGAGTGATACCGACACCTCCAAAAGAGAACTTTGCATCATACCGGTATTCATGAATCCCCTGACGGAAAAATACTGTCTATTTATTGAAATAAAAGGATGGTGGGAAGGTCAAGAAACATCAGACAAAAATAGGGAGAGGGAGAAGAGGAGGTAGAGAAAAAATAGAGAGGCAGAAAAGTGAGAGCGTGTAATGAAAATTAGTCTGTGAAAGAGAAAGAGACAAGGAGGGGTGTGTGAGTGGGAGCTGGAACTCTGGTTAGAGTTGTTGTGTGTTGGCACAGTACAGTCAGTTTTTATCACCTCAGCATTGTTATAATGGGGCAAAGCCCGACACACCCTGTACCTAGGCACCACACCAAAAACACATGAGCACATACAGACACACACACGCCCTGTATTGGCAGCCAACACCCTTTGCCTCATGTGGAAGGGATCTCTGGTATCCTGTGTTTCCTGATATCAGCATTACTGCCCAGAGGAAAGGTGTGTGTGGATGGGTGTGAGGGAACAGTGCCACTTCTCTCTGACACTAATAGCTGACAAGTTGATAGCTTTTTAATGACACTGCTGTCGCAGAGGATGTGGGTTTTGGGGATGCACATTGAAACAGGAAAAGAAAGAAATGTATTTCTCTTCTTTCAGTGTTTAGCATTGTCTGCTACAGAAATAGATTAGACATGTTGTTTGTGTTTGTATGTGTATGTGAGTGTGTTCAAGTGTGTGTGTCATGCTTAAAGGATGTGAGTGTGTGTTTGTTTGTGGACATATCTCTACTGTACATTCCAAAAGGGTTATTCAGCTGTCCCCATAGGAGAACCCCCTTTGGTTCCAGGTAGAACCCTTTTTGGTTCCAGGTAGAACCCTTTTGGGTTTCATGTAGAACCCTCTGTGGAAAGGGTTCTACATGGAACCCAAAAGGGTTGCACCTGGAACCAAAAGGACCCACACTTTTTCACTTGTATTGCTTTCGTTTTTTCTGTCAATTGTTTGTCAGAGTTGTTTTTTTTATTGTATGAATTTGTTGTTTACTAATGTTGTGAGGCTTTTCTGCCACCAGGTGACATACTTGAAATACTTGAAAGAGAAAAGAGTTCTACCTGGAACCAAAAAGGGTTCTTTAAATGGTCCCTCTATGGGGACAGGTGAAGAACCCTTTTAGGTTCTACATAGCGCCTTTTTTTCTCAGAGTGTATGTTTCACAATTTCCACCAATTTCCCGATTTTGTGCGTGCATGTGATTGTGTACCGGACAGCTGTTGCAAAACACAATGTCACAATGTAGTACACCCTCCCTTTCTGAGGACGGGTCTCAGTCACATGTCACAGGACTGTCATTTCATTCGTTAAGTTAATTCCTGTTCCTGAAGTAGTCAAACTGAATGCACATCCGCAGCACCTTTACATGTCATCTCAGCTCTGGTAGTAAACACAGTATTGGTGACTAACTCAGCTCTCAGTGAAGCAGCACGGACTGCCGATTGTTACAACATGCACAACAACCGAGATGAAAAGAGCACCTGCGGACATCCCCATTTCAGACCACTTTTATCTTATATGTAATCACTGGTTAGTGTTTGCTTGCTTTCACCTAATAGGTTTTGTGTTAATGTTGCTGATATTCTCTCTCAAAGGTCATAGGCCCAGAGGCATATGTTTAATGTATGATACAGGTCTAATGTAGGTTTGTGTAGGGAGTGTATTCTATATGGTATGCTATGGCACTGACTGTTTGTGTCCACTTCTCTCCCTCAGTACTCAGAGACACAGAGGTTACTGAACATCGCCAGAGAGCTCCTTCACACTGAGGAGGCCTATGTCAAAAGACTCAACCTCCTAGACCAGGTATGCACACACTCACACACAGTGGGTTGTGTACTCTGAAAAACACAACCGCATGCAAAGGACGTCAGACTGCTTGCTTAGAGAGTACCACTTCTTCCTGATTCGGCACATACTTGGCTTGAACCTGGGGCCTCAGCTTCATGAACACACGTTACCGTTCTCCCTCAAGTGCCTCTACCTGTCGCTAGCGCAAATGTGGACACTTAAGGCTGAGGAGTAAGTTTCACACATCTCCATGTACACATACACACCAAGTCATGGTAAAACACATACAGTGCATTCGGAAAGTATTCAGACCCCTTCCCTTTCTCCACATTTTGTTACGTTACAGCCTTATTCTAAAATTGATTCAATTATTTTTTTCCCTCATCAATCAACACACAATGCCCCATAAAGACAAAGTGAAAACAGGTTTTTGGACATTTTTGGAAATGTATTAAAACATAAAACATATATAACATTTCTGCAACATTGACGGTCCCAACAACACAATAGTCTTCATCATTCTTAAATGGAAGAAGTTTGGATCCACCAACTCTTCCTAGAGCTGGCCGCCCGACCAAACTGAGAAATCGTGGGAGAAGGTTGACCGTGGAGATGGGAGAACCTTCCAGAAGGACAACCATCTCTGCAGCACTCCACCAATCAGGCCTTTATGGTAGACGGAAGACACTCCTCAGTAAAAGGCACATGACAGCCCGCTAGGGGTTTGCCCGAAAGGCACCTAAAGGACTCTCAAAAAGTTAAATGTTCGTTTCATCAGAGCAGAGAATCTTGCTTTTCAGGTCTGATGAAACGAACATTGAACTTTTTGGCCTGAATGCCAAGCGTCACATCTGGAGGAAACCTGGCACCATCCCTACAGTGAAGCGTAGTGGTGGCAGCATTCTGTGGGGGTTTTCAGCTGTAGGGACTGGGTGACTAGTCAGGATCAAGGGAAAGATGAACGGAGCAAAGTACAGAGAGATTCTTGATGATGAAAACCTGTTCTAGAGCACTCAGGACCTCAGACTGGGGTGAAGGTTCACCTTCCAACAGATCAACAACCCTAAGCACACAGCCAAGACAACACAGGAGTGGCTTCGGGACAAGTCTCTGAATGTCCTTGAGTGGCCCAGCCAGAGCCCGGACTTGAACCCGATCGGACATCTCTGGAGAGACCTGAAAATAGTTGGCCAGCTACGCTCCCAATCCAACCTGACAGAGCTTGAGAGGATCTGCAGGGAAGAATGGGAGAAACTGGGAGAAATGGGAGTAAATGGTCTGAATGCTTATGTAAATGTGATATTTTAGTTTTGTATTTTTTATACATTTGCAAACATTTAGAAAAATCTTGTTTTTCTTTGTCATTATTGGGGGTGTAGATTTATGAGGGGAAAACACTATTTAATCAATTTTAGAATAAGGCTGTAACGTAAAAAAAATAGTGAAAAAGTCTAGGGGTCTGAATACTTTCCGAATTCACTGTCCTTAATGAAGGCCTACTCCTCCCATATTAGGCCATATTCATATTGTTTTATATCTGGTGTGAGATATCCATATTTGTTGTTGAAGTTGACCGTCAATTACATGACTACAGACAAAAGGATATGTGCTGGCACAGACAGTAGGCTAATCTCAGAGCTGCTTCCTGTTTTTGTCAAGCCTTTGCTCCCTCACATTGGTACCGTTTGTCACGGAAACTCAGGTGCACGCAGGCCTGTGGTTGGGTGACTGACAGGGAGGTGAAAGGTCACGGACCTGATGATGACAGACAGATCTAACCATCATACACATCCCCCCTATAAAAAAGATTATTCGATCAAGGAGCCCATGGTTTGTTAAATTGTTTATAGTAATGTAGTTAGTAATGTTACTGTGTGTTTGATATAATTTCTACCATTGTCCTCCTGTTTGTAGGTATTTTGCACTAAGCTGACTGAAGCTGGAATCCCTCAGGACGTGATAACGGGGATCTTCTCCAACATCTCCTCCATCTACTGCTTCCACCACAAGTTCCTGCTCCCTGAGCTCAAGACACGCATCACTGGAGAATGGTGAGAAGACCAGGGACAATGTTGTAATAGTATTTCCTTAACGTTATATAGTTCTATTAGCAAATCAAATCAAATGTTATTTATCACATGCATGGTAGACCTTACCTTGAAATGCTTACTTACAAGCCCTTAACCAACAATGCAGATTTAAGAAAATAAGAGTTAAGGAAATATTTACTAAATAAACAAAAAAATGTTTTATATATATATATACACAGTTGAAGTCGGAAGTTTACGTAGACTTGAGTTGGAGTCATTAAAACTCGTTTTTTAACCACTCCACAAATTTATTGTTAACAAACTATAGATTTGGCAAGTCGGTTAGGATTATTTAACTTATAATTCAGTGTATCACAATTGCAGTGGGTCAGAAGTTTACATACACTAAGTTGACTGTGCCCTTAAACAGATGGAAAATTCCCGAAAATTATGTCATGGCTTTAGAAGCTTCTGATAGGCTAATTGACATCATTTAAGTCAATTGGAGGTGTACCTGTGAATGTATTTCAAGCCCAACCTTCAAACTTAGTGCCGCTTTGCTTGACATCATGGGAAAATCAAAAGAAATCAGGCAAGACCTCAGGAAAAAAAATGGTAGACCTCCACAAGTCTGGTTCATCCTTGGCAGCAATTTCCAAACGCCTGAAGGTACCACGTTCATCTGTACAAACAATAGTACGCAAGTATGAACACCATGGGACCACGCAGCCGGCATACTGCTCAGGAAGGAGACGCGTTCTGTCTCCTAGAGATGAATGTACTGTGGTGCTAAAAGTGCAAATCAATCCCATAAGAACAGCAAAGGACCATGTGGAGATACTTGAGGAAACAGGTACAAAGGTATCTATATCCACAGTAAAACGAGTCCTATATCGACATAACCTGAAAGGCTGCTCAGCAAGGAAGAAGCCACCGCTCCAAAACCGCCATAAAAAAGCCAGACTATGGTTTGCAACTGCACATGGGGACAAAGATCATACTTTTTGGAGAAATGTCCTCTGTTCTGATGAAACAAAAATAGAACTGTTTGGCCATAATGACCATTGTTATGTTTGGAAAAAAAAGGGGAGGCTTGCAAGCCGAAGAACACCAGCCCAACTGTGAAGCACAGGGGTGGCAGCATCATGTTGTGGGGGTGCTTTGCTGCAGGAGGGACTGGTGCACTTCACAAAATAGATGGCATCATGAGGAAAATTATGTGAATATATTGAAGCAACATCTCAAGACTTCAGTCAGGAAGTTAATGCTTGGTCGCAAATGTGTCTACCCAATTGAACAGTAACATCAAGCATACTTCCAAATTTGTGGCAAAATGGTTTAAGAACAACAAAGTCAAGGTATTGGAGTGGCCATCACAAAGCTCGTCGGCAGAACTGAAAAGGCGTGTGCGAGCAAGGAGGCCTATAAACCTGACTCAGTTACACCAGCACTGTCAGGGGGAATGGGCCAAAAGTCACCCAACTTATTGTTGGAGGTTTGTAGAAGGCTACCGGAAATGTTTGAACCAAGTTAAACAATTTAAAGGCAATGCTACCAAATACTAATTGAGTGTATGTCAACTTCTGACCCACTGGGAATGTGATGAAAGAAAAAAAGCTGAAATAAGTCATTCTCTCTACTATTATTCTGACATTTCACATTCTTAAAATAAAGTGGTGATCCTAGCTGACCTAAAACAGTTTTTACTATGATTAAATGTCAGGAATTGTAAAAAACTGAGTTTAAATGTATTTGGCTAAGGTGTATGTAAACTATATATATACACAGTTGAAGTCGGAAGTTTACATACACCTTAGCCAAAGGCACTGCATCGCAGTGCTATCTGTGCCACTAGAGATTCTGGGTTCGAGTACAGGCTCTGTCGCAGCCTGCCGCGACCAGGAGACCCATGGGGTGGCGCACAATTGGCCCAGCGTCGTCCGGCTTAGGGGAGGTTTTGGCCGGCAGAGATGTTCTTGTCCCATCGCGCACTAGTGACTCCTGTGGTTGGTTGGGTGCAATGCACGCTGACATGGTCACCAGGTGTACAGTGTTTCCTCCTACATGTTGATGCGGCTGGCTTCCAGGTTAAGCGGGCATTGTGTCAAGAAGCAGTGTGGCTTGGCTGGGTTGTGTTTCAGAGGACGCATGGCTCTTGACATTCACCTCTCCTGAGTCTGTACGGGAGTTGCAGCGATGGGACAAGACTGTAACTACCAATTGGGGAGAAAAAATATTAAAATAAAAACGTAACACAATAAAATAACAATAATGAGGCTATATACAGGTGGTACCGGTACTGAGTCAATGTGCGGGGGTACAGGTTAGTTGAGGTAATTTATACATTTAGGTAGGGGTAAAGTGACTATGCATAGATGATAAACAGCAAGTAGCAACAGTGTAAAAACAAAGGGGGGGTCAATGCAAATAGTCCGGGTGGCCATTTGATTAATTGTTCAGCAGTCTTGTGGCTTGAGGTAGAAGCTGTTAAGGAGCCTTTTGGGCCTAGACTTGGCGCTCTGATCAAGACTGTGCAGTAGGATGCAAAATCTACAAACAACACCTATGTGATATTGGGTTTCTGCTTAGATGCTTCTCTCTCTCGCGCGCTCTCTCTTCTCTTCTATTCTCTCTCATTACTGAATAGTGATAATTCTGCAATGGTCAGTATGTGTTTTGGCTGTAGAACTCTGACAGCTGGGTTGCAGTTTGGGGGTGGGGGGGGGGGGGTGCCAGGCTGGTAGAATGGGGGCATTATCTGACCTGTCTTCATCTGCTGGGAGTAAATTTACCAAAAGTGTGTGTGCCAACGCTAGTCTCTCTGTCTAGAGATTATTGTTTCATAGAAATGATGTAGAGAGATTCCACCTGTCGCCTTCTGCGCACATTAAGCAGTAAATGTACTGTAGGCTACTCTTTCTGTGAATTCCATATTGTAATTTTGCATTGAATGGAATGTGTACTGAAAGTATACTCTAAGTTCAGAGTACAGTACAACAATAGACTTGGAAATCGACCATGAGTGTTTAAAAACACTTTTTTTTAGAGAGAGTTTTAAGCCCTCTGGGCGGGTGTGTGTTCTGTGTGTTAGGGACTCAAACCCACGTATTGGAGACATCCTCCAGAAGCTGGCTCCATTTATGAAGATGTACGGAGAGTACGTGAAGAACTTTGACCGTGCTATGGACCTGGTCAACACCTGGAGCCAGCGGTCATCACAGTTCAAGAGTGTGGTCCAGAACATACAAGTAGGTGGCATCTCCCACAGAATCAATGTGTATATATGGTAATGTATGCTGTTGTGATCTGTGAATTGAAGTGTGCTGTACCTACAGTATGTTTACAGTACTGTATGCGTAACTTTGTTGCTGTGTGTTCTATCCCTACAGAAGCAGGATGTGTGTGGGAACCTGACTCTCCAGCACCACATGTTGGAGCCTGTGCAGAGGATTCCACGCTACGAACTCCTGCTCAAGGACTATCTAAAGAAACTGCCTGATGATGCACTGGACAGGAAGGACACAGAGAGTATGTCTGTCTGCCCGTCCGTCCGTCCGTCTGTTTGTCTGTACCTACACACTGCTCACCCACTCATTACCTATCTGTCTGTCTGTCTGTCTGTCTGTACCTACACACTGCTCACCCACTCATTACCTGTCTGTCTGTCTGTCTGTCTGTCTGTCTGTCTGTCTGTCTGTCTGTCTGTCTGTCTGTCTCTGTCTGTCTGTCTGTCTGTCTGTCTGTCTGTCTGTCTGTCTGTCTGTCTGTCTCTGTCTGTCTGTCTGTCTGTACCTACACACTGCTCACCCACTCATTACCTGTCTGTCTGTCTGTTTGTCCCTCACTACCCTTCCTAAACTAGGAGCCATGCTAGCCACTCTACAAGCTCCATGTCTTGTGACCTTACCATAACCTTGTACTGTACCTGTTTGAAGTAATGTCTAGGTAAAGCCTGCATAATCCGCTGCGGTGTGTCAGGACTCTCCTATGACTGGTCATGTAGAGGGGAACGTCAGCTCTGTTTATGTGGTTCATGACTTTAATGCAGTGTGTGTTAATGTGTGTGTGTTTAATGTAGAATGTGTGTCTCTGATGTTGGGTAATGTACATGGTAGGAGAGGTCTTACCACTCTCCCTGGCTGTGTAACACAAACATGTCCCTCACTACCCTTCCTAAACTAGGACCCATACTAGCCACTCTACAAGCTAGTGTGGTAATTTACAGTTGGCCCACAGTCTGATGATGCACAGGCTGGCTGCAGTGAAAGGTTGGACACTGACCCATTTGTCACAGTATTCAATTCAATTAAATTACTAGGAGTCGTATATATACAATGAGGATACAAAACATTAGGAACACCTGCTCTTTCCATGACATAGACTGACCAGGTGAATCCAGGTGAAAGCTATGATCCCTTATTGATGTTGTTATTCAAAGGGTGGATGGGCAAGACAAAATATTTAAGTGCCTTTGAACAGGGTATGGTAGTAGGTGCCAAGGGCACCGGTTTGAGTGTCTCAAGAACTGCAACGCTGCTGGGTTTTTCACCCTCAACAGTTTCCCGCATGAATCAAGAATGTTCAACCACCAAAAGTACATCCAGCCAACTTGACACAAATGTGGGACGCTTTGGAGTCGGCATGGGCCAAGCTTTGGAGTCAACATCCTTGTGGAGCACTTTCAACGCCTTGTAAGAGTCCGCACCCCAATGAATTGAGGCTGTTCTGAGGGCAAAGGGAGGGGGGTGCAACTCCTAATGTTTTATACACTTAGTGTATGAACAGTGAGTGTTTCAAGTGTGTAGGGCTGATGCATGGTTATGTAGAGTTGCTGCAGACAGGTGTAACACTGTCTGTGTGTGTTTTATAGAAGCACTGGAGCTCATATCCACAGCAGCCAACCACTCCAATGCTGCCATCAGGAAAATGGTAAGATGATGTTTTTTTCCTGCTTGGAGCCCTCCCTCCCCTCTCTGTTCCCTCCATCTCTGAATCTCTCTGACATACTTCTCCTACTTTTCATGGTTTTCACAATGGTGGTGTTGTCGTTCACAACAGTGTGGGGAGGAGGGAGAGAGTTATTTGACCATCTAAAAACACAATACAACCACAAACGTGGATACAATGCACTTAAAACATGTGTTGATGATTTAAAAAAAATTGCAATAAACATCACATGGCCTGAATAATGAAACGACTGTGCAAAGACCCAAACACAACACATTTGAATAGTTCCCCAGATGACAGTGGTTACTCTCCTTGGGAATAGCTCGCAGAACTAGCCAGCCAGCGTCCTTCACTGTCCAAACTGCGTTGGATGCGACGACTTGCTGGGAGGGAGGGTGCTTCAGTGCAGACAGGAAGCTGCCGTTTCCTGCCACTAGTTTCACAGCCTGCAGAAGAGTGAATTCTGTCTCTATGACACACACACAGTCACACTTCTTCCCTCTGGTGTGACTTATCGTATCTTATTCTGTCTCAACAGTTTTACTTCCCCTGACTTAAATGAATGTATAATTTTGCTCTGTATGTGTGTGTTTCACATTGTTCCATATCCTTGGTGTTCCTCAGGAGAAGATGAACAAACTGCTGCAGGTCTATGAGAGACTGGGGGGAGAGGAGGACATTGTGAACCCAGCCAATGAGCTCATCAAAGAAGGACACATCAAGAAGATGTCTGCCAAGAATGGGACGGCCCAGGACCGATACCTCTACCTGGTGAGTGGCAGAAGGAGTTGGAATGAAGAGAATGTGTAGGAATGGGACTACATCAAAGTGTGTGTGTGCATTCATGTGTCTATTTACTGTGTATTCTCATCCGTTGTCCCTTCTCTCTGTGTGTCCGTGCTGCAGTTCAACAACATGGTGCTGTACTGCGTTCCCAAGCTGAGGCTGATGGGGCAGAAGTTCAGTGTGAGAGAGAGGATCGACATCGCTGGGATGGAGGTCAGGAAAGAGGTAACGGAAGCCACTCATCTTCTCTTCTCTTGCTCCTAATTTCCTTCTATTCTGAATGGGTGATGCGTAGAAGGGCCATTGCTCTTGAGTAGCTCAGAGGTAAAGTGGCACTGTTCTCCTCTGCGGCTTCAGGTGCAAGAGAACGTGAAGCAGAACCTCCCTCACACGTTCGCCATCATCGGCAAGCAGCGCTCACTAGAGCTACAGGCCAGGTAAGAACTATGGAGCAATTACATCGGAGAACTGTAGAACTGTGCCTTTTTTTTGTTACAGAAACACAACATTGCAGGCACAGCGGGAACTCATAGAAGTATTAATAGCTAGAGGGCTGTTGTTGAAACATTCCCTCTGTTTTTTCAGGACGGCTGAGGAAAAGGAAGACTGGATACAGGTCAGGAATACCAGACCAACACTAACATGAAATGTTTTTTTTTTTATAAGGGATTTGTGTATTAGGAACCGTATTCGTGTTACTGCGTCTTTCCTCCACACTGCCATACTGAGTTGGGAAATTGTTTCCTCTCGTTAAGCTGCTCATTAAAGCTCATTTAGCCCATTACAGCTAACTAAAGCTGGTTAAAAGGGCTCGTAGACTGGAGGGGAGGAGTGTGTGCCAGGCAGGGGGTCTGGGAGTGTGTGGAAAGGAGTGGAAGGGCCCTTCGGCATTCTGAAGGACACAGAGGAACGTGTGGTGTCTCGAGACTTTGGAAAGGGCTGCACAAAGATTGTGCATACACAGTCTATTATTCACACATTAATACAGTGCTCACTACACACACAGACATACACACACTCTGTTAGAGGCCAGTCTCTGACACAGACCACTAGGCTGGATCAGAGGTCCCTGATACATTTGTCCCTCTGATGTCATGGCTGATGTCATCTCTGTATAACAGGGTCAGTCCAGACGACAACAATGTCGCTCTCTTTGTTCTCCTCTCCTCTCTTTGTATTTGTATTTATTATGGATCCTCATTAGCAGAAGTATTACCAAAGCAGCAGCTACTCTTCCTGGGGTCCAGCAAAATGAAGGCAGTTTATACCATTTTTAAACATTAGAATACATTCACAGATTTCCCAACACAATGTGTGACCTCAGGCCCCTACTCCACCACTACCACATATCTACATGACTAAATCTATGTGTATGTATAGTGCGTATGTTATCGTGTGTGTGTGTGTGTGTGTGTGTGTGTGTGTTGCTTCACAGTCCCCGCTGTTCCATAAGGTGTTTTTTAAACAGTTTTTTAAAGTCAAATTTTACTGCTTGCATCAGTTACTTGATATGGAATAGAGTTCCATGTAGTCATGGCTCTATGTAGTACTGTGTGCCTCCCATAGTCTGTCCTGTGTGCCAGTAGTTTAGACAGACAGCTCGGTACATTCAACATGTCAATACCTCTCATAAATAAAAGTAGTGATGAAGTCAATCTCTCCTCCACTTTCAGCCAGGAGAGACTGACATGCATATTATTAATATTAGCTCTCTTTAACTCAGACAGGCAGAGGCCCTCTCTCTCCCTGTCTCTCCCTCTGTCTCTCTCCCTCTGTCTCTCTCTGTCTCTCTCCTAAGGGGCTGTAGATTGTTGTAGAATTTCTCCCATTGTAAAATCTCTGACTTCACTGCCGCTTCACTTTTACGGTAAACCAGTGAAGAATATTTTAACGGTCTGAAACTGTTAACGGCTTATCTCCTTCTCTCCCCTCCACCTTCTCCTGTTTCCCGCTCCCCAATCCCTTCCACTTGCAGGTGATCCTGGCCACCATAGAGAAGCACAAGCAGAACAGTGAGACCTTTAACAAAGCCTTCAATAGCTCCTTCTCCAGGGACGAAGACCACCTGCCAGACTCACCGGTCAGTCAGTCTGTCTGTGTTTCTTTCTTTTCTCTCTGTCAAGCCATGCGTTAACCATCTCTATGCACGTATATATCAATAAGAAATCACTATGGCTTTGTCAGAAAGTGTGTCACTGTCAGGTCTTTGTCTGACAAAGGACATATCCTCACACAACACGCGCACACACACACACACACACACACACACACACACACACACACACACACACACACACACACACACACAGCTGTGTGTGTCACGTGTCCCTCACTGCAGACACTGATAGACACACAAAGAAGCTCTTACTTAATTCACACATACACACACAAACACACAAACATGTATACTTATGAAGGAGCTCTTTATTCCGTTGCACACCCACACAAACGAACACACACACTGTCAGGGTCTGTCTTTAGTTCCCCGGCACTCTCTCATGACCTAATAGGGGAAGCCCTCATGCACACTGTACAAAAATCTCTTCTGAATCTCCACTGACCCACTTTGGGCTGGCTGGACCTGGACACAGGCCAAAGTAGGAACACGTGCCAGGCCTATTGTCTGTCTCTGAGGCATGGCTGCCATCTAGTGGGGACAAACACACACAGCAGCTTTAGGTAATATTCAGAGGTTGATGGTCCCATTCTCTGGCAATGTGTGAGAGAGCTTTGTTAGTGATATGTTGACACCTGAAATGAAGTGCTAGCCATGTAATAACACTGGATGTACTTTCAATGTAACTCATACATCTCTCCCAGGGTTAAATATGTCACTCTGATCAGGTATTCATGTTCTTCTCTTCTCAGGGTCCCTGGAGCAGCACATCCGTAGACTCAGACAGTGAAAGACTGCAAGAAAGGGTAGGTGTCAAACGTCCTAACACAATGCATTTCCTCAGGCTCTATTGCCTGATGCTGTTGTGTTACTGACTCTGCTTTCGATTTGAAGAGCATGTATCTTTCTTTGCTACAGCATGAATGGCATCGCCCCCACATAGTAATAGAAACCATACAATGGGCAATATAATGTGAATACATCGTACCACGAATGACTGAGTTCATAACAAGAAGTACATTGATCTCTGCTATTCTAAAGCCTGGATGTCTGTCTGTGTTTGAGGTAGCAAGACAATGGTAGTGGATCTATAATCCACACAGTAGGCTGCAGAGAGGTATAAATAGCAAGTTGTCTTCTCTATGGGGATAGCATCACTAGCTCACACTCTAGTAGCGGTGGGGGGTGGCTGTGGAGAGATGAGACACGACCAGGGGGTGAATTTCACACTCCCTACCACAATGCAAATGTGCTAAACGGCTGGTGGGGCTATCTATGCCCCAGTCTGAGAGAGCAGAGGGAGGGGCTTCTATTTTCACTTTTCGTTTATAGAGGAAGATGTAGGGAGTGGGAGAGAAAGAATAGGGTAGATAACAGAGAGAGTGGGGAAATGGCAAGCTAGAGAGAGAAAGGGCCCTCATAGTCTCCTTCATCCAACTATTTCAGGGCAGGGTTACCTAGGTAACACCAAAATGTATTGAGACAAGATGACCTTGTGATTGGACAGATCTTGATACATTGTTTGTATGTGTTTCTCTGTTTTCCAGAAAAGTTCCAAGAAGAAGGAAAAGGAGACATGTAAAGGCTGCAACGAGAGCTTCAACTTTACCAAGCGCAAGCACCATTGCAAAGCCTGTGGAGCGGTGAGCACAGAGAGGGAGAGGAGGTTGGGGGCTGGAACAGTTAGTGCCAGGATGCTGCATTTTCATCAGTTGATGTCCTGTATAATTGATTTTCAGTTGTCTAAATATTTTTTTTTCTCTCCATTCCTCTCCCTCTTTCACTCTTCCTCTCCCTCTTTCACTCTTCCCCTCCCTCTGCAGGCCATCTGTGGTAAATGCTCTAAGATGTTGGAGAATAAGACGTGTCGTGTGTGTCCTGAGTGCTTTGAGACTAGCCAGGGCCCTGAGGGGCCTGCAGGGGCCCCAGTAGAGCTGAAGAGGAAAGCTACAGCCGAGGTGAGGACCGACTCTCAGCTTATACTATAGAAAAGAGTAGAATATAACTTAATTAAATAAAAAAATCCATCCAGAGACTTCCTTTTGGCTTCCCCTCACAAACAACATCAGACAATCAAACATCATACTTATTGTATAATGCACAGTGTTGTTGAGATGCTAGCATGGACAGGCTGCACAGAGTGGACTCCCAGCAGAGCAGGTCTGAGGAAAGGAGTTGGAGTATGGAGGTTAGCAGCGGGCACACTATCTCAGTTGCAGCCTCTGGAGAGAGCGGCATAAGCACGTTAGTTGCACCAGCATGACAGAGAAGACAGAGCCCAGCCCAGACAGGCCCACAGAGCATCATGCACCTCTATCAATCAAACACACATATTCTTATCTGTGTCAGTTTCAGGCTGTCTAGACTCAGGTGTTTTTTTATGGGTATTTGGGCCTAAACACACACACACACACACACACACACTAGAGAAATAGAACAGTGGTACACACAGTCTATAGTCTGCACGGCTCAATAAGATCCATCTCTGTGTGTGTACCAGGAGTCAAGGTGAACTAGTGTTCAATAGACTGCTTGTGTAGAGCACAGCGTATAACAGAGACTGGATGAAGCAGATCGTTGTGTCTTAAAGCCTGTAAGCAATCCTGAACCATATCTCTATAATATACTGTAATATCTTTGTTTTATTGCAGTATCATTATCCATGTCTATCAAGCCCACAGTGCTGCTGTAAAAGAAACTGCTAAGAAACTCGCTCACTCACTCACTCACTCACTCACTCACTCACTCACTCACTCACTCACTCACTCACTCACTCACTCACTCACTCACACACACACACACACACACAGCAATATTAAGTAACCTCTATTTGAGAACAAGTACCATGACTAGTTAAGGGGCTTAGTGGAAAGCAGCAGACCCTGCTGAGTAAGTAGTCTCTCCACTTCATGCCTATGATGCAGCAACTGAGCAATCTAATCTGTCTGTCTTGGGGTTATACTGTCTCACACGCACAAACTAGATCTTTCACAGTAGCAGTACCATAATGACAGTGATCTGCAGTGGTATTATTTCCCATCAAGGGGGGCTACAGCACCACATCAGTAACAGTGGGGCAGCAGCATGAACACCTGTCCATGTCCAAATCTCCCAATAAATGTTTCCTGTATGCTGGACACCAGGTTTGTTATTGTAAGCGAATGTCCCAGACCTTTATCCTCGAGTGCCCCTTAAACGTCCAGGCTGATTATCACTTTGAATTAAAAGTAGAATTGACAGTGAAAGTGAATTCCAATTCCAAACGTTGGTTTGTGCATGGGGAAAGAGCTACTGTAATTGTGTTGAACTATAGAATATTATTTGAGTATTGGCACCCACTGCAGTAGATCAACTTTGGAACTGGGCCTTTAACTCTTCCTCCTGTGTGTGTCTCTGTCTCTCCAGAAGCAGGTGTCTCTGTCGGGGGACAACTGTCTGCTGTGTGCCCAGCTGCAGGTGCAGGAGAAGGGCAAGAGCTGGACCAAGACCTGGGTGGCCATCACCAAGACTGAACCACTGGTGCTCTACCTGCAGACCAGCGGACAGGTAAGGGTTAAACTCACACACACCTGTGTCTGTCTTTATCTGTGTCTGTGTTCCTGTATGTCTGTCTGTTTATTAGTGTCTTTGTACCGCTGTCTTGTCTACATCCTGTCTCCATGCCCAGGTCACCTGTATATGTAGGTAGAGGTTTCCCCTAACAACTGACACAGGGTCAGTTATTTTTCATCCCATCAATGATATTTTGTGTGTCAATGTGCTTTACACCTCCTGTACTGTAAAGTCTGTGTCCTTGTCATGTGTGTTCCCACTGTCTGTACTCAGTAGATTTGGGTCATGGGGATTTGTCTGTCCTCAATCTGACCTCAGATGGAGCTTCTGCTGCTCAGCTGGCTGACTGTCACACTGTTAATACCATGGTGTTATTACTCGATTATTACTCTATTATTACACTGTTATTACCATGTCATTATTTCTCTATTACTACACTACTTACCATGGCGATATTACTCATTCTACGCTGTAATTACAATTGTGATATTACTCTTATTACACTGTAAATACCATGGCGTTATTACTCTAATAAACTAATTACCATGGTGTTGTTACTCTATTACAATGTAATTACCATGGTGTCATTACTGTAACAAATTACCATAGCGTTATTACTCTATTATGCTGTAATTACCATGGTGTTATTACTCTATTTCACTGTAATTACCATGGTGTTATTACGCTAATGAACTGTAATTACCATGGTGTTATTACCATAATACAATGTAATTACCATGGTGTTATTACTCTATTTCACTGTAATTACCATGGTGTTATTACGCTAATGAACTGTAATTACCATGGTGTTATTACCATAATACAATGTAATTACCATGGTGTTATTACTCCATTACTACACTAATTACCATGGTGTTATTACTCAAATAGACAAATGACCATGGTGTTATTACTCTAATAAACTGTAATTACCATGTTGTTATTACTCTAATAAGCTGTAATTACCATGGTGTTATTACTCTGTTACATTGTAATTACCATGGTGTAATTACTCTAGTAAAATGTAATTACCATGGTGTTTTTACCCTAATAAACTATAATTACCATGGTGCTGTTACTCTGTTATTACACTGTAATTACCATGGTGTTATTAAACTAATTACCATGGTGGTATTACTCTATTACTACACTAATTACCATAATATTATTACTCTAATAAACAAATGACCATGGTGTTATTACTCTAATAAACTGTAATTACCATGGTGTTATTACTCTGCCATTACACTGTAATTACCATGGCTTTATTCATCTGTTACATTGTAATTACCATGGTGTTATTACTCTTATAAACTGCAATTACCATGGTGTTATTACTCTATTATTATGCTAAATTGCATGGTGTTATTACTCTAATAAACTGTAATTACCAAGGTATTATTACTCTATTATTAGACTAATTACCATGGTGTTATTACTCCATTACACTGTAATTACCATGCTGTTATTACGCGAATAAACTGTATTTAACATGGTGTTATTACTTGAATAAACTGTAATTACCATGGTGTTATTACTCTGTTATTACACTGTAATATCCATGGCGGTATTACTCTGTTATTACACTGCAATTATCATTGTGTTATTACTCAATCTGTAATTAGCATGGTGTTATAACTCTATTTTAACACTAATTACCATGATGGTATTACTCTTATTTCCATGGTGGTATTACTCTATTATTACACTGTAATTGCCATGTTGTTATTACTCTAGTAAACTTTAAATACCATGGTGTTATTACTCTAATTAGCTGTAACTACCATAGTGTTATTACTTCAATAAACGGTAATTACCATGTTGTTATTACTCTCTTATTACGCTAATTGCCATGGTGGTATTACTGTATTTCACTGCAATTAACATGATGTTATTACGTTAATAAACTATAATTACCATGGTGGTATTACTATAATACACTGTAATCACCATGGTGTTATTAATCTGTTACTACACTAATTACCATGGCGTTATTACTCTAATAGACAAATTACCATGGTGTTATTACTCTAATAAACTGTAATTACCATGGTGTTATTACTCTGTTACATTGTAATTACCATAGTGGTATTGCTCTAATAAACTGCAATTACCATCTTGTTATTACTCTATTATTATGCAGATTTTCATGCCGTTATTACTCTAATATACGAATTACCATGATGGTATTACTCTAATTTCCATGGTGGTATTACTATATTATTACACTAATTGCCATGGTGTTATTACTCTAGTAAACTGTAATTACCATGGTGGTATTACTCTATTACTACACTAATTACCATGTTGTTATTACTCGAATAAACTGTAATTACCATGGGGTTATTACTCTAGTACACTGTAATTACCATGGTGTTGTTACTCTGTTATTACAGTGTAATTACCATGCCGATATTACTCTGTTATCACACTGTAATTACCATGGTGTTATTACTCTAATAAACTGTAATTACCATGGTGTTATTAAACTAATGACCATGGTGGTATTACTCTAATAACCCAATTAACATGGTGGGATTACTCTAATAAACTGTAATTACCAAGGTATTATTACTCTATTATTAGACTAATTACCATGGTGTTATTACTCCATTACACTGTAATTACCATGCTGTTATTACGCTAATAAACTGTAATTACCATGGTGTTATTACTTGAATAAACTGTAATTACCATGGTGTTATTACTCTGTTATTACACTGTAATATCCATGGCGGTATTACTCAAAATCTGTAATTAGCATGGTGTTATAACTCTATTTTAACACTAATTACCATGGTGTTATTACTCTTGTTTTACAATAATTACAATGTGTTATTACTCTAAAAAACGGAAATTACCATGGTGTTATTACTCTATTATTACGCTAATGGCCATGGTGTTATTACTCTAAAACTAATTACCGTGATGGTGTTACTCTAATTTCCATGGTGGTATTACTCATTTATTACACCGTAATTGTCATGGTGTTATTACTCTGAAAAGCTGTAATTACCATGGTGTTATTACTCTAATAAACTGTAATTACCATGGTGTTGTTAATCTGTTATTACACTGTAATTACCATGCCGATATTACTCTGTTATTACACTGTAATTACCGATGTGTTATTCCTCTAATAAACGGTAATTACCATGATGTTATTACTCTAATAACTGTAATTACCATAGTGTTATTAAACTATTTACCATGGTGGTATTTCTCTAATAACCCAATAACCATGGTGGTATTTCTCTTAAACCAATTAAAATGGTGTTATTAATCTAATAAACTAATTACCATGGTGTTATTACTTGAATAAACTGTAATTACCATGGTGGTATTACTCTATTACACCATAATTACAATGGTGGTATTACTCTAATAATCCGTAATTAGCGTGGTGTTATAACTCTATTTTTACACTAATTACAATGTGTTATTTCTCTAATAAACTGTCGTTACCATGGAGTTATTCCTCTAATAAAGTAATTACAATGTGTTATTACTCTATTATTAAACTGTAATTACCATGGTGGTATTACTCTGTATTTGACACATTTCCGTGATGTTATTATTATATTACACTATAATTACCATGGTGTTATTACTGTAATAAATTGTAATTACCATGGTGTTATTACACTATTAATAAACTAATTACCGTGGTGGTGATACTCTAATAACCCAATTAACATGGTGGTTTTACTCTAATAAACTGTAATTACCATGATGTTATTACTCTATTTCACTATAATTACCATGGTGTTATAACTCTGTTATTACACTGCAATTACCATGGCGGTATTACTCTTTTATTACACTGCAATTATCATGGGGTTATTACTCTGTTATTACACTGCAATTATCATGGGGTTATTACTCTAATAATCTGTAATTAGCATGATGTTGTAACTCTCTTTTTACACTAATTACCATGGTGTTATCACTCTATTTTCTACAATAATTACAATGTGTTATTACTCTAATAAACTGTATTTAACATGGGGTTATTTCTCTGTTATTAGACAAATTTCCATGGTGTTAATACTCTATTACACTGTAATTACCATGGTGTTATTAATGTAATAAACTGTAGTTACCATGGTGTTACTACTGTAATAAACTGTAATTACCATGGTGTTATTACTCTGTTATTACACTGCAATTACCAAGGCAGTATTACTCTGTTATTACACTGCAATTATCATGGGGTTATTACTCTAATAATCTGTAATTAGCATGATGTTATAACCCTCTTTTTACACTAATTACCATGGTGTTATCACTCTATTTTTACAATAATTACAATGTGTTATTACTCTAATAAACTGTAGTTAACATGGGGTTATTTCTCTGTTATTAGACACATTTCCATGGTGTTAATATTCTATTACACTGTAATTACCATGGTGTTATTACTGTAATAAACTATAGTTACCATGGTGTTACTACTGTAATAAACTGTAATTACCATGGTGTTATTACTCTAATAAACTGTAATTACAATGGTGTTATTACTCTAATAAACAAATTTCCATGGTGGTATTACTCTATTATTACACTGTAATTGTAATGGTGTTATTACTCTAATAAACTGTAATTACCATGGTGTTTTTACTCTATTATTAAACTAATTACCATGGTGTTATTACTCTAATAAACCAGTTAACATGGCGGTATTAATCTAATAAACTAATTACCATGGTGTTATTACTCAAATAAACTGTAATTACCATGGCATTACTCTATTATTACACTTTTTGCCATGGTGTTAATACTCTGATAAACCAATTGACATGGTGGTATTACGCTAATAAACGGTGATTACCATTGTGTTATTACTCTATTACACTGTAATTACAATGGTGTTATTACTATAATAAACTGTAATTACCATGGTGTTATTACTCAAATTAACTGTACTTACCATGATGTTATTACTATGTTATTACACTGTAATTACCATGGTGTTTTTACTCTAATAAACTCAAATAATCATGGTGTTATTATTCTAATAAAATGTAATTACCATGGTGTTACTACTCTAATAAACCAGTTACCATGGTGATATTAATCTAATAAACTGTAATTACCATGGTGTTTATTACTCTAATAAACTGTAATTACCATGGTGTTATTACTCGAATAAACTGTAATTACCATGGTGTTATTACTCTATTATTAAACTAGTTGCCATGGTGTTATTACTCTAATAAACCAATTAACATGGTGGTATTACTTTAATAAACTGTAATTACCATGGTGTTATTACTCTAATAAATTGTAATTATCATGGTGTTATGACTCAAATGAACTGTAATTACCATGGTGTTATGACTCTGTTATTACACTGTAATTACCATGGTGTTATTACTCTAATAAACTGTAATTACATGAAGTTATTACTCTAATAAACTGTAATTACCATGGTGTTACTACTCTATTATTACACTGTAATTAACATGGTGTTATTACTCTAAGCTGTAAATACCATGGTGTTAACTCTATTATTACACTGTAATTACCATGGCGGTATTACTCCGTTATTAGACTGTAATTTTCATGGTGTTATTACTCTATTACATTCTAATTACCATGGTGTTATTACTCTAATAAACTGTAATTGTCATGGTGTTATTACTCTATTATTATGCTGTAATTACCATGGCGGTATAACTGTTATTACACTGTAATTCCCATAGTGTTATTACTCTATTACACTATAATTATCACGGTGTTACTCTATTACAATAATTGCCATGGTGCTATTACTCTGTTACTGCCATTGTGTTATTACTCTATTATTACGCTGTAATTACCATGGCGTTATTACTGTTATTACACTAATTCCCATAGTGTTATTACTCTATTACACTGTAAATATCATGGTGTTCCTCTATTACAATAATTACCATGGTGCTATTACTCTGTTATTACCATTGTGTTATTACTCTATTATTACACTGTAATTACCAATGGCGTTATTACTTTATGATTATACAGTAATTACCATGGTGGTATTACTATATTATTTCACTGTGACCAGAGGTGGCACTCTGGGGCCTCTTCTTAAAGGTGGCGGGGACTTGCTAGGTGGAATTTTAACCATTGATGGAATGAAAAATAACTGTTAGGGGAAACCTTCTTCCCTCTCGTCAGGGTGCTTCACCACTGTCCACCACTGTATAGTATAGGTACAGTATGCAGACATAACCGGGGCTGAAAACTAGAGATGGGACGATTGATACCGGAGCGCCAATGCTCCAATGCAGTTTTCAAAGCACTACTGATCCGAAACAATGTACCGATGCTCGTTTCAAAGTAACATTACTTTGACATCAATGACGTACGAAGCTTCGTTTGATCACGTTGTTTTTCAAACTGTGTGTTGCCAAATGCGAGACCCCAATGATTTCGCTGTGGTTCTGGTGCTTTCTTCGATTCCAAGCTGCTTTCAAACACCGACCTCTACTTGACACCCTACTTACAATTTTAGTTAGGATTTGTTTTCATGGAACATTATAGCTGAAAGGTAGCTCAGCAGATAGAGAACACTCAGACGACAAGGAATGGGGTGGAATACCGGCAAAGTCATAATATTTCGAAAATTGTTTTATGTGAAACCATACTTTCTGCAAATTGTTGTGCAAACAATTAGTTTTATTTAGTGAAGTATAAGCTTCTGTCTTAAGCATCCTAAATAATGCCATAGATTTACAGTTTTTGACATCAAAAAAATGGAAGCGTGATGGAAGGTTGCGAACCTGTATGGTAACTGATAGTAGGCTACTAAGACCTGCAACTAACCGCCACGCCATAGAGATTTGCTGAATATTGTAGAAAAAACGTCTATTTGAACATAAAACAATGTTTTTCATTGCCGACCAGTAGATGTCACTAATGTGCATTGTGTTAAAAGCTCAGCGTGGTGAACCATTTTCCGGCACAATTTGGTAAAAGCCCCAAAAGCTACTGAAAACCAGTCCCTGTAGCCTCTGCCCATTCCGTTTTAGAGACCAAAATCCCAACAAAATCCTTTCTCTGCGACAATCCCAGGCAGGCAGAAAGCTGACATCCCCTGGCAAAAGATTAAGATTAATGATTGTTAGATGAGCATTTTTGTATGATTCGATAGAAACTGTGGAAAGAGGAGGGGGAGGGGAGGAAGGTTACAGTGCATTCGGAAAGTACTGTATTCAGACACCTTGACTTTTTCCACATTTTGTTACGTTACAGCCTTATTCTAAAATGTATTTAACTGTTTTTTTCATCATCAATCTACACACAATACCCCATAATGACAAAGCAAAAACAGGTTTTTAGAAATGTATAGAAAAATATATGAAATATTCAGACCCTTTACTCAGTACTTTGTTGAAGCACCTTTGGCAGCGATTACAGCCTCAAGTCTTCTTAGGTATGACATTACAAGCTTGGCAAACCTATATTCAGTGGTGGCAAAAGTACCCAATTGTCATACTGGAGTAAAAGTAAAGATACCTTAATAGAAAATGACTCAAGTAAAAGTGAAAGTCACCCAGTAAAGTACTACTTGAGTAGAAAATCTAAAAGTATTATTGTTTTAAATATACTTATGTATCAAAGTAAATGTAATTACTGAAATATACTGAAAGTATCAAAAGTAAAAATATAAATATTTGAAAATTCCTTATATTAAGCAAACCAGACAGCACCATTTTCTTTAATTTTTAAATTTATCGATAGCCAGGGGCATGCTCCAACAATCAGAGATAATTTGCAAACAAAGCATGTGTTTGGTGAGTCCGCCAGATCAGAGACAGTAGGGATGACCAGTGATGTTATCTTGTGTGAATTAGACAATTTTTCTGTCCTGCTAACCAAATAAAATGTAACAGTTCTTTTGAGTGTCAGGGAAAATGTATGGAGTAAAAAGTATATTATTTTCTTTAGGAATGTAGTGAAGTAAAAGTTGTAAAAAATATAAATAGTAAAGTAAAGTGCAGATACCCCAAAAGACGACTTAAGTAAAAATACTTGAAAGTAGTTCTTAAAGTAGTTCTTACACCACTGCCTATATTTGGGGAGTTTCTCCTATTCTGCTCTGCAGATCCTCTCAAGTTCTGTCATGTTGGATGGGGAGCGTCTCTGCACAGCTATTTTCAGGTCTCTCCAGAGATGTTCGATCCGGTTCAAGTCCGGGCTCTGGCTGGGCCACTCATGGACATTCAGAGACTTGTCCCGAAGCCAGTCCTGCGTTGTCTTGGCTGTGTGCTTAGGGTCATTGTCCAGTTGGAAGGTGAACCTTCGCCCCAGTCTGAGGTCCTGAGCGGTCTGGAACAGGTTTTCATCAAGGATCTCATTGCTCCGTTCATCTTCCCCTCGATCCTGACTAGTTTCCCAGTCCCTGCTGCTGAAAAACATTTTTTGCTTTGTCATTATGGGGTATTGTTTGTAGATTGATGAGGAAAATATTTAATATAATACATTTTAGAAAAAGGCTATAACGCAATAAAATGAGGAAAACGTTGTGGGGTCTGAATACTTTCCGAATGCACTGTATGCATGTGCCTTATGAAATAAAATCTATCCCCCTGCATTAAAGGAGGGGAAAACTGCACTGTTATGCTTCCTTTTGACTCTGATTGGCATGTTTGTTGTGTCTCTTCAGGACTCTCGCGGGGCACGGGCCATACCCCTTCCGGGGTATGAGGTGAGCGTAGTAGCACCATCGGCAACAGAGAAGTCTGAGCTTAAGCACGCGTTCCAGCTGAGTCACTCCCAGCAGGCTTTGCTGTTCAGCGCCCAGGATACAGAAGTCCAGGCCAAGTGGGTGGAGCTTCTCTCTAGAGCCGCCCGCGGGGAAACGCCCACAGACACGCCCTTCAGCCTGACGGAGCACAGGGAAAGCCAATAGGGCGGCTCTGCTGAAACCACAGGACCCCCCCATCCCACCTTTCACCCCTCTCCTGTGGACAGAGCACACGTTACTTGAATTCACTTTTCCTTTGCACTTTTTATTTTCTTTGAAGGTAGGGAAGATTTCCCCCCCTCTGCTCCCACTTCACCCTTTCCTCCACCAGACACACTTTCATTTACACACAGACTTGCTCTCTCTTTCATTCGCACACTCTATCTCTCTCTCTCTCTCTCTCTCTCTCTCTCTCACACACACACACACACATTACACATACACACCTGTTTCACCAACTCCGCCACCATTGTATGTGTGGTTATGTTATATTTCTCTCGGTGTTCTCTGCAGTTCAAGAAGAACAGAACTCTTTGATTTAATGTTTAGAATTATAGCCGAAGGCATTTATTAAATGGATCCTGTATGATTTTGTAAAAAGGTGAAGTTCCTTGTACATTGTGTGACTGTGAACCATTAACCCCTGTCGGTCTGTCTGTATGTGTGTCTGTGTGTTGCCCCTGTGTTTTATTTCAGTATTCAATGTTAGCGTATTGAACCCCACATGCAGATACCCACTCTCCCCACCACTGTGGACCCAGTGGCAGCTCAGTAGTGATTGTACAGTGTGTATACTATCGTGTGTCATTAACTAAAATAACTCAATTTTAACTTAAGAGATGTGAACGAACGCTTGTGGCTGGCCACCTGAAGCTCCCACAATCAGCCTCCCAAACTCCTCACACCCCAAACACACTCTACTCCCTTGCTGTGTCCCATTCTTTTAAAAATGATGTTCTTTCTTTGCTCTCTCTCCTTTGTAAACCACTTAATCTGACTGGATAGTCGATTCAATATGGTGGATTTTGTTCCTCTTCCACTAGTAGACTGGGTGGAGTTCCTGCCAATGTTGTTTTGACCTGTCCAGTAACTGAAGAGAGGAAGCCACTGTAAAGGATTAGCACATTACTTACCACAGATCTAAGATCAGCTTCCCCTCCCCAAATCACCATGTTGGGAAACAACGCAAAACTGGCCTTAAATCAGTTTCTAAAGACAATGTATAGCTAGTCCCTGGCTCCTGTATGGTCTTGCTCCCTCCCTCCCCTCTCTATCAACTCTGCCCTCAGCGGCCAGGAATATACTCCCACTTCCTGTTTCTACTGCTCACCTGCTCTGCCCCTTCTGGTCACGTGATAGAAACCATATCCACAATACAAGTACTGGCTAAGCTAATTTAAGCTTGATCCAAAAATGTGGTCGGAGGCTTCGTATGGAGGATGTGACGCAATTGCGGAGCCTTCAGAGGCATGCAGAGGCCAAATCAATCTTCCTACCACATCGCCATGCGCCTCTCAAATTTTGTAACAATGCGGAGGGCTCCTTATAGCTCCACATTGACATGATTGGTTGATGGTAGGTGGGGGCGGTACATCCTGTATAAATACAAACTCACTTTCTTGACAACTTCCTTCACAATAGCTCTGCCCTGCTCTGCTAAACGCAAGAAGTATGAAAGCCCTGATGTTCTGCGGAGGCTGCATCGCAGAGGCAGTCACTTTAGATCTCGGATTGACCATGCAAAGCCTTTAAGACGTGTTTTTTGCCTTGTCCCCCTCTACCCCCCAATCCCCCTGGCACCAGCTTGTAAATAACCAGAGGACTGTTCAGTGGCTCTCTATGTGCATGTATAAACTCACTCATATTTATGTACCGTACTCTGAAAACCCCAGTGACCCTCTTTCCTCTTTGTCGTACTGTAAAGTGAGCAGACTCTGTATTGCGTGTTTTAACCCTGGCTTGTGCACTGTGGACAAGCAGTCAAGCATACCATCAATAAAGAGACGAATGGCTCACTCAGTGTTATACTGTCCAACATGATCCCTCTAGTGTCCTGTCAGTTTGTGTTCTCTCTCTCTCTCTCTCACTCACTCTCTCTCTCTCTCTCTCTCTCTTTGTCTCCTTCCTCCTATCTCTCTGTAAATGGGTCTCTTTCTTATGTAATTTCCATTCCCCAAGTTGAGGCAATGTTTGATCAAGTATGAATATTGGATCTTATGCTATGTTTGTCAAGTAGCCCTACACTACACTAATAGATGGAGAGAGGTACTGAATGCTTACTTGCAAACTATGCAAACCTGATGTGTAAGTGACTTCTTGAAATAACGCTCGCACTTGTCTTTTCTTAATAGCGCTGAATTTGCTGATAGCTACTTTATTGAGGAAAACATTTACTTATTGTGAGTATAGTATGTTGTTGTCTAACCTAGCTATCTTAAGATGACTGTACTAACTTTAAGTCACTCTGGATAAAATGTAAATGCAACGTCTATGGATTTAGGATTTAGTTTATCATGAATGTAAAGTGATGGACCAATCGTCTTGGAATGTTACGATGTGACTGAAATTAGATCCTCCATTGAATGGGTTGACAGTCTCTACTAACAGTGAATATTATACATCAAACATCCATCAGATATAAAATGCCAGCAGATATTTGACCTTATCTTTGGATAGGGTGCAGATGGATTCGGCGTGTGTGTGTGTGTGTGTGTGCGCGAGAGAGATAGATAGACAGGAAGAATAACTGGCCTTGATGAAGAAAGGAAACCTATCTGAATTAACTGAAGGCCTATAGTGCTGTGGGACAATTTTATACCGTCATTCCCCAATCACATCTCTCCATGAGAACAGAACAATACGTATCTACTTTACATTATGAAAACAAAAGCCTCTCAGGTTGGTAAGCCAGAACATTTTGTAATACAACACAAGTAGTCAGAAAGCCTTTGAGCTTATCTAAGCCACAGTGTGAGTGTGTCCCTAAGAAGGGTTATGTGTACTAGAGAGTAGAACGTTACAAATGACATCACTGATAATCTGAATTTTGTCTGTGTGCTTTTTACATGTCCTTTGGTCATTGTATTACAGTACTGTATGTGATGGTCAGTGATTCTATAATGTCTTTTGACTGTCTCGCTGGCTGTCTCCAGGACGTACGTGCTTCTGCCTTCGTACCAGAGGACAAGTGTCTGTGTCTGAAACTACACAGACTGATCTGGTTTGGTCAGAAAGGAGGGGAATAGCGAAACCCAGGTATAGTAGGAGGGTTAAACCACAGCAAGAGAGCAGTGGGGAATAACAGGGCTGCCCTAACACACATTCCACAAACTCTTATACCTTTTCTCAGCTCTTTGTTTTCCACCCTGCAATGACCTTAGGTTTGTGTGTGTTAACACCTGCATATTTGTGTGTGGGTCTGTGCATGTGTGTGTGATGGGTGTGCGTGTGTGCTGTGTGTGATAAAGAAGGACAGTTATAGATAGTGTGAACCCCATCTTTTTAAAGCAATTTGAGCTGCCAAAGTGATGTATTAAAAATGTGCCCCTCTCCCAAGCTGAGAGCTGTGGTGCAGAGAGATAGTCCCTAAAATGCTGACGGTTACTTCCTGTCATAGTTTACATGCAGTTAGAACTGAGTGCTGGGTGCATTGTGTCGCTGCTAGACAGAGACCATGCTGAGAAACTCTTCACGTTTTTCCTTTCAAAAGAAAACTGCATTTCTATGGGATTTTTTTCCCAACTTTTTGGTTGGTAGCAAAGCCAGATTTCGAGCAGCATATCTCCCCAGGCAGCAGAGGCAGTTTCAAGTATCTGGAGGCTGGGGATTTTGAAGTAGAGCAGCAAAACTGTTTTGTCTTTCCCTAATTGTTCATAATGCCATATTTTGTTTTTGTGTATTAGGGATGCTACTCTGTTTCATACGGATCCTTTCTCTCCTGCCCCTCTCTGTAGGCACCAGCTGACTGGCTAATAAAATGTGTATGTGTGCACGTGTTTGTGTGTGTGTGCATTAGAAAATAGCACAGAACGAAAAAGACAGATACCCAACCCAGTTCTTCTGTGTACAGTCAGATCCACCAAGGTAGCGTAGGGTGTGTTACTTTGGCCTCTACCAGGAGCCTCAAGGCTCATCCTAATGACTTCATTCATCAAAGCCACAAACCTGCTTTCATCAACACAACAGACATGTTAGGTCCAACATGGCTGCTATCATTGCCAGCAACTCAATAGAGAACCGCTTTAAGTCAGGTCAAAGAACACACATTTCCATACAGCCTTAGTTCTGCTGTGAGATATCTTACCATCCCGTGCCAAGCAATATTTTTACTGGGTACCAGGCTGCAGGGTGGGATTGGATGTCTAATATTCCCCAAACACAGCTGATTAGAATTGTTTTAATGTAGATGTGGATGCTTTTTGAGGCCATTGGAATGTAAAGGCTCTTACCAGTGTCTGTTTGTGAGTGGGTTCACACACAAAGCTAACGTTTCCAGTGACTGTTTGTCACACAGACAGACACACCCACAGCAAAGCTTTTGTTGCGCTGCTTGGCAAGACTATGTCGACATTTCTTCATTCGTGTCGGGGAAGTCGGTTGCAACTGTCATTTGGTTTCCTGGCATTTCCGTGATGTCCTCAGAAGTTGGTTTTCTCAGAGGTTGTGTTTCAGAAGCCATAGGTTCCTGTCATATCTGTCCTGTGTGGGAACAAACTTTATCCGGTTTTGTATTGTGTCACAAGTCAGTCTCAAAAGAGGACAAAACATCACAGGTGATTTGCCTTGACAATTTTAATCTAAACAGTCCTTCAACAGCTACAGTCTTACTCACAGCTTTCAAAATCTAGGAATCACAAGCTTTAACCTCAAGCCCTGAAAGGTGGTCCTGTGTTTGAATATACTGTATAAAGACATTTACTAGATGGTAACATAATGACACAATACAATACTATCCCACATCTTAAAAAGCATGCATTCACAGACTCACAGCCAGAAGCAGGAGGCTTAACATTGCATCATTACTCGCTAATTAAAGCTGTTAAAGTGGAACTGACAACGTTTTAGGAACATGAGCTCTTATTAAAATATTTTCATATACACCGCGAGGAAGAATATGACACATTTTGTACATTTTCATACATTCATAGGAATGTTTGGGAATGACGTAGAGTAAGGCATTTGTGAAAATTCTATAGCGATATAATGTGGGAAAGCCATGCGTTTGGGTAATTAATAGACACTGCAGTAAATAAAATCTAATAAAAACATCTGTCTTGTCCAGGACTGGACTCTACACAGACCCGTGCGCCATAGCTAATCATAGCTACAGTAGGCCTACTGTGTATACAAATAAACCATGTTTATTTGTATATACAAATAGTCTGTGAGACCAGTCTGAGCAAAGTGATTCACATTTCTTGCCGGCTAACCAAATGACACCTGCATCTCGAGCTGTAGCCACAGAAAAAGTTGACCGCTCATCTACTGACACAACATCCTCCCAGCAGATAGCTAGCTAGCTAACGTTAGGCTCTGTGTTTTTAGCTTGGTTAATGAATAGCTACATTAATAGATAAGATAGCCTATTAGCTATGATATGACTGACTTGTGATTATTTCTAGTTTCATTGTATTGACATTTTCAGCCTTATTTGCATTCTTCTGTTTTGTCCAAAATATTGAGTAATTGAAACTGAAACGGATGGCTGGAGGAATAAAACCATGTACCAGGCCAGCTGTGGTTTAAAACCTGAAAACAGTATTTGTTGGAATACCAAGACATTTATTGGAGAATTATACCTTACTCAATGTCATGGAACTTTGAGTCGAGTATAATCTATTTTTAAAGCCTCTTATAAAGTGTTTTTTGTAACATAAACTGGGAATTTTACATTTTGACTGATATTATGATTGTCTGTTTGTTTCATATCTGCATAGTTAAAACGCTGTCAGTTCTACTTTAAGCTGAATGTAATGTTGATGAGTGCAAGGTTCATTTAACTGTGGGAGTGTGTTTCAGAGAGTGACCAGTGTTTTCCCTGCGCAGGGAACTAGAACAACTGCGATTTCTCCAACTAAAGAAAGATAAATCGACTAAGTGTGTCCTTCTCCACCCTTAAAAACCTATCCCTGTAGAGGAGATATTTATCAGGACAGAACCAGAGTAATTTCATGGGACATTAACACATCTCACAACAGATAACAGCTTCCCCCTTGAGAGTGTTCAACCTGAAAACAACCTGCCTACTACACAGTATACACACACACATGCACATGCGCATGCATGCACACATACACACATATACAGTTGTGTCAGAAGTTTACATACACCTTAGCCAAATACATTTAAACTCAGTTTTTCACAATTCCTGACATTTAATCCAAGTAAATATTCCCTGTTTTAGGTTAGTTAGGATCACCACTTTATTTTAAGAATGTGAAATGTCAGAATAATAGTAGAGAGTGATTTATTTCAGCTTTTATTTCTTTCATCACATTCCTAGTGGGTCAGAAGTTTACATACACTCAATTAGTATTTGGTAGCATTGCCTTTAAATTGTTTAACTTAGGTCAAACGTTTCAGGTAGTCTACCACAAGCTTCCCACAATAAATTGTGTGAATTTTGGTCCATTCCTCCTGACAGAGCTGGTGTAACTGAGTCAGGTTTGTAGGCCTCCTTGCTCGCACACACTTTTTCAGTTCTGCCGACAAACTTTCTATAGGATTAACTTCTTATGACTGGGGGGCAGTATTGAGTAGCTTGGATGAATAAGGTGCCCAGAGTAAACTGCCTGCTACTCAGGCCCAGAAGCTAAGATATGCATATTATTAGTAGATTTGGATAGAAAACACTCTGAAGTTTCTAAAACGGTTTGAATGATGCCTGTGAGTATAAAAGAACTCAAATGGCAAGCAACAACCTGAGAAAAAATCCAACCAGGAAGTGGGAAATCTGAGGTTTGTAGGTTTTCAAGTCTTTGCCTATCCAAGATACAGTGTAAATTTGGTCCGATTGCACTTCCTAAGGCTTCCACTAGATGTCAACAGTCTTTAGAACCTTGTTTCAGGCTTCTACTGTGAAGGGGGAGTGAATAAGAGCTGTTTGACTAATGGGTCTGGCAGAATGCCATGAGCTAAGTAATGCGCGTGGCCGTGAGAGCGAGCTGCGTTCCCTTTCATTTCTAAAGACAAAGCAATTGTCCGGTTGGAACATTATTGACGATTTATGATAAAAACATCCTATACTTCGTTTGACATGTTTCTACGAACTGTAATTTAACTGTTTTTACTTTTTGTCTGGACCTAGTTCTCACGCCTTGTGAATTTGGATTTGTGAAATAAACGCGTGAACAAAAAGGAGGTATTTGGACATAAATTATGGACTTTATCGAACAAAACAAACATTTATTGTGGAACTGGGATTCTTGGGAGTGCATTCCGATGAAGATCATCAAAGGTAAGGGAATATTTATAATGCTATGTCTGTCTTCTGTTGACTCCACAACATGGCGGGTATCTGTATGGCTTGTTTTGGTCTCTGAGCGCTGTACTCAGATTATTCCATGGTGTGCTTTCGCTGTAAAGCTTTTTTGAAATCTGGCACAGCGGTTTTATTAAGGAGAAGTATATCTTTAATTCCATGCATAACAGTTCTATTTTCATCAACATTTATGATGAGTATTTCTGTAAATTGATGTGGCTCTCTGCAAAATCACAGAATGTTTTGGAAGCAAAACATAACTCGCCAATGTAAACTGAGATTTTTGGATATAGATATGAACTTTATCGAACAAAACATACCTATATTGTGTAACATGAAGTCCTATGAGTGCCATCTGATGAAGATCATCAGAGGTTAGGGATTAATTTTATCTCTATTTATGCTTTTTGTGACTGTCACGAATCCCGCCGAAGATGGTTCCTCTTCCTGTTCGGGTGGCGCTTGGCGGTTGGAGGCCTTGTTTTTCTGTTCATGTGTGTGGATTAATTGTGGGTTCCTTTTTCCGGACCGTTTCGTCCTGTTTGTTTGGACTTGGTATTTTATGCGCCCTTGTGTTTGGCGTGACCGTTACTCTGTTCCTGGAATAAAGACCCACGTTATTACTAACCCTGCTCTCTGTGCATGACTCCTCCACCCACTACTCCTAGAAGCCTTGACAGTGACTCCTCTCTTTGGCTGGAAAAATGGCTGTGTTTTTATGTGACTAGGCACTGACCTAACGTAATCGCATGGTATGCTTTCGTCGTAAAGCCTTTTTTGAAATCAGACACTGTGGTGGGATTAACAACAAGTTAATCTTTAAAATGGTGTAAAATACTTGAATGTTTGAGGAATTTTAATTATGAGATTTCTGTTGTTTGAATTTGGCGTCCTGCACTTTCACTGGCTGTTGTCAAATCGATTTCAGCCGTAAGAAGTTATTAAGGTCCGTGCTTTGTGATGGCCACTCCAATACCTTGACTTTGTTGTCCTTAAGCCATTTTGCCACATCTTTGGAAGTATGCTTGATGCCATTGTTCATTTGGAAGACCCATTTGCGACCAAGCTTTAACTTTCTGACTGAAGTCTTGAGATGTTGCTTCAATATATCCACACAATTTGCCTCATGATGCCATCTATTTTGTGAAGTGCACCAGTCCCTCCTGCAGCAAAGCACCCCCACAACATGATGCTGCCATCTCTGTGCTTCACGGTTGGGCTGGTGTTCTTCGGCTTGCAAGCCACCCCCTTTTTCCTCCAAACACAACAATGGTCATTATGGCCAAACAGTTCTATTTTTGTTTCATCAGAACAGAGGACATTTCTCCAAAAGTACAATCTTTGTTCCCATGTGCAGTTGCAAACCGTAGTCTCGCTTTTTTTATGGCGGTTTTGAAGCGGTGGCTTCTGCCTTGCTGAGCGGCATTTCAGGTTATGTCGATATAGGACTCGTTTTACTGTGTATATAGATCATTTTGTACCTGTTTCCTCCAGCATCTTCACAAGGACCTTTGCTGTTGTTATGGGATTGATTTTCACTTTTTGCACAACACTGTACGTTCATCTCTAGGAGACAGAATGCGTCTCCTTCCTGAGCGGTTTGACAGCTGCGTAGTCCCATGGTGTTTATACTTGCGTACTATTGTTTGTACAGATTAATGTGGTACCTTCAGGCGTTTGGAAATCCCTCCCCAGGATGAACCACACTTGTGGAGGTCTACAAAAAATGTTTTCTGAGGACTTGGCTGATTTCAGCTGCTTAATCTGACCAGTTTTTTATTGACCGAGTCACTGTTGCTTCCTGCTTTCGTTTTTGCTTGTAAGCAGGAATCAGGAGGATAGATTATGGTCAGATTTGCCAAATGGAGGGCAAGGGAGAGCGTTGTACGTGTCTCTGTGTGTGGGGTAAAGATGGTCTAGAGTTTTTTTCCCTCTGGTTGCACATTTAACATGCTGGTAGAAATGAGGTAAACCGGATTTAAGTTTCCATGCATTAAAGTCCCCGGCCACTAGGAGCGCCACCTCTGGATGAGCGTTTTCCTGTTTGCTTATGGCCGTATACAGCTCATTGTGTGCGTTCTTAGTGCCAGCATCGGTTTGTGGTGGTAAATAGACGACTACGAAGATTATAGATGAAAACTCTCTTGGTCGATAGCGTGGTCTACAGCTTATCATGAGATACTCTACATCAGGCGAGCAAAACCTTCAGACTTCCCTAGATATTGTGCACCAGCTGTTGTTTACAAATATACATAGATCGGCACCCCTTGTCTTACCAGAGGCTGCTGTTCTATCCTGCCGATACAGTGTTTAACTCGCCAGCTGTATGTTATTCATGTCGTCATTCAGCCACAACTCGGTGAAACATAAGATATTACAGTTTTTAATGTCCCGTTGTCCCGTTGGTGCTTGTAGTTTGTCCAGTTTATTATCCAGCTATTGTACGTTTGCCAATAGTACCGATGGCAAAGGCAGATTAACCACTCGCCACCAGGCACCCCGATCTCCTTCCGCGATATCTCCATCTCTTTCTCCTGCAAATGATGGGGACGAGGGCCTTGTCGGGTTTCTGGAGTTAATCCCTCTCGTCCGACTCATTAAAGAAAAATGATTTGTCCAGTTCAAGGTAAGGAATCGCTGTTATGATGTCCAGAAGCTCTTTTCGGTCATAAGAGAGGGTATCAGCAACATTATATACAAAATAACTTACAAACAATGCGAAAAAACTAACAAAATAGCACGGTTGGTTAATAAGAGCCCATAAAATGGCAACTATGCTCTCCGGCGCCATCTATGTACGTTATTGAAGTGTGATACTTAAAAAAAAGATCTCTCTTTGCATCAGGTAACAAAAAGTTGTCAGTGTTGAGTATTTGAGATAAACAGTTTACTGATGTATAGAAAACAGAGCCATGCTTGACAGAATTCATCCACAGTGGGAGATACTGTATATATCCAGACGACTCACACTAAATTAATACGCTGCTTTGCCGTTCGCTACATAGTTTAGTCTGAGTGCATCTTTGAAGTCGTTTCTGGTGCCGGGGAGCATGAGGGGCTTTGTACCAAACAAAGTAATAAGCGATTGGATTGTCTCTAACTAATCAGAGTATCAAAGCCAATAAAGAGTTTTCAGACCGCCGTTTTTCCCACGTGTGTTCTGGCTCTGGCCCAACCCATCGTTGAAGGGTCGGGAGGTACTCAGATCCAGACTCATTGCGGCGAAGAAACGAACGTCCGTGGGTATGGCATAGTGTTTGGCCGGAGCAAGGAGTCTGGGAAGCAATACAAGGAGATACTGTATTTTGACTCAATCAGATCAATATTGCATACAGATACAATTTATTCCCAAAGAAGGGTTGGTGTGTTGTGTGTGTGTTAGAATCTTTTCCCAGTCTTTTTCCCACACAAACACCTGACAGCCATACAAGTCTTTCGATAGTTTCGTTTCTGGTAAGATGGAGAAAAAATGTATTAAAGTTGCAGGAGGGAAGGTGGATAAAAGAAGTAACAATTAGTTATTGAACCGTCCCACTCACTCAAATAACCGTTATTATGTCTCACCCTCAGTCTCAGAGCTACTCAACAGAAGCAGTCATATCACCATGGCAACCCGAGACACTGGTCAGGGAGTTCTTCGTAGACACAGCAGTTGGCAATCTGCCATAGAAGAAGAGTGAGAAGACAGGAAACATACATTTCCATGCAGAAGCATCAACTATTGTTCCCCAAAACAATTACAGCGCAGGTACAAATGCTCTCTCTCTCTCTCTCTCTCTCTTTCTCTCTCTCTCTCTCACTCTCTCTCTCTCTCTTGCTCTCTCTCTAACTCTCTTTCTCTCGCTCTCTCTCTCTCTCTCTCTCTCTCCCTCTCTCTCCTACATCCATCTTTATCACTTTATTCACTTACAAAATGCCTCTAAAGTAAATGTAGCTGTGATACTGCAATCACTGTAGTTCAGCTTAGTAACAGATCCACTGTTTGTCCTCCCACAATCCATCTCTATCATGAGACTAACAAACCTTCAAATTGGTTATTCGGGAAACTGGGTCCCTGCTAGGATTTATGTCTTTTGGCCTCAAATATCTTCATTCCAGACCCTCAATACCCGCCTGGACCTCCTTTTTTGCCTCCCCCTCTCCCTTCCTTGCCTCCACTCTCCCCTTCTTACATCCCTGGTTCCCCTCCTGTCCTCCCACTCTCCTCTCCCCTCCTGTCCTCCCACTCCCCCCTCCACAACTCTTTCCTCTCCCCTTCTGTCCTCCCACTCTCCCCTGCTGATCTCTTTCCTCTCCCCTCCTGTCTTCCCACTCTCCCCTGCTGACCTCTTTCCTCTCCCCTCCTGTCCTCCAGAGCACTCCCAGCCCACCACAGAGAGCTCTGTGTCAATAGCTCAGTGGGGATTATTCTCTGCAGCAGCATGGTTATCAGCTAACAGAGCTATCACTACTTTCTCAGATCCATGCCTCTCAGGACAGACATGGAGGAGGATCACTGAGGCCAGGCAGGTCACACACGAAACATTGATCTAGGCCACAGCATTACTGTTTATTTGTTCATTTGTCTCACTGAGGGACATATAAGTCAAGACAGCATCTCTCTCTCTCTAATCTGATTATAAATTACTTGTTTTTCCTATTGCAATGTGATTGTTTTAAGTGTAGGTTCTGTCTGTGCCATTGGCCTGTACTGTATCGTACGACCCTAGTCGCCAGTAACCTCATGTTAAATTGTTAAATGTTCTCACAACAGTCCTGCTGAGACAAGACCAGGGCAACACACAGTAGGCTCTACCTCAAAAACAGTAGGATATATCAGTAACATATATCAGGTTGATTAATGATTGTGTGTGTGTGTGTGTCAGTGTTGTGTACTAGACCACCTAAAGCGAGACCGATTCAAGTCCAAGACTAGAGAAAAACGAGTCCGAGTCAAGACCAAGACCGGAGGGGGTGTTCTGATTTAATTCTCTTCCGTTTTTGTTAGAAAGGAAAGGGTTAACACAACAGAAAAAAAATATCTAATCTGGATTTTCGTTGCTGGTCTCTGTGAAGATAAATCTAGCTAGCTAAGTCAACCATTGGCTCGGCCATTAGAAGCTAGATAAAGGCATATGCCATTCAACTGTATTAGGGCAACATTTTGGAGAGACAGTGGAATAAACCAATCACATTTTTACTTAACTTCTTGCATCGAGCCATCCCGGATCCGGGATCGTGAATACAGCCTCAAGCTCATTACCATAACGCAACGTTATCTATTCATGAAAATCGCAAATAAAATGAAATTAATATGCTAGCTCTCAAGCTTAGCCTTTTGTTAACAACACTGTCATCTCAGATTTTCAAAATATGCTTCTCAACCATATCAAAACAAGCATTTGTGTAACAGCTAGCGCAGCTAGCGTAGCATTTAGCGTTAGCATCAGCAGGCAACATTTTCACAAAAACCAGAAAATCATTCAAATAAAATCATTTACCTTTGAAGAACTTCAGATGTTTTCAATGAGGAGAATCTCAGTTAGATAGCAAATGCTCAGTTTTTCCTGAAAGATTATTTGTTTAGGAGAAATCGCTCCGTTTGGTGCGTCACGTTTGGCTACCAAAAAAAAATGAAAAATCAGTCATCAAAACGCCAAACTTTTTTCCAAATTAACTCCATAATATTGACTGAAACATGGTAAACGTTGTTTAGAATCAATCCTCAAGGTGTTTTTCACATATCTCTTCATGATATATCGTTCGTTGAAAGCCTCCTCTCTCCTCTCAATCACTGGATGACTGCGTGCAGCTTGTAGATTACGCACCAATTTAGACAAAGGACACCGGGCGGACCCCTAGTAAATGTAGTCTCTTATGGCCAATCTTCCAATGATATGCCTACAAATACGTCACAATGCTGCAGACACCTTGGAGAAACGATAGAAAGTGCAGGCTCATTCCCGGCGCATTCACAGCCATATAAGGAGACAATGGAAAACAGAGCCTCAAAAATTCTGCCCATTTCCTGGTTGAAGTTTCATCTTGGTTTCGCCTGTAGCATGAGTTCTGTGGCACTCACAGATAATATCTTTGCAGTTTTGGAAACGTTAGAGTGTTTTCTTTCCAAAGCTGCCAATTATATGCATAGTCGAGCATCTTTTCGTGACAAAATATTGCGCTTAAAACGGGCACGTTTTTTTATCCATAAATTAAAAGAGCGCCCCCTATATACAAGAAGTTAATGAGTCGGACCGTTTTTACCAAAATGTATGGAAACTTGTGCCTTCTTGAAGGTCAACAGGTCACTGCGCAATAGTGAGCAGGATTTTTCACGTGGTCTAGCTAGCTAGCTTTTGCTGTTGGCTAGTTTGCAGGGGCTTGCAGCAGGTGTTACCAGAGGATGTTGTTGCTAACGTTTCAAGTGATTCTCATTTGGTGAGCGGAACAGTCTTTTTTATTGCACTGCAGTACAACACACAGTTCAACTCACCAGATGATGATCATTTGAAACGTAGCTTCTTGTTCAAAGTTATTCTTGAAAAGGGAGAAGCTAACAAATTATTAACAACATCCTCTTTGATAACACCTGCTACAGCGCATGCTGTTGTTAGCCATCCCAGTGAAGGAAATGCACTTTGTGTGAAAAATACAGTTTTCCTATAGATTTTTCACATCTTCACTCTCAAAATCATTATTTTTTTTAATAGAAAAAGACTCAAATGTGATGGTTTAAGTCCACAACGATGCTTAAACCACATCAATCTGATTGTGTGGGCCTGTCAGGGTCTCGCTTCCCAACACTTCAGACTAACCTTTTTCAATACCTGGTTTGCATATTTATTGTTGCCTATGTAAGCATTTACTGGTAGATATCATACGTTTAAACGTCTTTCCTACCCTGGCAGCTACCGATGTATTCTTCTGTGAGATGCTCCATGCCAAAACCAGTTGAGAGCTGCACATTCTTGCTGCCCTGCAGATTATATTACGCTGAACCTCGGCTATGTGTTTCACGTTCTTTGCGATTGTGTAGGCTACTTTTTGCATGATTTCTCTATTGTAACACATCATTGATAAATCGTATACCTCCACTACACTACTTTGATACACATCCGTAGGAATTAATAAGTGAGTATAAGCAATGCCCACTGACAAAAAAAGTGTGTATATGGTTTATACCTGCGTGTACCCTCCACTACACCACTGGCCCTTCGTGTTTTAAAAAGTGCACTCTCCTACATGAGTGATCCTTTCAGAATCACGAACCTGTCACACACTGAAGGCCTATAAATGCGCCACTGCGCAAACATGTCTATAATAGATTCTGAAGGCTGTTAAGATATTAATCTTTCAAGAAAGGAGTGTATATATTTGTGGCGAAGCGGTTATATGCGCTGACTGAATGGAAGCTGATAATTATGACTTTTTTTTCTCTGCTGGTCTCGGGAAGAAATGATGAGTCCTCACTGTCTGAGATCGAGTACACATGTACCAATATCTGGTCTCGAGTACGACAGCACTGGTGCGCGCGTGAGTGTGACTGTGTGAGCATATTTGTGTATATGCACGCATGCATGTATGCATGTGTTTGTGTGTGTGTGCTCTCCTCCAATGCATGTGTGTGTGCAGGCTGAAGGTTTCCCTCATAGTGATTTAGATGTTCCTTGCAGACATCTAGCACATTAATCATCTCCCAGTACTCCTGTGTTCATCAGCTCAGTGGTTATTACCATATCCTTATGGATGTTGAGCTAATCTACAGCCATTGTTCTCCGTACCTTTTCATTTACAACACTAGAAATTCCTATTTCTTCAGCCCCAGAAATGCTTAATAGACAGTTTTTCCCTTTTTGCCTGCCTCTGTGTATCCATCATCTCAATTGTATTAAACGAGATCATCTTGCATGCTGCACTGACACTATTCCTGCCACCCTGGACTGTACATTAGATTGAGGGGAGATTCGTTGCACAAAAATGCCTGATGGACTCAATTTCCTTTTAAAGCCTTATATTTCTATCTCTACCCCACCTCACACCTCCTCCCTCTCTCTCTCTCTTTATCCCTCTATATTTAGTTTTATTTTTCCTCCTCCTATCTCTCTCTTTCTCCATTTACTAACCCGAATAAGGGCCAGTACTGATATGTCTGTAATATGATGGTGTAGTACTGTAGATTATTGATGTAGTAGTAGAAACGCCGGTGGGCAGGATCCAGTCTGGAGTGATGACATTTGCTCCCAAAATCAGAGACACAGATTGAGGATCACAGCATTAATGGTGATGCATTAGGACCACCAGGGAGGAGGGGTGGATCTGTCATTTGTGTGGAGCACAGAAAGGCTATGGAATAAGCAGTTTCACTCTCAAATGGCTATGGTGGGTTTTCAAATATGGGCCTTCATCAAGTCCCAGATTTTCATTTGTCATTGGTAGCTGATTGAGTTATATTGAATCACTGTCCCTGAGCGAGGAGGAGAGGACTGATGAAAACCAGCAGTGCTGTGAACCTTGACGCTCCTGCCGTGGTATATCTCTTATGAAACAGAAAAACGTCTTTAACATGGGGAGAAATGTACAGAAGTACCTTGACACCCCCTCCACTCTCCATCCTCCACTCCTCCCTCCAACAAGACCCCTCCTACTCGCCGTGTGTGGCCTAGTTGTGTGGGTGTTGATGGGGGTGTTGGCAGCATCCGTGGAGCCCCTTCTGTTGTGGTTAATTACCTGTGTGATGAGTGGGTCTCTCCAGCATTGTCACTGTGTCAGAGCGGACACATCAAGGTGACCCCCTTCCCTCGTTCATTCGTTCTTTCCTTCATTCGACCTCGCTCTGTTTGCCCTCTCTCCTTCCCTCTCAGTCTCTCTCTCCTTTGCTCTCACTGTCTCTCTCCTTTGCTCTCTCTCTCTCTCGCACTCTCTCTCTCTATCTCTCTCTCTCTCTCACACACTCTCTTCCTGGAGGACAGGAGACTTTGGGGATCTGAGGACAAGTCTGGCAGACAGATTACGTTAATAAAATAATCTCAGCAGCCTGAATCTCTCACCCTTGAGCTGAAAGAGTCTTTCACTCTCTCTCTTTCTCTCACTCACTCTCTATCTCTCTCTGACTCTTTCTTCCTCGCTCTGACTCTATCTGACCCACTCTCTGTCTTTTATTGCTCCTCCTCTTTCTCCTCTTTCTCCTCATTCCTTTCTCTCCCACATTCATTTTTCTCTCACATTCTCTTTCTCCCAATCCACCTATTTTCATTTTTGTATTCATTTTTGCACGTTTTTAGACATAGAACTAACATATTGATACGACAGAACTAACTGTATTGATCCTATTGGAATTCATTGGTTCCTCCTCTGCTGCTCGATGCCCCTGCTGTGTTGTATTGAGCCCTTGTGGTTCAGAACAGGATAGGGATGGATAGATCAGAGGAGGATATGGATAGATATGTATAGATGATGCTGGGAGCCCAAACTGTGAGGGCAGAAACCATGCCAGAACAAATTCACTGTTGCTGGGCAACCTTCTCCAACACCGGAGAGGATAACTCCAGAGCTGTACCAAACTCAACGAGCGTCACCAGTGTGTGTGTGATTGTGTATGCCCGTGTGTGTGCGTGCATGTGTGTGTGCATTTGTGCTCCATCAAGTTCTGCGCACTAACACTAAGCACACACACGCGTGATACTTTGCTTGCTGGATAGTGAAAAGTAAACCAACCTGAAGGACTTCAATTATTGTGGACAAATACTGGAAACAGCAGGTGTGTTGATTCACGGTTTTTGTATCGTTAATGCTTTTTGAGTGATTCACTGTGAGCGTCAACACAGTATAATGTCCAACTCCCATTATCCTTTTCGATCCCGTTTCAACTCACCTCTGGGAAATATCCCACTACATTTTACCAGCAGCATTATAGGCCAGGTGTGTCTTGGCTGTACACTTTCTCTTTGACTGTCTATGTTTATAAATTAGGAGGTTAGATTGAGATCTGCCTTCAAAAGTGGAGCGTCTTTTCAAGTAGTGATCTACAGGCTTGAGGTCAATTCCATTTCAATATTCAATAAAAAGACAGATGTCTTATTTCAGATACTCTTTGAAGATGTAGGGTTTCAGACATTTTAGAAGGACTCTGCTGTCCTAGCATCAGGGGGATGTTGGTTTCACCATTGGAGCTGAGCGGGAGAGAGCTCATGATGGGATGTAGGGTTTATAGCCTGAAGGTAGGGAGGGGCAGTTCCTCTTGCTGCTCCATATGCAAGCGCCATGGTCTTGTAGTAGATGTGATTTTATGACTGGAAGCCAGTGAAGTATATGGAGGAGCGGGGAATTTTGAAGGTTGAACACCAGACAGGCTGCGGCTTTCTGAATGTTTCAGTGGTTTGATGGCACAAGCGGGGAGCCCAACAAACAGAGAGTTGCAGCAGTCCAGACGGGATATGACGAATGTCTGGATTAGGACCTGCGCCACTTCCTGTTTGAGGAAAAGTTGTACCCTACACATGTTGTAGAGCATAAACGCGAGTCAATACTGGTTGATGCTTATTTATAAAACTCTCTTAGGCCTCACTCCTGGATTCCCCACTTTACTACTCCCTTGGATTCCCCTCCGGACCTGCTTTCCTTGTCTCAACCTCTCTCGCTCCAGCCTCGGCCTCCGCACCTGGTTTCCAGCCACCCACCCGAGCTTCCCTTGACCTGCACTCCAGTTCCCCCCTGTGTGTCAATAAGTTACTTCATCCTAGTCTCCTCATCTGAGTCTGCTCTTGGGTTCCCCTGTTCCACTCCGCATAACAGTACGATCTGGCCCAAAGATATGAACTCAGCAGACCCTGCTACTCTCCACCAAACCTTTGTCGGCCAATGCACCCTGCTCGAGCAACATGAACAAGCCCTGAAGACCCTTCTGGAACACATCAAGGAGATTTCAGAGCCTGTCTGACCTACAGGGCCGACCCTTCGCCCAAAGCTCACAACCAGTCCCAAATCATTCTCCTCTGCTCCGGGAGCTGTTTGTTCCGACTCCCGAGCGTTTCGATGGCAACCTCGGAGCTTGCAGAGCCTTTTTCGTACAATGTTCACTAGTATTTGAGCAACAGCCCTACTCTTATGCTAGCGAATGAGCCAGGATTTCCTTTTTGACTGGCTGCCTCTGTGGAGCAGCGCTTTCCTGGGCCACGGCAGAGTGGGATAGACAGTCCCTCATCTGCTTCTCCTACTCCAGATTCACAGAGGAGATGAAGAAAGTCTTCGACCACCCGGTCTGCGGTAAGGATGCCATTAAATGACTCCTGTCCCTCCGTCAAGGCCCCCATAGTGTTGCTGAGATGGCATGTGAGTTTCGCACCCTCACCGCTGAGAGTGGCTGGAATGAGGAGGCCCTTCAGAGAGCATTCCGGAACGCGCTCACTGAGACCATCAAGGACGAGTTGCTGTTCAGGGATGAGCCTGATGGACTTGATGAACTCATCTCTCTCGCTATCCACATCGACAACCGTGAGCGTCGGGGAGAGAGGGTAGGCAAGGTTGCATGTCCCATAACATCTGCTTCAGTGCCTTGTCCTCCTTCTCAGACTGCATCCCATCCCCAGGCTCGTCCAGATCCTGAACCCATGAGGCTCGGCTAGGCCCGTCTCTCTCCAGAGGAGTGGCAACGACGAATCGGCGCTAGGAGCTGCCTACACCAGGTGGCCTGGTTGGTCACTTTGTCTCCACTTGTTCCCCGCATCCAGCAAAAGAGGGGGCTTGGCAGTAATGGGGGATATACTGTTGAACCTTGTGTGGTAGAGCCAAGCTTTTCCTCTGTTTGCTCTCATTGATTCAGGCGCTGACAAGAGCTTCCTGGACCGAGGTGTCGTTACCCAGTTGGGCCTGGACACTGTCCCACTCGATTCACCCCTCGATGCCAACGCTCTCAATGGACAGCTCCTCGCCCGTGTCTGTGAGAGAACCATCCCTGTCATCCTGCGTCTCTCTGGAAATCACCAGAGAGACATAATCAACTGTCCTTACTCTCCCCTGGTTCTTGGCCATCCTTGGTTAAAGCTACACAACCCACAGATTGACTGGACCACTGGAAAGGTAACCAACCACTTGGAGTTAATTTTGTCACTCTAATGGTTTACATTCTGCCCTTCCCCCTGCCTTGTCTGTGCCCCAGTTCATTCCAGAACCTCCGGACCTGTCATCAGTTCCTCCCGAGTATCACAATCTAGCTCCTCTGTTCAGCAAACACCGCGCCCTGTCGCTGCCGCCTCATCGGCTATACGATGCACCATTGACCTCCAGCCTGGAGCGCCTCTCCCCAGTAGCCGGTTGTTTACAATTGTAACTGCTCTCATCCCGAGCAAGAAGCTATGGAGAGGCACATCCAGGATTCTCTGGCTGCAGGACTTATCAAGCCAAGGATTGGTCACTGAGGCCGTGCATAGACTTCCGTGGGCTGAATAATTTCACTATTAAGAACAAGTACCCCTTGCCACTCATCAGCTCTGCTTTTCCCCCCCTCTATGGTGCCACGATGTTTACCAAACTCGTCCTCCGGAATGCCTACCACCTTGTCCACATAAGAAAGGGGGACGAGTGGAAGACAGCATTCAACACACCACTTGGCTGCTTTGTATTTGGTCATGCCTTTTGGTCTTACTAACACCCCTGCTGTTTTCCAGAATCTAGTCAATGACATGCTGAGATATGTGATTGGACGCTTCGTTTTTGTCTATGATATCCTGATTTTTTTCCAAGGACCTTGAGGCTCACCAGCAACAAGTTCTTCAACGGCTATTGGATAATTTGCTTTTTGTTAAAGCTGAAAAATGTGAGTTCCATGCTGTCAGTGTCTTTCCTGCGTTATATTATTGCCCAGGGACAGTTACGTATGGACTCCGCCAAGGTCATGGCAGTCAGAGTGGCCTGCGCCCTCCAACCTGCAGCAGCTACAGCGTTTCCGGGGGTTTTACATTTTTTTGACGTTTCATCCGCAACTACAGCCGTCTGGCTGCACCTCTCACCTCGACCTCCACTCCGTTCCACTGGACTCCTGAGGCAGAGGCAGCATTCATGGAACTCTAGCGTCGCTTCACCTCCGCTCCGATCCTTACTCAGCCCGACCCAGAACTCCAGTTCATCATGGAGGTGGATGCCTCTGACACCGGGTAGGTGCTGTTCTGACTCAACGTTCCCCCTCTGATCAGAAGGTCCACCCATGTGCATTCTTTTCCTGTAAGCTCTTATCTGCAGAGGAATTTTGACATCGGAATCCGGGAACCTGGCAGTTAAGCTGGCTGTGGCGGAATTGCGTCACTGGTGGAGGGCTCTATAACCTCCTTCATAATGTGGACTGACCATAAAAACCTGTCCTACATCCAGACCTCCAAACATCTGAACTCCCGGCAAGCCAGGTGGGACTTGTTCTTTGGTAGATTCAATTTCACTCACTTAACACCCCGGTTCGAAGAATACCAAGCCTGATGCCCTCTCTCGCCAGTTCACCACTGACAACAAGGGTACCGAGCCAGAAGCCATTGTGCATCCATCTGCATTGTTTCCGCTGTCACCTGAGAGATTGAGACCCGTATCCGCCAGGATCAGCAGAACGAGCCTGACCCGAGTAACGGTCCTAGTAATGCTCTGTTTGTTCCAGATTGTGTTTGCACTGATGTTCTTCAGTGGGGCCATTCTACCTACCTCACCTGTCACCCTGGTATGAACTGGACCCTCGCTTTCCTGCATCAGCACTTTTGGTGGCCCACCATGGAGAGATGTCCGGGAGTTTGTCTGAGCCTGTCCGGTTTGTGCCCGGAACAAAACCTCCACTAAACCCACTTCCGGTCTGCTCCGCCCTCTTCCCATACCCAGACGCCCTTGGTCACACATAGTCTTGGACTTCGTCACTGGCCTTCCCCCATCTAATGGTAACTCCGTAATCCTCACCATTATTGACAGGTTTTCCAAAATGGCTCACTTCATTCCTCTCTCCAAGCTCCTCCAGGGAGACTGCATACCTGTTAGTATCCCATGTGTTTCATCTGCATGGCATTCCCACTGACATCATTTCTAACTGAGGACCTCGGTTTAACTTCCAGGTATGGAGATCCTTCTGTTCAGCTCTTGGTATCAATGTCAGTGTTTCTTCTGGATATCACCCCCAGACCAACTGCCAGACTGAACGGGCCAACCAAGAGATGCAGACTGCCCTACGCTGCGTGACATCTGCTAACCCTTCCACCAGGAGCACTCAGCTACCCAGAGTTGAATATGCCCACAACAAGATCACCAATGCCTCGTCAGGTACAGTTGAAGTCGGAAGTTTACATATACCTTAGCCAAATACATTTAAACTCAGTTCCTGACATTTAATCCAAGTAAAAACTAGCTGTTAGTTAGGATCACCACTTTATTTTAAGAATGTGAAATGTCAGAATAATAGTAGAGAGAATGATTTATTTCACCATTTATTTCTTTCATCACATTCCCAGTGGGTCAGAAGGTTACATACACTCAATTAGTATTTGGTAGCATTGCCTTTAAATGGTTTAAATTGGGTCAAGCGTTCCGGGTAGCCTTCCACAAGCTTACCACAACAAGTTGAGTGATTTTTGGTCTATTCCTGCTGACAGAGCTGGTGTACCTGAGTCAGATTTGTAGGCCTCCTTGCTCGCACACGCTTTTTCAGTTCTGCCCACAAATTTTCTATGGGATTGAGGTCAGAGCTTTGTGATGGCCACTCCAATGCCTGGGGTCATTGTCCATTTGGAAGACCCATTTGCGACCAGCAACCCGCCCGAGCTTCCCCTGACCTGCACTCCATCTCCCCCCTGTGTGTCAATAAATACATTGGTTACTTCATCACAGTCTCCTCGTCTGAGTCTGCTCTTGGGTTCCCCTGTTCCACTCAGCATAACAATTATAGATACATCAAGATGGCGCAGCAGTAAGACGTGTTTATTTTCATCCCATGTAAACATGGTCTTTTCTTTTTTTTGTATACATCTAATTATATTTCAATCTCTTTTTTCCATTTTGAATGAAATATACCTTTCTGCAACCCACCTCACCCAATGTGTTACAGATAAGCTTTTTTTAGACCTTATAACTGGAACCTCCATCAGAAGCTAGCCAGATAATTAGCTACTAGCTATTTAGTCATTGTTAGCCTCTGCGCTCTGTTAGCCTCTGCGGTCTTTACATTTAGCTCGCACTCTAGTCGCTTTTGCCCGGACAATACCTACCAGTCTGCACTGCGTGATGTCAGCCCTGAGCATATCGGACTACTTTTTTCCACTATGCTCTGGACCATTACACCGGATCTTCACAGCTAGCTAGTTGCTACCGAGTGGCTATTGTGGCTAACGCCCTTGTCCAAAAGCATGCACCAGTTAGCCTCGAGCTAGCCTCGAGCTAGGCCCATCTCCCGGCTAGCAAAAGAAGTACACCAACTTCAATACCTCTCTTGCCAATCGGCCTGGACCCTTTGTCGGGGTCCAGGCCAATTGGAGCAACGCCGATCCATCATATCTGGTCTGCTGGTCTGCTGTCATAATTCTGCCAATGTGCTCTCAACAGGCCTCTGCGTCGTGGTTGTTGATGATCCATCTGCTAGCCTGTGTCTCCCGCTCGCCTAGCATAGTAATCGACTACCGAACGGCTTCCTGTTTCATCTATTGCTGCTCATTGGACCCTATGATCACTCGGCTACATAGCTGATGCCTGCTAGACTGTTCATTAACATGGTACTTCATTTTGTTTCTGTCTGCCCCAGCCTCAAACTCAGGCTCTGTGTGTAGCTAACTGACCCTCTCTGCTCAATCATCGCCATGTTGCCGTTGTTGTCCTAGCTGTTTACCCGTTGTTGTCTCAACCATTGTTGTCTTAGCTCTCCCAATCAACACCTGTGATTGTTTTATGCCTTTCTCTAATGTCAATATGCCTTGTATACTGTTGTTTAGGGCAGATCTCATTGTTTTATTTTACTGCGGAGCCCCTAGTCCTGCTCAACATGCCTCAGATAGCCCCCTTGTCCCATCCCCCCAAGCATGCGGAGACCGCACCTAGCTTAACTGACTCCTCCAGAGATGCAACCTCTCTCATTGTCACTCAATGCCTAGGTTTACCTCCACTGTACTCGCACCCTACCGTACCCTTGTCTGTACACTATGCCCTGAATCTATTCTACCACGCCCAGAAATCTGCTCCTTTTATTCTCTGTTCCCAAAGCACTAGACGACCAGTTCTCATAGTCTTTAGCCGTACCCTCATCCTACTCCTCCTCTGTTCCTCTGGTGATGTAGAGGTTAACCCAGGCCCTGTGTGTCCCCAGGCGCTCTCATTTGTTGACTTCTGCAACTGTAAAAGCCTTGGGTTCATGCATGTTAACATCAGAACCCTCCTCCCTAAGTTTGTTTTATTCACCGCTTTAGCACACTCCACCAACCCTGATTTCCTAGCTGTGTCTGAATTGGTTCACTCCAGACTTGACTGCCCTGGACCAGCACAAAAACACCCTGTGGCGTACTGCACTAGCTTCGAATAGTCCACGCGATATGCAACTGTTCAGGGAAGTCAGGAACCAATACACAGTCAGTTTGGACAGCAAAGGTTAGCTTTTTCAAGCAGAAATTTGCATCATGTAGCACTAATTCCAAAACGTTTTGGGACACTGTAAAGTCCATGGAGAATAAGAGCACCTCCTCTCAGCTGCCCACTGCACTGAGACTAGGAAACACTGTCACCACTGATAAATCCACGATAATTGAGAATTTCAATAAGCATTTCTCTACGGCTGGCCATGCTTTCCACCTGGCTACCCCGACCCCGGCCAACAGCTCTGCACCCCCCGCAGCAACTGGCCTATGCCCCCCCCCCTCCTCTTCTCCATCATCTAAAGCCAGACAGCTGATGTTCTGAAAGAGCTGCAAAACCTGGAACCCTACAAATCAGCTGGGCTAGACAATCTGGACCCTTTCTTTCTAAAATGATCTGCAGAAATTGTTGCAGCCCCTATTACTAGCCGTTCAACCTCTCTTTCGTGTCGTCTGAGATTCCCAAAGATTGGAAAGCGGCTGCGGTCACCCCCCTCTTCAAAGGGGGGACACTCTTGACCCAAACTGCTACAGACCTATATCTATGCTACCCTGCCTTTCTAAGGTCTTCGAAAGCCAAGTCAACAAACAGTTTACCGACCATTTCGAATCCCACCGCACCTTCTCCGCTATGCAATCTGGTTTCAGAGCTGGTCATGGGTGCATCTCAGCCACGCTCAAGGTCCTAAATGATATCTTAAACGCCATCAATAAGAAACAATACTGTGCAGCCGTATTCATTGACCTGGCCAAGGCTTTCGACTCTGTCAATCACCACATCCTCATCGGCAGACTCGATAGCCTTGGTTTCTCAAATGATTGCCTTGCCTGGTTCACCAACTACTTCTCTGATAGAGTTCAATGTGTCAAATCGGAGGGCCTGTTGTCCAGGCCTCTGGTAGTCTCTATGGGGGTGCCACAGGGTTCAATTCTTGGGCCGACTCTCTTCTCTGTATACATCAGTGATGTCGCTCTTGCTGCTGGTGAGTCTCTGATCCAGCTCTACGCAGATGACACCATTCTGTATACTTCTGGCCCTTCTTTGGACACTGTGTTAACAACCCTCCAGACAAGCTTCAATGCCATACAACTCTCCTTCCATGGCCTCCAACTGCTCTTAAATACAAGTAAAACTAAATTCATGCTCTTCAACCGATCTCTGCCTGCACCTGCCCGCCCGTCCAGCATCACTACTCTGGACGGTTCTGACTTAGAGTATGTGGACAACTACAAATACCTAGGTGTCTGGTTAGACTGTAAACTCTCCTTCCAGGCGCACATCAAACATCTCCAATCCAAAGTTAAATCTAGAATTGGCTTCCTATTTAGCAACAAAGCATCCTTCACTCATGCTGCCAATCATACCCTCGTAAAACTGACCATCCTACCGATCCTCGACTTCTGCGATGTTATTTACAAAATAGCCTCCAATACCCTACTTAATAAATTGTATGCAGTCTATCACAGTGCCATCCGTTTTGTCACCAAAGCCCCATATACTACCCACCACTGTGACCTGTACGCTCTCGTTGGCTGGCCCTCACTTCATACTCGTCGCCAAACCCACTGGCTCCAGGTCATCTACAAGACCCTGCTAGGTAAAGTCCCCCCTTATCTCAGCTCGCTGGTCACCATAGCAGCACCCACCTGTAGCACGCGTTCCAGCAGGTATATCTCTCTGGTCACCCCCAAAACCAATTCTTCCTTTGGCCGCCTCTCCTTCCAGTTCTCTGCTGCCAATGACTGGAACGAACTACAAAAATCTCTGAAACACTTTCTCCCCACTAGCTTTAAACACCAGCTGTCAGAGCAGCTCACAGATTACTGCACCTGTACATAGCCCATCTATAATTTAGCCCAAACAACTACCCCTTCCCCTACTGTATTTATTTATTTATTTAGCTCCTTTGCACCCCATTATTTCTATTTCTACTTTGCACATTCTTCCACTGCAAGTCTACCATTCCAATGTTTTACTTTATTTAATTCACCATCATGGCCTTTTTTTGTGTTGCCTTTACCTCCCTAATCTCACCTCATTTGCTCACATCAAAAATATACATATTTTTCTGTTTAACTTTTTTTCACAACTTTTCTCCCCAATTTCGTGGTATCCAATTGTTTAGTAGCTACTATCTGGTCTCATTGCTACAACACCCGTACGGGCTCGGGAGAGCCCTGGCAACTTTGGTTAGCGCGCACTGCGACCTAGGCCAATTGCGCGTCGCTGCACGGACCTCCCGGTCGCGCCCGGTTGCGATAGAGCCTGGGCGGGAACCCAGAGTCTCTGGTGGCACACCTTAACCACTGCGGCACCGGGAGGCCCATATACTTATTTTTCTACTGTATTATTTACAGTATGTTTGTTTTACTCCATGTGTAACTCTGTGTTGTTGTATGTGTCGAACTCCTTTGCTTTATCTTGGCCAGGTCGCAATTGTAAATGAGAACTTGTTCTCAACTTGCCTACATGGTTAAATAAAGGTGAAATAAATCAAATAAAACAATCTGCAAGTGTGACCTGTCGTATTCAATGAAACTCCCATGTTCCATGACTGAATTGAATTAAACTTTCTGTCACTCAAACTCACTTCTACATCCTGTGGGGTGTGGCCAATTCAATTTGAATTTCAACTCATGAGTTAAATAGGAGTCAATTCCAAAATTCTGAATTGCGCCCAATCCTGGTATGTTTGTGTATGAATACTTTATTTGTCCATCTGATTGGACCATTTATAGTTTGAATTTGTCTTTTTGACCTAGTATAACTTTGTTATTTTTCAGAATTAATGAGCATTAATTAACATGGTTACTTTGCCTCCGTTGGTGACCCTGGCATCTAATTTGTACTGAAGTCCATTTTGCTTTGTGTGGAGAGAGCAGAGTAGAGTTGGTGTGTGTAGGTCTCTACGCTACGAGCAGTGTGTCGCTCTTGGCTGGCATAAAGGCTATTCCATTAATAAGGCTATCTGATGAGCAGTATAATAGAGCTAAATGATTCATACCAGCCCAGAAGCAATTGGATGGTTTACCATTAAGCTAATTGAACTATGCCACATCAAAACGATCTGCCAGGGCACAAAAGGAGGAGCAGGAAAAACACACTATAGGGCCTTCAATCTCAACTCTGGACTTCAAAACCAGTTCCACTGCATTTATGTATTTATTGTTGCCCTCTAATCAGGGACTGATTTAGACCTGTGGCACCTGGTGGGTGTAATTAATTATCAGGTAGAACAGAAAAAACAGCACTCTTTAGACCTTGTAGTGTAAGAGTTGAGTACCCCTGCTATAGGGAATGAGATGGACCCCTTGGACGGTGACATGGTTTACTCTTTCTTCAGGAGAAAAGACTGATTATGTTAACTGGTTGGTAGAGGACTGCTCTATAGACGCAGGATGTGAAGATAGTGATTGAAAACAACTCCCACGTCATGTATTCAAATGCACCCCTGCACAGTACGCATCAATAAGGACATGATTTCCTGTTTGGCTGATTGTTCTTGTTCTTGGACAGCTGGTAGTGAAGTGTATTATGGGTAAACAAACAATATTTGTTCTGCTGACAGATTTCACTTGCATTGATTATAGGCTCTGACTAGTCTGATTCTGAACCCCTCTCTCTCTATCTATTTTGCTTTCTCACCCCCCCCCTATATCTCTGGTCTTGTCCGATTATTAACATTAACAGCCATGCATATGAATGACCAATGTTTATAAAGATAAAAATGATTCCTGTTCTGGCACAGAGAACAGAGTGGCGAGCCTCATGTAAATCATATTACATTAAAGAATGAATAGGCAACATTTGTATTATATAAATCAGAAGGGCAACCTCTAGGACATAATACTTTCAGAATCTACCCAGGAAACTCTAGGCCAAGACTAATGGTTTAGCTGTATAAGTGATGGTGATGATAGAGGATGTAAGCCAGCCAGACCCTGTCATGTGATGTCAGATTGAAGTGTGCAGTGGTGGACACTATCAGTCTCCATGATATCCTTTGATGCATTACATCATTCAACAATAAGCACATTCTGGATATCTGAGGCTTACAAATAGCATTTTATAAGAAATATAAAATGTGACTACTTCCAAATAGCTTATAGTATATCAAAAGACTGGTTATATATGCTTAGTGCTATGAATGACAGCATATAGTACCATTATCATAAAGTATAAAACAAACAGATCATCAAAGGCAGGGCAATGTGACAGAATCACCTCTAGCCCACAAACACACAGATTACTACTGTATTGTGAACTGAAAGAAGGAACTCGCTGCCAACCATAGCGATCATATTACATTACTTAATGTAGGCCTATTTTAATTCCTAATTCTATTCTGCCAACCTTCGGAGCGCCCTGACAACACGCCTATTACCGTGACATCAAGTGAACCAAGTGATATTCTGACAGCCTACACACCGATTAGTTTAGCAGAATCTCGCAGACAAAGAAGGACGGATTTTGCTCGGGACAGTCAGTGCGTTCCCAGAGCGCAGCGCGACATGCCGAGCCGATACACCAACACACCTACACACACACTGATGGTTTGCTGTTGGGTCCGTGTGCTCGGGAGTAAGAGACAGAAAAAAAGCAAACGCGTGAGCACGCACAGGCACGGAGACAGCTGCGAACACAATCCAGCACAGTGACCATAATTATCCAGCTGTAGGCTACCGTAGCATACTCTTGTGGGTCTCCTTGTCGTTTTTTTTTTTTTACGCGCGTCCTGGAGGGGTTCTCGACGGTTGGGTAGATTACGTCTGACATGTCAACGGTTACAGCTTCGGTCGTTGATGTTTCCAGAACTATTTATTCAACCAAAAACGGCAATCGTGGCCGTAATTATACAGGTAAGCGAGTTTCAGGATGTATCCAATGTGGTGATAAATGTCATGTCATTAGTACAGTGCCTGCTTTATTGGAGCCATTATGTTAAATATAGCTGTAAACTGTGTGAGTATACCATCACAGAGTAGGCCTACCAACATGTAGCCTAATTTTGGAGAGAAAATGCATTCCATGACACACAAATAGCTCTTCATTTATATGATGTATCTGTACTCAATGAATTACATTGCAGGAAAACAACATTAGGCCTACTTTCTGCAAGCTACGCATAATATGTTTGCAAACTATCACATGACAACAAAACATACATGGAATAAAAGGTCTTAACGTTTTATAAGCTATGGCTGTAATGGAATAATAGAGTAGCCAGCCTATGTCTATTCTGAGCCTGCACTGTAAATAAGGACAAAAGAATGGAAAGGGCGAAGTGAGAGTGTGTTCCTATAGATCACATGGTCTGAGAAGCTGCAGGTGGCTTTCAGAATGCACTGTTTCTTAGTTTCACACCAACTAACACTGCGGTTGTACTGAGCTAGGATGTACAGCTACACTTTTAAACACACACACGCTCTCTCTCTCTCTCTCTCTCTCACACACACACACACTCACAAGTTACATAGAATTGTCCTTGTGTACTAAACAAATGTTGCATAAATATGGCGTTTTCTGTGGATCTGTTCTGGCTGGTGAGGTTTCATCATAGCCCTGAAAGGCCTACTCAGCAATTTAACTCACCCTGCCAGCCCAGCCCAACTGACAGAGAAAACTGATATCTTTGATAAGAAATCTATGAGTCACAGACTGCTGGAGAGCGCTGTCTGCCTGCCTGCAGAAATGATGGTTTATGAATTAGCCTACCACCCAATAGTCAGTCAGCAACATAACTCTCTTGCTTGCTGACTCTCTCTGTCTCTCTTTCTCACTCTTTCTCTCTCTCTCATTCTCTCTCGCTATAATTCAAAGGAATACTCTCATGAGTCTCAGAAGTCTTGGAATTTACTAACACTATTTCAAACCTTATCTGAATTAAAACAACTTGGTTTCTCTTTCAGATACGTTGAGTTCAGGAAGTAATTTCTTGAACATGTAGGACCTCTTGTGGTGGCAAGAAAACACTGCAACAATTCCTAAACAATCGTAATAGGCCCTAGGCTACATGATTTCACAGACAATGTAATTTGAAAATAGTGTTCGTAAATTCCAAAACTTCTGAGAATCGTGAGAGTATTCCTTTGAATTATAGTGAGAGAGAATGAGAGATTAATTACATTTGAATTTAATTACATTTCCGTTATACTCTTGAGGTGATAAGATGTGATGTGTTCCCAGTGAATGTGTTATTTGTTATATTAACCAATTACAGTAGCACAGCCAGTGTAGAAACAATTGACTGAACACGCTTCACAGGATGTGACAGAGCTGTTTTGTTTATCCACAGGCTGTGGCTTACTTTGATTCCTTCCGAAATAGACTCCTGTATATTTGCATTAGAGCAGTGTCATTCTGTTAAGGGTCATAGTTCAGTATGAAAACCAGAGCTCACAGCGGGAGTCAATTTTCCTGCCGCACCGTGCTGAGTCTGAAAACCAGCTGTTTAACATGGCCACAAATGGGACCTGAGTTTCTGCCAAGCTAGCAGGCCATTTATTTAATGATTTATCATGTTTCCTGCTTTGATACCATCAGCATTAGATGCAGCAAAGCATACGGCTGCAGATGTGGTGTGTGTTTTTCTCACGCAATACTGAGCAGCCCCCCAACGGGCTTGGATGCAGAGTGTTCTGTAATGTAGTGTTCTGTGCTGAAAGGACGCAGCAGCATTCCATTGTGAGGGTTCCATGTGGTGCTCTCTCCTCTGAAAGTTCTGTTCTAGTTTGAGTTATCTGTTATGCTCACATATGGCTGTATATACCATAGTTACCGTCTCCCATCACCCCCTCCAGGCCAGTGCACGCCCATGCCCCAGCCCGCCCTGGGCACCCAGAAGATCATTCAGGGGAATGGCACCAATGTGGGCACGGTGATCACCCTGCAGTGCCCATCCAGACACCATCTGGTGGGGGGCAATGAGGTGTCCTGTGTTTGGGGCAGCAACAGTACCCAGTGGTCAGGAGGCTCTCCATGGTGTAAACGTATGTATCTGTGTCGTTCCACGAAAAGAGTGCCTTTTGCAACCCTTTGATATTTTATGTAGAAATTGTGGACAAATATAGCATTTTAAAAAGCATGTTATATCAAATTAAGTGTAATTTAATATGAATGAAGGCTTGCTAAAGTGAAGTTCCAAAATTCAGAATTTTGACATGTCCCTCCTTCACACCTGTGTCACTTCTAGATATGTTTTATCCCACTTAATCCCCAAATTAATCTAAACAAACAATGAACATTTAATAGTCAAATCATAGAGTAAAAGCAAGTGAGCTGGTTCTACTCTTTTGGGCCTTTTTCTGGTGTTTTGTGATAGAAAACTGAGTGGGTTGAGCGTAACACGTCAACCCCGTTACCCATAGAGAGATAGACAGGGTAGGAATATTTTAACAAATGTATTTTTGGTTTGAATCTTCCATTCAATTGCCACTCCCTGTTGCACAGAACAAGCTTTCATTCCTCCTGTCACAAGGGGATTAATGGCTGATTTAAGAAGAAATCATCAACCCTGTTACAGTCAACTCTGTTACTATGCTTGGTACTTAATAGGCACTTACTATATTATATATTTTTTATTTAAACTCTTGAGATGGGAAAACCTGTTTTTTATTAAGTTGAACATCTGCGCTTTGAAAAACATTTTTAAAAGTTACACTTCTCAAAAGTCGAATGACTCATCTAATGCTGAGAGGATACTCACACACTTATGTACCACTGGCCTTTACTTGTAGGTGTTATAGTTACAGTTACAGTATGTTAGTATATGGCAGAGTTGGTCTGAGGACACCAGTCTACTCCTTTAGGACATGTTGTCATAGAAAATGACATACCAGCCAGCAATTAAAGCACTCCGCATTAGTACATTGCCAGTTATGTTTGTTCTTGAAATATTCATAGACGTCCTTTTTCATATTTATAAGCCACTTATGTAAAGCATATTTGTATTCAATGAGGAACCGAAGTCCAAATGAGAGACTGTTAGGTTTGTCACTCTCTCACCCTTCTCCGTCTGACTCTAGGGAGTCAGCTCATCTGGCCAATCAATGGCCGAGAGCATGTGAAGACAGCTGTCACTTCAGTCATATACTATGGAGTCAGACTCTGCTTTATTGTGAAAAGGAAAGTTCTCCTCTTAGGAAAGTGTGTGTGTGTGTGTGTGTGTGTGTGTGTGTGTGTGTGTGTGTGTGTGTGTGTGTGTGTGTGTGTGTGTGTGTGTGTGTGTGTGTGTGTGTGTGCATGTGTGTGTGTGTGTGTGTGCGTGCATGTATGTGTAGGAGTATATTAAAGCTTCAGAATGCATTGAGTGGAAAAAGTGCATGGATTGCAAACTCCCTGCCTTTCAGCCTCTTAATTATTCTGAAATAGAGGAATATATTGGCGATAGTTTTATGTGCTCTCTGACCATGGGCAGTGTTATGTAGATGTCAATGTCATACTTTAGGTACCATGGTACCAAGGTACTTAATGATGTCTGTTATAAATGGATGCAATACACTTAAACATGCATTCAAATATATTATATTTCCATCACTTTCTGGAGTGATTTGTTGTTATATATCTTGTTTGTTATCTGTAGACAGATCTCATAAATTAATTGATAGATGTTTTATCTTTTCTTCCAGCGGTCTCCCCGTCGGAAGACTTTGGGTTCCGTGTGGCAGTGGTGGCATCCATCATCAGCTGTGCCATCATCCTCCTCATGTCCATTGCCTTCATCACCTGCTGTCTGCTCGACTGTGTCACGGAGGAGGAGAAGAAGAAGGAGGAGAGGTGAGAGGAGAGATGGAGGGAGGAGAGGAGGTGAGGAGAGAAGAGCAGAGCAGAGGAGGAGAGGAAGAAGGGTGAGAGGAGTGATGGAGGGAAAATGGGAGGAGAGGTGAGAGGAGTGAGGGAGGAGACAGGAGAGGCCGGAGGGAGAGATGGAAGTAGGATGGAAGGAGAGGTGAGAAGGAGAGACAGACTGGATAGGTGAGAGTAGATAGTAGATGAGGACAGAGGTAGGAGAGGGAGGAGCCATGACTAGTGGAAGGGGAGAAGGAGGAGAGGAGACCAAAAGATGAGACAGGACACATGAGAAGGAGAGTTGAACGGAAGAAAGGGGGGAGAGAAAGGAAAAGAGAAGACAGGAAGAGGTGAGAAACAAGCGAAAGATGGAGAGCTGTAATTTATACAATGTGGTAAAGGGGATTGATAACAATATTGAGATGTACAGTAGCTATTGACAGTACAACATTTAGATTTTAGCAGATGCCTTTATCCAGAGCAACTTAGTGAGTGTATACATTTTCAGGAATGACTACATACATTTTCATACTAGTCCCCCATGGGAATCGAACACACAAGCCTGGGGTTACAAGCATCATCCTCTACCAAGTAAGCAACATGGGACTATACAGATGTAGGATCTTAATTTAAGCCAGTTTGCTATAGCAGGAAAATAATCTTGCAGCAACAGGAAATGTGAATTATTTTGTGAATTATCATTAATGAACATTTTTGTGTGGGTTGATACATTTTTCTTTAGGGCAAATCAAGTCTGAAATTCTTAAGTCGAAATTATTAACTTTAGAAGCCTTTTTAAACCTCAAATACACTACAAGTTTGGATTTCCCACTGTTCAGGAAAATTCTCAGCAACAAAAGAGTGAACAAATTAAGATCCTACATCTGTAAAACCTTTTTTGGTTGCCAGGGAGACGCGTCTGTGGCACCAGCTAGAGCAAGTGGAACTGGAAGAGAACAGGGCCTCTCGCTATGGCCACAATGGCAGGAACAACAATAACAACACCCAGGAGAAGGCACTTCCACCATGGGTCAACCATGACCCTTCAATGTGTGACAATAAGAGACCCAGCTGGTGAGGACTGTGTGTGTGTGTGTGTGTGTGTGTGCCTGCGTGTGTGCCTGCGTGCATGCGTGCGTGCGTGAGTGAGTGCATGCCTGTTCATGCTTGTCTGCCTTGCAAAGCTCAATGTCTCTATGTCTGTCCTCTCTACAGGTATCATCAGTACCCCTATGCTCTGACTGGTCCAGTCCAGGCCTCCCCCATTGGCCCAGCCCTCAACTCAGCTCCTCTTCCCTGCAGAGGCTACAACCAGCCCATCCTCCCACACATCTCAGGCCTCTACCACAACCCAGGTCTGCCACACAATCCAGGCCTACTTCAAAACCCTATCCCAACCCAGTATCCAGGTCCACCTCGGACCACGGGCCAGGTTCAGAACCAAGTGGTACCCCCAGGCTCAGGCCTGGTCAGGCAGTATGGAGAACAGGAGGGCAGTGTATCTCCACTTCTGGGGAAGCCCTACAGGATGTGTCGACACCCCCTCTATGTCAAGGAGCGGCCCGTACGGATAATATCCGTGTGAGGTCACAACCAGGAAGTGACTGAACATAGACCTCAGGGTCATGGATAAACTGAACATCAACCAGCTGGAAACTACATCCAAAAGGAAAGAGAACCACCTGAATTGTTACCAAGCCTATGCCATTATTAAGCAGGCACCAATGAATATCGCCGGACTCAATGACCACATGACCATTTATTAGTCATTTGACATTGACCTGCAGTAGACCATTCAGTGACAAGGCAGCATTTCTAGGGTGCATCAGACATGTGCCTTAAACACAGACCCTATCCCTCTGGACACTGCCCAAAGCGGAAAGTTGCGCTTACAGGGGAGAACTGTCTTTCTTCCATAGGAATCACTTATTATGTTTCTGCCTGATTTCACAGTGTTCCTCCTGGAAATGTACAATAGTAATAAACATGTGCACAGTAAATATTTCAGTTCTGAAATGGAATGTCCTGTATCTCTGAGCCATGAACTCTAGTAATTATGATTCTGGAAAGAATCATGTTGTACAGTATTCAGCATTTTTTTAAATGTTTGATGCTTCTGCTTTGATGGATCAAGGGTTAGCATGTGTAGGCCTACATTTCCCAATCCTGTTGTGTACAATATGGGATGGTACTTCATGGTATAAATAACTCTAACATGTTATTCTGTACTATTGGAATGTGAAGGGAATTTTATGATACTTAAAGAAAAATTCCTATAGCCTACTGACAATGATGGTACGTTGTGCAAGTTGATTAGTCCCACTGCAGATGGATTGACAATTAATCATGTAATAAATGATAATGTCCTTAAACTTTTCCAATCAATGAACAAAGATGTGGCAGAACCTTGCATGATCATCAGTTAGGAATACGATTGTAAAGGAGTTTCTACCAAAATAATCGAATTGAACCAAAATAGTCAGTCACCAAGTTAGGATGAGAGGTTTGCCGTCAATAAAACAACCAATCAATGAACAGACTATTTTTGAGTGATCCAAGAGACTCAATATTATACTTATGTGGGTGCCATATAAAACATATATAAGTTACATAGGTAGGTAGGCTACAGTGTAATTACAGTGTAGGTACACATTCTTGCATAGTTTAGACCTCAGTCAGTGACGTGACATATTAATAGTCATTAGTGCACCACTACAGTGGGGCCGGGGTGTTCGCCTGGTTGTGCTGTCATCATGGGAAGAGCGTCAAATTAGGGAGAGGAGAAAGTTAGCGAAGAGGCAGTCATTGGCCGCGAAGAGGCATCCGTTTTCTTCCATGGCAGGTTATTGAATTTGAATATAGCTTTTGCGGCTTTTGATTTATGGGTGAATCATGAGCTGCAGAGTACAATCTGTCACAACTGTCCACAATGTCTTCTCACCACCCGGAACCTGTTGCATGCTGACCTTCTCAATCTACAACAACTCAAACGAAAGTATTGGTTGTATTTAACTTCATTATTTTACCAACATGAAAGTAGATCCAAAATAATCGCAGGTGCTGTAAATGAGATTTTAGATTTTAATGTTTAGGCCTATATAGGCTAAACATGAATAAAATCAGGACCCTGTCTTTCAAAGATAATTTGTAAAAATCCAAATAACTTCACAGATCTTCATTGTAAAAGGTTTTAACACTGTTTCCCATGCTTGTTCAATGAACCATAAACAATCAATGAACATGCACCTGTGGAACGGTCGTTAAGACACTAACAGCTTACAGAAGGTAGGCAATTAAGGTCACAGTTATGAAAACATAGGACACTAAAGAGGCCTTTCTACTTACTCTGAAAAACACCAAAAGAAAGATGCCCAGTGTCCCAGCTCATCTGTGTGAACGTGCCGTAGGCATGCTGCAAGGAGGCATGAGGACTACAGATGTGGCCGGGGCAATAAATTGCAATGTCCGTACTGTGAGACGCCTAAGACAGTGCTACAGGATGGACAGCTGATCGTCCTCGCAGTGGCAGACCACGTGTAACAACACCTTCACAGGATCAGTACATCCGAACATTACACCTGCATGACAGGTACAGGATGGCAACATCAACTGCCCGAGTTACACCAGGAACGCACAATTCCTCCATCAGTGTTCAGACTGTCCGCAATAGGCTGAGAGAGGTCGAACTGAGGACTTCACCAGACATCAACGGAAACAATGTCGCCTATGGGCACAAACCCACCATCGCTGGACTAGCAAAAAATGCACTTCACTTCACTCAATCCCATTGAGCACATCTGGGACCTGTTGGATTGGAGGGTGAGGGCTAGGGCCATTCCCACCAGAAATGTCCGGGGACTTGCAAGTGCCTTGGTGGAAGAGTGGGGTAACATCTCACAGCAAGAACTGGCAAATCTGGTGCAGTCCATGAGGAGGAGATGCACTGCAGTACTTAATGCAGCTGGTGGCCACACCAGATACTGACTGTTACTTTTGTGTCCCTTTGTTCAGGGGCACGTTATTCCATTTCTGTTAGTCACATGTCTGTGGAACTTGTTCAGTTTATGTCTCAGTTGTTGAATCTTGTTATGTTCTTACAAATATGTACACGTTAAGTTTGCTGAAAATAAACGCAGTTGACAGTGAGAGGACGTCTTTTTTTGCAGAGTTTATACATCTTCTAATTAAGGTGCTACCCAAATGTGTGTTCTTTTTACCTTATTTCCTGTTTTCCCCAGCTCCCTGGTCAGGCTCAGACAGCTACCATGAGCAGCTAAAAAGGAACTCCAAGTTCCTGTGTTTAGACCAGAGGATGCACACTGAGCTGGTGGGCAGGCTGGTGCTGCAGCTCAACAGGACCAACCCTCAAATACTTACTGACAAGGAGGCCCAGAGGGTAAGTAGCCTAGTGAGTATGCTAACTCTCTGAAGGGATTTAGGTTCACGACAGGGTGCACACATCACTTTCGCCAGATCACCCTTACCCTCTAGGCCTTTACATATCTAGCTCTACATGGTCATGCAATTTACAATATTTCAGTCTTTGCAATTTGTTGTGTTGTATTTTGTGATTCTAGGGAATACTGGGCAATAATAAGTCAGGATGAAGGCCTTATTACAGATCCATCAATGCATTATGGTTAATTGGACAGTTGACTGGACACTTGTGATTGGATGCTTGTCTAATTCTACAGTTCAGGAACCTGAGCGTGCCTACTGCGGCTGAGCTGCTGGTGTACTTACAGGGGAAGGGCGAGGAGGAGTTTCATGAGTTTTACAGGGGGCTTCAGATACTCACTGACAAGTTCTACTTTAACCTGACTACCAGAGTCAGCCGAAGAAGAGGTACTGCAAGGAGTGTGTGTGTGTCATTCTTTCTCTCTCTCTCTCTCTCTCTCTCTCTCTCTCTCTTCTCTCTCTCTCTCTCTCTGGCTGTCTGTCTCTGAGTGTGTTTCTCTCTCTGTCTTTCTCTATCTGTCTGTCTTCCTCATTCTGTATGTTTCCTGCAGTTGTATGCCTCCTGTTTCTTTGTGATGCTGTGGAGACCGTGTTCCGTGTGTCTCTGTTCTAGAGCCTACAGACCCAAAGGAGACTAACTGTGGGCCAAAGGAGACTTACTGTGGGCCGCCGCATGGAGAGATATGTACTTAATGACAGGGGTAAATATAATACCACATTACAGGGATAATGATAACTAACAACTTCAGATTAAGCCAAAGAAAACGTTGTGATTAATTTAATAAACACAGAATACCAGCAAAATAGATAAAACGGTGTAGCAGTAGCAGGAATAATTGCATCTAACTGGTAAAACCTAGTACTTTTACACTCATTTCTGTGGAGAAATGGCTAATTTCTCTGAAATTAAATGGAATGACTCTTATGTGTTGGAGCATCTGGTCCCTACTTGTCTGTACTACTCAACCCCTCCAGTGTTTCTATATGCAGGATAGTCCTGCAACCTCTCTGCTCTGATTTTGTAGTTTGATGCTTTATTTAAAGAGCAACACACATGTAAATAACCTGTGAGCTTGTAAATATCCAGTGTTCGTGTAGATATACACTATATAAACAAATGTATGTGGTATCCCCTTCAAATTAGTGGATTCAGTGATTTCAGCCACACCCGTTGCTGACAGGCATATAAAATTGAGGACACCGCCATGCAATCTCCATAGACAAACCTTGCTGTAGAATGACCTTACTGAAGAGCTCTGTGACTTTCAACTTGGCACTGTCATAGGATGCCACCTTTCTAACAAGTCAGCAACTGCAAGCCAGCCCTAATCGCCCAACATTAGTGCCCGACTTCACTAATGTTCTTGTGGCTGAATGGAAGCAAGTCCCCGCAGCAATGTCCAACATCTAGTGGGAAGCCTTCCCAGAAGAGTGGAGGCTGTTATAGCAGCAAAGGGGGGACCAACTCCATAATAATGCCCATGATTTCACGAGCATGTATCTACATACTTTTGGTCATATACAGGGCATTCGGAAACTATTCAGACCCTGTGACTTTTTCCACATTATGTTACTTTACAGCCTTAATATAAAATGGATTATATTGTTTTTTTCCCCCTCATCAATCTACACACAATACCCCATAATCACAAAGTAAAAACAGGTTTTTAGAAATGTTGGCTAATTTATAAAAAACTGAAATATCACATTTACATAAGTATTCAGACCCTCTACTCAGTACTTTGTTGAAGCACCTTTGGCAGCGATTACAGCCTTGAGTCTTGTTAGGTATAATGCTGCAAGCTTGGCACATCTGTATTTGGGGTGTTTCTCCCATTCTTCTTTGCAGCTCCTCTCAAGGTATGTCAGTTTGGATGGGGAGTGTCACTGCCCAACTATTTTCAGGTCTTTCCAGAGATGTTAGATAGGGTTCAAGTCTAGGTTCTGGCTGATCCACTCAAGGACATTCAGAGACTTGTCCCGAAGCCAGTTTTGCATTGTCTTGGCTGTGTGCTTAGGGTCGTAGTCCTGTTGGAAGGTGAACCTTCATCTCAGTCTGAGGTCCTGAGCACTCTGGAGCAGGTTTTCATCAAGGATCTCTCTGTACTTTGCTTTCCCTCGATCCTGACTAGTCACCCCTGCCGCTGAATAACATGTCCACAGCATGATGCTGCCACCACCATGCTTCATCCTCCAGATGTGACCCTTGACATTCAGGCCAAAGAGTTCAATCTCGGTTTCATCAGAACAGAAAATCTTGGTTCTCATAGTCTGAGAGTCTTTAGGTGCCTTTTTGAAGACTCCAAGCGGGCTGCCATGTGCCTTTTACTGAGGAGTGGCTTCCATCTGGCCACTCTACCGTAAAGGCCTGATTGGTGGAGTGCTGCAGAGAAGGTTGTCCTTCTTGAATTTTATCCCATCTCCACAGAGGAACTCTGGAGCTCTGTCAGAGTGACACAGTATTCGTGGTTTCAAATTTCTTCCATTTAAGGATGATGGAGGACACTGTGTTCTTAGGGACATTCAATGCTGCAGTATTTTTTGCTGATCCTTCCCCAGACCTGTGCCACATAACAATTCCTTCGACCTCATGGCTTGGTTTTTGATCTGACATGCACTGTCAACTTGGGGATCTTACATAGCCAGGTGTGTGCCTTTCCAAATCATGTCCAATCTATTGAATTTACAACAGGTGGACTCCAATCAAGTTGTAGAAACATCTCAATGATGATCAATGGAAACAGGATGCACCTGAGGTCAATTTTGAGTCGCATAGTAAAGGGTCTGAATACATACGTAAATAAGGTATTTCTGTTTTTTTATTTTATTTTTTGCTAACATTTCCAAAAACCTGTTTTCGCTTTATCGTTATGGGGTATAGTGTGTAGACAGTTGAGAAAAATAAATACATGTAATCCATTTCAGAATAAGTCTGTAATGTAACAAAATGTGGAAAAAGTCAAAGGGTCTGAATACTTTCCAAATGCAGTGTAGTGTACTTTATAAAGCACCTGCAGTTTTCTTTTAGAATGCACATTTTATGGATGCCTAACAACTGTATAGTATGGATGTGTTTCTGATTTAAATGCATTTGACTATTTTGGAAAAGAGTTTTGTCGAACTGCTGCTTCTTATGGAAGTATCCACCCCATAAATGTAATCAAGATTTGTTTTGCATTCAGCCCTGTCACCTCCATAACCTCAGCTAAGCATGTGGCTAATTAATATTTTAGTATTCCTCCATTCAGAGTATAATCAGTCCCTACGCTCTGCTTTTACCCACACACACGTAAACCAACCTCCTCATTCCTTTGAAGATGTTGTTATGCTTACAGGAGGTCAAAGGTAACGTCAGACAGAAAAGTGCGTCATCTCTGATATATAGCTCTAATGAACCGGTAACTGCTAATCATGTGACAAAGAAAGAGATGTTTTCTTTAGAGGAAGCCATGTGCATAACGTCACTCAGTATGATGATGCTGCCTGTCTGTCTGTCTGTCTGCCTGCCTGTCTGTCTGTCTGTCTGTCTGTCTGTCTGTCTGTCTGTCTGTCTGTCTGTCTGTCTGTCTGTCTGTCTGTCTGTCTGTCTGTCTGTCTGTCTGTCTGTCTCTGTCTCTGTCTGTCTGTCTGTCTGTCTGTCTGTTCTTTCTGCCGGTTGTTTTAGTCTTTTAGTCTTGCACTGGGCTATTCTCTATTGCTATGGAGGTAAGTCCTTCAGTCAGGGAGAAAAGGTTTACCATTAAATAATTGAAAATAACTTAGAAACTGATGTGCAGTGTGCAATTACGTGCACAATGATGTGCACAGAGCATGTTTTAATGTTTCGTGCCTTTGTGTCATCAATGGCACAAGGGCACCTATCTTGCTCTCTTTCACATCTCTCTGGTTGTCTATCCCTGCCTCTCCATTCATCCTGTACTCTATTTCTCCCTTCGGTCCCTTCTGTCTCATACCAACAGAGGGTAATTTGAGTGGTACTGGTCCATTTCTGAGCTTCTCAGTGCTGGGACTGGGCAGTGGGGCCAGTGAGGTTCTCTTAGCCAATGCGAAGGACTGATCCAGAATACAATAAGGTCATATTTGGGGAGAAATGCTCAATAAATATATTTTGGGAAAATGCTAAACAAATCTCTTTGCAATGCCAAACGTTCACCAGCAGGGGAAACCTTTTTTTAAAGGATGTGTACATACTTAGTAAGTGAATTGTACTTTAACAGTACCCCTGAATTTTTAAATTGACATTTGACCTATTCACTATATATGTGAGAGTCAGTGCCTCTACGTTCTGTGTCATCTAGGCCTACTGGATTTAAAAGCCATCTTAAACACCACAGGAAAACAAAATGCCCTGGTTAACTTAATCTGAACCTTTAAATCTAGCCACATTTGAAAGTGAAATTCCTAAACATTTAGTTTGAAGGTCTACAGCTCAGAGCAAATGTACGGCCTTTTTCAAAGGGAATGGATGATTTCTCCACATATCAGGATTATAAGTGTGCAGACTGAACACCTCACTCGTCTGTTGTTTGAACGTTGTCACTGTTTTGTGTGACACTGAGTGTTTGGACGAATCTCAAATGACACCATATTCCATTTAAAGTGCACTGTGTTGGTTTGACCAAGTTGAGACTAAGGCTTATCTCATGTAGTCCCACATGGACACACAGCCACTGTCCTCACCAACACCTTCACTGTCACCGCTCACCGCCTTCTAAAACTGTGATCAATAATCAACAGCTTGTTGACCGTCTCCAAGACAACCGTATGCATTACTACTGGCATGTCTTCTCATGTAGTTGTACTGAGAGTCTTGTTAAATACTGAAAGCACTTATGTCTTACCCCTTGGTACCATAGAACTGAGGAATATCAACATAATAAACTGAAAACTTTGTTCAAGTCTCATCTTGAGTTTTCTTTTGATTGGCAGGGGTTAAAAATACTGTACACCAGCATAGGGTAAAAAAAAAAGATGCAAACACAAGGAAGAAACATCTGGTAAAACTTATTTGATAAAACACCAAACCCTATGTCAAGCCCTGACCATAGAGAGCCATTGTTTCTCTATGGTGTAGTATGTCAGGGCGTGACTGGAGTTATTCTAGTTCATTATTTCTATGTGGTGTTCTAGTTAAATGTTTCTATGTTGGTGATTTGTATGATTCCCAATTAGAGGCAGATGGTAATCGTTGTCTCTAAATGGCGATCATATTTAAGTAGTGTTTGTGGGATATTGTATTTTGAGTTAGTGTATGTAGCACCTCTGTAGTCACGGTTCATTGTTCGTTTCTTCTTTTGTTTAAAGTTTCACGTTTGATAAATGATGTGGAACTCAACATCCGCTGCGCCTTGGTCCGTCTCTACAAACCAACGTGACACCCTAAGAAAATCAGGGTTGGGAAACTAAAAGTCCACAACCTCACACTTCAACATTTGAATGGTTTACAGAGATTTACACATTTAAGTATTCACAAAACCAGATACATAAAAGTGTATATTTTACCAATAACAATGCACATAAATCAAGTGCTTTTGGAGTACATGGGAGAAAGCGAAAATACTCTTATGTACTCTCAGAAGATGCTTCTGATGTTAGATTCTGCTACCAGAGCAGGAGAAAGATCTGTGATAAAGCTAATGTAATATTGTGTAATACAAAGATCTATCTTTATTTACCCTTTCACTTTATTTACATTTTTTCACTGTCTCTATGCACATTCTACACACTGCCACTCCAACACACTCACACACACACTTTATTTGCTCACATACACAACACGCACGCACATTCATACTGACCACACACACACACACACACACACACACACACACACACACACACACACACACACACACACACACACACACACACACACACACACACACACACACACACACACACACACACACACACACACACACACACATACACACACAATAATCATATATGCTGCTGCTACTCTGTTTATCATATATCCTGATGCCTAGTTACCTTACCCTTATACATATCTAACCTACAGTGGAGGCTACTGAGGGGAGGATGGCTCAAAAATAATGTCTGGATTGGAGTCAATGGAATGGTATCAAACATGTTGTTTGATACCATTCCATTGACTCCATTCCAGACATTAACGTGAGGCATCCTCCCCCCCAGCAGCCTCCACTGCTAACCTACCACTCCAGTATCCCTGCACAATATAAATATGGTATTGGCACTGACCTTGGAACTGACACTGTATATGGTTTACTTACTTTCTCGTGTTCTTCTTATTTCTATTTATTGTGTTTTTGTTCTACTTTACTTTTTTTAAATGTATTTTGATTGTACTTTTGCATTGTAGGGAAAGAGCAAGCAAGAAATGCATTTCACTGTGTTAGTGCACGTGAGAATAAAAGCTCTCACGTCATTGCAATGGCACCAAATATACCACTAGAGTGCTCTGCTGACCTGGCTCAGAGACTTCTATGGCAAAGGATGATGATGAAATGAGCTCCTATGAAGATAATAAAAAGTGCCAGAGTAGCTTTATACTTTCATTCCTTTCTGCAGGCGATAGGAACTGACAGGTTAGGTGTACTAGCATTCTGCAGATACATCCACTTGTTTCTCTTCAAAGGCAACTACTCTAAGAAGGGGCGCATCAAGATACAATGATACAATGTCTTTTTTTGAACAATGCATTTTCCAAACATCCCTGATTGAAAAGGGGATGGTTAAAGAATAGTTAATAGTCAATATTCATTGGACAAAACCTAGTAAACAATACTGTATGTATGAGTCTGAATGTGAGTATTTGCGCGTGTGAGTAGATTGGGTGTTGAGGTCATAGGTACAACTGTAAGCAATTCCGTTCTCAAATGTCTGTTTAATGTGAGAAACAAAATGAAAAACACCTGTTAGACCATTACAATGCGGACTGTCATGCATTTTTACTATTACCAACAAGACAACGAAGTGATACGTGTCATGGAGACTTATAACGGATACTTTCCAAACACCAAAAGTTCCCACGCTGAGCGATACTGTTTACTACACTATTATGCATACAATCCAAATCATACGTTTATTGTCATTCATACTCTTATTTTTAACCGAATATCTTTGCAAAAGTGTTCATTGTGTCAATTCAGAGCTTGGAAATATTGTAATAATGTGCTTAAGAGGATAACAGGATAACACAACAACCACATTTTCAATTGACAATCATTGCTTTAAATGGATGTGGTCGATAGATTTGTATAGGTGGATAAACAATGTATTTAACTTGTAAACCAAGGCTGGATTAGTTGGTCTAACAACATGCACCCCGATAATCGCGTCATGAATCGGGATGGGCTCCTACATCCTCATATACACATTATGACATAATAAAGAGTTTAATCTTTCACGAAATAAAGACAAAGAAGCATACCCATTTATACAGGTTCTACACATTCCATTTCTCCATGGCAATAGAATGTAAACATTCTATTTTGCGCCAAACATCCCTACAACTCAATTCTAAGTGCAGCATATTGGACGACTCCACAGTCATTGATCATTCGCGACTTTAAGTCATTCCTGTTATCTCCAGAGCATCCCGTATATCTATAGCGCTGCATTTCTTCCCCATCTTACCATGGATAGGGTTTGGTGCATTCCGGAGTTCACTTATGGTCCCACAAAGGTAATCTTTGGATAAATTAATTTTAGCATACTGTAAATGCCTGTGCATAATGTGCATAACAGAGCATCATTATTTTCATTATCTTCAAAGGAATTCTGTAGAAGCAGCCTTTATTTTCAGACTCTGCAGGCCTGCTGGGAGGAAACATATTACAATAAACAGGTAAGATTCATCCCACAAAAACATAAACAACAGAAAAAGAGTTGTATTTCAAGACAGTTTAGAGAAGGTGGTCATAAGAGTTCTTAATAATCACTTGCAAATTGTGAGGCATGAGCAGTTGTGAAATGTTGCGAGAGGCCCTTCTGAAAGCACATGATATGGTATTTCGTGGCACGGTCTCACACCTTACCTCATCTTGCAGAAGAAGCTCATGGTCCACTATCTGCTGCTCCAGAGTCAAGGCCAGGTCCCTCCCCATGTCACCATGGAGCACATGAGCAACTGGCTGGTGTCTCAGGGCAAAAAATCTCTTAGGGAGAGGTGAGTACCACGTCAGCACTCACCTTCACTGCCATTCCCTGCCACCAGCAGCACTCCAGGAGATGTGGGTAAAATAAACAACAGAAAAATCAGAAGCCAGGAAAGTTGAATTGCTCTGTGTTTTATTTGAAGGGTGTGGAAGGAAACCCTGGAGGAAGGAAACGACCTCGCTCGGCTGGTAAGAGAATGAGAGTTAGAGACAAACTACAAGTTAGTGAGCTCTTTACTAGCCTTTGAACAACGAGTTAGCACAGCAGAATAGATCTGTTGTGAAATTACACCAATGGGACTTCCTGTTTCATACTGCAGGCCTGGGAAGTAAACACTTGCCTAAAAATGATGAACATAGAGCACGAGGCTTTCTGCAAGCTCCGCCGCTCCATGCACCCCACCTCGCCAGCTGACATGTGAGTTCCATGTACTGCCCTGCATATGACTTGATCCATTTATCTACACATCTGGAACTACGCAGAAACAGACTAAGACAGTGTTCTCTGTGAGCACATTGCACATCGTTTAGCGTTGTCTTCTCCTTTTTGTTGATTTCAGCGATCCTAAGGTCCACAGCATCGTGCAGAGAGCTGTGAGGAGCATTCTGGGCGAGCAGTCCAAAGAGCCCAGTAGCAACCTGCTCAGCCCATCTCAGGTGGTGGTGGAGGTGGTGCCCAGGCTCCTCCTGGCCCTGTGGCTTCAGCCAGAGGAAGGCCATTCAGAGCACCCAATCCTAATAAGCGGGATGGCCGTGGGCATGGTGGCGGCCGTAGTGGAGAAGCTCTCCTGCATGTTAAAGGACCCTTCCCCTCACATCCCTTTCTCCCGGGCTGCTGCTTTTGACTCTGTGCGGTCGATCCTCGGGAGAATCAGTCAGTCCTTCTCCACCGATGACCTGCAGAGTCCTTTTTACATCTGTCTGTACCTTTGTGGCAGAAGAGTTGCAGAGCTGCTTCCAGCCCCCGCCAGCCACCCTACCAGTTCCCCCTGTCATCGTGGTGGCCGTTTCCACCACACTACCAGCTGACATCCAAGCAGGTGAGTAGCAATGATAGAGAGCACTGACAGATGCCTGTTCTGATGACATCTTGGTGACTTCTAGTAGTAGAGCTCATCAGGATTGTTGTTGTCACCCATAACACAGACCCGGCATCTTCCCACCTAGAGGTTGTAGACATCACCCCTAACACAGAGGCAGATCAGGCCTCTTCCCACCTGGAGGTTGTGGACATCACCCCTAACACAGAGGCAGACCCGGCATCTTCCCACCTGGAGGTTGTGGACATCACCACTAACACAGAGGCAGACCCAGCATTCTTCCCACCTGGAGGTTGAGGACATCACCTCTAACACAGAGGCAGATCAGGCTTCTTCCCACCTGGATGTTGTGGACATCACCAGTAACACAGAGGCAGACCCGGCTTCTTCCCACCTGAATGTTGTGGACATAACCCCTAATACAGAGGCAGAGCCCATCTCTTCCCTCTTGGAGGTTGTGGACGTCACACCTGAAGAAAGGACTCTCACGATGGCCGTCTTCGCCACTCTGCCAGCTGACATCCAAGCAGGTGAGTAACACTTAGAGCGCTCTGACAGGTGCCGTTTGTCATGACATCTTAGTAGAACCTTTCAACTGGCCAGTGTTAAGAAGCTACGGTTTGCATTAGTTTACATTCTGATCCTCTTTTTTCCCTTTCCAGAGGATGTTGCTGTGGTCATCCCGGATGTCACCCCACACGTCACCAAGGATGTGACACTGGATGTTCCATGCAGAGCTAGGAAAGGGGCAGTCCGGCGATTATTTTGCAGGCTTTGGAGGGCAGTGTGCTGCTGCACCTGCCACAAGGAAGAGGAGGAACAATATTAATTATTCATCAGACCTTCAGAAATGGGATTGAACCATAGAGCATTAAATTATTCACATTATAATTGAACTCAATTCTGCTTTTCTTCTGTTTACTACTTAATTTCTTAACTTTTCTATGAACTTTCACTTTGCAAGTGTGGATTAGGTTGTGTAAATAAGTGGGACACATCCCAATGTTGATGCTTTGAATAATTTACTTTGTACATTTAAAAAAAACATGTCTTATTTGACAACAAAAATGGAGGGCGCTCAACCAACGTTGATGTGAGGTGCAACCAAATATTTGAATCATCATAGAAAAGGAAAAAGCCCAACTCTTGCTCACTATAAAAAATGCATTGTTTTATTCAAGCAAGGTTTAAAGATTAACGTTTCGGCCTAGTCTTTGACGATATGCAAGTTCTGTTTGCCCAGTAAAAGGGTGACCCAGACTCACCCTGGTTCTTGAGGGTTGAAGACAGTGAAAAATGATCATTAAGTAAATGGGACTTTTCAATTCTTGAATACAAATCTTTAATGAACAAGAATTTAAATACAATTGACTTGAGGATCAGAGCAGGCAGGCTGACTGGCTAGCCCTGTGCCTCTACCTCTGTGCGGTTCATCTCAACCAAGAGGTTGTGTGGGTTGTCTTTCTCTCTGTGGGTGTGAATCACTATGAGCTCTCCCTCTGCCTGCCATTTGGCTGATCAGAAGCCTTCTGCTCTTTCTTACTCACATGAACAGGAGGAATGGCCTCTGGGGTAACCTCCTCCTCTATCTAATGCCTCTTCCACCTCCTCTTTCTGACTGTGTTCGACTGAGGTCACTTGTTCTCTCTCACTGGGTGTTGGATAGTTCCTCCTCCTCTGTGTCTTTGTGATGGTGGAGGGAGTTATCCTGTTCCGGCTCATAGTGGTGTCCCCATCCCTCCTAAGGAGGAGCCACTGAGACATGTGATGAGGCCAAGGAAGATCACTCTGCAAGGACGGAATAGGACACATCACAACACTGCTGCTCATTCATATTCAAACACACCTCAGAGTACGGACACAAACATGGACCCCCCCACACACACACACACAATGAACAAACCTGTACATATCAGAATCATACATTCGACAGCCACCTCTTCCCCCACATGTATTGATCCCCCACCTCAAACATGTTGAGTCAATTCCAGATGCTGGAATGGTGCTGGAATGCAGGTGCAGTAGGGCCTAGTATGTAATGATGTGATACCATGTGTAGCCCATATCCTGTGTTTGTGTTGATGTTTTTTTATTTTATTTAAACAGGGAGTCACACTGAAATTAAACATCCATTTTACCACAGTGCCCTGTAAAAGCTGTAAAAGTTCAAGTCATATTGAACAACTACCAGAGAGAACCTTCTCTACATAGGAATTGCATACCGTATTTTTTCCATACATCAAAATAATACTTTAGTGTCAATCAGCAATTACTAACTTAGATAAGGCCTCAACAAGGCCCCAGTTAATGGTTGAAAATAACTAATTTCAGTGCCAATGAGTTACACTGAGTGTATAAAACATTAAGAACACCTGCTCTTTCCATGACATATGCTGACCAGGTGAATCCAGGTTAACGCTATAATCCCTTATGGATGTTACTAGTTAAATCCACTTAAATCAGTATAGATAAAGAGGAGGGGAAAGGTTTAAAAAATATATTGTAAAGCTTGAGACAATTGAGACATGGATTGTGTATGTGTGCCATTCAGAGGGTGAATGGGCAAGACAAAATATTTACGTGCCTTTCAACGGGGCATGGTAGTCGGTGCCAGGGGTACCAGTTTGTGTCAAGAACTGCAACGCTGCTGTTTTTTTTAACGCTCAACAGTTTCCCATGTGTATCAAGAATGGTCCACCACTCAAAAGACATACAGCCAACTTGACACAACTGTGGGAAGCATTGGAGTCAACATGGGCCAGCATCCCTGTGAATGTTTTGTACACTCAGTACATTAATAGGATTGGTACGTGTTCTTGCCATAACCTGTAAAGCTGGAGCAGCCTGCGAGGCAGGGGGAGGTGTAGGTGATGCCGTTGTCTGAACACTCAGGGTCCCACTCCCCAGCCAAGTAGGAGCAGTCTCTGTTACACTCTGACAACAGGCTGCCATCGTACACCAGGGGACCTGGGGGACAGAGAAAATGGCTGGTAATAATGATGTTTAAATAATTGTTGCTGAACTATCATTGACACAGGCACAGTGACAAAACAGCCAGGAATCCGGGCTCAGTAACAACCATACTGAATATTCCCACAAGAGGGAGCCCCGGCACAAGCCCATGTGTGTTTTGGTCAAGCTCTCCCTCATATTCCACTGATCAAAACTTTTGTTTTTATCAACCCACCAACCAACCAACCAATCAGATGTCATATTTTCCCGTTGTAGGACACGGTCAGACCAGCCACCTGAACGTTGTCACACTTAGTGCCAGACTTCAGAGGGAGGAGGAGGTAGGCCATGAAGGAGGTGACGAAAGACAGCTGGGCTCCAGACACAATGCCAAGCTTATACCTCTTCATCAGTAGACCTCCCAGGAATATCCCCACTGCACCCACAGGCAGGTTCAACTCACCTGGAAAAGTTCTACTCACACGTCTTTAGTGCTACCAGTGTGCTGGAGTTTCATTTCCACTCATGTTCAACAAACCTACAGGGGATGGGAGAGAACAAAAAAAGTGTATTTAATGCCATTCAACATCAGTGCTGACAGGAGGGAACATTTCAGTTGGAGCATGTCCAGGTTTCTATGGCTTCGTTGAGACAGGCAGCCCAATTGATTAATTATTTTGAGTAATTTGTATTTTGACCAATCAGATATGCTCTATATATGCTCTGAAAAAGAGTGTATGTGATTGGTCAAAAATATCATAATTGGGCTGCCTGTCTAAACGCATCTCTTGTCTCTGTCTCTGAACCAAACTTCAGTCCTTGCTTTGATTACAGAGGGCTGAAAAGGATTACGATTAAGAATCGTAACCCCCTACCCGATGTCCGCTGCCTTGGAGTTGGCCCTAGGAGCCCAATTCTTCACCAAACTGGACCTCCGCAACGCTTAAAATCTGGAGAGAATCAGGGAGATGAGTGGAAAACTGCCTTTAACACCCCTAGTGGTCACTGAGTATTTAGTCATGACCTTTGGAATATCGAACTCACCGGCAGTCTTTCAAGCATTGATCAATGACACTCATAGGAATATGTTGAACCGGTTCGTATTTGTTTACCTCAACGACACCCTGATCTTCTCCAAAAACCCTCCGGAGCACATACGGCCCTGTCCCACCTCACTCAAGCAGGTTTTTGCAGGAATCCCGAGGCTGACTGCATTCATAGAGCTCAAGGGACGTTTCACCTCCGAACCCATCCTCGTTCATCCTGATCCAACTCGCCCCTTTGTGGTAGAGGTGGATGCCTTGGACACCGGAGCTGGTGCGGTACTTTCACAGCTGAACGAGGAAGAAACTGCACCCATGCGCCTTTCTCTCCAAGCAGTTCTCGACCAGCGGAAGGCAACTACGATGTAGGCAACCGGGAGCTCTTGGAGGTTAAGTGGGCCCTTGAGGGCTGGAGACACTGGTTGGAACCACTGCTTTATCTTCTGGTCTCTTCTCTGCACCTGGGTCCAACTTTACCACATCACAGTTAAAGCATCTCTTAAACCCTTCTCTTAACATGTATGGCCTCAAAACATAATCAAGCAGCTGACCAATTACGCAAGACTTTAGTTCTAAGTTAACTGAGATTAAATCAACAACTGGATACATTTCTTTATTTCTGAAGTGAAACTTTCCTCCGCATTGGAGTATCTCTAGAGACACTCAAGTGTTTTAGTACTATATCTCTTGACACAATGATGAAAATAATCATGGCCTCTAAACCTTCAAGCTGCATACTGGACCCTATTCCAATTAAACTACTGAAAGAGCTGCTTCCTGTGCTTGGCCCTCCTATGTGGAACATAATAAACGGCTCTCTATCCACCGGATGTGTACCAAACTCACTAAAAAAGTGGCAGTAATAAAGCCTCTCTTGAAAAAGCCAAACCTTGACCCAGAAAATGTAAAAAACTATCGACCTATATCGAATCTTCCATTCCTCTCAAATTTTTGAAAGGCTGTTGCGCAGCAACTCACTGCCTTCCTGAAGACAAACAATGTATACGAAATGCTTCAGTCAGGTTTTAGACCCCATCATAGCACTGAGACTGCACTTTTGAAGGTGGTAAATTACATTTTAATGGCATCAGACCGAGGCTCTGCATCTGTCCTTGTGCTCCTAGACCTTAGTGCTGCTTTTGATACCATCGATCACCACATTCTTTTGGAGAGATTGGAAACCCATATTGGTCTACACGGACAAGTTCTGGCCTGGTTTAGATCTTATCTGTCGGAAAGATATCAGTTTGTCTCTGTGAATGGCTTGTCCTCTGACAAATCAACTGTAAATTTCGGTGTTCCTCAAGGTTCCGTTTTAGGACCACTATTGTTTTCACTATATATTTTACCTCTTGGGGATGTCTTTCGAAAACATAATGTTAACTTTTACTGCTATGCGGATGACACACAGCTGTACATTTCAATAAAACATGGTGAAGCCCCAAAATTGCCCTCGCTAGAAGCTTGTGTTTCAGACATAAGGAAGTGGATGGCTGCAAACGTTCTACTTTTAAACTCGGACAAAACAGAGATGCTTGTTCTAGGTCGCAAGAGACAAAGAGATATTCTGTTGAATCTGACAATTAATCTTAATGGTTGTACAGTCGTCTCAAATAAAACTGTGAAGGACCCCGGCGTTACTCTGGACCCTGATCTCTCTTTTGACAAACATATCAGGACTGTTTCAAGGACAGCTGTTTTCCATCTACGTAACATTGCAAAAATCAGAAACTTTCTGTCCAAAACTGATGCAGAAAAATGTATCCATGCTTTTGTTACTTCTAGGTTAGACTACTGCAATGCTCTACTTTCCGGCTACCCGAATATAGCACTAAATAAACTTCAGTTAGTGCTAAATATGGCTACTAGAATCCTGACTAGAACCAAAACATTTGATCATATTACTCCAGTGCTAGCCTCCCAACACTGGCTTCCTGGCAAGGCAAGGGCTGATTTTAAGGTTTTACTGCTAACCTACAAAGCATTACATGGTCTTGCTCCTACCTATCTCTCTGATTTGGTCCTGCTGTACATACCTACACGTACGCTACGGTCACAAGACGCAGGCCTCCTAATTGTCCCTAGAATTTCTAAGCAAACAGCTGGAGGTCGGGCTTTCTCCTATAGAGCTCCATTTTTATGGAATGGTCTGCCTACCCATGTGAGAGATGCAGACTCGGTCTCAACCTTTAGGTCTTTACTGAAGACTCATCTCTTCAGTGGGTCATATGATTGAGTGTAGTCTGGCCCAGGAGTGTGAAGGTGAACAGAAAGGCTCTGGAGCAACGAACCGCCCTTGCTGTCTCTGCCTGGCCGGTTCCCCTCTTTCCACTGGGATTCTCTGCCTCTAAACCTATTACAGGGGCTGAGTCACTGGCTTACTGGTGCTCTCTCATGCCGTCCCTAGGAGGAGTGCATCACTTGAGTGGGTTGAGTCACTGATGTGATCTTCCTGTCTAGGTTGGCACCCCCCCTTAGGTTGTGCCGTGGCGGAGATCTTTGTGGGCTATACTCAGACTTGTCTCAGGATGGTAAGTTGGTGGTTGAAGATATCCCTCTTGTGGTGTGGGGGCTGTGCTTTGGCAAAGTGGGTGGGGTTATATCCTTCCTGTTTGGCCCTGTCAGGGGTATCATCGGATGGGGTCACAGTGTCTCCTGACCCCTCCTGTCTCAGTCTCCAGTATTTATGCTGCAGTAGTTTATGTGTCGGGGGGCTAGGGTCAGTTTGTTACGTCTGGAGTACTTCTCCTGTCTTATCCGGTGTCCTGTGTGAATTTAAGTATGCTCTCTCTAATTCTCTTTCTCTCTCTCGGAGGACCTGAGCCCTAGGACCATGCCTCAGGACTACCTGGCATGATGACTCCTTGCTGTCCCCAGTCCACCTGGCCGTGCTGCTGCTCCAGTTTCAACTGTTCTGCCTACGGCTAGGGAATCCTGACCTGTTCACCGGACGTGCTACCTGTCTGAGACCTTTTATTTGACCATGCTGGTCATTATTGAACATTTGAACATTTGGCCATGTTCTGTTATAATCTCCACCCGGCACAGCCAGAAGAGGACTAACCACCCCTCATAGCCTGGTTCCTCTCCAAGTTTCTTCCTAGGTTTTGGCCTTTCCAGGTAGTTTTTCCAAGCCAACGTGCTTTAACACCTGCATTGCTTGCTGTTTGGGGTTTTAGGCTGGGTTTCTGTACAGCACTTTGAGATTTCAGCTGATGTACGACAAAATCACATTGTAGGATTTTTAATTAATTGATTTGCAAATTATGGTGTAAAATAATTATTTGGTCACCTACAAACAAGCAAGATTTCTGGCTCTCACAGACCTGTAACTTCTTCTTGAAGAGGCTCCTCTGTCCTCCACTCATTACCTGTATTAATGGCACCTGTTTGAACTTGTTATCACTATAAAAGACACCTGTCCACAACCTCAAACAGTCACACTCCAAACTCCACTATGGCCAAGACCAAAGAGCTGTCAAAGGACACCAGAAACAAAATTGTAGACCTGCACCAGGCTGGGAAGACTGAATCTGCAATAGGTAAGCAGCTTGGTTTGAAGAAATCAACTGTGGGAGCAATTATTAGGAAATGGAAGACATAAAAGACCACTGATAATCTCCCTCGATCTGGGGCTCCACGCAAGATCTCACCCCGGTGATCAAAAATCCCAGAACCACACGGGGGGACCTAGTGAATGACCTGCAGAGAGCTAGGACCAAAGTAACAAAGCCTACCATCAGCAAGGGCATTGAAGATGAAACGTGGCTGGGTCTTGCAGCATGACAGTGATCCCAAACACACCGCCCGGGCAACAAAGGAGTGGCTTCGTAAGAAGCATTTCAAGGTCCTGGAGTGGCCTAGCCAGTCTCCAGATCTCAACCCCATAGAACATCTTTGGAGGGAGTTGAAAGTCAGTGTTGCCCAGCAACAGCCCCAAAACATCACTGTTCTAGAGGAGATCTGCATGGAGGAATGGATCAAAATACCAGCAACAGTGTGTGAAAACCTTGTGAAGACTTACAGAAACCGTTTGACCTCTGCCATTGCCAACAAAGGGTATATAACAAAGTATTGAGATAAACTTTTGTTATTGACCAAATACTTATTTTCCACCATAATTTGCAAATAAATTCATTAAAAATCCTACAATGTGATTTTCTGGATTTTTTTTCTCATTTTGTCTGTCATAGTTGACGTGTACCTTTGATGAAAATTACAGGCCTCTCTCATCTTTTTAAGTGGGAGAACTTGCACAATTGGTGGCAGACTAAATACTTTTTTGCCCCACTGTATAGAATCAATCTTTAGAATGTTGTTCAAATAAATCTTCAATAATGTTCCAGCCGGAGAATTCCTTTGTCTGTAGAATTGCGATTGAACAGAGCTCACTCTCATGTGAACGAGCGTCACGAGCTCAAGGCATTCTGCCAGACCTCTGACTCATTCCCCTCTCATTCGCCCCCACCTCACAGTAGAAGCATCAAACAAGGTTCTAAAGACTGTTGACATCTAGTGGAAGCCTTTGGAAGTGCAACATGACCAATATCCCACTGTATCTTCAATAGGGAATGAGTTGAAAAACGACCAACCTCAGATTTCCCACTTCCTGGTTGGATTTTTTTTCAGGTTTTTTGCCTGCCATATGTGTTCTGTTATACTCACAGACATCATTCAAACAGTTTTAGAAACTTCAGAGTGTTTTCTATCCAAATGTACTAATAATATTCTTGTGGGACTGAGTAGCAGGCAGTTTACTCTGGGCACCTCTGGAAAACTTATTCAGCCAAGCTACTCAATACTGCCCCCAGCCATAAGAAGATAAAATACTCATCTATGTATCTGTGCCAATATAGTGTCTGTGACAGCATGGGCAGCGCCATTGAGGCTATCTTCATATTAAAGTAGTAACATTTCTTCTTCACAATTGTCTGAGCCCTTCTGATGACCCGATTGGACATGACTTCAACAGGGTCACCAGTAGGGCTCAGCCAATGAAGTTGGTAATCCTAACCAGTTGACTAAATTCAAATTGGGAAAGTACATGCAAATGCAGCATTTTGGCCATTAGAGGCCAATATCTTTCTCTCTGTCTGTGCTACAATTGTAGACGGTTGCGTAATTATGCTTTTCACCTGTGAAAGGCTGTTGTGCCGCTAATGAGGGAGTTCTATTAACCTGAGCCGAGGTGCACTGGTCCATGGCCCCTGACATGAATGGATAAAAGCGGTGAGGGCGGAGCACCCTTCTAAAATTGAACAGTGGCCTTACATTTAGGTTTTTGTCCTAACACTACACAGCTGATTCAGATTAACAAAACTGGATGATTATTTGAATCAGCTTTGTAGGACTAGGGGAATAAAAATAAAATGTGCAGCCCTTTGGGGTTAAGGTGACTGAGTGTGGGAAGCCTTTGTCATGGGGTAAAAGTTGCATACCTCTGGGCTGTAGGCTGCACACCTTGGGTCAAATATCAGGTTCTGTAGCTGTGTATTTTATCGGAACAATTCTTTTCTACAATGATTATTTTCCTTAGCTCAGGGTAAGTAGTAGCAGTTCTAGAAGAGTCTTATGCGACGCAAACATTTGAGTTGTGTTCTTCCT